>NC_068279.1:31939576-32556798 GCF_025860055.1 Xyrauchen texanus
GAACATTTTTGGTGGATGTACTGTACCAAGGGCACTGCTTTGTATCTAGTTTTCTTTACTTTCTAAACATCTTTTGCACTAAGACACAAAAATGTGATACTGTTCATTTTTTAAATATACTGTAAGTATAGATATGACTAAGTCACAATGTGTACAACTTGTAAATGTATAGTATAGTTGTTTTCAGTGGAATGTTTGATTGTACTTCGGATTGAATTGTATTGCCTTTGCAGCCTAATTGATTGTCGATTTATAGAGGGTTTAGGAACATATCCATTGCCAAGACCAGGTTTTAATGAATAAGAAACCTCAGATAATAACCTCAAATTTCCTGTTGTATTTACCAAGTGAGGGTCAGAGGGAGACACTTTAAAGCATCTGCAAATGATAAAGCAAATAAACTGTTTATTTTTTTTTCTGTATTAAATCTGATTCTGGTTTATTTGTCCTTGAGCAAGTGAAATGACAGATTGGAGTCAAACTCCAATACATTAGAGAGATGAAAAACTGCAAGCAGAGGCCTCTGTGAATCCAAACCCCTGCATGGTTTTAAATGAATGATTCATCCCAACAGAGGCAGATCTTACCATTAAATCATCCTCTACATGTCACTTACTGTGATGATGCTTATGAGAACATTTATTGCCTTTAGGATGTTCTCAGCTGTACCCACAGTGCTGCACTAGCTTTATCAGCTAACATCACATCTTAAAAGTGTCCTGTGTTTGTGGTTACAAAAACATTTAAGTCCTAAACAAAATTCCACTATATTCACATGTCTTATGATCACAAGATTTTAAAATGCATCTATTTATCACAACTGCCTTTTGGATGAATCATAAAACAAGTTTATGAATAATCATCATACTCAAAGCTGAAAATATTCATGCAACTTGCTGAACAAAAGAACGTCTAGGTTACGTATGTAACCTCCGTTCCCTGATGGAGGGAACGAGACGTTGTGTCGAAGAAGCGACACTAGGGGTCTCTCTTGAGTGCCGAATATGCCTCTGATCTATGAATAAAGGCCAATGAGAAGTAGGCAGACAGTATTTGCATGGTAAAAGCAGGGAAATATGTTGAGTTCATTCAGGATTTTTCTGAGGAGCCGGAAATGGTCCGGCCACCACAGTGGCTCGGCTCAGCGACGTGGCCGGGAGGACACAACGTCTCGTTCCCTCTGTCGCTTACTTCGACGTTGTGTCAAAGAAGCGACACTAGGAGTCCAATTTAAATCACGCCATGCGCTGAGCCGTGTACTGCTGACACAGGAGCGGGCAGGTATTTCACGTGCAAAGGCGACCAACTGTGTCAGACTGCACGTACCCTTCCCCAGTGCCCCATAAAAGACGTCGGAAACCTTCTGGTTACTCTAACAGGGGAACAAGACGATGCTTGCCGGGCCTCTTTTCTCTCTATGTTCCTCAAATAGAGCCAAAAAAAGGCTGGGGCCCTTGTTTCCTATTCTTTCAGGGAGAAAAGACCCTGCGGAGACCACACCTGCCCAGGAAGGGGGAGGTAAATGTGGTAAAATACATCACATGGGCCACTCAAGTCGCATGTGGGAAAATGGCGCCTCAGGGAGGGGGGAGTTGCTACAACACGGCGACTGGAGGGCAGCTGGAACTGCCTAAGGGAGTGTGGGTCACTTGCGAGTCCACGCAGGAGTCCCGGCCAGTGGAGCACCTATTCAAGTAAAGGGTAGATTTGAGTACACGCAGTGGATTGGGTCGGCGAATTCCTCCGCTGAATTGCGGACCCACAGGGTTGGGAGGAGTCATCCAGGGATCTGAATGAAAGGAATCTCCTGGGAGAGAAAGCACACAGTTTTACCTTGGCCGAGGGAAAGGGCACTAGGTGCAAGTGATCCACCCGGTCAGTCCGTCAGCGTGTAACCGAGTTCTACCGGCTCAGACCTGAGAAAACATGGACGATACTGACTAAACCCTGAGATTTTAAAACCTCGCAAAGGTATTAGGTGTTGCCCAACCCGCTGCTCTACATATGTCTGCCAGGGAGGTGCTCCTGGCCAGTGCCCATGAGGACGCAACACTCCTTGTTCAGTGTGCTCGTGTGATAGGCCAATTAAATGGCATCCACTACCCAGTGGGAAAGCCTCTGTTTGGAGACAGCGTTCCTTTTCCGCTGTCCACCAAAGCAGACAAAGAGCTGCTCAGAACCTCTAAAGCTCTGCGTGCGGTCCAAGTAGGTACGCAAAGCACATACTGGACACAGCAACAAAGGGGCTGGGTCTGCCTCCTCCCGGGACAGCGCTTGCAGGTTCAGTACCTGATCTCTAAAGGGTGTGGTAGGAACCTTGGGCACGTAGCCCAGTCGCAGTCTTAGGATCACATGTGTGTCTGCCGGACCGAGCTCCAGACAAGTGTCGCTGACAGAGAATGCTTGCAGGTCCCTGACCCTCTTGATGGAAGCGAGCGCGATCAGCAGGGCAGTTTTTAGTAAGAGGGCCCTGAGTCCAACTGATTCTAGCGAATCGAAGGGGGGTCTCTGAAGGCCAGAGAGGGCCACTTAGGAACCTGATGATTAAGTCATGCTTACCCAAAGACTTGCCGTCTACTGCGTCGTGGTGGGCCACGATAGCAGCAACATACACCTTCAGGGTGGAAGGGGGAAGCCTCCCCTCTAGCCTCTCCTGCAGGAATAATGTTCTCTGACCTAACTGGGCACCTCTGTGGGTCTTCAGCCTGGGAAGAGCACCAATTCGCGAACAAGCGGCACTTCAGGGCATAAAGTTGCCTGGTAGGGGGACCCTGGCTTGGTTAGTCGTGTCTACGATGGTAGGTGGTAGACCAGCTAGATCTTCCGTCTGGGTGCGGATGCCAGAGCGTGCCCCGTCACTGAGAAAGAAGGTCTTTCCTCAGGGGAATTCACCAGGGAGGGGCTGTCGTGAAGAGTACGAGGTTCAAGAAGCAGGCCCGGGTGGGCCAGTAGGGTGACCTTGCATAGCACCTGTGCAAGAAGGCTGGGGGAAATGTGTACTTGCGCAGCTCCGAGGGCCAGCTGTGTGCCAGTGCGTCTGCCCCGAGGGGAGCCTCTGTTCGGGCATACCAGAGCGGGCAGGGGCAGGTCTCTCGGGAGACAAACAGGTCTACCTGGGCCTTGCCGAATATGCCTCTGATCTATGAATAAAGGCCAATGAGAAGTAGGCAGACAGTATTTGCATATCCAGCACCCGGACATAAGGGTATAAAAGCAGGGAAATACGTTGAGTTCATTCAGGATTTTTATGAGGAGCCAGAAATGGTCCGGCCACTACAGTGGCTCGGCTCAGCGACGTGGCCGGGAGGACACAATGTCTCGCTGTGTGCCAGTGCGTCTGCCCCGAGGGGAGCCTCTGTTCGGGCATACCAGAGCGGGCAGGGGGAGGTCTCTCAGGAGGCAAACAGGTCTACCTGGGCCTTGCCGAATTGTTCCCAAATCAGCTGGACTGACTGGGGGTGAAGCCTCCACTCTCCACCGGGCAAGAATTGTCGTGACAGCGCGTCCGCTACCACATTGAGTTTGCCGGGGATGTGAGTGGCGCGCAGCGACTTTAAGGCTCTAAAGTAGAGATGACGGGTAAGTCATGACATGAGGCGGGAGCATACACCGCCTTGGCAATTTTTGTACGCCACCGCGGTGGTGCTGTCTGACCTGACTAGGACATGTTTGTCTCGAACTAACGGGAGAAACTTCCGCAGGGCAAAGAATACAGTCAGCAACTCTAGGCAATTTATGTGCCAGCGCAGCGGGGCCCCTTTCCAATGGCCGCGGCTGCGTCCCCGTTGCACACGGCGCCCCAACCCAATCTGGAGGCGTCGGCCGTGACCAGGACGCGTCGGGACACCTGCTGCAAGGGCACTCCTGCCCGCAGAAAGCAGAGGTCTATCCAGGGTTTGAATGTTTGGCAGCAAGCGGGGGTGACCATCACACGGTGCGTGCCGTGGCGCCATGCTCGTCTCAGGACTCGAGTCTGAAGCCAGTGCTGAAGCGGTCTCATGTGCATCAACATATACAAGCATATAATGATGATTTATATTTTAGAGTTATCGGGACAGATCCGTAAATAAAGAAAAGAAGGTCCACATGTGTATATGTGCGGTAGTTTGAAGCTGACAGCTTGTAGCCACAACACATGAAAGAAATTGAATAAAAATGTATTTTGACATGATTAAAATAAAGAAACCTCAAACTGAGAAGAGTCTGCAATCAAAAAGGGAAAGGGACAGAGGCCGTAAAAAAAACACAAAACAACATCAGCTTGGCTTTTTCATAGTTGGAGACAACTCTAAGAAAGGATTTAAAATTGACCCAGAGATGGAGATTTGCCCACTCGACAGGTAAGATATTTTATTACTGCACCGATAAAATTAAGAGACAGGTCTGGTTCGTTGGACTGTCTCTTAGCACGGTAGTTCGTTAGATAGTGCATGGTACAGATTATTTGTCTGAGTAAAATTCTCCATCATTAGAATCGTAATACGTCTCATTGTATCCACTCACAATTTCTTTTGTAAGGAATTATCTTTAATAAGGGAATTATGATTAATTCACTTATTGGAGTAATATTATTCTCATGGCTTATCGAAAATAATATTATACATATTTAGTTACAGCTTTGAAACGAAATCTTTTAAAAACAGGGATGAGATAATTTATCAAAATATACCACAGTCAAATTATCTTTGAATACCGACAAAATGTATTGCTATTCTAAACATAAAAATAATCTTACACATACAAAATTAAACAGGTTGGTGAATAGTGACAGAATGTTAAATAAATGATGAATACAGAGAAAATTTACTTTACGTCTTTTGACAATGCCAAGAACCATTTATTCCTCTTTGAGTCTAAATCGATTTGCATTCGAATTACCCAAAGTATTCAACTAATACACCAGACTTTTAAGCAAAAGTGTGGAGATGTACTTGCATGTCATTGCGTTTCCTTGCATTGCGTTTCCTTGCAAAACATCCTGCCCTCCATTCCCTGACCTAATCGTTTCCTGCGAAAAGACCAGTAAGCTTTTGTGGCTGGTGCGGAACTTGGTTTTCGCCCCCGGAACAGACTTTTCTGCTGTGGAAATACGCTAAACAGTTCAAGAATTCGCACCAGATGAGGAACCCTCACCCGAACCATGTCAGTGAAAAAGGGGCTAATAGTGGAGCTCTATGTGTTAAGATGCAGTGGAATGAATGACACTGAATTAGATCCAAACAACTGCATTTATTTTTACGAAAGAATGCGCAGCCTCTTATGACCAGGGTGTAGATTCCACGGGAATGGTGGGGATGTAACCCCTCCAATAATCAAAACACTCAAGTACAGACCCACCCCCAAAACCCCCAATATTTTTACCATTTATACCTACCCTATATATTTATTTTTTAGGGTTGCTGTTATTATAAGTAATAATAATAATAACCTATCTAAACTAGTGCTGTCGTTAGGCCTGTAGGATTGTGACAAAAAATTATAATTGTAGACTATTTCTCTTTATATTGTAATTGTGATTAATTTCGGTTAATAGAATACATTTTTTTGATTTTGTCTGGTGCTGTATATGCACGCCATGTTCTTTACGTTGGCTACATATCCAAAACAAGATGAAAACTGCATCTGCATTACTTTATTGCTGTTTTAAGTAAACCATGATCACAGTGGCCCTCATAGTGGCATGAAAAACGATAATATTCAAATTCTGACAATATTATACACATAAATTGAGCTATGGACATGTCATTGATTGGTTACTTCTCCACTGCTACAAAAATTATTTTGTTATTGTTGTTGTTGGTTTAACAGGAGCAGAACTCAATGCACTGCTGTAATTGACACTTTTCACAATTAGTTAATTTTTTTGTTTTGTATCTCTCTTTGTTTTTTATTTTTTTTATGATTTATTGTGGTGTTATTGAACACACAGATACTTTTAACCCAGGAAACCATGTCCTCCAACATCCATAAACAAATCAAGCCCTTCTCAACCCTGGCATTCTTATAGCAATCCAATAGTTTGTGTTGAAGTTTTGCTCTGTCCATGGATAAGCTGATTTTTCCTGGCAACAAATTCCCTGAGACTCTGTTAAAGAAATCTTTAGCAATTTTTCTAGTCTAAATGGGAATGGATGAGAGATGTCATGCAGAGATACAGGACGAATTGGGATTGACAGAGGTTTTGCAGTATTATATTTATGTCTCTCTAAATGAATCAGGTAACGGTGGTACATGCAGACCTCTAAGTACCTAAAAGCCATTGGCGTGACCCATTTAAAACTATCTTAGATTCACAAACTATCCTTTGACTGTCTGGCAAAATTTACAGTATAATTAGGATGTGGTATTTGAATCATGATCTAATCCATGTTCTGTCAGTATCTGTCATGTAATTATCTGTATTGCAAAGAAGAACAGTACATTTCTGGACTGACAGTGGCCTGGGCTCAGTATTCCAAATGGGATGAGCAGAGAAACATGTTTTACTTAAGATATGCATATACATTAGTTTGCTGCCACTGAGAGTCGAGTGACAGTACATTAATTATGACAGCCCAATGAATGAGCAACACTCAAACCTCAGCTGACAAACCTCAGCTGCGACCCGCTCTATTGTGGTAGAACAGGAATATTGACAGACATTTCAGTAAACTGGAAAGCAATTTACTGTATCAAATCAAATCAATACAGGACAAAGTCAATACAATAATCAGTGTTTTGCAAAATCACAAGTGTTTTTATTCATTCTTGCCTTATAGTTTAAGTAAATTTTTTAGTATGAATATTTCATCAAAACCTTATACGTTATATTATTCATCTTGCACGTTAAGATGTTATTTCAGTTGTAATAACTGGGAAATAGCAAATAATGCTAAATGCATTGGTACAGCAAGAGTATTTGAGCAACCATGCCACTTTCTGTAACAAAATAGTCTTCATGTATTCTTCCCCATAATTTCCAGGGATCTGGCTTCATGAACAAGCATATTACAATGTAAACAAGAACTGAAATCAAAGCTGATAGTGCAGCTGTCACACTATGGGGAGTCAGAAGGCAGATGGTAAATGCGGATCCAAACGCGGGCTTTATTAAGGTTAAGGATAAAATAAACAAACATAAGAACAAAGCAAAGTCCACAATGGGAAAACCGGCAGGAACACGGGAACAGCAGGGGAACCTTGGACGGGCTGACGGACAACAGGGTAACCACGAACGAGAAGACAGACTGGAAGGGAAACACGGACAGAGAGCGTTAGACAGACAACTGAACTGGACCACCAAAACGCGGTACTACCATTAACGAACAACAATCACAGAACAAACAGACAGGGCTTAAATACACAGACAGAGAACAAAGGAACCAATGAGCAAACAGAACCAATGACAGATTAACGAAGACAGGTGATAATCATGAACAGTGAGCGTGAAAGCCGACAGAGAGACAGTGGAGCTAAACAAGGGACAAAAGTGAACCTATGGAGTGCAAAAACTGACAGAAGTGGAAAACAGAGAACACGGGGATCGTTACAGCAGCCAATCAAGCCAATGAGGACAGACCACAGCATTTTTGTACAATCACAAAATCTGCTTCAGCAGCAATGAGATTTTTATTTTATTTTTTTATCAGTGCAAAATACTCTCCTACTGTGCAAAAAACAGATCAGTAAGGCAATACAGTTTTTGCAAACAAAAGAAAGAAAAAAAAAAAACAACATCAAACCAATTAGCAGAACAACAACAAGTAGCTTTCTAATATGTAACGAAGATCATTACAGGGTTCCCAATTTTTTCAAGGCACAATTTGCCAGGACATTTTATGTGCCCAACAATTTAAGAATTACACATGCATCCATTTAAACTGAGCTTTTATTTTGCCATTTTGTGTTTTTGATGGTAGTTTATCACCTCCAAATAAGCAGCTGTAAAGCTGTGATTTAATTAAATAAATACACAGCTTTAATTTTCTTCCAAATATGTCATATTCCATTACATTCTGTATTTTATAGCTAATGCCAGTTTTATTACTACATTCCGTGATTCTGGACGTGTTTTCCACATACTACATGTGGTAACCGTGGTATAAGCAGACTCCGATTGTTGAAATATTGAAAATGTATTAAAATCCTGAGGTGTAAAGGCCAAATCAACATGTTACCAACTCGGGGTGTGAATTTGTTTAAAAAAAAACAAAAAAACAAGTGGTCCGCAATTGTTCTCTAAACGTTATAATTAAAATGTTTTTGTGGTTAATGTTGCAATGTTGGACCAAAAAATACATATATTTTATAGATTTTGTACTATAATGCAATGCAAAGCAGAGATGACAGCAGATGAGCAGTGAATGTATGTGACAGGGATTCGTTCATGGCAGTTAGCCTAAATGCAGATGTTGTTTCACACTTTGCATCTGCCAGCAGTGACAAAACGATACAAATTTGTGTGTACACCTATTCCAAGTCTCAATCATTACCATGTTTTTGTACATGCAACAAAAACCTTGTTATATTTGACACAGTCAAATATGTTTATTATACTTAAATATTTTAAAGGACATTTAGGTATTTTTCTAATTTTCAATGACTTTTAAATGTCTGGAAAATTGCATTGCAAAATTCCAGGTTTTCCAGGATGCATGGGAACTACTTCCCCAATCATAAAATGCATGTCATTTAAAAAAGAAGTTAACATTTTTCTTTTTACCACAACATACAGAAAATACATTGAAAAAAGTAATATTCTGGAATTATGTGAATGAGCTATTTCTACCTGATCTAACTCTTAAAATGATTTGTTAGTGTAACCTAATATATTAAGGTTGATTCAGATAGTTTAATGCAAGTGAATGGTGAAGCTCCAAAAAGCACATAACAACAGCAGAAAAGTAATCAATAAGATCAAATCAAATAAAAAATCTCACCCGCACCATATCATATCACTTCTGAAGACATGGATTTAACCACTGGAGTCATGTGGATTACTTTTATGATGCTTTTATGTGCTTATGGAACTTACAAATGTTGGTACCCATTCACTTGCATTGTGATGACCTACAGAGCTGAGATATTCTAAAAATCTTCATTTTTTGTTTTGCAGTAGAAAGACAGTCGTACACATCTGGAATGACAGGGTAAATGATGAGAGAATTTTCATTTTTGGGTTAATGATTCCTTTAAATAATATTTTTGACTTCAATACAACCAGTTAATTTAAATGTTACAACATGAAACACATTTTTTAGAATAAAATTTTTTTTTTTCAGTGTACAGAGTATTGCCACTAATATCACTTCTTAACAGTGATATGTTGTAACTGTCCTGACATAAAGTTTCTGCCTTAGTACCCATCAGCATTGACCTCACTTGTAGGGAATCCACAGACTCCTTGTTCTGCTTGCTGCAGCAGCAGCATGGATAGAATGTGGTATGAGCATCCATCCACTTCTTGTACCTGCCCATCTCACTCTTCTAGCATGCTGACGACATAGAGCCATTTGTGATGACAGACATACAGCGAGACAGAAGCTTGGGACCTCTGGGCTGAATATGAAGGAGAGGACCTTTCACCATTTCATGAGCAGACATTCCAAAGTTCACCAGCTTCCTCAGCATAACCACAGACTGAAACAGGGCAAAAATCCCTCCAGTCACAGCAACAAACTGCAACTCATTATCACCATGATAATCTGCCTCATCTTCATTTTTAATCTTTACAACTAGAGGAAAACAAAAATAAGGCAACTGAGTGATGCTCGAGAATGACTCATGCTTATCTATGCGATAAGTATTGTCCAGATCCCCATGTACTGTTGAGCGAGGTTACAATAAAATTACAATGACTTTCAAGGGCCCCAACGTGACTGCTTGTTGTATTTAATGACAATATCTCACTCAGGCTAGTGTTGAAGAATTTGTGTGCCAAATATAGGACGCTGTGGTATTGTTAGAATCTCCATTGCTCTGAAAAGAAAGGTTTCGCTCTCTGACTCTCTCTGACATATTGGATAACATTCTACCTGTGAGCTGGGAGGAGGCTGAGAGAACGGTGTATTACTCCTATTTCATGATGAGGGGCTCATTGATTTATCTGCTGCCGGCCTGAAAAGCAGTGAGGAAAGCTGGTCTCTCTGTTTCAGAAATGTCTTGAGCCAATTTTACAGCCAGCGTATCCAGGAAATGGGATCCATTTAGGCTGACACTCAGCAAATTTTCTGATAGATTCACATTGGCAATGTGGGTGCCCCATGATTTCACACACCCAGGCGCATCGCAGAACAGATCACAGAGTCTTGATTAGAGGATTTTATCCTTGTGAGCTTCCAAAGCTCTGGAGAGGATTCCATCAATATGGAAACCATTTTAGCAAGTTTTGTGGCACCTACAAAAAGGTGTCTCCATTCTAAAAGCCCATAGAATAAGTGCAGTAGTCTCAGGACCTGCAACAGAGAGGGAGCTCCATAAGTAGGCAATTTGTGAGAGTTGTCATGTATTGCCTTAAATGATCCCATAGAATAATTATTAAAATATCTTAAAACACTCCACCTTAAAGTAAAGAGATTGCAATCATCAAGAAAGGAGTCATTTAACAGCCTTAAAAAAGCTGTTTATGGCATTTAAACAATTTAGTTACCCTGTGAAAAGTAAATGCCGCATTTTTCAGTTTTAGATATTTACAAAATATTTAAGAGCCTAAACTGCTCAAATTGTCACATTTTCAGAATCTTATGGACAAAACCTCTGACCACATACTGCACTTTCTGCCACGTATTTAGATTATATTATTATTTATAGTAATGACCGGCGGCGGCACATGCAACATCTGAGAGCTGTCCTGAGGTCGCTGCGATGGGCAGGACTCATGGCCAACCTGAAGAGATGCGCAATTGGGCTGGTGAAAGTTCGGTGTCTGAGGTTCCACTTAGGTCACGGGCAGATGTGACACCAGGTTAACAAAACCTCAGTGATCGCGGCTTGCCTGAGTCCCAAGAACTAAAAAGAGGTAAGACAGTTTCTGGGGCTGGCTGGCTACTACCAAAAGTTTGTGCCTAGTTACGCTGATGTCACCAGCCCGTTGACTGATCTTACTAGCCCCCGGTCCAGTGGATGGAGTCGTGCCAACAGACTTTCCTAAAAGTAAACTCTGTGTGCTTTGTGGGGTTTTACATGCTCCTGACTTCTCTCTTCCCTTTATTTAGCAGATGGATGCATCCAAAAGGGGGCTGGTGCTCTTGTAGGAGGGGGGAGTGGAGGAACGTCCGGTACTGTTCATAAGTTGCAAGCTCTCCTTCAGGGAGACAAAGTACAGTACCATCGAGAAAGTTCATCTTGCGATCAAGTGGGCTGTCCTCACCCTCCGCTACTACCTGCTGGGGTGGGCCTTAACCCTGTGTTCTGATCACACCCCACTCTAATGGCTCCACCACATGAAATATACCAATGCACGGATCACCTGTTGGTACCTGGCACTTCAGCTATTTCAATTTGAGCAGATGGTTGTGGGTGACTTTCTCTCCAGGAATGGGGGGATTTGGCAGGCCGGATGTTGCCCTGGCCTGAGTCAGGCGGAGGGGGTATGTGGAGATAGGTGGTGGTCATGTGTCTGTCAGCAGGAGAGGGAGAGCAGTAAGGATCGTCTCCTGGACTGACATTATCATTAACACCTGTCTCTTGTTATAGTGAAGATGGAGGGAGACCGGAAAAAAGAGCATCAGTTGGCAAAAAGAGAGGAACCAGAGAGAATCTCTTCCTGTGTGTGCAACGAGACTGATTGACTCATTTGTATGTGATAATTTGGCCACCTTAGTGTCCTTTTTGTTTGAGTTTTGTGAACGAAGCTGCAGAGTAATAAAATACTCACGATGACTGTTTCCGCTGCTTCCTGACTCCTCCATTTGCCCTGAGAATACGATCTCTGTTACACATTAAAACCTCAGATTTCAGGAAATTACATCAGTGCTTGAAAAGTGCTAAAATCAATGATGAATCTCCTGTTGGCATGGCCAACCAATTCTAAAATTGTATGTCTCTGAAATATTTGATGTGTAGAAAAAATTCACAAATAAAAGTACATGATTCTTCACTAAACTAATCCTGCAGTGTGTGGGCAGAGTAATGCAGCAATCGCTGCATCTAACACATTCCCTTTCACATGAAGAAGCTCCTTGCCAGTATTGGAGCAGCATCGTATGAGATATGTTCTGATAGAGAATTATGCAGTTTCTTTATCAGTCATAATATGCTAATATTTCATTAAAAAAAAATGTTTTTTATTAAAAGCATTAACTAATGGAGTTATGCAGAGTCTGTGATGATGGCAGCATGGTGGGACAGAGACTGATCACTGTGCCCATGACTGTGACTATAATGATTATGATTATGGTGATCATCTCCAACAGAGTGATTGTGGCCTTTGTCGTCATCATCATCATCTTTATCTTCATCCCCATGATGATGATGGTCCTTTTCTTCAGAGTTCTTGTTTGTCTTGTCCTCATCATCATAATCATCATCATGTTCACCATGATGGTGGTTGTGGTGGTCATGATCCTTTACCTCAAAAGTCTTATTTGTCTTTTAATTCTCCTGGAGATGTGACAGGTTCTGATGTCCCTCAACCCCTGACCAATACCCCTTCCACTCATTGACCATAAATCTAAAACCATGACCCTGATACAGGTGTCCCTTGTTCTTTTCCCTCTTTGCCTATTAATGAAGGGCCTGAGTGTAACAAGAATACAAATCTGGATTCTGGTGGGATGTCATTTACAACTGAAGCACAAAAAACATATTCAATATAAAGAGTCAAAATGCTTATGTGATGCTGGACTCAATCAATCTGAGAGATCTCAACCACTTTGATCTGCTGGCTGTCTTTAATGAGTATGCCGAGTAATAATGGTAAAAAAGGGGACTACAATTTGGACACTGCTGGTCCCTGTCCACAGCGTTAATGCAATTCACGAATGTATTAGAGCCTCCAGAGGCAAATCTTTTCATAACGCATTGACAGCAGATCAACATTAAGAAAGAAAAAATGGAGGGGAAAAAAGGAAAATACAGATGCAACGTTATATTTAATAATTATAAGTTATATAAAAAATATCATAATAGTTCACAGTAAACCAATGCATGTTTGCAGAAGATAGAAGAGTAGTGTAGCTATAATTCTTGAATTTGAGTGAATTACTTAATAAAAAAAACCTTGATAATGAACTAAGCCTGAACTAAAATCAAATAGCTAATAAAACCAGTTAAATTACATTAAAGGAAATTCAATTAAACTCTTAAAACTCCTATATAGGAAAAAATGCCTTGGTTTTTTAGGTAAATTTGGTAAAGAAATGTCTAGATAATATGCCTGATCTTGACACTAAAACCTTGAAAAATCCCATAAAAAACTTTTACTGTATGTGAGCAACTGCTTCATTGATTACAATGAGAGCATACTAGTTTTTTACGTGTAACCCACGTCGCATCACAATCCATGCAAATGTACAGTATGGGATGATTCAGCACATGTTGTTGCACTAACATTTGTTAAACTGACTCACCAACAAAATAATGCATTTCACAAGAAAAAAAAAGTTCTGTTTACTGTAATAACATTTTACTTGCAACTGGCGTAAACCAAGGAATGCTTTCATTTCGATACTTACGACTGAAAATGTATAGTAATTTCTTCATTGTCCTCCTCTTCAACATAATTACTCTCATTTGCATCTTGGACATCGCTTGATAGTGCTTTATATTTAACAGTGCTTTGCACCAGTTTCACTGCACATGTATTTTGTATGTAATGTCAAAACATTGACTCTTCCTGATGTCTTGATAGTCAGGTTAGGTAGAAACACCTCCCTCGAAACAGCATAAAAAGGTTGTTGATTGGTGTGATCATGTCTAAGGGATTGATTTCACACATCTGACAAATTTGTTAACAAATAAAGGTTTAAAAATATCTACATTATCTACAAATTTACTTGCAAAGTAATAATAGTTTGTGTGTTTTTGTAGCAAGACTGTAAATACAGGTAATACTATCAGATTAGTGAAACTACTAAACGAAACTAAAACTTCCATTGTTGTAATAGCTATGACGGAAATTCCCACTATCCTATAACTGATATTAAATCTGCATATTTCTGCTAAAAAATAATAGCTAGAGTCAGTGTTACTATAGTACAATCATGGTACATTTTCAAAAGAGCATGTACTGATGATAACATTTTTAAAAGGCACAAGCACTTTAAATGTCTTAGATGTTTTGATGGCCTTCTGTGTCAACAAAGACGAAGGTTAAAGGTGAAACAATGGGGATGGTTTGAAGTGTTTTTCAATGTACCAGTGACCTGGAAGAGAGCTGAGAGCATAATCCTCAATATTTATTTTTAAAATAGTCTGTGACTCCAAATCTCCATCTTCAAGGGAATCATGGTGTACAGCTTCCCACCTTATTTACTTTTTGACATTTACTAGCAGATTTTCAGACAAGCACAATGTAATTGAATGTAAAATTCTGACCGAGATCCTGTGACAACCGCTGCTATATCAAGATGTTGGAAAAGGATAGAGATATAGAGAGAGATTGAGCATACTGGCCATCTTAAATGTCACTCATGTGGCTATGATTTTATTTGTTTATATGCTCCATTTATACCTTTCCAGATGTGAGTCTACTGTGGTATTTAAATATTCTACAACCCTGAATGTCAGTGCACTGTAAGAGTGTGAATAAAAAAAACATTTTTAAGGGGGTGAAATCAATTAGATCAGTTTTATTTTAGATCAGAATAGACTTTGGGACTAGGTGATTTTTAAGATATACTGTAACAATTGGACTGGCTCTTTAATGAGGTTTTTCTTTCTTTTTATAATTTTTCCTTGTGCTATAAAAAAAAACATGCCATTTTTTTTCAAGGGGGTTTAAAGATTTCTGTCTTTATACATATATTTTACAATTCAGAGGCGAAAATGTTGTGAATATGTTCATCCAAACTTTCTCAGATTTTGTTCATTTGAAACCAGTGTGGCAATATTGTGCTTTTAGTTTTTTCTTGTTTGTATACTAGTGTTATTGTGCTAAGAAAAAGAAGAACAAACCAGAGAGACATTTTTGAGTGTATGCTGTCTCTGACAAAACACAGAGGTGTGCTTTCTATAAACGTTTTGGCACCAGAGAATGGAGTTTCAAAAGCATCAAGACATACACTCTTAGAAAACATTAAAGCATTTTTTTGAATGCCCATTGCCTGGTATGAAATTCAAAATAGGTTGCTGCACACAGGATTTTCATTTAGGGTGTAAAATGCAGGAGATTTTAATATCACAGTTAAACTGAACGTAGAAAACAACCAATGGAATATATGTAGTGATAACAGAGTGAGGAGATAAAAAGGGAATGAAGAAAATATTGAATTGTTCATAAAGTGGTTTAATGAATTTGCTTATTTGAAAACCACTAATCAAGTTTAAAAGGTTATCATGCTCCTTTGTTATAAGCAATTGTATATATATATATATATATATATATATATATATATATATATATATATATATATATATATATACAATGTAGCTGGTGGGTTGTAAAGAAACAACACAGGATACAAAAAAAAAATATTTTGGGGTTTTATTCTGACTGCTTTTAATAAAAAAACAAAAAAAACAATGGTCAGCAGGGCCGATGTACAGCTTCTCCAGTCAGAAATCACTAGAGATAATGTTAAAGAGGTGTGTGAACTTGCAAATACGATGTCAGACACTGTAATATGCTCAGGTCCCCTCCCTGCTCATCCTGGTGACGAAGTTTATAATAGATTAGTGTCACTGAACAGCTGGATGTCTGAGTGGTGTCTGGTGAATAGCATAGGGTTTATAGACAATTGGAAGAGTTTTTAGGGTAGATCTGACCTGCTAAAGAGAGACTGACTCCATTCCTCCAGGGAAGGTGCTGCTCTCCTCTCTAGTAATTTGGCTCATAGTTTTAATATTAATAGTATTTGATTAACTGGGGCCCAGGTCAGTAAGCAGACAAACTGGAAAACAGAATGTCTGCTAGCTGCCTTGAGATGTCACATAGGTCACAAAAACTACAAAATATAGAGACTGTATCACCTAGATATCACATAGAGTCTGTGTCTGTTCCCCAAACTACCAAACACAAAACCCTCACTAAATCATTTAGAAAACAATTGAAAAACTTCTGAAAAATCTATTTCATTTGATTTATACATCTTGTTTAGTTGTCTCATAACATATATTAACACATTTTTCAAAACATGGTGCAGAAAAAGAAGTTGCCTACAAATATGTCAACAGGCAGAAAAAATCCCACTAGAGCTTGTTATAACACAAGGGTGGAATTGAGCTGATGTTCTAAAGATGTTCTTTTTATATGGAACATTGTGTTTACTTTTTTTCCTTTTTTGCCTTCAAGTCCATATAGAGTCCTGTAATGATGCTGCTAAACCACAGAAAGGCACAGAGGTCACAGTAGACCTGTAGAACATTTTCAGGTGCAGGATGTACACATGATTAAAAACCTAAAAATAAGCAGGAATTACAGTAGATTGTGCTACAGTATGTGTGTTGTCCTGTCTGCTGTATAGACTTTAGTCACCTCCTCATTCTATCCCTGTATGACGACTTGTCCAATGACACTCCAATGTGTCAGAAATCTACCATTATTTCTATTGTTTTGCTTAAGTTGAGCTGCAGATCGATCTTCTTTGTCAGGGCCGCCAATAAGAGTCATCCTGAACTTGTTGAGATCGAAAGGCTGGATGGTGTTGAATGATGACAGATGCAATTATCTGTTTAAGTATTTAAGTATTAAGTATTATTTTATTTTATTTTTTATTTTTTTGGAGAGAGAGAGAGAGAGAGCGAGAGAGAGAATATGACCATGGTGATGGGTTTGTGGTCGTGTGTCTGTCTGCAGGACAGAGGTGTGGCTCGTCAAGCTGGTTGACATGATTTCTAACAGATGTTTCTCATTACAGTGATAGTAGAGAGAGACGCCTTAAAACTGCTGAATATGCCAGAGAGAGAGAGAGAGAGAGAGAGAGAGAGAGAGAGAGAGAACGGCACAAGAGTGCAGCGACTGGCATGTTTATTGTGTATTTTAGTATTGTATTGTGAAGCTGAAGAGTTTGAGATGTTTTTTTGTTAACTGAGAGTTTTGTGACATTGCACTGACTGAAATAAGAAAAGCCCTGAGAAGGCTGCACTCAAGAGACTGAAGACTGAAGAATAAAAAGCTTACCTGAAGTGTGCCACTGCTCCCCGTCTCCTCCTCCTATACTTGAACCTGAAGTTTTGTGACACTGGTGCCGAAACCCAGGAATTCAAGGAGACATGTCATCATGGAGTCATCACCACTGGGCGAGGTGATCAAGACCCTCAGCGGCATCCAGCAGAACCAACAAAGCTGCGGCTGGAGTAAGAGCAGCGCTTTAAACTCTATGGAGGACCTACAGGTGTTCCAGAGCCTGATCAGATGTCACCCTCATCAAAAGGTGCCAGTCTTATTCCTTATACTGTGTTTCGGCACCAGTGTAACAGATTCTAATAATAAGGAAGGGAGTGGTATGCGGGGTGGCAGTCCAGGTAAATTAACCTTTAATGGCTTTCAGTTTCACATACAATGTCTTTGGCTTTTCCGATTTACAACAAGTATTGGCTTAAGTGATGACGGTCAACATAAACTTCAAATTCAAACTAGACAGCTTTAAAGCATTCAGCTCTAGTTTGGGTATGTGTGTCTCGGACTCTCTCTCTCTGTCTGGCATTCTCGCTGCCTTTTCAAGCCTGTATCCGTTGTCACTGTAATGAGACACACAGGTGTTCAGCATCAGTAATCACCAGGTGATTGCCCTTACTGCTTCCTCTCTCCCCATTGACACATGGCCACGCCTTCACCTTTGCTCAGCAGCTCTGGGACACCTGCCAGAAATGGTTGCTGGTGGGGGAACCCTGCGGCGCCCAGGACATAGTGTAAAAGGTGGTACTGGAACAGTTTGTCACCCAGCTGCCCCGTGGGATGGCCAAGTGCATCCAGTGCCACCATTCAGCGACGCTGGAGGAAGTGATCCAGCTGGCTGAGGACTACATGGCAGCATTTCCATGAAGAAGTGATCCAGAGTCTCTTTCTCTGTCTTTCTCTCTCCTACCCCCAAACCCTGCTTCAGTCCCTCCTCTTTCCATCCTATTTGTCCGATGCCCAGGAATCCTCCCTGCCTAGGAGGGTCTTACCCCCCCAGTCTCCCCTACGAACTCTACCTCTCTCCACTATCCCTCCCAGGTAGGTGAGTTCATCCCCATGGGTGTAGGATATGGGCCTGGGCCAGGTCTGTTGGAGCTGCGGGGATCCAGGTCATTTCTAGCACCGTTGCCCCGTAACAGAGGTGGGTACACTGGTCCGGATTCCCGAAGCTCCACAGGCTGCCCCCAATCGAGCTGTGGCTTTCAGATACCGGTAAGTACCCAGGGGATACACTTCAAGCTTTGGTTTATTCTGGCAGTTCTCAAACCTCCATGCACAAACACTTGGTACAAGACGGGGCATTGGGCACAAATAATAGGGTGAAGGTGCAATGTGTACACATATACGGTGAGATACTATTCAGGGGGAGAAAACATAGAGTGTAGTGGAGGCCGCAGTTCATTCCTGTCTCATGCATCTGCTGATTTTGGGGATGAATTGGCCTGATTTTAAGAATTTATTAAGGGAAATTTGTGCAGATGGGTGCTGTGAAATAATATCTCAGTGTGTGACGTGCGATGCTATGGCTTGGGAGGCGGTGCCAGGGCCGTCTACATCAGCTCTGTTTCCCTCAAGAGCAGTCACGTGACGAGTCCCTAAAACATGCTTTTGACCAAGTGAGAGTAATCAATGGTCAACAGCTCCAGCCTAACATACCCATATTTTTAAATTGTCAAAGATAGGTTGTATCGAGTGACACAGGACACTCAAACAAAAGAAAATATAACCCAGTTTTTAATCCCAAAGAGCTGTCGGGAAACACAATTGTGTTTACCACACACAAACCAATGGGTTGGTGGAACGATTTAATAAAATCCTGAAAATCATGATCTGTAATTTTGTACACGATGATGCTAGAAATTGGGATAAGTGGCTTGAGACCCTGTTATTTAAAGTGCGAAAGGTCCCACAAGCCTCCATGTCTCCTCCTTCCATACCCGAACCTGAAGTTCTGTGACAATGACCTTAAAGCCATTTCAGATTATTTAATCCCTCTGACCTTAACACTTACATTTCATCACTCTTTAGTTTTTGTATAATTGAAGTTCAAGTTTAATCATACATGTGAAATTTTTAATACAATTAAATATATTAAGGTTACATAACTTACAGATTGGATAATGACTCAGCAGTTTATTTAATTTAACCTCTTTTTATACATTCCCACACCAAAAACAACAACAACTGTTTAACGCTCTGAAAGCAAAGCATGTTTTTAAAAAATATTTTGAAATGTTTTAATTTAATGCTTCATCGAAGATGACAAAGAGCAAACAATGAACCTGAACAAACAACTGCGTAGGTTGATACCTAACTCTTATATGCACCTATTTCTTCACCATTACACCTCATTTGCATATTCTGGCCAAATTGGATACAATTAAATCAGATCTTGCAGACCTCTAAGCTTAGTAGTAGTCAATCTCCTTTCACACAGATACTTCTGGATGTTCCTGACAGAATCATTTAATTTCAAGTTGTATTGGGAGAGAGTACTTTGTCTCCAAGCTATTACTAAATCATGCAGACTTGTCTGTCAAACTGTTACTTAGCAATGTGAATTGTTAAGAGTTTCCCTTAAAGAGAAGTCATCTTAATAATTATTTATTGTTGTTTGGATGTTTGTTAGTGTTTTTTAATTAAAAGAGAAAGTTGTTTTACCATTTCAGTGAGAACAGTAAGATGCCACCGTGGTTTGGGGCCCAACATGAAGCAGATTTTATTGAATGAGAAATAAGCTGAAGAATATTTATAGTGTCACTTCACCTTGCCCTAAACCTTAGCAAAAGATCATCATTATTAACTTTATGACACACCATGTAATTGTTGAGCGTCCCTCATAGCTGTTTTGTAATTAAATCAATATTCCTATCTCTATACTACACTGCACTTATTTTCCTTACCGCATTGACCTTTTTTATTGATTGTTAAACTGTTTACAGCCCGAAGCAACAAATATGCCTCCACCATAGGAACAAACACTGACACTTAAACTAGATTTTTGACTAGAAAATGTCAAATAGTTTGAAAATGGGAATACAAAATCGAGATTTGAGTGTGCACAAATCTCTGAGAATGCCCAATGGAAATGGTAATGATCTTCCAAGGCAAAGGAATGCTAAACAATTAATACATTATCAAAGTGGATGTGTGGTATGCCAGGACGTTATATCAAATGCATATGAATTATCATCAACAAGCTGTTTTTTTTTCTTTTTCAAAATATGTTTTTTCATTAAAAGGTCCCTATTACAAGTTTATTTTTCAATTCCTTTGACTGACTGTTCTTTTTAGGGTAATTAAGAAGCATTTAATGTAAAACAAATTTTCAGTATTGCATATTAGTATATATATATATATATATATAAATATGTCAAATTGGCAGACAGAATTTGCATGTCCCGCCCCGGACATACAGGTATAAAGGGGAGCGGGCGAGCGTCTGTCAGACTGGTTTTCACTGAGGAGCCGAGAGTAAGGTTACTGCGCATTACAGTGGTAGGGATAGTGACTTGGCAAGGGGAACACAAAGTCTCGTTCCTTCAAAAGGGGAACGGAGGTTACAACAGTAATCATGACGTTCCACTTCTGTCACTCACTTGACGTTGTGTCGATTCAAAGGCAAAAGTGTTGGGTGTTGCCCAGCTCTGCAGATAGCCGCTAAGGAGGTGCCATGGGCCAGTGCCCATGAGGATGCCACACTTCTCATAGAGTGTGCTCGAACACACAAGGTGGGGCATGGCCTGGGTGTGATAAGCTAGGGAAATAGCATCAACATCCCAATAAGCTAACCTCTGTTTGGAGACGGCATTCCCTTTCCGCCATCCGCCAAAGCAGACAAAGAGCTGCTCAGAGCATCTAAAGCCCTGCGTGCTGTCCATGTAGATACGCAAAGCACGTACCGGACACAGCAACGAAGAGGCTGGGTCTGCCTCCTCCCGGGGCAGAGCTTGCAGGTTCATGAACCTGGTCCCTGAAGTGGGTCGTAGGAAGCTTGGGCACGTAGCCCGGTCGCGGACTTAGGATGACGTGAGCATCTGCTGGACGGAAATCCAGGCAAGTATCGCTGACAGAGAACGCTTGCAGGTCCCCGACACTCTTGATGGAAGCGAGCGCAATCAGGAGGACCTCTCAAAGGAGAGGGCTTTGAGCTCGACTGAATCAAGTGGCTCGATGGATGTTCTCTGAAGGCCTGAGAGGACCACTGAGAGATCACAGGAGGGGAATAGGCTTGGCCGGGAAGGGTTCAACCTCTTAGGAACCTGATAATCAAGTCGTGCTTACCAAGGAACTTTCCGTCTACTGCTTCGTGGTGGGCTGTGATAGCAGCAACATACACCTTCAAGGTAGAGAGGGACAGCCTTCCCGCCAACCTTTCCTGCAGGAATGAAAGCACTGACCGAACTGCGCACCTCTGCGGGTCTTCAGATCTGGAGAACCCCAATTTGCGAACAGATGCCACTTGAGGGCGTAAAGCTGCCTGGTAGAGAGAGCTCTGGCTTGGTTGATGGTTTCTACGACTGCAGGTGGTAGACCGCTTAAGTCTTCCCTGTCCCTTCCAGGGGCCAGATGTGGAGATTCCAGAGGCCTGGGTGCGTGTGCCAGAGGGTGCCCCGTCCCTGTGAAAGGAGGTCCTTCCTCAGGGGAATTTGCCAGGGAGGTGCTGTTGCGAGGAGCGTGAGATCCGAGAACCAGGTCCGGGTGGGCCAATAAGGAGCCATCAAGGTGACCTGTTCCTCGTCATCCCTGACCTTGCACAGCACCAGTGCAAGAAGGCTCACTGGGGGAAATGTGTACTTGCACAGCCCCCGGGGCCAGCTGTGTGACAGCGCGTCTGTGCCGAGAGGGACCTCCATTAAGGTGAACCAGAGCGGGCAATGGGAGTTGTCTTGGGAGGCAAAGAGATCTATCTGTGCCCTGATGAAGTGGTCCCACATCAGCTGGACCACCTGGTGGTGGAGCCTTCACTCTCTGCTGAGCAAGACCTGTCATGACAGCGCGTCTGCCATCATGTTGCGGTCGCCCGGGATGTGAGTGTCGAGCAGTGACCTGAGTCACGGTTGACTCCAAAGGAGGAGATGGCGGGCAAGTTGTGACATGTGACGGGAGCGTACGCTACCTTGGTGGTGCTGTCTGAATGGATCAAGAAGTGCTTGCCCCGAATCAGCAGGAGAAACCTCTGAAGGGCAAGGAGTACAGCCAATAACTCGAGGCAGTTGACGTGCCAATGCAGGCGGGCCCCATTCAGGAGACAGCGGCTGTGTGCCTGTAGCACACGATGCCTCAACCCAGTGTAGAGACATATGTGGTGACCACAACATGTCTGGACACCTGCTGTAGGGTGACTCCTGTCCGCAGAAAAAAAACAGAGGTCTGTCCAAGGGTTGAAAATCTGATGGCAGGAAGGGGTGATAAACACACGGTATGTGCCGCGGCACCATGCCCATCTGGGGACACAAGTCTGAAGCCAGTGCTGGAGCGGTCTCATATGCATCAATCTGAGCGCTGTGACCACGGCCGAGGATGCCATATGCCCCAGGAGCCTTTGGAACCATTTGAGAGGAACCATTGTGCCTGGCTTGAAGCGAGCGAGGCATGTGAGCACTGACCTTGCGCGTTCGGTTGTGAGGACGCTGACATTGAGACTGAGTCTAACTCCAAACAGAGAAAAGAGATGCTCTGAACCGGAGAGAGCTTGCTTTTTTCCCAGTTGACCTGAAGCCCTAAACGGCTGAGGTGCGTGAGCACCTGGTCCCTGTGGGCAGATAGTAACTCTCGAGAGTGTGTTAAGATGAGCCAGTCGTCAAGGTATTGGAGTATGAGGATGCCCACTTCCCATAGCGGGGCAAGCACTGCCTCTGCGACCTTGGTGAAGACGCAAGGGGACAAGGACAGGCCGAAGGGGAGGACCTTGTAATGATATTTATATATTTATTTATATTTATATTTATGCATTTGGCAGACGCTTTTATCCAAAGCGACTTACAGCGCACTTATTACAGGGACAATACCCCCGGAGCAACCTGGAGTTAAGTGCCTTGCTCAAGGACACAATGGTGGTGGCCGTGGGGATCGAACCACCAACCTTCTGATTACCAGTTTACCAGTTTTGTGCATTAGACCACTACACCACCACTCCTATGATACGCCTGGCCGGCAAACGTGAACCGTAAGAAGGGTTGTGTCGGGGCAGAATGGAGATGTGGAAGTACATATCCTTCACGTCTACTGCCACGAACCAATCTTGATGCTGAAGGCAGGTTAGAATTCGCCTCTGCATGAGCATTTTGAACGGGAGTCTGTTTAAAGTCCGGTTGAGAACTCGCAAGTCCAAGATTGGCCACAACCAATCTCAGCCTTTTTTGGGTATACGATGAAGTAAGGGCTGTAGAAACCCTTCTTCATCTCGGCTGGAGGGACAGACTCTATTGCATCCTTGAGTAACAGTGTTGCAACCTTTTCTCGTAAAGTGCTGCCGTTTTCTCTGCGCATTTGGGTGGAGCGAATACTGCTGAAACGAGGCGGGAGCCTGGGAATTTAATCGCGTAGCTGAGCCGGATGGTCCTGGCCAGACATCGCAACGGGCTGGGTAGCGCAAGCCATGCGTCTAAGCTCCGTGCGAAGGGCACTAATGGGAAGATCTTTTCGGTGTCATCGAAGAGACCGAACTGGGAGATGGGGGCATTGAGAAAGCGGGCTTTGTCAACGTCGTGCATCTCGACCAAGTTCAGCCACAGGTGGCATTCCTGGACCACGAGGGTGGCCTTCGCCCACCCGAGTGCTTGCGCTGTGACCTTCGTAGCCACGGCATGCAAGGCGGAGGCGGCCTGTCCAGTGGCACTCTAGACTTTCGCAGTCAGTGACGATATTGTCCTACAGGCCTTGGAGGGGAGTACCGGGCAGTACTGCCAGGTTTGGATGACGACATCGCCGCTGCATTGGAGAGCGTTCAGGCGTCTGACACTGAAAACTTGAACGGACTCCCGTCCTCAGGCCAGCCCGCCCGGTCAGAGTCTGACGTGCAGATGGCCGACATTTAGGGGTCCGGTCAGGTCTTCAGCATCAGACGACTGAACGCTCTCCAATGAAGCGGTGAAGTCGTCATCCAAACATGGCTCCAGGAATGGAAAGTTGTGGCAGTTGTGGCAAACTGGCCGTGAAGCGAGCTGCCTTCGTCCCGAGTGCAGATGGAAGCAAATGAACACGCCCGGGGGCAGGTGGTTTGTGCCCAGGTCATCTTCAATCCCGTGGGAAGAAGGAGTGATGCGGGGGGCGGCTGGAGTGGCGTTCGTTTTGAGAAATGAAGCTGCGACTGCAACGTTGCCATGGTCATGTCCTCGCAGTAAGAACATGAACCATCCACAAACGCTGCCTCGGTGTGATCGCTACCCAGGCACACAAGGCAGCATCTATGACTGTCGGATCAGGAGAGATACCAGCCACATCCAGGAACTACAAAGCGGAACTACGGCGGAAGGGCATCTTTAAAAAGACGCGTCCTGAAAAGGACATTCAAAGCTCACTTGTATATGTTTTATTGTATATGAAAAAAACTATTTTATAGGAGAATAAACTCTTTTAGAGAAATCAACTCTTTTAGAAGAGATTAATTTACTGTTCATTACACCATTGTTTGGCAAATTCAACAAGGTTTAATGCTACAATCTACTTGCCGTTTGCCATCAATCGTCTCGCATATGTACTGTAGATCTGTTGCTCTGTTTTCCAGTGAGCGCTCAGCTCCGCCTATTCAGGGAGGAGACTGCTAGTGAAGCTCTCATTCTTGCACTTGGTTTTAATTATACTATAATGTGTTTGTTTATGTATCATATGATACATATGGTATTGTATAGCTGTTGTCGTATCATACAATACAATACGATACAATATTTTTGTCACCCCTAATATGTATGTATATATATATATACATATATATACATACATATATATGTATGTATATATATATGTATGTATATATATACATATATATATATATATACATACATATATATATATATATATATATATATATATATATAAATGTGTGTGTGTGTACACACACTGTATGCATTAAAGAACTTATCTTCAAACATTCACAGAAAAATCTAATGGGAGGCATTAATCTTTCTAAAAATAAAAACAAAGCTTTTTATTTATGAAACAAAATAATGAAACAACCTTTATTTGTTGTTGTTTTGCATGCTCCTTTAAAACAATCAACTTAAAGAAACAAACAACTTAGTAGGTTTGATACCCGACAGTGATAACTGCCTATTTCTATTCCCCATAAACCATTTTCATATATTACAGAGGACTGTAAGACCCAGGTGTTCCAGATGAGAGGGAGAGAATATATATATATTTTTTTTGTTTTTTTCGCATGTTCTTTTTCAGGTAGCTGCACTAAATAAATGATTGGCCTGCTCTTATCTGACAGTTCAGTCTGTCAGCTGAATTTGCTGGGGTGGAGCCAATTGGTTTGAGCCTCAGAACGTGACGCCATGATATCTTCACAAAGGTACATTGGAGCTAGCTCAGATTCTGCCTCTGCTATGACAAGATTATAGACCCCCGCCCTCTGCTTGCATCTGTGGATCTAGCTCACCTATTGCGAGAGTGATGATGAGGCTCTGTATGCATAATGTTCTAGTCAATGTGATTTGAAGGCTTTGCATAGATTTGTGTCTGACTCTTATGAGCTAATTAACATGCCTTCTGCTTTCTAAAGAAGTGTTGTCCTTTGATTCGTTTTTAAACCTTTTTAACAACTTCATTTCAGAATTATATTTCTGAATCTTTTCTGATAGATTTGTGACTAGTCGGAATGAGGCTCACACCATAGATCAGTATGTGGTAAAATTATTTGTTGTTGTAGGCTATTAGTAGTAATCTTCAAATATTTTTTTGCCATTATTATCCTTTGTTTAAGTGCCACATATTATCTTCCTCTCACCTTGCTACTGACCCCTGTAGGTAGCATCATGACCTCACACCACCTGGAAGCATTTTGTGCTGAAATAGCTCTGTTAACACAGTGCATGTCACAATCTGATAAATGCATTTATCTGCTCTGAATTAGCAGTGCTAATTTTTCACAGCTTTTCTAATTAGAACACAAAGGGCATCCATGTCTGCCGCACTGGACACTCAATCAATACAAACTCATGCCGGTGTGAGGATACTGACAGAACTGTAGGTAAAAAGGCTCACCATCCCAAAACAGTGTAGCCCTCGAAAATAGTAAAAGATTAATTATTTTAGATATGCTTTTTAAATTAAATTTCAATGTGGGTTTGCAGGTTTTCTTCTGCTCCTTGTATGTTAAAATGCTTGAAGAAATTCATTGAAATGCAGTGTTACCTTGCAGTTCTGGTATTTTAATATCTCATTAAATTATTTGAGATAAAAAAAGGCATTGTACAAATAAACATATTATTTATAATCGGTTGTTTCATAGGTTAACTCAATGCATCAAATGGGGAGGGCTTGTTTGGTTTGTGGAACATGACCTTCAACAATAAAGGCATCTGTAGTTTTGTGACTGCATGGCTCGTTGATAAGAAGATGCAATTTCAGAGGCTTGTGATAAGTGATTTTCATTAAGGGCCTTACAGGTCAATTATAGGGGAGGGGGGGCTTTTAACTATGCTGGGCCATTAGAAGGAAACTAATCCATGGCACCCTGCGGCATTTCTCCTCTGCTAGCCACTTCCCATATCCTCAAATTCATCTAATGGTTAATCTTTCAGAGTCAAGCAGAGCAAGATTTCCCCCTGCAATTAAAGTCTTTGCTTAGGTGCTTCAGTGAGGACCACTATGTTAGGAAAATGCTATGCATATATAAAACGTGGAGGTTTTTCCCTAAATTTTTGCAAACATATAAATATTTGTTGATGATGAAAATCTTACTTGAATCACAGGATTTGGAGTCATATTGGGTTTAACTTGAACCGATATCCTGCTGATGACACATTCCCAAACACAGCCAGCCCAGTGGCTGAGGATTGTAATGGATTAGTTATGTGTTATGGAAAATGTGTTTCCATCATATTAACAAGAACATTTGGGTTAGGGTTAAGGTCACTGCACACAGAAAAATTTAAAAACCATATTGACTCATTGACTGAAATAACTGTAATGTTATTTACAGGCTTTCCAGAGGTGGAAAGTAACGAATTACAACTACTCACGTTACAGTACTTGAGTACATTTTTCCAATTTTTCTACTTGTTAAAGTATAAACAAATAATAGTACCTTTACTTGCTTCGATTAACAATGAAATATTAAACTTCACTACAGTTTTTTTTTTCACCACAATTGCAAAGAACAAAAAAAAAACATAATATTTTTGCATTTTTGGGAAGAAGAAAGTTATAAGCGCTAATTCTGTTATATATAAAATATAACCTGCTGTGTGCAGCATGATGGAAGCCCACAGGGCACAACATCATGAGAACAGCATAAAATGCTGCTGGTGTCCTCTAGTGATGGGCATTTTGGTCATTTTGTCTACTGTAATTATAACATGCTTGACAAACGTCTTCTGCTGCTGCTTTACATCTTGTTGTTCCAGTGTATCGTTTAGCAACCTGTTCTCAGGTCCGAACTTGTTGAGGAAGTAAAATGACTTGCAGATGTGTTTTTGCCGATTTAACAAAAACAAACACACACACACGTGCATTATGAGTGGCAGGGAAACGTTGCGGGACACAGAAAAGGTGAGTTGCCTTTTACATATGTGAGTGAGTGAGTGTATAACCAGCTGTCTCCTCAAAAAAGATAGTCTGTGAGCATCAGATATAGTCTCCTTCCCCTGGACATGTACAAATGCTGAATTGTAATTCATCACATGCTGTAGCATGTGAAGCGCAGAGGCACAAGTGTCTGGTGTGCATAATGATGACAAAAAACGTATGACAAACACACAAATCATAAGTTTTGAATGTAACTATGGTTCTGTGAGACCGAAGGATGACTGTCACTACGGTCTAAACAGACTGATAACCTTCGTTCCGCCTTTCCTCGAGACCTTATGTAAACTAAGTCATGCCCATGACCCTGGAGGTGGAACTTCCTGCACTAAAAAAGCGGGTTGAACTTCCGGCTCGTCCTCTTACCTTGAATGCCCCATTGTTCCGAATGACAAGGATAGTGATGGACATCATTTGGTCTCACAGATCCATAGTTACATTCATAACTTACGATCTGTTTCGTCCTCACTCTGACCGTCGCTATGGTCTAATTAGTATGATTCATGATCAGAACCTCGCTGGGCAACAGACATCAGAACTGCATTGCTCACAGGTGTTGCACAGGTCACATCAACTCTAACATTTTGTAAATGTACATGGTGTAGACCATGATTCTGCAGCACAAATATCTCCCACAGTAACTCCTTTCATTGCAGCCCTTGAAGTGTCTACACTTCTGGTTGAGTGGGCTTGTATTTCTGTAGGAATTGGAAACCCTTTTCCTGCATACGCATGGGAGATAACATCAATCAACCAATGTGACAAACACTGCTTGGAAAGCGGTAACCCTTATCTGGTTTTCCATAGCAGACAAAAAGCTGAGAATGAGACTTTGTTATAGGCTGAGTATGAGTTGCATAGGTATGTAATGCCCTAACTGGATATAGAGTGAGTAACTACTCCTGTGAAGAGGAAGAGGGATGAAATCGAACCACCTCCAGTACTTGATTTATAAACTGGGGATTGAGCACTTTTGGCCAAAAAGTAATATTAGGCCAAAGTGACACCTCCAAGCCATCTGCTATCCATCTTAAACAATCCTCACTAACAGAGAGAGCGCACAGTTCTCCTGCTCGTCTGGCAGAACAGAGAGCCAATAGAAAAGCCATCTTGAGTGATAAAGCTTTCAAATCTGCTTCAGAAATCGGCTCATAGGGAGATTTAGTGAGAGAGTTCAAACAAGAGGTAAATCCCATCTTGGTGCCCGCAAAGCATGGCTTGGACACATCGACAAGTTCTCTTCAGGAACTGACACACTAAGGGATGTCAACCCAATGGCAGGCCATTCACCCCCTCAATGCTGAGATAGCAATGCATAAACTTTAATTGTACTAGCTGCTTTGCCCTGCAGGAAGCAAAGAACAAGTGGCACAGGACAAACTACTGGGTCAACTTTTATGCCCAAACACCAGTCTGAAAAGATTCTCCACCTTAGTGAATAATTAGCTTGAGTAAATGGAGCTTTAGCATTGCTCAGTGTCTCATGGACAGTCTCGTCTAACTGCTGAGAGACATTTCGCAGAGGCCAAACCCATAACCACAGGGCAGTTGGGTTTGGATGCCAAATATGTCCCTCTGCTTGTGACAGAAAATATGTAGTTGCCACAGGTAACCCTGCATTAGCTGAATCAGGTCTGTAAACCATGGTCTTCCTGGCCAGCATTTAGCTACCAGCAGAACTGTTTAATAACCCTCCATGACCCTCCTGAGTACTTGAGGAATTAGAGGAAAAGGGGGAAAAGCATACAACAACCTTGTTTGTGATTCGTGTAACAGAGCATCTATGCCTAAGCTGCCCCTCTGTACCATGAGGGAGTACCACTCCTGGTAATGAGCTGTTTCCCTGTATGCAAAGAGATCGACCTGGGCTACCCTTAATAGGGCCTACATTTTGGACACTACATCCGGGTGTAACCGGCATTCACCTGGGAGAGGTCCTGTCCTGGACAAAATGTAAAAACCTTTGCCACACCTGGGATGTGAATGGCTCTTAGAGTGGTCAATCTGGGCCATGCCCATGTTAGTAGTTCTTTCGCCCCTGGAGACCGCGTAATGACCTTGTTCCCTCCTGGTGATTTATATGGTACAATGCTGAGGTGCTGTCCATTCTCACCAGTACATGCTTGCGTTGTATGAATGGTAACAGCCCCTTGAGAGCAAGATGCACGGCCCTCAGTTGTGACTGCTTCCATAGGCCCATTATTAACCTGCCTTCCCAGACTGCTCCCCAACCTGTCAGTGATGCATTCGTTGTGATCACTGAACTTCTGTAAAGATTTCCCAGTGGGGTTCCTCTCAAAAGGAAGCCCATGTCTCTCCAGGGGAGCAGGGCCCGTATGCAGGACTGTGTCACCTGCTACCTCACCCCTTCGTCCTTTTTTGGGTGGATATGAAACAAATTGAACCAACGCTGTATGGGACGTGCCTTCAGCAGTCCCAAGGGAATCACCACTGATGCTGCTGTTATCAGTCCAAGCAGTTTCTGAACCTTGTGACCAGTTACCAGTTACCCTGGCTGAAAGTGTCTTAATGCCTACTCCAACTTGTCTACACTCTGAGTAGTGAGACGTGCACTCATTGTCACATAATCAAAGTGGAGTCCAAGAAATATAATTTGTTGACAAGGCTGAAGACTGCTCTTCTTCCAGCTCACTGTAAAACCAGAGATTGAACATGGGCCAGTACCTTCTCTGTGTTCAGTACCACTTGAACTTGAGAAGGGGCACAGGTTAACCTATCGTCCAGATATGGCAGGATATGGATACCTATTAACTGACGGTGGGCTAAGGCCGACAAGACCACCTGAGTAAATACCCTCGGTGCCAGGGACAGGCCGAATTGTAGAACCTGAAAATGGAAAACTTGTAAATATGCATCTTTTAAATCAAGGGATGTAAACCACTCTCCTGCACTTATGGACTGCATTACTGTCTTTGTGTGCATAATTTTGTATGGGAGTACTTTTAGGTATTTGTTGAGATGCCTGAGCTCGAGAATAGCTACGGCCTGCACCCCTGCCTGAGTTCCTCTGTTGACCTCCCCCTCGGGACTGAGGTCTCCTTTGTGAATGTGTGGTGGGATTCTGACTGTGGGTACGAAAACCCTGCTCCTGAACACAAGCAGGACCACCACTCGCATGCCTAGACCAAGCAGAATGCTGTGGCTTTTGAGGCTCTCTAGACCTTTGTCTGAAGGCCTGGGTTGGTTTTCTACAAGCCCGTTGGACAGTTTCTCTCAATGTAGTGGAGCGCTCTACCCTATCCAGCACATCCTGAGAATCTGGATGAAAGACTTGACCAGGCTGTAGGACATTAGGTTGATGTAGATGTACACGGTATGAATTAAAGTGCCGCCATTCCTCCACTATTATTTGTAGGAAATTTGGTAGAATAAATGTACACTGTACGGATTAAAGTGCCCGCATAACCCCACCATTAAATATTTGAACAGTATGTGTGAGCTAGGAATTAAATTAAACTGTCCTTATTCTACATTATTATGTAAAGACATTTAAAATGGAATTAGTAGTGTTCAACAACCATTATAAATTAGATAAATGAGAAATAACTAGATTATTTGTCTGAATAATATTCTCCACCATTAAAATCGTAATACAATGTCTTGTTGTATCCGCTCACAATTTCTATTGTAAGGAATTAGCTTTGAAAATGAACTTTATGGAGTCTGTTGACAATGCCTTAAGGACCATTTATCCTTCTTTGTGTCTAAATTGATTTGCAATGGGATTACCCAAAGTATTCAACTATTACACCAGCACTTTGAACAAAAATCTGGAGAAGTTGTTGCATTTCCTTGTGTTGCGTTTCCTTGCCTTGCATTTCCTCATGTTGCTTGGTTCTTTGGCATTTGTATAAAGTTTGTTCCGTCGATGTCTTGGACTCTGTTATGATCACGGATGGTTGTTTTCTGGATGAAGCGAGGCCTTCTGCAAGAACAAAACGTGACTCCCGTTGGGTGTGTGAACTGTAGAGCAGAGAGTGAGAGGCTTCCTGGAAGAAGTAAGAGTCACATCGACTGGTCTGTCCCTTTTCAGAGATTAACAATCCTTTGTGGAGGATTCTTACAAACTCCCGCTCAAAAATTTTGCATGTTTAATCATGAACTTTTATATCTTGTCAACAGTACAAGAGACATGACATTCATTGTCATCAACATTCTCTACTTAAACAAGCAAGCATTTACATACTAAATATGACATTCTTGGATGAGTTTTGGATACGCCGTAGTAGAGTTCTCAGTCTACCCCAACGGAGCAGCCGCGAGGGGAGAAGGGGCTCCTAACCGACCGCCTTGAGTGGTCAGGGCCGCTGCCAGGGGCGCAGGTGTCCCCTACCAGCCGCTGAAACACGGCAGGGTTTGAGACCGCAAGCGGGGAGGGGCTCGCTGCCGACTGCCTGGAGTGGGAGAACCACTGCCAGGAGTGGTGGAGACCCCTTCTGTTCCCCGAGAACATGGCGGGGTGTTCTCTCCACCAGGGGCTGGAGTTCTGCCTCTGAACCGCCTGGAGAGGTGCGGCGGTCGTCCGTTAGAGGGTGGAGGAGTGGCTGAGGAACAAGCTATGGCGTATCGGAGAACTGGCGAGTAAGAGTTTTTTTTTTCATCTCTCTCTCTCCTCTCTCTCTCTCACTGCCGCTCTGCGTTGGCCTTTTCCCTCTCTTTTAAATGATACAGTGTTTTTTGGGGGGGTACTACACTGTTACAGGAAGTACCCACCCAGTTGAATTTTTTCTGTTTCCCTCCCCTTGTCCCCTCCCTTGTCCAGGTAGACGGGGATGACCTGCCAGCAGACGGGGCTTAGGGCACGCCCTCCTCCAGGGAAAGAGGGGAGGGGGGGTGTACGTCATGCTGGGGGCTCCCAAGCCTGAGAGAACGAGGGAGGAATGTGGCAGGGTGGAGGTCGGGCCGGGTAGTGATCCTACACACCCTGTCCCGTATTAGGCTAATCAAGCCTTCGAGAGGGATAAAGGTCGACTGCAGAGGATCGTGCGGGAGAGAGAGATTGTTAACAGACATGTCCGTCGTGTGTGTTTGTCTTTTGTTTCAGTTTATTATTAAAATATTATTTATGTTGAAAAGACGGTTCTCGCCTCCTCCTTTCCATTGAACTCTTTACAAAGTATAATCATCTGTCACCGGAATGGAAGGTGGGGAATTAGTCTGAATTATGCCCTCCGTTACAGACACCTCCCATAGGAACTGGTTCAGACTAGTGGTTGTAAAACCAAAAATGTTGGCTGCACTAAATACTCTATTAAGTGTATTTGCATAAAATCTTCCACCTTCCATTCTTTCCATTATCTTAATGGGAATCTCCCCAATGGCTCTCCCTTTCTGATTGCAGAGAGTGTGGAGAAAAATAGACAACACATCAACCTCATCTGTGTCATCTTCTACAAGATGGTGCTGAGGCACAAGCAGAGGAGCACATTCTTGGCTGGGGGGTGGGGATGAGGAGTAGGAGGAATGGTGAGCCTCAGATCCATCCATCCTCTTTGATAAGTTCTGCACAGCAGACAGAATCTGAATTTGCGCATCTGCACTGCCCCCTTCCACTGGTGGAACAGGAGTCGGACGCTTAGTTGCTTCACGCACACTCTCATGGTTTGAAATGTGAGTGGATTCGTCATGATGATCATGGGAGTGCTTGCGAGATCGCTTATCACCAGTCCTGTGTAGAGATCTCTCTCTCTTCCCACCACACTCAGGCACAGAGATGTGAACCCTGGTAGCACAGCATAGTTGCTCCTCCCTAGGCTGGTCTCAAGCTGCACTGCAGGGATTATCCACATCCCCCCCTGTAAGTGAGCAATCCCCAGGCATAAGGGGTGATTTTGATGTCCATCACAGGGATCCATCGCTGATTGGCAAATCCGGCAACATGAAGAAGCCCACTGACAGTGAACAGCCATAAAGGATAATTTACTGTAAATTAAACAATCAAAAAAATGTACCTGTATTAGTAAGCGAGTGTACCTAGCAGGCCTTCATCAAACCCCACTAACTGTGAACAGTAGTAAAGGGTAAAATTAAGCCCACCCCGGGACAATGGATCGCACCAGTACGCGAACGTACTGTACCAAACCCAACCAACTGCGAACAGTGATATAGGGCACAATAGGGCTATTATACTTTCCAAACTTTGCAATGAATTAAATCACTGTATTTTTGCTGGTGGACACTCTGAAAGAAAACAGAAATTACAACCAACAGTGAATAACTAGTGTACTATAAATAGCTTATGGTAATACAGCAAACATTGCAATGGTAGCTTAATATTATATATATATATATATAGATAGATAGATATACACACATAATAACATATATAATATACAATAAACCACTCTAATTCACAGGGACACAAGGCACCTGCACCACCTGGTTGATGAATTTATTAGTGGATATATAACATTAAATAGGTAACTTAAGGAAACAATACCATGGAATCTTCAAATACCATATAGTAATATATGCAATAAAACCACCACAATTCACAGGTACACAATGCACCTGGGTGTAGCAAATCAGCTCTATATTCTTCCACCACTAGGTAGCGAATCAGCTCTATATAATATTAATAATCAATCATAACTTGTTATAATCAATTATGAATATTTGGATCAGTTAATCGGGTTAACTTGATGTAGCTACATTAACATTACAACCAAATACTCGGTTCATCCCGTGAACACTCAATTTTGGTTATTAATTAATTAATTAATAGAAATGTACATTTCCGGGCAAGGGAAATGTCTTTCTTACTAAGTATTAAGAGCAAGTAGTCAAAATCTATGATTAGTGACTTTAGATATGAGCTTGAGACACAGACAACTTTACATGTGACATGAACAAGACTTTATTAACTAGACTAAACATTTAAACTACTCTAACATACATATACATACATTCATACAGTTTACCAAGGGAAAGAGGGCTGAAGCAGACTACAGGAAGGCAAGAAGTTATAGCATTGTTTGAAGTTCAGCAGATCAACAGCCTGAGCAAACCATCATATTAGTTCTGACACGCCCTTTTTAGAAAGGGGTTAAGGATACTTAACGTATCAAATAATGAGACTAAGTTTGATACTTGCATGTCCCATTTGAATTAAACTGTCCTGATGCAATTTTTTGAGGCTCCAGTTGATCTTTGATGATGTTGTCTTGATGAGAGAGAACCAGTGAGAGTCAGAGACAAGGCCGGAGCCTGGCACACGCTTGGGAGTCCTTGGGGCCTTCTAGTTTGGCATCATTCAGCGAGAGAGTGAGAGAGCACAAGGCTCAGAGAACCAGAAAGCAAGAGATAAGCGACAAGAGAGAGGGCTAAGAGCGAGAGAGAGAGAGAGAGCGAGGAAGTGGGCGCAGCAATTTTATACCCTCAGGAAACAGGTCCCACCTCTCATTGGCTCGACCAATAAGAAGGGTTTGAGTTCTAGGCGGGAATTTGGTTTATTGCTCTTTGTTGTAAAATTGCCCATTGCATGTGCAAGAAAGAAAATAGGAAACATACTTGTAATACTAATATGTTGTTGTTATCGACATATCATGTACACAGTCATTTCAATCTTCAGAATACCAAGTTATAGAGACCAAATATGCCACACATATGATTTTGGTTAACCATAGTATGCAAAGTCTGAAACATTAACCCATTAGTTTGCACGAAAACATAGATCAAGCACATCTAAGGGAAAATGTGAGATGGCACATTAGATACATGTCAATATTTATCACATGGATATATAGAATATATATATAGGATTAACAGGGTTCATTTCTCTTTCTCAGTAAGAGAATGAAGTGAGGGTCAGCACTTCTCTGAACATTCCTTTGGAGGTCGTAAAATTCTCCTTCCTTTGGGCAGGAGAATGATGCCTTTGTCCCGTCTCAAGCTCATTTGCATGTTTCTGGCTGGGTTTTATGACGGTGAGAGATTTTGGGCTGAATGACTCAAAAGATAGTAAAACATCGCGTAATATCATTCTACAGAGATCTTATATTCAAATTCAGCTCGGACAAATCGTCAGGTTTAATTTGATACCAAGAAACGTGTGTTTAGTGCACTTAAAAAGGGAATATACACTGAGGCCTCAGAGTTTAAAACACACAACGAAACAGTTCTAACGAGTTTGATATACCTCAGAAATACACAACATACAGGGATTACACGTATTTCATTAGCAATATGCAGTTCTGTGTTTAACTGAAAAACACACACACACACATTTTTACGTTCAAAGTTTCCCCCTTCCTGTCCACACGATAAGCACGTGGTGAGCATGCGGATGTCACATGCGGTTCTCTGTCAATAGTTCATTGTCTCTTTGTCAATACATTTATTGTGCTTGTGGAGACTGGGTGGCGCTATTTCAGTAATTAGGGGAGTTTTTAACAGTAAGTTCTTGTTTATTCGTGAATCTGTTAAAGCCACTGATCCTCCACCATACCTTACATGGGTGATGAATTTAGTGGTGAACAAACAATATTAAATTGGTTTCCTACCTGTACCCGGTCTCTGAGGCGAGAAAAGTTAAGAGGACGAGCCGGAAGTTCAACCCACCTTTATAGTGCAGGAAGCTCCGCCTCCAGGGTCATGGGCATGACTTTGTTTACAAAAGGTCTTGAGGAAAGGTGGAACGAAGGTTATCATTCTAGTTAGACCTAGTGATGGTCAGAGTGAGGTCAAAACAGATACAGCAACCCGCGTTGTGCTTTCCATCATGTGCATGTTTTTGATGACGCCAGTTGATGACAGAAAAGCACCGGGTTCCGACAGAATCATGAGTCTGAAACCAGACCAATGCTGTGGGGGGCACCAGGAACAATCACACTCAGATTTGAACAACAGCAAATGTGCCCAGTGTGAAAACCACCTAATATGCGTGATGAAGGAATAGTTCACCCAAAAATTCTAATTTTTGTTAAGTATCTGAGTTTCTTTCGTCATCAAAACAGAATTTAAGATTTTTCGAATTTAATTTCAGGCCTCCTCCTTAAAGCAATAAAACGTTTTTTGACGGTCCAAAATGCATATTTAGGGTGCATCAAAATAATCCACAAGACTCCGGTCGATAAATGAAGTTCTTCTGAACCCAAACAATTGATTATTTTTAGAAACAAAACAATACTTATATACTTTTTAACTACAAACGTTGGCTTCCGTACATCGTGACGTGCTCTTGTGAGAGGGATGACATAAGCTCATTGGCTAATGACACTCGTCATTTGGAGGAGGCAGGAAGCACGTCATAACTAAGTAAAAGTAAAAAAATGTCATTAGAAATTTACTTGAGTAAGAGTAAAAAGAACCCACTTTTAAACCTACTCTTAAAAGTAAATTTTCTCCAAAAATGTACTCAAGTATATATAACGGAGTAAATGTACAACAATTTCCATTCCACACTCAAAGCGCTCTTTAATCACTCCACGCCAGCTCCACTCCAGGTTGTACATTTCCTGCTCTTTGCTCGCTGCAAGCTCCTGGATTAGAGAACCCGCTCTTTGTTCGCTCCATGGCAAAATAACTGCATAACTTCCTATCATGCAAGATAGGAAAACTGAATGCAGAGACCAAGTGAGATGGGGGACTGGGTAGCTCAGCAAGTATTGATGCTGACTACCACCACTGGAGTTGCGAGTTCGAATCCATGGTGAGCTGAGTGAATCTAGCCAGGTCTCCTAAGCAACCAAATTGGCCTAGTTGCAAGGGAGGGTAGAGTGACATGGGTTAACCTCCTTGTGCGGAGTCTCTGCAGTGTCATGCACAATGAGCCATGTGATAAAATGCATGGATTGACAGTCTCAGAAGCAGAGGCAACCTGGATTAAGGTGAGTAACTATGCCACCATGAGGACCTACTAAGTACTGGGATTTGGGCATTCCAATTTGGGAGAAAAGGGGATAACAACATAAATAAAAAGACCAAACAAGATGCATTTCCTCTGCCTAGTATAGATGAAAGCTTTGATGCACTACAAGGGGCAAAGTTATTTTCTTCCATTGATTTAGCTAGTGGGTATCATCAGGTTGTTGTCCACATGCAAGACAGACATAAGATTGCGTTTACGACTCCGTTTGGGATCTTTGAGTATTCTCTGATGCCCTTTGGGGTTTTCAGTGGACCTTCATTGTTTCAACATCTTATGCAGGCTTCCATGTGTGATCTAATTTTTCATATCATTCTATTGTATCTTGATGACATATTAGTGTACTCACTCACTTTACCAGAGCACTTGCAGAGACTGGAATTTATCTTTAAAAGACTCAAATAAACAAGTCTCAAAATTAAGCCTGAAAAGTGTAATTTCTTGCAGCAAGAAGTAACTTTTTTTAGGTCATCAGTCCTCAGCTTGAGGTACTGGTACTGATCCAGGTAAGTTGAAGTGGCTAAGCAATGGAAAATTCCTAGTAGAGTTAAGTAGTGATTTGTGGTCATCAGAGTGTCAATCTGTGTTTGAGCTGCTGAAGGAGAAGCTTACATATGCTACTGTGATAGGGGATGCAGATTTCAATCTTCCTTTCACATTGGAGACTGATGCAAGCAGTGATGTCCTTGGTGCTGTCTTATACCAGCAGCAGGGTGAGTGTAGGAGTCATAGCTTATGCCAGTAGGAGACTTCATAAAGCAGAAAGAAATTACAGAAATGACAGTAGCATGAAGCTTGAGCTACTGGCCCTGAAGTGGGCTATCTCTGAACAATTCTGTGGTTATGTCCTGGGTTCCAATTTTGTGGTAATAACAGACAACAACCCTCTGTGCCATATGAAATGGCCAAGCTTGGTACAATTGATCCAAGTTGAATCCCTCAATTAGCCGTTTTTGATTTTGAGGTGAAATACTGCCCATGATGGCGTAATTCAGCTGCTGCTGCCCTCTATATGCAGCCATCAGTAGGGGAGCCAGCCACTCCTGAGGATACAAACTATGATGACTGTATTGCCATCTGCAATATAATAAACAAAGGAACAGCCTTAGAGGCTGGCTTAGTGATTGCTGGTGAAAAGTGCTGCAGGGTTAGACAGATGTGTGCTTTAGAGTGTGGTGTAGAAGAAAGCAGTAACCCTCAAGGAAGTACACCTATTCTGCGGGGTTATACGACAGCTGAAATGAAGGATTTTCAATTGAAAGATCCCACTCTCAGTTCTTTCAGAACCTTTTCGGAATGTAAACAAAAGCCCAACACTCATGAGAGATCTGATCTATCAAAGTCTGTACTGTCACTGATAAAGCAGTGGAAGTGTGTTAGAGAGCTGGATGGCCAACATCGTGGTGAATCTCAACAGCTGCTCTTACGTTCATGTCTAAAATAACAGGTCCTTGAAAGTGTTCATGACAGTATGGGGTATCAGCGCACTGAGCACATGCTAAACCTGTTGAGTCAATGATGCTTCTGGGTTGGCATGTATAATGATGGAGCAGTGTATCAAAAAGTTTAAAAAGTGCATCATAACCAAGATGCCACAGCCAAGGATACATCCCCCTATGAAGCCATTTCTGGCTTCAAGGCCCCTTGAGGTAGTAGCAGTAGATTTTACTGTGCTTGATCCTGCCTCTTGTGGCCGTGAGAACATGTTAATTGTGACTGATATTTTCACAATGTTCACACAGGCGTTTTCAACCAAGGATCAGAGGGCTGATACCACTGCCAAGATCCTTCTGAAAGAGTGGTTCATGAAATATGATGGAACGATTACATTCAGAGATCAGAAATTTTGAAAGCAACGTGATTGCTGAGCTATGTAAGATGTATGGTTTAAAGAAAACCCACACCACACCTTATCGACCTCAGGGTAACACTTCAACAGAATGCTCCATGATCTATGAGCATTAGCCAGAACACCTTCCTAAGTTGGTTTATGCTTATAATGTAACACATGCAACCACTGGATACTCACCACATTACTTGCTGTTTGGAATCAACCCATATCTTGCAGTAGATGCACTGCAAGGTCAAGAGCAAACTGTGGACAGAAAACATGATTGGTATAGTGATACAAGAGAAAAATAAACAAGCCAGGGATTATGCTGAACACAAGACTGCTGAGAGACGTGCACCTTTGAATGACAAGGTCTATTGCCCTGTGAATGATGTGGGTCAGCAGGTATACTTGCGTTACAGACATTTGGGTAGAAATAAAAAACAATATTCATGGGGTCCTACTGTATACAGGGTCATATTTGTGCAGGATACCACACATACTGTTGAGCCCCTTGAGGCTGGTCAGATTAAAAGAGTCCATAGGGCTTACATGTGCCCTTGTGTTAACTCTGTTCCTGAGCCAGAGGTGACTGAAATTTGTTCTACCACAACACAACAATCACGGTCAGAATCTGTTTCTGAGCAGGTTGTGGTTGTGCATTCTGATCCTGATTTTGGTTTGTTATAACAGTTCACATGTCTGCACGAGGCCACAATAGTTATGATATTTTATAATAGGGCGGCTGTGGCTCAGGTGGTAGAGCGTGTTGGCCACTAATCGCAGGGTTGGTGGTTCCAATCCTGGTCCACATGACTCCACATGCCGAAGTGCCCTTGGGCAAGACGCTGAACCCCAAGTTGCTCCCAATAGCAGGCTAGAGCCTTGCCTGGCAGCTCTGCCATCAAGTCAAGTCAAGTCAATTTTATTTGTACAGCGCCTTTCACAACACACATCGTTTCAAAGCAGCTTTACAGAAGATCAGCATTAACAGATGATAAAACTGTAATGTCTATTGTGTAATTTAGATAAAATATGATTCTTAATCGTGTTTAAAAATAATTAAATAATAATTGTATTAATAACCCCAGTGAGCAAGCTGTAGGCACACAAAACTCCATAAGATGTAGATTAATGGAGAACAATAACCTTGGGAGAAACCAGACTCACTGTGGGGGCCAGTTTCCCTCTGACTAATCATGAATATAATGCCAATATTACTTATGAATAGTTAAAATCATGGTTTAAAATTATTAAACTAAGTAAGTGTTAAGGGTCAGTGTTTAAACATCGATTGTGTTTGAAATGTAAGATTAATGACCAATGTCTTTGAAGTCCATCTTGATTAATTGCAGAAGTTCACATAGATGCAATTGTCCTTGTTAATTGGCTGATGAAGGCTTTTGTTGGCAATAGTTAGTCTATGCATTCCATTTCAAGATCGTAATCCATCAATTGACTGATCAATAGACCCATCATTGGTGTGGGAGTGTGTGTGTGAATGGGTGAACGAGTCATATAGTGTATGTGTGTATAACGTGAATGAGTGTAAAGTGCTTTGAAAACCGCTAAGGTTAAAAAGTGCTATATAAGTGCAGTATTTACATATCCTAGTATGCAAGGGACAGAGAATATGAACCCTAAAAACCCTGTGTCAGGTTATAGGTAAAACTGTACTGATTCCAGAGAACGTTGAACAACATGGTTCAGTACCAGTTGGGTCTAGCAATGACACAGCTCCTAGAGTATCTAATCCAGAGAGGGTTGAGCCTGACACTGGCACAGCTCATACAGTCTCTGAACCAGAGATGAAAAAGCCTGTAACAGCACCAAGAATAATTAAGAGAGCCAATGCTGGCATGCACTCGAACCCATTTCATGTGATGCTTCTCTCAGGTGTTAATAAGCCTGGGCAGGGTGTTCTTTAGAGAAGCTGTTAAAGAAGTGAAAAATATGTATTAAGTCATTGGGAACAATGACTGTTAACAGGGGAGAATGTAGCCAAGTGATAATAATTAATTAATAAATAATTCATATAATTTAACTCAAGTCATAAGTTGGACATGGCCACTTTAAGAACTCCCCAGGCATGCGTGCTGGTTAGAGAGGTGATAACGTTTTGCAATAGAGCTCCCGTTTTTGTTAATCGCTGATAATTCTTTGGATAAACATGAAATTTCACACAAAATGCTCATAAATTGCATTAAAAATGTGTTCAGAAGAGTCATATGTTAAAAGTGGGTGTTTGTTATAGATTATTTTTGAAGGATGCATATGGATTGTACGGAAGCGTATTGCATTCACTTGAGAAAAAAAAATGTACTCTGTTTTTCTGAATTAACGACTTAATTATCTCAGAATTACGAGATAATTTTTCATGGAAAAAAGTTTTTGCTCTGTTTTTCTGAATTAACGACTTAATTATCTCAGAATAATACAAAGACATTACTGTCTATGACATTTGTAATACTGTCATGGCTGAGACACGCTTTGATGTTCCAAAGGACACTAATCAAGCAATAGACTTGTACTTGCATTTAACACGAGAACTACCGGAATTCTAGAACTACTAGAATGGCCATAGTGGTCATTCTGACCGTTCATACTAGACTGTACCAAATGTCATGTCATATTTACATTCGAAACTTCTATTGAGGTTTTAGAATGAAGCTTCTAATGTCTGTCGTCATATTTTATGGCGTCATCACCCTAAAAATTATTGAATAAAATAGAATAAAATGGATCAAATGGAGCGCCAAGCGAACGCAGATAGTCCTACATAATACGATCTTTTTTTGTAATATATAATAGTGCTAGACGATATAAATACATAGGCCTATATATATTAGGCCTATATATTAGCTGCTAGACTGCCCCGGAAGGTGCGTGCCTCGCTTTGTGTACAGCAAGTTTTTCACCACAGTGAAAATGTTTTCGAAAGTCTAAACGCCAACAAACATGGATTGAGGCGGAATATTTCGTTAGATAAAAACATGTTGTGAATTTTGGAAATTATTACATCTATCCTTTTTCAAAACATGTTGACTTTTGGACTTTACAACGCTCTGGAGTTATTGGAAATTGGAAACAATCCTATGCAGCCACCACTGGAATCAAAATCCATGAATAAATGAATCTGTTATATTAATAATAAACACCAGGACACGAAATTTTAATTCTAATGAATGTGAAAATGTATTAGTTCATCGACAACCACAGAACTTGCTATTGTAGCTAATTACAGATACAAATTTGATTATTTATATAAAATTATTCTCTTTGTAAAATAAAAACAAATCAATACAATAGCTTATAAAAACATCACCAAAGTGTATTTCAATGCATAGTAAAAACCTTAGACATGTATGAAACACACATAGACCTAACCCAAAATGGCCAAAGCGGTTAATAAAGAATATGACCATTCGCTAAACTGTGGGAAAACTGATTTAGAAAGCAATATTTGTTTTACTGTGAGCAAAAATATCATGCTGTAAAACTATAATGAAAATAGTATGCTGTAAAATCATTATGAACGAATTCTCCTAAAAGTGTGCTCACTTGAACAAAATAGGGGGCCCCCTTTTAGGAGAATAATTTAATATAAATAATAAAATTTGTTCAGAAAACAGAGCAAAAACTTTTTTCCATGAAAAATTATCTCGTAATTCTGAGATAATTAAGTCGTTAATTCAGAAAAACAGAGTAGATTTTTTTTTCTCAACTGAATGCAATACGCTTCCGTAGGATTGCATGTATGGAGTTTGACCACATTTTCTGCACACATTTGATTTCTGGTTATGTCAATTTGGTATTAATCATATCTTATTTATCATATTTGCTTTGGAATTAGAGATTGATTGATGTTTCTGCTAACTGTGTTGTAAATGTTACACATAAAGTGTGTTGATTGTCACTTTTGTTAAAAGACAGAACTTAAACTTTAATCATATTTAATATGCAGTACAGAAACAGTGCAGCTGCTATCAAGAGGCCTTAATTTAATTACTTTTAAGATTAGTTCTTTAGAAGAGCTACCTCTGAGAAGAACTGCCACATATTGCAGCTTACAGTAAGTTTGCCCATCAGCCTGTCCATTTCCTAATATCTGAATTGTCACAACTTAATGAGTCACTGATCCATGCAAAGAAACCATAATCAAAATGTGTAAATAAGTACATTGTTTAGATATAGTTTATGATCAGATGTTAATTAAACCTGAAATTTATCCATCATTTTCCCTTTAAATTCAATATACTGTTTAATCTATAATGTGTGACTACAATTAAACAAGTTTAAGGGTATAATTTGAGAATGACACTTGCTCATGCTGATAATTTCATTATATGCATTTGTGCACTTCCATTACAGCAAATCTACATGGGATTTTACCCTTTCAGAATCTAAAATAAATTATCACGGGTTCGACAAGACAATTTTTGTTTAAAAATAAAGTATTAAATAGCTTTAATTTCATTCCATGACTAATAACAAATACACCGCTCATGAATATAGCTCACTAATTTCTGTTTCTGTAAAAAAAAAAACATTTGGACATAATTATCCACACTTTTTGGTTTTCTACAGCTTAATGTAAAATTCTCAGCATGTTTTCTTTACACAGTCTTGTGTTATACTCTCTGACTTTTGCTGTCTTTGTGTCTCCAAAGTTTGAAATTGCAGGTCTGCATTTCAAATACTCAAAAAGCAACACAAACAGTGAAGCTAACAAACATTGAGAATATATGCTGACAGCTCACACTGATACTCACCGCTGCATGCTCACAGAATAAGTTAAAGCAAAAAAGGAACGGCTAGCTTGTTATTTTCAGCTTTTCCTATACCGTACCTCTGCTTTTGCCAGTGGTAAAGTCAAAGAGGGCGATAACACGATTATAGTATGACAACTGGAGTCCACCTGTAAAATCAAACATTGAAACTGTTGCTGTTGATATAAAATTTACGAGTGTACGATGTCTACAGAATGGAGGTGTTTCAGAATAATACAAGATGTTCAAATGTGTGCATTAATGGCATTGCCAGAAAATTCAGTCGAATCATTAGTGGTATTATGCTTCCCATTCTCTGACAGTAAAACAAGCAGCATACATCTAGAGCTTTATGGATGTACATACATGTGTTGTTTTATGCATGTTTACATGTTTTCCCCATTCCTCGCATCAAATTGCTAAAGATTGCAATTTGTCTATTTAATATAATGGCAGTGGGATAGGGGCTTATTTTAAAGCTTAAAAAGGAATCAAAAGTATAATTAAAGTAGTCCATGAAATTTGTATGTCATATTCATATAGTCTTTGAAGGCATACGAAAATTTTGACGTTCATTGCATGTGCATGAGTGCTATTAGAGAAGCTTTAAAGTGAAGCACTGTCCACTGCTGTTCTATTGACAAAATGGACCATGATATTAATAGAAATATCTCCTTTTGTATTCTGTATAAGAAAGAAAGACAAGTTTGGAATTACATGAGGGTGACTAAATTATAGCATCATTTTCATTTTACAACTATTACTGTAAGATAATTTGTTTGTTATAAATTCACACCTATATGTACTGAATATATACAGTACACATATACTGTCAGAACAACTGCATACTTCTATTCCTCAAACCAGTTCTACATACAGACATATGTTATACACAGAATTTAAACCCAAATTTCATTGGAAAAGATGCCATTCTTTTCAGTCACGATTTGATGTAATTCTTTGTCAAGTGTATTTCTTAATATATGTTGATTTGTGTTTAGAGAAATGCATGCAAAAAGATCCAACAAATAATGCTTTTACTGACACCTGCTGTCAAATCTGGTGTTGCAGTACTGTTTGCCAAATATTTAAGAGCAATTCAAATTATCAATCTTGCTCAAATGCAAGCTATGCACTTGAGTTGACTTTAGAAAAAAAAAAATAAATCTTTAGACATAAAAACAAGCTTTGATGTTGGGGACTGACAATGACATATTTTCATTGGTCATGCTATAGAGAGATATTGTATTTCTTGGAAAATTACTTAATTTTTCAAATTCTGAAGCTCTAGATTTAGAGAACCGATTCTGGGAATGACATTTCACAGTAAGCATCAAATTTATTTCACTTAACATCTAGACAGCCATCCTCTACTCTAGTCCTGCTCCCACCCTCTCAATCATTTCCTCCTCCTCTTTATGCTTAAAAAGGTCATGGCTTCATCAGCCTTGTCACCAAGACTGCACATGCTGAGGAATATGGATTGATCTGTCCTGCTGTGATGACAGTTACAGATACAGTCCCTGCTCGCACCAAAAGGTGAGATACAAGGTTGGCACTTGTCAGCCTCACACAATCCCATCCTGTTACTGTAAATTGTTCATTTGCATCCACAATGCACAGCACTGTCTTGGTCCTTGGGTGAGATATTAAAAGGCTGAGCATGTACAGTTGGATTTGAACAGAGGGCAGCTGCAGAACTGTTTCTGCTGACAAATACAAAACAAAACATAGTGGGCATTCACAGCTACCTCACTAAGAATTAGGAAGAAGGAGTGGTGTGTGTGTGTGTGTGTGTGTGTGTGTGTGTGAGCGTGTATTTATCACTTTGTGGGGACCAAATGTCCCCATAAGGATAGTAAAACCCAAATTTTTTGACCTTGTGGGGACATTTTGTCGGTCCCCATGAGGAAAACAGCTTATAAATCATACTAATGATTTACTAACTTCATGTTTTTTAAAAAGGTAAAAATGCAGAATGTTTTCTGTGAGGGTTAGGTTTAGGGGATAGAATATAAAGTTTGTACAGTATAAAAACCATTATGTCTATGGAAAGTCCCCATAAAACATGGAAACACAACGTGTGTGTGTGTGTGTGTGTGTGTGTGTGTGTGTGTGTGTGTGTGTGTGTGGCAGGTGTTGGGAATTCTTTAGATGCTTCAGGTCCTTGTATTCCATCATGCATTGCTGATTGTTGTGCTCCCTGAAGAGCAAGACAGATGAAAACAAACTGAGGAGAAACAGAACAAGAAAGATTTGAGGAGAATTTGACAAATAGCAGAATGTATATAACCCTTATAACAGACAACAGTGTCCTGTAACAATGTTACCTGAGAGTATTCAGAAAAAAACACCAGAGTCATCTTCTTGAAACACATAAATGTTTTTGCAATTTTTCTTTTTTTTTTTTTGCATTTTAATTGTAGCGCTTAATACAAAGCCATGTGCCTGGCTTGTTCATTCTCGATTAATGAGCAAAATAAAGAAATATATTTGTCTGTGAATGACTAAGCAACACTCAGTCAACACTTTATTAACATATCATGAACTAATCTTGAAAAGTAAATTTAAACAGCTTTTATAAATATTGATTCATACTAATATCTAAATATACAATTATTCATTGTTAGTTCGTGATAGTTTATGCAGTAATGAATTAACTAATGTTAACCTATAACTTTTAATGGTAAAAATTTATTAGTATGAGTTTAAATTAACGTTAGGCTCTATAAAGGCATAATTCATTGTTAGATCATGTTAACTAATTACAACCTTATTACAACAGGTTATTAATAACTCTTTCAAGTCACAGCACACTGTTTGATTTTAATAATTTTGAAGCAAGAAGACTCAAAGGGATATTTGACCAAACCAAAAAAATCTGTGGTCATTTACATACCCTCATTCTGTTCCAAACCGGATTACTTTATTTCTGAAGAATATAATGCTGGCTAAAGGGAATGGTCACAGAGGCTGTCAGTACCTAACATTCTACCTTCTGTGTTCTAGGTATTACTTAACTAAAATTGAACTAAATGCTCAGTAGACATCCAGATGGCGCATTTATCACAGTAAGTTAATCCTTACCAACTAACGTAACATGCTGAAGATGCATGAATAATTCTGCTTCGAAATGTGATTGCATAGTAGCCTACAACACTGTACACAAAAACAGTGCAGCACCAATCTCACATGCAGGAATTTATCAAAATGGAGAAACTCATTATTCAGCTAAAGGTTCTTATGTTGGGAGCAGTAAGGGGGCCGGGATTGCCAGGGGCTTCACTCTGTGGCATTCATTGGTGCTTTAATGCACTCTTTTCTCTCTGAGAAGGTGTACAGTTCATTCTTGTTATTGCTCAGGAGAGTAATGAGAAATTTGTTGCCTGTGTGTGTTTGGAGAATACATAATGATTTGATTAAAATTGTGGATGTTGACCCTCCTCAGTAGAAAGTCACTGTTAGCATTCTTAAATGAGTATTGGTACATGGCACAATTGAATGTCACATTCCTCTGAACCTGACAAGATTTCAGCTCCTTTCTTTCATCTGGTTAATTGGGTTTGTATGTGTGAACGTGATATGCTCATTCTAACTGCACAGGAATGTTTGCACTTATTAACCTTTAGGCCTTTCCAGACAGGTTGAAGATAGGGAAATTAATATTCATTGTGGCATATTAAAGAAATTTAAGGACAAACACTGTTCTGTGATTAGGCAAGGCATGAGCCAGTTAGTTTTATGCTGCACTGCATTGTGACTTACAATCAAGTTCACAGTGCACAAATCACATTAATGGCAATTAAAATGACAGGTAGCTGAGAATGCACAATGAAAGCACATTGTTAGTGGAGATACAATAACCTTCAAGTTTTGTCATTATTAAACTAATATATAGCCCATAATGCAAACTAATTCAATCTACATACATTATCAAATGTATCTACCTTTTGTTAAAAGAGCACTCAGCAATTTTTCCCCACACTGAAACAGTTTACACATAAATAATCATTCTTAATATGTTTAAAACAGGGCTTTCAATTAATATTTATTTAATTAATTACATTACATTATACGCAGATTAAGTAATTGAATTAATTGCATGTCAATGTCAATATTTTTAATGTCAATACTTGCTGAGAAAGGCCCCCAAATAGTGCCTGTATAATGATTTAGTAATTATAAATAATCATATTTAAATAATTATAAATTAAATATATATAATAACTGAGATCATTAAACTACATAGAAATTACATTATTGTGGCTGACAAGTACCACATTGATAGGGTAATCAGATTCCTGCATGTGGAAAATGGGACAGCCCCCTCCCAGCAAAAATGAAATTGACGTATCCTTACCTAGGCACAGATCAGTGTAGAGGGGTGCATCTGCATCTGTAACTGTTATCACCTTGTACTTTCCGCTGGCAGCAATTTTTCTCAGTGTGTTCTTGTCTTTCAAGAGTTTATCTTAAAATGCAGAGCAGTTCAGTTGAAAATTAACATATACGAAAAGCATTGCCTTCATAAATGTTACACTGAGTCGAGATTTATCCAGTGTCCATGCTGCGTTCATTTATGAGAACACACGCTCCACAGATGTCGATGTCCCAGGTAGGCATAAAACAAACTCCACGACCTTGGCTAAGACTCCAAAGTTGATGGTCCTGCTCTCCAGCTCACGAAAAATGTCTGTCCATCTCTCAGACATGCCGTGTTGTTCATGTTCCACTCAGTGATGCAACGAGTGACAATGTTTTTCGTGCAAGCAAAGCCTGAATAAAAGTTTCTCACTGCAAAAAAGAAATCATCGGCTCGTGTGTCACCAGCTTCAACCATGGCATCCAACAAATTTTAATGACTTTTCTCAAGTCATGAATATGCAAATCTATGGCCGTGCACAACAGAATGATAAGCAAAAAGTCCTTCACTTGTGTGCACCTTGTCAGATTTGGAACTTTGCTTCACAAAACAATCGCTAATACTTGGTGTGGCACACTTACTTTTAGTAGCATCCACATGCTTTTTGTAATAACATGCTGCACGATGTCTGTGCGGTCTCCTCTGTCTGTGACTCCTTTTTTTTTTTTTTAAGATTGTCAATAAATGTACATGCATGCTTCTTTGACATTTTTCCAGCCACAAATTCATCTGTGTGCTCTTTTAAATTGACTCTTCTTCAATCAGTTTACTAACTGGACATCGATTGATAGGGGATTGTGATTGGATAGTTTAATCCAATCAAGTACTTCAAAAAGCACGGTGTGATTGTATTGGTTTTATAAGCCGTATCCTTGGCTACCTTTGATTAGAATACTCACGTGACTGAGAAAGCCGCATAGGCAATGGAGAAATTTTAGGAGAGGGAAAGTATGGGACAAAACACGATTTTTTTCTGAATAAGACGGGACACTGGAAAAAGTGTTTAAATACGGGACTGGCTCAGGAAAAACGGGATGTCTGGCCACCCTAAGTATTGATTAGGCTATACAAAAAAGTGACTTTAGAAGACAATATATTGTTTGTTTCCATTTCATTAAATATACATTAAGCCAGGCATAGGCCTAATGTCCACAGCGATCCATTTTGCAATTGATTTTGTCAGTCTGTCTGAGGTAGACTCACTGTATTATAATGGCTTTTCTAAGGACGCGTCTATATACACATGCATCAGACAGATGCTTTTAGAGCTCCTCATTTGGTTACGTTACATAATAAACACAGCATTTTAGGATGCTGTTTAAAGTTAAATGGAGTTTGAATCTACACAAAATTTAAATCAGATGATCATCAAAAGTTATCATTTTTGACAAAGATGATGCCAAGCGGGAAGTGAAGCTGTATTTCAGTAAAGTTTGAGCGAATTGACTCAAAACTCAATATGTTTCATCAGCACCATGACCTAGGGGCCAATGGGCATGCATAGTTTGGGGACAACCGAGTTGTGAAGAAATCTGAAAACTTGTTATTATTTCTTTTGATTAGTTTGGCCTATTGTCATAAACCTTAACTTAACTATTATTGGGTCATGCCAAGAATACATTGATACCAATTTCATTTATTGCATTTACAGTGGCCTATGTCATATGTAATTATTTGTTTTTAGCATTTATAGTACATTCATAATGTATTTTGTGTAGCAGAATTGTTTACTTGATCTACAATTTTGTGAGGGATTCAAATCAACCTCAAAACCCTCACCGCTCGGGAACAACGAACAATTTGCGGTAAGTCATGGCATCGGCTCATGTTATTTGTTCATGCATTGCATGTCACATGTTTAAAATAGCCTCCTCCGTCAGCAGTGAGGGATTCACTTGTGATAAATGTAAGGAATTAGTCAGGCTGACGGAGAAGGTTAATGAGTTAGAGACTCGCATCCGAACGCTAGTAGAGGTTAGTGAGAAAGAGAAGCCAGTAGATACTGTTTCGGATGCGGGCAGTACAGAGAGCAACACACACACTTTGGTTCCGGCTATAGAGCCCCTGCAGCAGGGCATTTGGGTGACGTCTTGGCGGCATACTCGTTCAGCAAAGAGACACCACTCTCCCGTTCCTGTTAGGGTTTCCAATAAATTCTCCCCACTCAGTGATACACCCACTGAGAATCATATTGAAAGAGCCCTTGTTATCGGTGATTCTATTGTAAGGAATGTGGAAATAGAGACTCCAGCCACTATTGTTAATTGCATTTCGGGGGCCAGAGCGTCTGACATCAAATTTAAAAGTGCTGGCTAATGCTAAACGTAGATTTTCTAAAATTGTTATCCATGTCGGCACTAACGATGTCCGGCTTCGCCAGTCGGAGATCACTAAAGATAATGTTAAAGAGGTGTGCAAATTTGCAAAAACGATGTCAGACACTGTAATATGCTCTGGTCCCCTCCCTGCTCGTCGTGGTGACGAGGTTTATAGTAGATTAGTGTCACTGAATGGCTGGATGTCTGAGTGGTGTCTGCAGAATAAAATAGGATTTATAGACAATTGGAAAAGTTTTTGGGGTAGACCTGACCTGCTAAAGAGAGACGGACTCCATCCCTCCAGGGAAGGTGCCGCTCTCCTCTCTAGTAATTTGGCTCATAGACTTAATAATGATATTAATTGACTAAATGGGGCCCAGGTCAGGAAGCAGACAAACTGGTTAATCCGAATGTCTGCTAGCTGCCATGAGACATCACACAGGTCACATAAACTACAACACATAGAGACTGTATCACCTAGATATCTCATAGAGACTGTGTCTGTTCCCCGAACTACCAAACACAATACCCTCACTAAATCATTTAGAAAAAATTTGATTACGGTCAAACTTGAACAAAACAAACAAATTAAAAATAAACATCATATAAAAATAGGGCTACTAAACATTAGATCTCTTGCTACCAAAGCACTAATTGTCAGTGAAATGATTACAGATCATAGATTGGATGTGCTCTGTTTGACTGAAACCTGGCTTAAACCGGATGAATATATTAGTTTAAATGAATCTACTCCCCAGGTTATTGTTATAAACATGAACCTCGTCTGAAGGGTCGAGGAGGAGGTGTTGCTACAATTTACAGTGAAGTTTTTGGTGTTACTCAGAGGACAGGATATAAATGTAAGTCTTTTGAACTAATAATGCTTAATGTGACACCGTCAAATACAAATATATATAAAAAATCTCTGTCGTCCTTTACCCTTGCTACAGTGTATAGATCACCCGGGCCTTATTCAGATTTCCTTAGTGAATTTGCAAATGTTTTATCAGATCTTGTAGTTACTATAGATAGAGCCTTAATTGTTGGTGACTTCAACATTCACATAGATAATGAAAATGATACATTGGGATTAGCATTTATCGATATTCTCAACTCTCTTGGAGTCAGACAAAATGTAACAGGACCAACTCATCGCCATAATCATACGCTAGATTTAATTCTTTCATATGGAGTTGATGTTGATAATATAGAAATTCTGCAGCAGAGCGATGACATCTCGGATCATTACCTCATATCTTGCATGCTGCAATCAGCTAATGTTACTCAATCTACACCACGCTATCGTTCAGGTAGAACTATTCTTTCGACCACTAAAGATGACTTCACTAATACTCTTCCAGATCTATCTCATATACTCAATAAACCCCAAAGCCCAGAAGAACTTGATGAAATAACAAAAAATTTAAATGCAGTCTTCTCTAGCACCCTTGATGTTGTCGCCCCACTTCGATTAAAGAAAATTAAAGAAATAAGCCCTGCACCATGGTACAATGATCACACTCATGCTCTCAAGAGAGCAGCTCGGAAAATGGAGCGCATGTGGAAAAATACAAAATTAGAAGTATTTCAGGGTGCATGGAAGGATAGTGTCTGTAGCTACAAACACGCACTCAAAGCTGCCAGGTCAGCATATTTTAGTAAACTCATAGAAAATAACCACAACAATGTTTATTCAGTGCTGTGGCTAAATTGGTTAGGAATAAAGCCTCAACCGAACCAGATATTACGTCACAGCTCAAGAGTAATGACTTCATGAATTTCTTTACAGATAAAATTGAAATAATCAGAAATAAAATTGGAATTATGCAATCATCTGTCATAGCACCTCAGAAAACAGTGTCGAATAATTTCCCTCATGTGCAACGTCAATCCTTCGCTATCATAGGTCATGAAGAGCTAACAAAACTTATCGAAACATCAAAAGCCACAACTTGTTTGTTAAATCCTATACCAACTAAGCTCTTAAAAGAGGTATCTCCTGTAATATCAGAACCTCTTCTTAATATCATTAACTCCTCGCTATGCTTAGGACATGTCCCAAGAAACTTTAAAATGGCAATTATCAAACACCTAATTAAGAAGCCACAACTTGATCCTGGAGAACTTGCTAATTATAGACCGATTTCAAATCTCCCGTTTATGTCAAAAATACTAGAAAAGGTAGTATCCTCCCAAATATGTTCATTTCTACAGAGAAATAGTATATATGAAAAATTTCAATCAGGATTTAGGCCTCATCACAGTACAGAGACTGCACTTATCAGAGTTACAAATGACTTGCTCTTATCATCTGATCGCGGCTGCATTTCTCTTCTAGTGCTTTTAGATCTTAGTGCTGCATTCGACACGATAGATCACAACATTCTCTTGAATAGGCTGGAGAATTATGTTGGAATTTGTGGAGTGGCATTAGCATGGTTTAGGTCATATTAACAGACCGCTACCACTTTGTCTATTTAAATGAAGAATTGTCAAACCAAACAAAAGTAAAGTATGGAGTGCCACAGGGATCAGTTTTAGGGCCACTGCTTTTCTCCATGTATATGCTTCCCCTGGGAGATATTATCAGGAATCATGGAATAAGTTTCCACTGCTATGCTGACGATACACAACTTTATATTTCTTCAAAACCTGATGAGATTTCACAATTCTCAAAATTAGCAGAGTGTATCAATGAAATAAAAGATTGGATGGCCAGAAATTTCCTTCTACTCAATTCTGACAAAACAGAGGTTCTAATTATTGGACCAAAAAATGGACCAAAATTGGATGTACAGTTACATCATCTTCAACAGCAAAGAACTTAGGTGTTATATTTGATACCAATCTGTCCTTTGAAAATCAAATTACAAATGTTTGTAGAACAGCATTCTTCCACCTAAGAAATATTGCTAAATTAAGGCATATGCTCTCGGTTGCTGATGCCGAAAAACTAATTCATGCATTCATGACCTCAAGACTAGATTATTGTAATGCATTACTGGGAGGATGTCCAGCAAGATCAATAAATAAACTTCAATTGGTTCAAAATGCAGCAGCCAGAGTGCTGACGAGAACCAAGAAATATGATCATATTAGCCCCATTTTATCATCGTTACATTGGCTACCTGTTAAATTCCGTATTGATTTTAAAATTCTGTTAACTACGTACAAAGCTTTGAATGGTCTAGCTCCGCAGTACTTAAGTGATCTTCTAACACGCTATATTCCAACACGTTCATTAAGATCGCAAAATTCTGGCCTATTAATAGTTCCTAGAATATCAAAATCCACTAAAGGAGGAAGATCCTTTTCATATTTGGCTCCTAAACTATGGAATAGTCTCCCAAACACTGTTCGAGATGCAGACACACTCTCTCAGTTTAAGTCTAGACTAAAGACTCATCTATTTAGCCAGGCATACATCTAATTTATCCCACAATTAGGCTGCTTTAGTTGGGTCTGCCGGAACCAGAAACCAGAAACATTGAGCATGATCTCTAACTCTGCAATAAATTCAATGGCATCTACGCTTACATCTTTTTATTTGTTTCCCTGTCTCAACCTCGGGACTCCTATCCTGAGGTCACCAGAACCGGCTGGATCCAGCACCATTCCTGCTTCACGTTGGACTCCACTGCTACATGTCGCAGAATGATGATGACTAAATGCAGCCGGTGCCAGCCAAACATCACTTCAATCTATTATGATGGACTTCAGAGGATGAAATTATGCCAACTCCAACCTGCATCACCTCGGTCTATTTATGGACTACAATCCTGAAATGAAATGCTTAGACTAACAATTGCCAACAAAAGCCTTCATCAGCCAATTAACAAGGACAATTGCATCTGTGAACTTCTGCAATTAATCAAGATGGACTTCAAAGACTTTGGTCATTAATCTTACAGTTCAAACACAATCTATGTTTAATCAATGACCCTTATCACTTAGTTTAATAATTTTAAACCATGATTTTACCTATACATAATTAATATTTACATTACATTCATAATGTTAGCCAGAGGGAACTGGCCCCCACAGTGAGTCTGGTTTCTCCCAAGGTTATTTTTCTCCATTAATCTACATCTTATGGAGTTTTGTGTTCCTTGCCACAGTCAGCCTACAGCTTGCTCACTGGGGTTATTAATACAATTATCATTTAATTATTTATAAACACTATTAAAATTCGTATTTTATCTAAATTACACAATGATGATTAATCAACTTTATAGACATTACAGTTCTTATAGTCTGTTAATGCTAATATTCTGTAAAGCTGCTTTGAAACGATGTGTGTTGTGAAAGGCGCTATACAAATAAAATTGACTTGACTTGACAATTTATGGAATGTAATAATACACTGAAGCTGCTAGTTTATATTGCCATGCATTAACACATGGTTAACACTGACATGTCATATTGTTATAAAACAGTTTTCATTTAACCTAGGATGTGGCATTTATTTTATTTTTGATGATTAATATAGTTTAAAACAACATAAGCCTAAGCAAATAAGAAAGTCTCATTAGGCTTATAGGAGTCTAGTCTCAGACTCCGCCTCTTCTTGTTTTGGTCTCGACTCAGACTCGAGCCTCTCTGGATTCGTTCTTGTCTCAGACTGATTCTACTGGTACTCTGGTCTTGGCCCTGGACTTGCACTCAGATGAGCTGGTCTCGACTACAGCAATGGTCAAATTTAGTTATCTGCACTCTGCAGAGTGGGGAGAAAATATGGGAAGTGCATCATGAACTTGGTAAGTGTGCAGATAAGAAGCCAGTGTGGCCAGTGATTATGGAGGCAATCACAGCACAGCTTTAAAAGGTTGGGCTTGGTACACTCAAGCCAAAATACAGTGTGGGTTACATTAATGAGTTCAGATCCTGTGGGATCAATCCTTTCCACCTGACATCTAACACAGACTGACAGCCCTCTCTTCTGTTGTGTGCAAGCTATAGGAAAGGATGGATATTGATTGATTAGGGCACTTTTTTGGGGAGTCTATAGTTTAAGTAAACAGTGACTGGTCTGTTAAGTTCACCAAATTTACTGTAAGTAAACAGTGACTGGTCTGTTCAGTTCACCAAATACTGTATATATATATATATAAATTATATACTGTATATATATATATACAATTTATTTATAAAAAATGTTTTTTACTTGACAGATCAGTCACAATTCCCTTACAATATGGTGAATAAAGCCTTTGAAGACTTTTTAAAATGCACCTTTTGTGTTCCATAGAAAGTATTACAGTGTTGGAGCGAAATTAGGGTGTGTAAATAATGCCATCATTTTTATTTTTGGTTGAACTAACACTTTGAGGCTGCATCTATCTCTTTTTTGATATATAAAGAAACTATGTTTTACTAAGATTCAGAGACTAGGATTGTTTGAATCAGACAATCATCGAGTTCAAGTTTAGAATCCATATTTTTAAGTTTCCATGGGGTTGAATTTCAAGATGATTTCCTCCCTGCACAAACATTAAAGACTGCATTACCAATAAAGAGTCAGACCATAGCAATTAAACGTAAAACCTACAAGCCAAGCAGGTCTTACAAATTATCGTAAAAATAATCATCTGAACAAATGTTTGATTTTGTTTTATTTTTCCCTTATGTTTCAAAACCATCATCTGAAGGCCAAAGTGTAGCTTGAAACCTGCATCACTTCCTTAGAATAAATTACAGACATCCAGAGTGGATGTGCATAAGCCATTTGCCCATACTTTGGTAATTTTTTATTTATTTTTTTAAGCAGAAACACTCCCTTTGTCTCCATCTGAAATTCATTGGAGTCACCTGTTCCACTCCTGAATGCTTTAACTGTGTGGAGTTAAACAAACAAGGGGAGCATAATCCAGACAATATTAATGTTTCCTTGGGGGAAATATATTTTTTTGTAGAGACACACTTCAAAGTGTAAAACTGAATATAGTGGTGATGAAATCAAGTGTTGTGAGCCATTTTTATTAGATATTCCTTCTGCAGTTTATTGATTAAACTCTTATGTCTTTTAATGCTTATGTTATTTTTGGGTAGAGCATATTTGTATCTGGGTTAATGTCATTATTACAGTGGAAACCAGCTGATGATTTACTGTATGTTGATCCAATATGCTGTCTTAGCTTTCTATAGGAGGGAAATTGATTTTGATTTTAAATGATTGATGTAATAATGTAAAGAAGCAATGTTTTTGGATGCTGTTTTGGGATTTAATTATTTATTAAGATAATAAATAATTAAATGGATCCTTTATACTCTACATAAAATAAAGTCCTTTGTCTTTGTCTAGTTCATATTTTATGTTATCTTGGTTCATGCTTCAAAGATGCATGAGAATAGGTGGACATGACAAATTTACTCAAAAACAGCTTTAAAAATTTAGGAGCATAAAATGTTAAGAGCTGAATAGAAGGATGTATGCAACTGAGCATTCAAGCAGCCAAAGACTGCAGATGATACAGTTCCACAGATCCCAACCATTGCCAGGGTGCAACTGCAGTTTTGTTTGAGTCCATTGGTTTTATTTACACTGGCATTCAAAGTCCAAAACAATTGAGTTTATATCCTTTGTTGGGCATACTTTAAATGAATACGTAAATCCTCTTCAATGGAGTAAAATTTGCATGCTCTGATAATGCACAGTGATAAAGTTGACACTGTAGCTCTGAAGAATATGAGAAAAAAAAAGGACAAAATAAAATCATATATATGTATATATATATTGTTGTAATTTAATAAATATTTTTATTCTATTCTAATGCTAGTGAAGCTTTGTAATATAACACTTTTCGTACCACTGTCTCCTTAAGATGATTTGCTTATGTTTCCTCTTTTGTATGTCACTTTGGATAAAAGTGTCTGCCAAATGAATAAATGTAAATGTAAATATGTGAAAACAAACAAATAAATACAGAAACTAAATTGTACTGCATCAGTACTGCATCACTGTTTGCTTGTGTTTTTATGCCTTAAATATATGATCAGTGGCAACACAATCTTGAAAATAAGTAAACAAATAAATAAACACTGACTGACATAAGTAGCTCAAGCCTCAATGTGGGCCTAAGGAAGTTGTGCAGACCGTCGTCAGTTAGTGAGGGCATTGACAAGGAAGAGGTGCAGAAGGCTTCATCTGTCAAATAGGGGATCACTGAAAGTCAAGTGAAGGAAAACAAGCAAATAAAAATTATTATGCAGATGCCACCTCAAAGGGTCCTGAAGGGTGGAGCAGGCCTTGAAAGTTTTTATAATAAAATATAATAAATTACCACACATTTATCTCTAGCCAATTCTGATGTAGAGGTTGTTTCAATCACATCTGTAGGCCTACTGGCTTCTCTGCATATGCTTCAATTCTTTGTAAGGGCAAGAAGAAAAAAAAAGCCTCATGAATATAAAAATTTAATAAGTGCGTGAATGTGTTTGTAGACGGGGTAATTTATGGCCTTTTTTATTAAATGAGTGTTTGTGGAACTGAAGAGGTCATTAGTTTAGGTTTTTGTCTAGACACAGTATTTATTTTAACAGTGCATGGGCTAAATGTAAATTATTTGCCTAGACAAAAGCCTAAACGAATTCTTCCATTCCACGAACACTCCCCATTTAATAAAATAGTCTACTGGTATAAACTGCCCCATCTACAAGCCATTTCAGTTCAACAGGCAAGACTTATGAAACCCACGAGACCTGCCTACATTTCAGCAGTAAGTGAAAGACAAGGTAGCTTTAGGACAGGCTAGATAAAATGTGTGCCTTACTCAGCAGGCTTGCTGTATACCTTTTTCCACAATTGCCAAATGAAAACGAGGCTGTGATGGCCGATAAACTCCAAGATATGATTTACCACAACTCGTGATGCCTGTTGAATTTTGTCTACTGAATGTTCTTGGAAGTATTTTTTTTTTCAATGTTTTGTCCACGAAACAATCCAAAAACTATTTAAACTGCAGTCACAGCCCATTGAAGAGACTGTGCGTTTATCCCTCAGCCTTGTTGTCATTCCCGTCAAAAAACAAAGATGGCGCTGCTGTAAGAGAAGTAGCCTAATGTCTATAAACACAAGATGCTTATAAATTACCCCTCAACTCTGAACTGCTGTTTTTATTATTATTATTATCGTATCATATTGTATTCGTATTATTAATAGCTGCTCTTAATTTTTCTGACCATCAGCTTCCACTAGAGTGCAGTGATGTTATTATGCTACACGTTATTTTTCTATAAGTTTAAGAGAAAGACTTTTGTTCAAGAAAGCTTAGTATAACCATTGCTATGACAAAAATGATGTATGATATTATATATTTCAATAAAATTACAAAAGCCTATTCAGCAAATGACCCAGTGACGCTCTTTTACCAAACATGGGATTTGAGGAGGTGGTTCCTGTTTCATCATCTATATGCGCCGTTCTAACGAAAATGTTCTGCGTGATGATTGGTTTATATTCACGTCAATCAAAGTGTCACCAATCACGGATAATATTCAAAATCCACTGTAAAGTTGCATCATTGTATTCAAACTGCTGAATCAGTGCACCTTCTGTGAAGCAGACATAGAGTCATTGGAACATTTATTTTACTCGTGCAAATTTTAAAATACATATTTGGATGACCTTCATGTTTGGTTAACTTTGAAATATGTAATACCTGACTTTGATTTTAAATCTATAAAATATGGGTTTTCTTTTCTCAATGGTGATGTTGAATTTTTGGTTAATAATATTGTGATTTTAGTCTATTACTTTAGAAATAAATCTAGATTTTTTTAAGAATCCTCCCATCCTCATGCATTTCCAGAAGGAATTGGTGATCTTCCTCAAATCTTTATAATGTATGCATAATAAAAAAGCCCTTAAATTGTGTAAACTTTTGGAGACATACTTTGATAATTAACCCCCTTGTACATTATTCTTTTGGTCTTTTTTACTTATCTATTTAGTTATTTTGTATTACTATTTATTTTTGTTATCCCTTGGTCATTTACCTCTGTTTATTATGTGTATTTTTTGTTTGTGTTGCTATTTAGCTTTGACGTTATGTGTTAAGTTTTTTGTTTACTGTGGCTTTTTTGTATTTTCATTCAAGCAATACAAAATAAAAAATAAAACTTAAAAAGCAATAAAAAGGTAGAGAATTGGGCTTTTGAATGGGGTTTTCATTTTTCAGTGGCAAAAACTGTTTTACAAAAAGAAAAATTAACCCAACAATAAATATTAATATGTATGGACAACAATTGGAGCAAACATCAGTAGTTAGATTCCTGGGAAAGTGGATGGCTTCCAAATTGAATTTTAAAGTCCATATTGAGAAAATTATAAACAAATGTAAAAAACAATAAATATAATGAGGTGTTTGGCAGGAATTGAATGGGGAGCATGCCGTCAGTCTTTAAAAGTATATATTGTGCACTAATATGAGCTGCTATTGATTATGGGTGTACAGTTCTGCATCTAAAACGCTACTTTTAAAAGTTGAAGCATTGTAATCACAAGCATTGAGAATATGTTGTGGAGCAATAAGATCATCTCCAGTAACAGCAGTACAAGTAGAGATGGATGAAATGCCTCTAGAAATTAGAAGGCTCAAATTAAAGATGAGATATTGGACTAATATTAAACGTCATTTGGATAGTCATCCAGTTAAGAAAGTCTTGAATGATTGCTGGGAATACGAGTATAAAAAAATCAACAAGCTTTGGATGGACAGCCAAGAAGGAGGCACAAAACATAGGAATAAGTGATATCAATATTGCCCCTTCTGTCACTATGTCAGCAATAACTTCTTGGTTTTTCCCTATGCCTCTAGTGGACATTCAGTTGTATTAAGATAAGCATAACAAGGAAAGAAATGTGTTGGAAAGTTTAACAGTACAACAATATATTGATCAAATATATTATAATGCAGAGCAAATTTATACAGATGGATCAAAGGATCCAGATTCTGGATTTACAGCAGCAGCAGCTTACATACCTCTTTTTAAAGTTAAAATTTCAAAGAGAATCTCTGATCATATTTCTGTATTTACTTCAGAATTAATAGCAATATTCCTAGCACTTCAATGGCTAGAAGAAATACAACCTACAAAGTCATGCACAGATATGCACAGATTCACTTTCAGCTATCAATAGCTTGTCAAGTGGAATATCGGTAGCAAGACAAGATTTAATATATGAAGTGATGCAGAGTCTATTTAGAATAAGACAATCTGGATTTATTGTAAACTTTTTGTGGGTACCATCAAATGTGGGTGTAAAAGGAAAAGAGGTGGCAGACCATCTAGCTGAACAGGCTTTGAAACATTCACAAATTGACATACGTGTCATTAAGTAAAACAGAAGTTAAAGGATTTATAGCGAGTGAAATAAGAAAGATATGGCAGAAAGAGTGGGACAGTGGAATTAAAGGTAGACACTTGCATCACATTCAAGAAATAGTTGGTCTAGACAGAAGAAAATTTGGAAACAGGAAAGAGGATGTTTTAATTTTAAGAATGCGTATTGGACATTGAACATTAAATAAGTGTTTGTACAGAATAGGGAAACATGAGAATGTTAAATGTGATAAATGTGGTCTAGAAGAATCAGTAGACCATGTAATTATAAAATGTGATGCATATGAAAGAGCAAGATTACATCTAACTCAAGCTTTAAGATCTCTGGGAGTAAATGATGTGTCACTTCAAGTTTTGTTAGGAAATGGCACAAAGCAATCAAGAATTTATCAAGAATTATTTAATTTCTTAAAAGATACAAGATTGATTAATAGAATATAAGATAGTGGTGTTTTTTTATTTGTATTTTTTTTAACTATCTCACCATTTAGCGCTCCACACTCCAATCCAGTAGGTGGCGGGAATGCACCATTTAATTTGGATTGCCAACCGCCATAAAATAACAGAAGAAGAAGAAGTTGCATCAGAATTGGTTTCTTTGCAATATTCCGGAAACGTCCATGCCGGTTGGCATATAACCATTCATTGTTTGATTTTATTATTTGTTCGTCCCTATGATATTTTCGTCTTGTTATGGCGGCTGAGAGCGTGACCGAACAGATGAAGGATCTATAAGTGGAAGAGAAGAAGGTAACAGTTGTGTCCATACGGTCACAGTGCTTGGCTGACTAGTTCATGAACTCTAGAGTTACAGCATGCTGTAGTCAAAACGTATCGGTTACCTAACGTAACCTCGGTTCTCTCTAGATGAGGGAACGAGTACTGCGTAAGCTAGGTTACGCTACGGGAAAGATTCATCTTTTCTGAGATATTGAAGCCAAAAAATTATCCTTAATTTTTGTATCCATTGTCAACGCAGTGCGGCAGCTGCAGACCTTGAGCGGGCTATCTAGCGAGCTCATAGGTTGCTCTGGCGCAACTGCTGCAGCCTATAGACGAGCTTGGGCTAACTCGCGATCCAATGAGAGGCGCCCGCGCTCACTGCATCAAAGCCCGCCAAAATGGGCATGACTAGAGTGCATATAAGCGTAGTTCGTGAGGCTGGAACCCTGGTTTTCATTGACTGAAGCTGAAAAGTCGCCGCGGCGCGAAAGCACGGCCGGCAAAGCAATACTGCTCCTCATCTAGAGAGAACCGAGGTTACGTTAGGTAACCGACACGTTCTCTTACGTGAGGTTCTCTCAGTATATGCGTAAGCTAGCTTACGCTACGGGAACCCATTGTCAACGCCGCGCGCGCCAAGCATCCACTGTATGAGCCCCAGGGAATTAAGGGGGACCCGGGAGCCCTTATGAGTGGGGAAATAATATTTGGCCGGCAAGAATGCGGTCATTGATTGTGTAATACATAAGCACATAGTGGGAAGGAACGACAGAGGCGGTGCCGGTCTGTGTGGAATGTGACCCATCAGTGCAGCTCACCAGGGGAGCTGTAGCTTATTAAACCGCTAGTAGTTTTGCCTGCAGAGCGGGCACTTCCATATTGTAAAATCTGACAAAGGTGGAGGGGGAAGTCCATCCCGCTGCCACACATATGTCGTGAATGGAAATCCCGCTGGACCATGCCCACAAGGATGCTATGCCTCGAGTGGAGTGAGCCCTAATGCCCAACGGGCATGGCAGGTCTTTTGACGTGTATGCAGCAGCAATAGCGTCCACTATCCATCTAGATAGTGTCTGTTTCGAGGCGGCGAGACCTTTGCGCGCCCTCGAACGAAACAAAAAGCTGCTCAGAGCGCCTGAAAGCGGCGGAGCGCGCAGTGTACAATCTCAGTGCTCTGACCGGGCAAAGGAGATTGCGTCGCTGCTCGCTATCGGTGCTAGCAGCGCCGATAGGGAAATGACCTGTGCTCTGAAAGGAGTACCGATCACCTTGGGAACATAGCCGTGTCTAGGCTTTAAAATGACCTTGGAGTCACTTGGTCCAAACTCAAGACACGCAGCTGACAGACAGCGCGTGAAGGTCTCCCACACGCTTGACTAATGACAGGGCAGTCAGAAAACGGTTTTGAGTGAAAGGTATTTCAAATCCACGGATTGAAGTGGTTCAAAAGGGGGCTTTCATAGTTTCGAGAACTATAGAAAGATCCCAGATAGGAACCGATGGGGGCGCTGGGGTTCATCCTTCTAGCTCCCTGAGGAAGCGGATGACCAGCTCGCTTTTACCCCATGACTGGCGCGCAGGGGTTCAGCGAACGCCGCAACGGCCGCCACATACACTTTGAGCGTGGATGGGGATCTGCGCTTATCCAGCAGCTCTTGTAGGAATACGAGCAGCTGACGTACACCCCACATGTCCGCGGGTCCAGGTCTCTGTCGGTGCACCATTTTGAGAACACAGACCATTTTGACGCATAGAGTCTTCTTGTGGAAGGGGCTCTAGCGTGTATGATGGTGTTTATTACTCCTGGCAGAGCGACAGGTAGTCGCTGATCACCCACGCATGCAGCCCCAGCTCTGGGTGGGAATGCCAGATTGTGCCGCTGAGCTTGAGAGAGGAGATCTGCTCACTGGGATGGGCCACGGCGCTGTCAGTGACAGCTGCGTAAGCTCCGGAACCATGTCTGATTCTCCCAACGCGGGCTATGAGGAGCACCGAGTGACGCAGTTTCCTGATCCTCTGCATTACCTGTGGCAATAGCGAGACGGGAGGGAAGGCGTAAGCCGGCGCCTGGGCCAGTCCTGGGCCAGCTGGTCCTCGCTGAGAAAAATATTGGGCAGTGAGAGTTCTCTTTGGACGCAAAGAGGTCTATCTCTGCTCTGCTGAATAGGTGCCATAACGCCTGGACTGTTTGAGCGTGCAGGGACCATTCCCCTGGGGGAATATTGTCTCTGGACAGTCTGTCCGGGCCATCGCTCAGGTGGCCTGGCACGCGCGTCGCCCTCAGCGAGCGCAGGTGGCACTGGGACCAACTCAGTATGCGTTTCTTCAGATGGAAGAGGTTCCTGGATCTGACAACGCCCTGACGGTTTAGGTAGGATACCACAGATCTGTTGTCCGAACGACCAGGACGTGGTGACCCTGAATGACCGGGAGAAAGCGACGAGCGCCGCATCGACCGCTATCATTTCCAGACAATTTATGTGAAGGAGCTTTTCCTGAACTGACCATAGGCCTAAAACCGAGAGCTCTCGCGAGACCGCGCTCCAACCCATGTTGGACGCTGCCTGTCGAGATGACTTTTCGGCGAGATACAGCTCCCATTGTCACTCCCCGCTGATACCATTCGGCCACTGTCCAGGGCTGCAGAGCTGATATACAGGTCTGAGTCACCTTGATGGGCTGGCGGCCTGTGGCCCAAGCCCGGCGAGACGCCGTGGTGTTTAGCCAATGCTGAAGCGGGCGATGTGCAGTAAACCCAGCTGAAGTACTGCTGCGGCTGAGGCCATGTAACCTAGCACTCTCTGGAATTTCTTCAGAGGCGTGAGGCTGTTCATCTGAAAAGATGCGCTAGTCGCTGAACACGGCGCGCGGCTGTGTAGATAAGCTGAGCCGCCATTGCCACGGAGTCTAGTTCTATTCCAAGGAAGGAAATTGTCTGACTGGGCTGTAGTGAGCTCTTGGTCCAATTGACTGCAAGACCCAAACTGTTCAGATGGCTGAGGAGAACTGCTCTGTGAGACAGAAGCTCCATATGTGACTGTGCCATAATCAGCCAGTCGTCCAAATAGTTCAAAATTTGCAAACCCTGACTCCACAGGGTGCGAAGCGCCGCATCCATGCACTTCGTGAAAGTACGGGGTGCTAAGGACAGGCCGAACGGGAGGACGGTGTATTGATAAACCTGGCCGCCGAGGCTAATCTCAAGAATGGCCTGTGACGGGATTTATCTGAATCTGAAAGTATGCATCTTTCAGATCGAGAGAAATAAACCAGTCCCTCTGGCGCACATGCGCGAGGAGTTTCCTGATTGTAAGCATTTTGAACGGTCTTTTGCAAGCACCTTGTTCAAAACCCTGAGATCTAATATGGGTCTGAGGCCGCCGTCTTTCTTGGGAACAAGAAAATAACGGCTGTAAAGCCCCGACTCGCCAGAGAGGGTGGCACTTTCTATGGCCCTTTTGCACAGAAGGCTTGTTATTTCTGAACGAAGCATGCACGCTAAGCTCCGTGTTCACAGTGGTTTCGAGTCACGCTCTGAAGCGAGGAGGGCGGCGATCGAACTGTAGCAAATAGCCCTGTTGTATTGTGCTTAACACCCACTTGGATATCCCTGGAATAGCTTCCCACGCTTTGAAGCGTAACGCTAGAGGGTGAATGGCCAATTCGCTCTGATTGTCGCGATACAGAGCTGAACAAAATGTGTGAGCTGCTTAGTGTGTTCATGCATGATTGCTCGCAGACAGCATGAACAGGCTGTTTTGTGAGTGACTTCCGATTGGAATGAATGGGGAAAGAGTCACATCTGTTACGTGATGCGTAAGCATAGTCATGGGCACGGGACTTACACACAGAGGAATGTTTGCTGGCCGTGTAACAGAGCGGGCAGAGAATGGGCGCACGACGTATTCGTGAGCGCATTTATTGACTCTAGCGCCGAGCGTTCAGTAATCGCTTTATGTGAGCGTGCTCTGGTGGGGACACGAGACATGCAGTGCTTGTGTGCAGAAGTGAACACTGGATTGTGGGCACATTTTCTACACATAGGGCTGGTCGTGTGACAGAGCGCCAGAGAATGGGCGCTACAGACGCATTTGTGGGCGTCTTCATTGACTCTGACGCCGAGCTGTTCGTGAATCGCTTTATGAGAGCGTGCTCTGATAGGGGCACTGGATGTGTTATGCTTGTGTGTAGGGGTGAACACTGGGTTGTGGGCACATTTTCTACACATAAGACATGTTTGCTCTTTACAAGATTTATTTGGGTCGCCGTGAAAACGGCGCTTGAGTGCAGGCAAGCGGCAGTGTCACCGCTTGTTGGCTGCTAAATTCACCACTGTAGTAGCCTGAGAGAAGGGGACTGACAGGGGACAAAGCTTTGACGGTGGTCCGCCGCGGCGGACTGAGCCGCCGCTTGTTCAACAAAGTTAGGAAGACTTCGGTTGCTCTGGTTTCAGCGCTACCTTAAATCGAGGCCCGCTGGGGCGGCGGTCTGCGGCGGCTGTCTGAGCGCTGATCGAGGGCGGCCGCTCTGTCGACGCTGAGAAGTCTGAGATTGTTGAGCTGGGCGCTGTGAAGAGGCTCGTGCAGGAGGCTGATCACGTGAGCGGCCTGCAGAGGAGCTAGCGCGACGAGGCAGAAAGAGATTCATGGCTTGTGTGGCTTTTGGACCTCTGAAAACCGGTCAATGATACCACTCACCGCTGAGCCGAAGAGACCGGATGGAGAGAGCGGTGCGTTGAGGAACGTGAGCGCTCTGCTTCTCCCATGTCGGCTAGCGCTAACCACAGATGTCTCTCGGTCACAGTCAGCGCGCCATGCACTTCCCTATAGCTTGGGCTGCAGCTTTGATAGCGCGGAGGGCGAGGTCCGTGAGCACTGCGATGTCTGCAACCGCCTCTGGATGCCTACTTTCTCATCCCACTCCCGCAGAAGGTCCGCTTGGAGGATCTGTAGGACGGCCATAGAGTGCAGAGCAGATGCAGCTTGCCGGGCGGCGGAATAGGCGCCGCCAACACAGGCGGAAGTTGTTCTGCAGGCCTTAGACGGGAGTACTGATTTAGACCGCCATCTCGCGGAGGGCAGGCAAAGGTGTGCTGCTACCGCGATCCTCGACCGGAGGGATGGAAGCGTAGCCCTTCTCAGTGGCGCCGGCCCACCGAGCAAGAGAGGTGGAAACGTGGGATCGGACCCTGGCCGAGAAAGGCGCTGCTCCATGATTTGGAAAGCTCGGCGTGGAGTTCTGGCAGGAAGGGAGCGCCCGGTAGCGGATGCTGCACGGCGGCGCTCTGTAGAAAGCAGCCGTCAAGTCTGTTGGGTGCCTGCTCAAGGGGCGGTGACCACTCCAGCCCGAGGCGGTCGACGGCCTGTGTGAGGAGGCGCAGTTAATTCTCCTTCGACCCGGCGCTGGTCCTGCTGGATTCCTGGGCCGAGGAGGAGGCGCGTGAGCCTGACCACCTCGCTGTCCGGGCCATGATGGAACAGCCCTTATCCTCCGCTTCTTCGTCCGAGATGGCAGCAGAGCAGCCGCCGGGCGGCAACTGCGCGCCCCAGGTGGGCGGGAGGGTGAAGGCGATGCTCGAGGGATGGGCTCCGGCGAGGCAATCGCTTCTACCATTGTTTCCGCAGCCTTTGAGAGCGGGCGCTTTTTCTGCGCTGCTGAACGGAAGGCGCGCGGGCGGCTTCGGTCCTGAGCGCCGAGTCGAGCCCGCAGGGTCGACATCGGCAGCTCAGAGATCGTGATCCGCCGGGCGAGGGCGAGCTCTGCATGCCCCAGTCCCAGGCAGAGAGCACAGATGATGTGGCGGTCTCCGGTGCTGAGAGGAGCGCTGAATGAGGCGCAAGTGGAGCGAGGCATCTTAAAAAGACGCCAGTACTTTTTGTGAAGTTCTTAAGAACTAGGTTGCTTTTAAAAGGATACGCCGCCGGATGGCGTAGCTCGCAGGACGGCTGAAGGTGGCGAAGACGGCCGGCTTCTTCGAGTGCTGTCCACGCTTGCTTGATGCCCCTCGAACGGCGACGCCGCTTCCAGTTCAGTGATGCGAAGAGCTTCGCTGAGGAGATGAAAATCAGGGTTCCAGCCTACTGAACTACACTTATATGCACTCTAGTCACGCCCATTTTGGCGGGCTTTGATGCAGTGAGCGCCGGACGCCTCTCATTGGATGCGAGTTCGCCCAAGCTCGTCTATAGGCTGCAGCAGTTGCCGCAGAGCAACCTATGAGCTCGCTAGATAGCCCGCTCAAGGTCTGCAGCTGCCGCACTGCGTTGACAATGGATACAAAAATTAAGGATAATTTTTTGGCTTCAATATCTCAGAAAAGATGAATCTTTCCCGTAGCGTAAGCTAGCTTACGCAATACGAGAGAACCTCTCGTAAGAGAACTCACGGTTTGTGTGTTTATGAATTTATCAGAAACATTGAAAGCTAGTTGCTGTCGTAGCTTATATAATAACTCGTGTGTAATATGACGAAAGATTAACATTATTTTAACTTGGTCAGGTTATTTTTAGATGTGCAATCAGTTATGCTTTATGTATCACTTTATAGTGGGTGGAGTGACATGTTTGAAATTTACATCGTTTGTTGACAGTAACAACTAACAATTGACTGTTGAAACTAATGAATGTCACACCCTCTCGTTTCTCTTTGCCAGGTGGCAAAGATGGAGGGAAAAAAGAAAAGAAAGAATGCTGGTGGAGAGGCAGGTGGCAAGGCTGAGGTTGGTAGTTTCATTTCTATACAGTATTTACTTTATACATTTATTTATTACAGTGTTTCATTTCATTAACCAGTCCCTCCAGGATTTTTGTATCAAGATAATTCTTGCAAATTCATCCAATCTCCGCAGTCTTCGTGGCAGCTTGCATTTTTTTTAATTATTTGGAACATTTTGCCAATTTTCCGCAAATCGGAGGGAATCCCATCGCTTTCCTTCATGTTTGACATTGGCAAAACAAATGCTTGAAAAGCTTGAAGCAGTTGCAACATATCTAAATGCACAGCTGCCATTTGCACCATCTCCATAGTAACAGTGTAGGCATCTCTGCCTCGTCTCCTTCACGTTATGCATTCACTATCAAAATCCTTGTCTAAACTTTAACAGGACTGCAGACTGCACACATGCCACATACATCACAACCAGGGGCATTTTTAGAGTTTGAAGAGACTAGGGGCTTAGCCCAGACACAGACCCACCGCACCCCAAGCACAAAATACATCTAAACGCATTTCTGACAAATTGCTTGTTTTGGAAGAACACTTTATACCGTTTCAGTAACAACACCTGTATCTACCCTTTTCTGTTAATGCACACCATACTCTTTCCTGCTGTCTTCATCTATTTGTTGTCATGTTTTTCTTTCCTTGTGTTTCCATCATATTGTACTATTTGTTGACTTTCTGTGTCTTTCCTGGTCTCAATCGAGTATTAAAGCCAATCAATGATTTCAAATCATAGATTTTCAAATATTAAAAAGCTCTGTTTTGCAATCCAAAAGGTTAGAGGTGATATTGAGGTATAGCTTTACTTGTTTAGGGCCTGTATCCATGTCTCCTATATCAGTAATGGTCTGACCAGTTGCCCCTGCCTGCTGCTGTTCTCATCTGCCCTCACTCTTATTTCATCTGCAAAGTAGATGTCAGGGTAGGAGTCTTGCAAACTAGTAAGCGGTGCATTTGTATGATTGCAAGACACTCAAGTAGATGTCTGTATATAATCGCACAGCAATGCCGTTATGGTAAATAATCGGAGTACAAATATATTATTGGAATTGGATCAAAAGACCTGGGGCTTAAGCCCCAGAAGCCCAGGCCTAATGACACCACTGATCACAGCTAGCATTTAATCTTAACCCTTAGTGCTGCGAATGAGACACAAAACCTGCGTTTATACACAGAAACCCTAACATTCACTTAAAATCCCCATCAGTTGTGTAGTAAAAAGTGATTAGAATTTGAAGTGCTTAATACAGTAGGGTACAAATCTGAAAATATCAATATGCTTATATGCTGATAATGTTTTTACTAAAATAAAAAGTTCACATATATACATGTATGCAACATATTTCAGAAAATGAATAAAATTGCCATTTTCATAAATTTCTTTGGAATTCTTTCATGGAATTAAAATTTGTACCTAAATGCTCAAATATATTAACTTTAATTGTATTTGTTTGTATATGTATATCAGATTTCAATATTAGACAATGTAATAATTGCATCAGGCCCAATTATTGAATTCTCATTTGGGTTTTTAGTTTACAGATTTATTGCATGTCTATTTTAAACTTGGAGAAGTTCTCTTGCATTGTCTTAGGTGGAAAATTATAATGCAAAAATAATTAAAGGTAATTGTAAAAATGTAATTACTGTAATTACAGAGGTATATAATGATGATTTGTGAGTTTTCACTTCAAAACAACACAGAAAAATACAGCAAATTGCATCGCAAAATTGGAGAAAAGCTGCAGCAAATTCAGTCATTTTGGGCCGCAAAAATTAGGAAAAAGTGCCACGAAATCCTGGTGGGAATGATTAACGGTGTTATAGAGCACTGCTTCCCAATAATTTTTGTCCTTGGCACCCCCACAGACCCATCAACAAGGCTTTAGTACCCCTTTGTTGACACAAGTACACGTCAGCTGAACACGAATAAAAAAAAAAAAAAAAAATGGGAATAAGGACAAAACATTAAAGGACAAAAAGCAGCATAAAAGTAATCCATATGACTCCAGTGGTTAAATCCATATCCTCAGAATTGATATTTTAAGTGTGGTTGAGAAACAGATCAATATGCAAGTCCTTTTTGTTTAGTTTTTTTTTTACAATAAATGTCCCCTTTCACATTCTTTTTTTTATTGATTCCCATTCTTCATGCATATCGCCACCTATGGGCATGGAAAATGTTAGATTAAAATGTTTAGACTTAATTTCTGTTTCTCACCCATACCTATCATATCGCTTCAGAAGGTATGGATTTAACTACTATAAGTCTTATAGATTACTTTTTTGCTGCCTTTATATGCTTTTTTTTTACTTCAAATTTCTGGTCACCATTCACTTGCATTGTATGGACCAACAGATCTGAGATATGTTTTTAAAAATCTTTGTGTTTGGCAGAAGAAAAAGTCACACATCTGGGATGGCATGAGGGAGAGAAAATTATGAGAGAATTTTTACTTTTAGGTGAACTATCCCTTTACTTTTCTGTTTTATAGGTTCTACAAGGCAAACTTATTCCCTGACAACCTGCTTCGGTACCTTCAGCAGTGCACATGCCCCTCTTTGTTATAAAGTTTTGCACTTAATTGGACCATTTCACAGTGGTCTGATCCTGGTTCAGAAATTGAAAATACATTTTCAAACAAAATTTATGTCCTCTGAACACTTTAGCTAACCATGTTTTATGGTATTTTGTTTTTATGATTCATCCACTCTGAAGGAGTGAATTCCATAAATGATGATAGGACTTTGTCACTCCAGTTACTTCAGTACATGCAAATAGTATGTCTTTTCCTCCTCTATAGTTAAGTCCTCCCCCTCAGTACATTGAGGAACGTCTGTCCATTTATCATAAGCTGAAGGAAGAACATGATTGTCTGCTAGCTGAGAAAGCTGCAAAGGGCAGCAAGCCCATCAGTATCACACTTCCTGATGGAAAAGTAGTAGATGGGGAATCCTGGAAGACCACACCATACCAGGTTTCCTGTGGCATCAGGTTAGTATTGCAAATAAAACTATATTTATATCAGATTTTGCAAAGTAGCCTGAATCATTAGAATAGCAAAGGTGACAACTTGCCTTAAAAGGATAGTTCACCCAAAAATGAAAATTCTCAACATTTACTCACACTGTTGCCATCCTAGTTTGTATGCCTTTCATCTGCTGAACACAAATGAATATTTTTAGAAAACATCTCGGCTCTGTAGGTCCTCACAATGCAAGTGAATGGTGACCAGGCCTTTTGAAGCTCCAAAAAGCAGATTACATCAGCATAAACGTAATCCATCAAAATCTAGTGATTAAATCCATATCTTCTGAAGTGATCCAATCGGTTTTGGGTGACAACAGACTAACATGTCATTCGTTTTTTTTCTATAAATCTTGACAGAAGTCTTTTTGGCAATCATGATTTCAAGCTCGATTACACTGCCTATATTGTTCTGTGTATGTGTCAAGCACTAGGAAGTATAATCAAGCTTGAAATCATGATCGTGCCTTGAGACCTCCTGGCGGTCGGCAACGGGCCCCTCTGCCTCCTGGCAGTTGGCAATGGGCTTAGGCTCAGCAGCACCCTCCCAGCCCATCTTCCTTCTCCATTTAGGGGACATCGGAGGTCTGGGGACCCCATCGTCAGAGGGGTTGAAGGTGGAACTGTCGCTCCTTTGGGGCTGTCCGTAATCTGGTGTGACCCAATGAACCAGATGAGACAGGTAACTAACAAACCCCTCGAACGATAAGACCCCCAGACTTCCCATCTCCCAAGCACACAAGGGACTCTTCAAGGCAGGTGTTAAAAAAGTCCTTGAGAGCAGTGTCGTTGTAGTTCAGCCCATCAGCTTTTCCGAAGAACTCGCTGGCAAAAACCCTCATGTCTGCCTCCCCCTGATGGAGGGTAATGGAGCCGGGCGATATGGACCCCTGGGGGGGTGGGAAATGGAAAAGGGGTGATGCCCATCTCTGCTGCCAAGTCTAAAAATGGCCAGTTCATTCTGTCAGGTTTTGTGGAGGAAATGGCAGGACTCAAATGCAGAATGGCAATATGGGCTTTTTATTAATACAAAAAATATAACAAAAACTGTCCTGAAGGGGAAAAACACAGTCCAGGGCAATAAACCATATGACAAGCTAGGCTGGAGCAGGGCTGGAATAAGACAAACAGGACAGGAACCTACTGACAGAGACACCTAACTGGGAAACATCCACAACGAACTGGCACAAGACAAAAAAACACAATGGGGTTAAATAGGGTAGAAAACAAGGAGATGACGAGGAGGGCAAGTGAAAACAATCAACTAATAATCAGACAGATAACAAGGCAAAAGAGAGAGTGGGGTTATCACTGAAGACAGACACGAATGCACAAGGGAAAGAAAAAATGCAAACCCAAGTGCTTTCACACAGTACGAGACAAAACACAAGTGCCTGGATTCAGCCACCTAATAAATAAATCAAACCAACCAAAGTGGCTTAATCCAGACACATGGTGATGGAAACAAAATCGACTTGTAAAATAATTTGATGTGAGAGTGATTTCTTTCTTTCTAAACATTGATAAATCTATTGGATATTTCTCTTTATTTTCCCCATTGAAATGAATGGCTAGTCATGGTATCTGCGATGTGGGATGGGCCTCTTTTGCAGACTGTGTCTCTGCCAGATGGGGAGTATTTGGGAAGCCTGTTTGAAAACCAACATTATTATTGCAATTGTAACATTTAAGTTTGCAATTTTGGAACTGCTTGGTGCCACTAATGGTGCAGAAATTACACACTTCACCTTTAAGTTTTCATGTGGAGTCTTATTGAAAGGAAGCATCCCCCCCAATTGATTGTTACATCATGCTTAAATTTCATGAAATAACTGGCAATTACAATGTATGATTTAATTGTTTTAATTTTTTTACTCTTAACAGCCAAGGGCTCGCTGATAGCACTGTGATTGCCAAAGTGAACAATGGTGTGTGTGATCTTGACAGGCCCTTAGAGGAAGACTGTAGTCTTGTGTTTCTCAAATTTGATCATGATGAGGCACAAGCAGTAAGTTTAGGATGTTTTTATATTGTTCTTTGTAATGCTTGTGCCAAGAACACTGGCCTAGAGTGGGCAGTAATTATCTGCTAATGACTTGCATCATTTTGAAGAGAGAATGTAATATTCTTTCTGTGGAAGCAGTTGAGTAATTTATTCTCAAGAAAACAAAGTTAATTGTCCCTTCTGTTTTGCCCCTTTAGACACATCCTTTCTATTATTGAAATTACAGTTGGTTTGAGAGAATGCAAAGTACAGGCAAGATCTTTAAGTCCCATTAGCTGATGATCTATTTATTTTGTCAGCCCTGTTGCTAATTGGCCCATTGTGAACCCCACTCTATCAAAATAGAGATTTCCTGGTGTTATTTCTGACATATTTTATGTTCTTTTTAGGTTTATTGGCACTCTAGTGCCCACATAATGGGAGAAGCCATGGAGAGAGTCTATGGAGGCTGCCTATGTTATGGACCCCCCATTGAGAATGGCTTTTACTATGACATGTTTCTTGAAAATGAGTGAGTGTCAAACATATTCTTTTTGTTTTAATTCTAGATTTTTTTAAATTATAATTATTAAAATGAACTTTGGACTTTTGCAATAGAACAGCAGAAAAAAAAAAATATATATATATATTTAATTTGTTTTTATTATTACATAGAATTATAGCTTCTACAGAGCAAGACTATGGTCATCCATACAACTGCCAAAGTCAATTGCTTTCCATGTGGCACCTTTATTTTAGAAATGTGTAGTTAGAAATTATGCTAAGTAGCTGTTGAAGCAATGTGTATATATATATATATATATATATATATATATATATATATATTTTTTTTTTTTTTAATCTTTCAACTATTACTTGACCTTCTGTTTGACCAGAATCTTCTCAGTGGCTTTAGATAAGCAAAAAAGAAGAAAAAAAACAAGAACATAATAAGTGTAATTTTCTTGTTGAAAGTCAATTTATGCAAATGTTATTCAGTCTGATAATTTCACTGTCAAGCTGTGCTTGATTGTTTGTAGCGTGGTTCTGTCAGGTCTACTAGTAGAGAAATGTTCTTTAGTTGGCGGCACCTGTGAGATTTTTGGTAATTCTCCTTATGAGCTTCTGTTTATTAATAAAACCTGTGCACTTTTGTGTCCTTCCTGTATCCTCTTCTATTTTTCCCTTCTCTCACTCCCCCACCCCCCCCCCCCCCCTTTCTCAGAGGCGTATCGAGTAATGATTTCCCCTGTCTGGAGAACTTGTGTAAGAAGATCATCAAAGAGAAACAGCCCTTTGAGAGGCTAGAAGTAAAGGAGACACTTTAGGAGATGTTTAAGGTAGGTGCTTCCTTTCAAATAGGGAAAATATAAGCTCAGGGCAGTCCGAATGGCACCCTGGTCTGAATCGGGTGGGGGAGGAGTGTGACGAAGATGAGGGGTTAGCGCTGGCTGCGCCCGTGACCTGGCCGAGTCAACTGATCAATGGATGAGCGAGATAAGGGGAGACGGAGACACCAGTTCGAGAGAGACACATTTGGCCGCTGTGTGTTTTATGTTGTTTTAATTTGAGTTTGTCATTAAAAGTTTCGTTGACTGCTCAGCCGGTTCCCGCTGCCTCCTTGCCCATCGCCTACGCATTACACTCATGCTGTGAATAAACTCTCAAATGCTTTGAAGTTCAGACCAGTGATATCTGTGCATCTCTCTTGTGTCCAGTACAACAAGTTCAAGTGCAGGATCCTAAATGAGAAGGTTACCACCCCCACAACTCCAGTTTACAGGTCTGATTTGTGGTTGCAAGAACAACTTTGAAATGTGGTTACCACTAACTACCAGTCAAAGGTTTGATCACATCTACTCCTACAACTAGATTCAAAATTTTAGAAAATAGTAAAGTCGTAAATTATAAAATAACGCATTTGGATGGGAAATATAACAACCATAAATGACCATTAAACAAATCAAATCTATTACTCTTATATTTTAGCTTCTTCAAAAGCAGCCTTGAAAAGAGCTCTGCATACACTGTCAGATGGTGCTGAATGAGTTCCCATGTATGCTAGACACTTGTCTGCTTTTTCTTCACTACCCAGCCTAACTCATCCATTTAAAAAAAAAAGTTATTGTAGGTTAAAAAAATATATGTATATGTAGTCACAATTTATATTTGGCAACAAAACTACTTTCAAACATTTAAGTAGTGTTGCGTTTGGGTCCACCTTCATTGAGTCCGAGTCTATAAACAATCAAGTCCAAAAGGGGCTGAGTCAGACTCAAGACTGAGTCCATAACAGGCCGAGTTGAGTCCGAATGAATCTGTTCAAGAATCTGAATTAAAATTGTAACCGTAAACTCAACATCAAGCTTATTTTAAACTCCTCAACAACAATATAAATGCAACAAAAACACTGGTTGAATTTCATACTCATATGTTTAGATTAGTATCCTGCTGAACAAATTTCTAATAGGTTTCAGAATGAAAGCATATGCTTTCTGTCCTGTGTTGAAACTGTCCTTCAACACAATACTTATTGTGTTCTGTTGGCATTTCAATTATTTGTTGATCTTTTTTTTTTTTTTTTCCTCCGCTCAAACATGCATCAAAGAAAGTGAAGCTGCTTTAGTCATTACTTTAGAGTTATTATTATTTTTAAAAATGTATTTGGTTTGTATTTTCACTTCTAAAATTATGGGTGAAATACATTTAATGTTGTTAATTAAATACATTTAATGTGTTTTAATACATTTAATAAATGGTAATATTAAAACATTTTAAAATGCCCATAAAATTAAATACAACAACATAAAATAAAAAAACAGAAAAGATGCCATTAGACAAGCATTTTATTCTACTACACTGCACACTTTTCAGTCCTCCTGCTGTGTCCAGGTGTAGCCTACTTCCCAAAAGTCAAGATCAAACTCTCCTTGAGCTGACGTTTTGTTCTTTTCACATTATATTTAGTATGGAAAATAGGTGAATAGAGACTTCTCCCCTCACTTGTGTTCTTCATATTATTTTCGGACTTTTTTTTGCCATTGGAACACAAGTGTTTGCTTTACAGGTAACACCGAGGTTGCAATACAAATATGTGATGGACTGAGTTGTTCAATTTCCATCATGGTCCATTTCATCTGTCATATTAGTTTAAATGCCCCTGATACATAATAAATTTGATTTTGTCTCAGTATAGTCATTTTCAGTTAGAAATTACTTTGCGTAGAAACGTGAGTCTGATAAAACATTTGTTCCATTTAATAATTTTGTTGGGGAACATACTACGTAAATAACACGCTATTGATCTTTCTGATTGAGAGCAGCAGAGCACGTCTGGCCAATTTTGATCTCTTTCCTGCACACACATACAGCATGGGTGCGTGGGTGAAAGAGTTAAAAAGGTGCTTTGAAAGAGTGCGCACTGCTGCTCTATGCCAGAATAATCACACGCAAGTACAAATACGTGTGAACTGATGCACAGTATCAAATACATAGAATGTTAAGCATTAAATTGAATGGCATTTAAGAATTATAGGGATAGTTCACCCAAAAATGAAAATTCTCTCATCATTTACTCATCCTCATGCCATTCCAGATGTGATGACTTTCTTCTGAAGTACACAAATTATGATTTTTAGAAGAATTTCTCAGCTCTGTAAGTCCATACAATACAAGTACATGGGTGCAGATTTGATAGGTGTGGCTAAGAAACGGATCAATATTTTAGTCCTTTTTTGCTTGAAATTCTTTTTCCTGCCCAGTAGGGGGGCGCTATGCTTGATGAATGTGAATCACTAAAAACACAAGAACGTGGATACATAGCTGCATTTTTCTGAGATGGCATCAAGACGCTGCAAGCATATGGCACATGCATTTTGTTATGTGTAGGCAATTTATAAAGAATAAATAATTTCGACATGCCTATGGAATAGTGGCAGTGGTGGCTCAGCACTGGTTAAGGCTCTGGGTTACTGACCAGAAGGTCGGGGGTTCAAGCCCCAACACTGCCAAGACCCTATCTGCTCCAGGGCACCGTATCATGGCTGACCCTGCACTGTGATATGTGAAAACCCCGGAAGGTGCTGATGCCACCACTGCACATCAAATTTGGCCCTGTGAAACAATTTGTCAGAGCTCTAGATAAGGTGTCGTAAGCTGTCTGAGGCAAAGGTCAAAGCCAGGGTCTTCATCGGACCACAGACCAAGAAGCTCACTGGTAAGGACAAAGCAGCCTGGAACAGCTTTGCTGCAGTGGTTCGGGGCTTCCTGGGCAATCATATGGCCGAAAACTATGTGGAGCTGGTTGAGACTCTGGTGAAGAACTATGGCACAATGGGCTGTAGGATGTGCCTCAGAGTCCATATCCTTGATGCTCATCTTTATAAATTCAGGCGAGCACTTCCATCAGGTATACTGGTTTTTGAAAGTCGCTTCCAAAGACAGTATAACGAGAACATGATTGGAGACTACATTTGGGGGCTAATTTGTGAATGTGATTTACAGTATAGTCGTAAATCTCGAAAAACGACTCCCTTCTAAATCTTTTGTAGTCATCTTTCTATTAGTTTAGTATAAATACATGGTCATTTGGATTCATATGTTATTTTTTTCTGACTTTATGTGAACGAAAAGTCACACATTCGCCCATTTTCTCATTGGAAATAAGTACATTTTAAAAATATCACTGTCCTGGTCACAAAAGCAAATTTTGCAGGGAATAATAGCCAATTTCTATACTTTTTGAGTCTTAAGCAATTAGGAATTAACACTTACTTCCCAGGAACAAAAATTGTGTTACACAGTGTTAACAAATCTTTTTTTAATCATAATCCCTATGTCCCTGTTTTTCCTGAGCAGCAAATTAGTTAATGTGTGGTAGGCTTTTATCATGATGTTTAATCTCCTAAAATGTATGTATATTATATCCAACCGCAGAATTCCTCTGTGTACTGGGAGGGCAAAGCTGACATGGAAAGCCTACAAAGGATCTATGGCATCTCCTTTCCTGATCCCAAAATGCTGAAAGAATGGGAGAAATTCCAGGAAGAAGCCAAGAACAGGGATCATCGTAAATTGGGACGAGTATGTGTAGATGTACTGTATATGGAAATGTATATGCATGCGTAATCAAAACCCACAGCTCATCTGATTTTTGTCATGAACAGGCATGGGTAACGTTTATAGATAATTCATTAGTGCTTGTGAAATGTGCATGTGAGAGCAAATCACGAAACATCACATACAGGTGTATTTTTGTCATGCCACAAACCCCTCCTATGGATTATTTTAATCATGCTTTATTTAAATAATTGGTTGACAATAATTAAATATATATATGGTTTAGTGGTAGTTTAAAGCATGGTCTTTACAAACAAAAACAAAATAAAACCCAGTTCATAGAAGGCTAAGTAAATTGCAAATGCAAGCATTAACCTGTATCAGTGTTTCTGCTAACTAAATATGGTGTCAGACAAATGGGAAACAAATATGATCATTTTCATTTCATCATTGTTTTTTTATGACTGACAATTTGATACAATCATAAAACAGTCAAATTAAATGAACAATAAACATTTATTCATTATAGTTGAGTTTCCATACCATAAAAAAAAAAAAAAAAACATCAGTCATTGAATTACTGTCTAAAATAGAAATACTCTAAACTAAATCAGAGGGCAAAGCTATAAAAATTGCAATTAAATTGTTGTTCAAATGCAATTTGCCACATATATTTTTACTAAGAACTACCAAAATAACAGTTATTAGTTTATATAATTTCTAACACCGCTAATTTATGTCTATTTTCTATAATTACTCAAGGAATAGAATCATTCTATTGCTGATGTGAAGTCAAATGTGTCCAGTGTTTCTTTGCCACTTAAGATATGCATAAGCTTGGTGACTTTCTCCTTCAGAAGGTGGCTACGCAAGGCTCTTTACACGTTTCTACTGTGAGAAACCTTTCTCTGCAGGCATGATAGAAATGCGCTGATGTAGGCATCTTTTGTCAGTTCGGCATATGTGTTTTCAACTTGCTGTAGTCGTAGAATAGTACTTCAGAATGATGGGGAAAGTTAGACCTTTTGTAGCACCAAAACGGTGTAGTAATCAAAATGGCATTGCATTGTACACTTGCCGCATCAACTTTTCCAATAGGGAATTTACTTGAACAAAACAAAAAAAAATTCTTGTCTGCTTTGTGCTAATATGTTCACCAAATATTGTGTGATGCAAAAACAGCCTGTATGTATACATATCTGTGCTGAAAATTAATCCTAACAAAGAGATGTTATTAATGTGTGCATTTTTACGAAAGCCTTTCTGCACTGAACATTTGGGGGGCGAAACTGTTCACAATGGAGTACATTTGGACGACTTGATGTGCTAATGATTTAGGCAGCAAGCTGTCCTCTCTCTCATTTGATGCAGTGTGTAGGGAGTCTCACGGGTGACTAAAGACAGGTCTGATAGGTGGGCTGGAGGGGAGAGAACAGGGACTGTGCCCATAAACAAGGCAGATGTCTGTCTCCTTAATGTGCCATCTGTTCATGTGCATGCTGATGGGTGCACAGGGAACATTTTGTCACAACAAAAGCAAGAGTGTTAATCAGCCATTTGTCCTAGTTTTAATCTATTAGTCATTTGGACTTTTATTTGCATCCTTCTAGATTCTCCTTTTGGATTATGTATCTGTGTAAAAATGGTTCTCTTTTAATGTTTAATATTAATATTTAATACCAAATATTGTGTGTGACGCAAAAACAGCCTGTATGTATACATATCTGTGCTGAAAATTAATCCTTACAAAGAGATGTTATTAATGTGTGCATTTTTACAAAAGCCTTTCTGCACTGAACATTTGGGGGGCGAAACTGTTCACAATGGAGTACATTTGGATGACTTGATGTGCTAATGATTTAGGCAGCAAGCTGTCCTCTCTCTCATTTGATGCAGTGTTACTTTTGTCTTCAGGAACAAGACTTGTTTTTATTCCATGACCTAAGCCCAGGTAGCTGTCTCTTTCTACCTTAAGGATCCTACATCTATAACATGCTGATTGAGTTTATTAGGGTGAGTTTTCTCACTTAGAATTCAAAGCATATTCTGTTACCATAGAGCATATCATACATTTTAAAAATTACAATAACTAATGAAACAAGGGTGTAATGTGGAGCTGGGTTTGAAAAGGTCTATTGGGTTATGCTAAATTGCATTTTAAAGATGTCATGGTTCAGTAGACCGTTTAATGGATAGTTTGGTCCCCGTTAACAATCGTGGCCAACCACATGAATTTATATTTGTTTGAATGGGCCGTTTGTTTTGTTTTGTTTCCTTAATATATTTTGCACTTCAGAGTTAATACAGAAAGAGGGGATTCCAGGAAGTGGTCACACCTAACATCTACAACAGCAAACTGTGGCAAACCTCAGGGCACTGGCAACACTACAGCGAAAACATGTTTTCTTTTGAAGTGGAGGAGGAGATCTTTGCGCTCAAGACAATGAACTGCCCTGGACACTGGTACAAAATCTTTCTCTATTCACTAAATTTAACTAAACAACAGAAGTGACAGACATTGCAGATTACTTAAAATATTGGTTCCCAATAATGTTTCTGGAGGCCCCCAACACTGCACATTTTAGAAATCTTCTTTATCAGTCATGCCTGATTCAACTCATTAGCTTGTTAGTAGAGACTCTATGGTGTGTTAGGTGTGTCAGAAAAGGGAGAAATACATAATGTGCAGTGTTGTGGGGCCTTCAGAAACAGGGTTGGGAACCTCGGAGTTACAGTGAATACCCTATGCATAATATATTGTGAATTGCACGGTGGCTCAGTGTGTAGCATTGTTGCCTCGCATCAAGAAGGTCACTGGTTCGAGTCCCACTCTCAACCTGGGTGTACAGATGCTCCAGTTTCCCCACATTCCAAAGACAAGCAGGTCAAGTGAATTGGAGACTCTAAATTGGCCGTAGGTGAGTGTTAATGTGTTTGTCTGTGTGTTAGCCGGTGATGGAATGGCCAACTGTCCAGAGTGTTTCCCCTCCTTTGGCCGGCTGGTATATGCTCCAGCACTACTTTCATTTATAGTAAAACCATGGTTCTACATGGATACAGTATATTGTATTTAAGTTATGGTTTCTGCCAAAAACATGGTTCCAATCATGGTTACCACAGTCTTACTACAGCAAAAATCATGGTAACTTTATTCAAGGGATTGCAAAACTATAAACTAGTAGTAATGTTATTTTTGGCAGAAACCATGATTTTACTATAGTAAGACTGTAGTAACCATGATTGTAGAAAACATGTGATATTATAGTAACATTTTTGTATTTATAAGAAGTGACCATGGTTTTTGGGCAGAAACAATGGTTTAAATACCGTATACTTTATCCATTTAGTAACCATTGTTTTACTATAAATTAACCATGGTTATTCTTGTGGTTACTATGTTATTACTTAAAATGCAATGGTTAAACTATGGTACTTGTAGTAAAAGCATAGTAACCACAAAATCATGATTTTTATTACCATTGTTTTTGTTTTCCTGTGTTATTACTATGGTTTCACAACAAATATTATGGTTTAAAGGTGGTTACTTTAGTTAAGTTAGTTAGTACATTCCTGATTTGTTTGGTTCCTTGTAATTACATGTTTGATGTTTTCATCAGCTAATTACTGCATTATTGGATGCATTAATCAGATTGAATCAGAGATAAAGGGTTGCCTGGACTTCCTGCGTACAGTGTATGATGTGTTTGGCTTCACCTTCAAACTGAACCTCTCCACCAGGCCAGAAAAGTTCCTTGGAGAGCCTGAAGTGTGGGACCAGGCTGAGAAAGTATGAAACCCAAATGAAACCTCAATGAACATCAATAAAATTACATGTATCTACTGTAAGGTGTCATTTTTTTTTCTGTGTAATATCATCTCATGTTTAAAAAACATTTTATTTGTATTAGTGTTTAATTCGGTTTGATTTAAATAGTTATGTTGTGCGACTTATAAAGCCCCCTTAATTTCATTGTTGCTGTAGCAACTGGAGAACAGCCTGAATGATATTGGAGAAAAGTGGGTTCTGAATCCTGGTGATGGAGCTTTCTATGGACCAAAGGTTTGAACAGACAGATAAATTAAGCTGTATATGAACATTTATGAAATTACTGTTTTACTGTTTCAGCCGTTTTTTCTTTGAATCAGTTTGACATTCAGATAAAGGATGCCATTGGTAGGTATCACCAATGTGCCACCATTCAGCTGGACTTCTAGTTACCCATTCGCTTCAATCTCAACTTTGTAAGGTACATTTACTGAATACTTTTTCATTTTTTCTTTCTCCAGATAATATTTAATCTGCACCTGAATTACAGGAAATATTCACTTTCAAAAGGGGACTTTCAAAGCCTAATAAAAGGGATCGTTCAGCCAAAAATTAAAATTCTTTCATCATTAAACCTCATGTTGTTCCAAACCCATGGATTTTTCATGGAACACCAATGGAGATGCAAAGCAGAATGTTAGACTCAGTCACCATTCAATTTCATTATATGGAAATAATATGCAATGAAAATGAGTGGTGACTGAGGTTGACCTCCTGCTTAGCATCTCCATTGGTGTTCCATAGAAGAAAGTCGCATAGTTTTGGAACCTTGTGAGTTTGAGGAAACGATGAATTTTGGGATAAAAGATCCCTTTAAGACAGAGAATTTAGCTTTGCTTTAAAGACTTCCATTCACAATACTGTATGTTGCTGCAGCATTAATTTTGTCAGAGCAAAACACCAAAGAGAACAAACATTCAGACCCCTCATTTCAACTATCAGTGTAATAGTGGCTCTTGTGGTTGATTTTGATTATTACACTTCTCCAGCAATTCACTTCAGACATTATTGACTATGCAAGTTGCTGATTCTGTAACCCAAATCTTTTTCTCCTCAGCCATGATGGTGATGACAAGAAGAGACCTGTGATCATTCACAGAGCAATCCTGGGCTCAGTGGAACGGATGATTGCCATCCTCACTGAAAACTATGGTGGAAAGTGGTATGGCGAGGAAGTTTGACAAGAGATACTTGAACATTTGCCAGATACCAGAACTTCCTTTTCCTAACAGTAATAAAATGCTTTTGTTTCAGGCCACTGTGGCTGACACCACGTCAGGTGATGGTTGTTCCTGTAGGACCCACTTGTGATGACTATGCCCAAAGAGTAAGTCCTGCTCGCAATTGAGGACACATTGGTATCTTTTAGCTTTTTCCCCCCTGATTCTATCTTATTGCCCCTTTTCTAAATTAGGTCCAACAAGAATTCCACAGTGGAGGCTTGATGACAGATGCTGATCTGGACCCAGGCTGCATGCTTAACAAGAAGATCAGGAATGTTCAGTTGGCTCAGTACAATTTCATTTTAGATGAGAGATTTACACCCAACTTAACCTTCACATTAGAAAACTGTTTTTGAAAGGCTCTGTGGTGCTTTGCTTCTGTTTAGTTCTGTAGATTGCCTTTTTTATTCAATGCAAAGAGCTTTTGGGTATTCTGATGCATGACTTTCACCAGGTGAAGTGATACTTTGTAGGTGTAACTGTTTATATGATTGACTCCCTTGTCCCTTTGCATTGAGTGAAATATTTGAAGCTTGAAAACAACATGTGCAAACCATGACTCAATGTGCAGTGACAGTCATCTCGAGGCATGCACTATAAGCAAACTTAAATCTTTTAATAGATTATTATTACTTTGTGTAAAAGTTTAAATTAATTGACATCTTTTTACTATACCATTATTTGCATGAAAAATGAAATTACTCTAATTTAAAAATTCTTGTAGCACAACATTTGTATGCAACTTTGGCAGTATGTTTTTATTGATTTGTGCAAAATTGGACAAACTTGGTTTTTCTCACCAAGTTTGAAGTATTTTTATTTTATTTACCTTAATTAACCTAATATTAGATTTGGCAAATGTCACATGTACATTTAAATACTGTACGTTTACACCTTTGTGTTCACAACAGGCATAAAATGGAATTTATTGTGACTAATGTTATGGCTTATGAAATTAACAGTGGTGGGTGAAAAGGAAAAGAGCAGCGGAACTGTGAATGTTAGGACTCGTGACAACAAGGTGCACGGAGAGAGGAGTCTGACTGACTGTATGGAATGCCTCAAGCAGCTGAAGGCATCAAGAAGCCTCAATGCAGAGGAGGAATTCTGAGCTCCATAAACTTCCTGCCAAGTCTTCCTTCAAATGCCAGCTTGGTGTCCACTGTGCAACAGTGTGCCCTTCTGCATAGTAAATGATCCAAAATCTTTCATTTGGATCTGTATGGTTAATTTTAAATCAGTAATATTATTTTATAAAAATTTATGTTCATTGTGAGCTAGCTGGATACTCTGTTATTGGAAAGGAACTTTTCTATCAATGTAGTTGTATGGGTAAATGATGATCATGTCTTATGTTTTCCTAAAATTGGGTCTGGTTTATTGCCAATGGAATAAAAATGTCTCGCTTATGTTGACTTAGATTTAAATTCAAATTGGAAGCGATGTAAGCTGTTATTTCCTCTTCATAATAAACATACGGGAACACAATAGACTCATTATGGTTGGTTGACTGGGTTTGTTTACAACCCTTACACAATACTCCAGTTTACTTTCACTTTCAGTTGGTTTCATGCGGATGATTTCTAAGAAATCGCTAGTGTGACTGGAGATCGCTCATCCAAGAAAGCGCGAGTCGGGCACTATTAGCGAATTTAAATATTTGGCATTGTAGCATATTCGAAATGTATTGGTGAAAATAGGATATTTTTACCCTCAGCTTTAATTGCAGCCGGTCGTTTTCACAGCTGACAATCTTCGTCTGCAGGATGTTTACTGACAAACAAGCTTCAGCTATTTTTACAGTTTTAGTTAAATGATTCAACCGAACGCAGCGCTGCGTTTAACGAGAAAGGATCTTGCTTTAAATAATTGCTTGTAGCATTTGATAAAAGGTAAGTCATCGACAAATGAATAGAAACACTAGAACCTAATGGTAGGACATTATTTTTGACCATTGTTTTGGAGCCATACGTAATGTCGAATATTTGTAAACGTCAAGTAGCTATAAGCTATATAAAGCTGACCCCAAATCAGAAAGCCAGAAACCCAAACAGAATGTATTTTCTGACATTTAATTTGTAAATGTGAAAGCGAGTTTTACACACAAATCAGCCTCAAACAGTTGTCTAAAACTGTTTTTATTTTCTTCTGTTGAACTATTGTACGGTTTATTTTCACTTTCACTTACGCATATAGCTTTATGAATAAAGAGCCGTATAGCAACTCAGTACATTTATACTTTACAAGTCTGCAGTCGGCTTGAATGTCTAGTCATTTCTTTGGAGCCAATTAGTTATTAATTGAGACGTTATGAACTTGTTTCAGTTCTGCAATGGACTTTTCAGATGAGGAGAAATTATGGCTGCTTAGAATATCTGCTGAGGTAAGGATGTCTTTCCCCATAGTTTGTTTGTTATTCTACATTGCTCACCAAATAAAAAAAATAAAAAAAAAACTCTGAGAATCCTTTTTTCAATTTCTGTTTTAGATACCTGAAGGAAATGAACTTGCTCCCAAGGAGAAGCGACTCTGGGAGAAAGCAAAGCCAGAGACTGAATTTCAGGCCCAGTTCTTCCAGTTTATGGCCGCCATACAATTTGGTCTAAATGATCCGACAATATCAACCAAATTGATGAAGAACCCAGTCCACCAGAGAAGCAGTGTCTCATCACAATGTGGATAACCAAACACCAACAGGATTTTCATTTGCATACAAAGTATTGACAGTTTGACCAATAGGTTAACAGTTGTGTCATTCCACCAAATTTTGGTATTGGACTTTTTTATTTAAAGTTGATAACCACATACTGGAAAGCCTTCAAACACCAACACAGAAAACGATATGTCAGATAAATTGATGCTGTAAATAAAATATCATATTGAAATGTATAGGATAGGATCTAATTCTTTTATTTATAAACAAGGGGGACTTTTTTTTAGCACAAACCAGGACCTAACAGAACACTATATCACTCAGGACGCATGAAAACATGAAACTATTGGCGTATGTATGAAATGCAAGATTCACGTGTTTGCCTGCCCATATAATCAGAGTGATAAAGGGTAAACGTAATACTGATTGTAAATGTTTTTGGCAATAAATAAATCAGTGTGTTGTGTTACTTTTAAACTGGCATATTGTTTTCCACATACGTATATTAAATTGGACCAAGATTTGTGGACACATTAAGAGGCAATTATTGTATGTTGCATTATGTTTACCTTCTTTCAACAACTTTAAATATGCCAACAATTAATGTTCTCAGTTAAATGGCTGGATGTTAACCAGTTGCATTGGTCTGAATTGTAGCCAGACAAAATGCATAGCTGTATTGTAGTCAGTTATGGAAAGAACTTGAAAATCGGACTGATGGAAAACATTTAATAATCTAGTACATACTATATGAAAAAGCATTAAGGTTTCACTCATTGTGGTTGCAGGCTTTGTGTGGCATAATGTCAGATGCAAGGAAAATAATACGTAAGTGCTGCTGTTATGATTATGAATATATAATTTATTTTCAGCTATTATGGATATTAAGAAGTCTCAAGGTGTTTCCTGATCAAAAATATGTCATCTGTTGCAATTACTCTGACATCCACATGGTGGTGTTGCTCTCCCATACTACAAACATTGCAACACGAGAAACTTTTACTGAAGGCGTTCAATGCCCGTTGTACAAAGTTTCCTCAGTGTGTTCCTGTGAGGCAGCAGAAGTCCTAACGCCACCCCCGCCCTACTCCTAACCATATTAAGGCTGAGTAGCCTCCAGGAACAACACATGGCACCTTTCACTTATTGCATAGGGAGGGAGGGAAATAGAGACTGAAGTCTGATCTTCTCTTTTGTTGACCCCTGGCCTTACGTGATATATACCACAGAGCCGGCGAGCACTCCAAGAATCTTCCATCAAAGAATCTCCCTGACTGGTGTAGATTCTCACCATATGTTTCATCGGGCACCAGGACAAAAGGGGTTAGAATGGTCCGTTGATCTAAGCAAACTGAGCTTCCTTTGCACAGAAACCACAGTGTAGGAGGACGAGAGCTGGATGTGTTTAGTGTTCTGGATCAAGACTCTCCAGCACATTTGAACAGTAACATGGCTCACCAGTCTTTTTCTGGAGTGACACATTTACAGCAAGATAAAAGTTTATTGATACGTTTTGCTTAAAGTAATCAAGGTTTTGATACTTAAAGGAATAGTTCACCCAAAAAAGTATATTTTGTCATCATTTATTTATCCTCATTTTTATTTTCATACTTTTTATTTTCAAACCCAAAAGGAGTAATTTATAACAGAATGCTGAAGCTGCTGTTTTCCATTTAGTGAGAGTGAATGGTGACAAAAGCTGTCAAGCAAGATTTTTAAGAGTTTCAGTGAATAATGCTTTAAATTTAGTCTGTTCCTTACATAAAGCTATTGAATGGCTTCAGAATTTGTATGGACTGCATTGATGGTCCTTTTTTGAGCTTGATAGACTCAGGGCCCATCCATTTTATTTGTATGGAAGAGAGCAGCTCAGACATTCTGCTAAAATTCTGTGGTGTTCCATGGAAGAAAGAAAGTAATATGGGTTTAGAACAACATGAAGATGTGTAAGTAATTGTCACTGAATTTACATTTTTGGGTGAACTATTCTTAAAGGGATGGTTCACCCAAAATGAAAATGATCTAATCATTTACTCATTTACAGTCTTTTTTATTATTATTATTATCAATTCTGCACTCTGCCCAATAGGTTGTGCTATGCACCAGGAATGTGAATCGGCAAAACCAAAAGAAGAACTTGCATGACTGTGCCCATTGTACAAAGGTGCCTCAGTTTGTTTCCTGGGAGTCCGCATATATCCTAACCCTACCATGCCTTGATCCTAACCATATGGATCCTGTAAGGCTGAGTAACCTGCCAGGAACAACGCATTGGCACATTTTTGCGCATGAGCATACATAGGGCTGTGTGAAAATAGATTTATAGTAAAAAAGGACTTATAATGATCTGTTTCTCACCAACACCTATCATATCGCTTCTGAAGATATGGATTTAACCACTGGTGTCGTAAGAATTACTTTTATAATGTCTTTCAAAGTCGGGTCACCATTCATTCCATATTCTATGGACCTACAGAGCTGAATATATACTTTTAAAAATCTTAATTTGTGTTTAGCAGAAGATAGAAAGAAAAAGTGATACACATCTGAAAATTGCACGAGGGTGAGTAAATAATTAGATACATTTCATTTTTGGATGTACTATCCCTTTAAAATGAATATGTAAACATAATGCATCTCAAAATAGCCTCTCAATAAAACAATAAACAGCTAGATTTTCCTGAAGGACATATGATTCGTATTCCCCAAACTTCAGCGAGGAGGTATTAAAAATTGTAATATTAGCCTGAGTTCAGGTTCCTGTGGAAAGCATTAGACAGCATTTACTTTTCTTCTTACCCACTTGGTAGACTTAAGTCTTTAGCGCAGGCCTGTTTTTTATTTAAAATTTTATAATTTGTATTTGTCACTTCATCCCTATAACAATTACAAATGCAATCAAGCCCCTAAATTATGGTGAGCTTGCCATACATTTTTTATATTTATTTTGCTTTTGGGCAACCAAACTGCCATCTTTAATATCATTATGTCAAAAAATTGCATGGTTCCACTTACAAACTGTTTGATCATGTTCTGGCTCATCTGGAAAATGTATTGGTGACCTCAAGCAAAGTCTTTCTCCAAAATCAAATGACCTCTGCTCATGATCCAATGTAAATTAGGCAAACCAGTTTACATGGGGAGCTTGGCTGAAGAGGTGCACATTATACTCTGTGCATGTGCATGCATTTTTAGACATTGAAGCATAATATGGGTTTAATCCCAGAAAGAACACTGAAACCAAATATTTGCACTCATGACACCACATCATAAATTGGTCATATATAATTGGAAAAGGAATATGCATCAGAAAGTTTCTGGCTGAAGATCATAAAGTTTCTTTCTTGTTGCTGCTGTGTTTAACGATAATTAAAAATGTTGAACTAAGGGAACAAAACAAAGACAGATTGGGGTCCAAGAACAGAAAAAAAGCTAAGACCACATTTAAAATCTCATATATATATATATATATTTTTCAGTTCAAATTTTCATGTAAATAAAGTTTAAAGGGTTAAAAAAAAAAAGTATATTTATGATGTAAAATTAATGGGAAATTGTTCTTGCTGTCATTAAATTAAAGAGGCACATACCAAAAAATAAGACATTCTTACGCCATGTCAATTGTTCAATTTTAAAAAAGACTTCAGAATTGTTATTCTGATAATATAATGTGTAATGAATTTTTTTATTAATTTAGAATAATGAAAAAATGAAGCATTATCTCAGACATTCTCTGATGCATGTTATAAAAGGGACTAGCAAATAGAAGTTATGTATTGAACTTTACCAAAACACTTATGATACAAACACATGTGATTTGAGCTATGAACAAATGAAGCACTAACCAAATGAATGACCTAGCCCCTTACATTACTAAAGGTTCATTATGTAAATTAGCCCAGTCTTTGGCCTGGGCATTTTGGGAACTACCCCCATAATATGTGTCTTGTGGCTAGAGGTCTGACCAATGACACGACATGAATAAATCCTCTGTCATTAAAACCTCCAGTCAGAAAGCACCTCAGGTGCTCAACAACAACAAGACCCCAAAACCCTCTCCTCAAAACATGCCACATAATGACCATCTGGTGGCCAATTAGTGAGTACCCCTTGCCAGTGCTAACACCTTCCTCATAATGAATAGAGAAAAGAGACATGTGTTCCTCATAGTGTTGCTGATGTTTTTTAATAAGCCATGGTGAGATCTTGGCGTTGTTTTGAGTGGTGATTAATGCAGCATTGAGGGACCAGTTTTGTGTTGTACATTTTCCCACATCTAAAATAATGGGAGTAGGAATGTAATGCTTCTGATGCTGGCTATTGTTAACCATTTTAAAGGGCCTTTACACAAAATAATTTAGTATGTTGTTACTTTTCTATATAGTGAATCCTGTAAGTCAATTTGCCTCCCTCCTATACAAACCTTTCCGCAAATATGCATTCTTTGTTTATGGCTGGTTGGAAAAAATGTGTCATCTTTCAGTTAGTTAAGTCATCTGTCAAAGCAAAGTGTTTGAGCTGACAAAATGTTTGAGGTCTACACTCTCTTTACAGGTAAATCTGTAAATTACTTTTAGACAGACTTAACTGAGATACATAGCTCTTGCTATTATATTGCTCATTATTAAAACCTGTACATATTAGGGTTGCAGTGCAGATATTTGAAACTTTGAAAATAATAATGTGAGGTGATATTGTTGGAGGTATGCCAGCGAAATCATAAATAAATGCATTTCATTTTAGCCTTTGCATGTTCAATTTGTATCCTAACCTTGTAAAATAAATGAATTTTGTGCAAAATATGCATATTGTCTGTTGCATTTAGTATTTTTTTAGCTGTAGAAATCTGTCAGTAAACTATAATGTTTACTAATTAATATTGAAAGGGGCCATTGTAGTAGATTCTTATTGAGAGTAAGTCTTTTAATTTTAACTTAAAGGGGACCTATTATGCAAAATTAACTTTTACATGGTGTTTGTACATACAAGGTTAAAAGTCACCCACTACTCTTTCTAATATTTCTATTAATCAAAAACAGTGTGTCGAAACGAATGGTTTTTGTTTCTGCTCTAACATCACATTAGAGCAGGCCTTGCCCACGACTGGTGACGGACTCCACCCTATTATCATAGACCTCCCCTGAGTGATCTACACACAGTCCGGCATTTATTCCCACACTGGAACAGATACAGTAAGAAGAATAATGTCTCAGCTTCGTAAGCGTCATAAGTGTTCTGTTGTTGGCTGTAAAAGTGAACATAAGAGTCTTCATGTACTCCCGGCATCAGAGCCACTGAAGACGTAGCGGACAAGTTTTGTTTTTGAAGGAAATGTGTGTATGTTTGTGCAAACATTTTGATTCTCAAGCATCGATCAGTACCAACTGTTCGTGTTCCAGCGTTCGTGTTTACAAATCGCCTTTCCGAATGTGCTTGTTAGCTGATTCCACGGCTAATGCAGCTACAGTTACTATTGTCTCTGATTGCGTCACAGCTATGTTGCTATTTTTAATTTTTTACCCGAAAATGCTTACTGTCAGTTACCATTGTCTCTGATTGTATTCACGGAGACCAGATATATACATATATATATATATATATATATATACCAATATGACTGACAGCGTAAATACATATACAGGTGAAACTCGAAAAATTAGAATATCGTGCAAAAGTTCATTAATTTCAGTAATTCAACTTAAAAGGTGAAACTAATATATTATATAGACTCATTACAAGCAAAGTAAGATATTTCAAGCCTTTATTTGATATAATTTTGATGATTATGGCTTACAGCTTATGAAAACCCCAAATTCAGAATCTCAGAAAATTAGAATATTGTGAAAAGGTTCAGTATTGTAGGCTCAAAGTGTCACACTCTAATCAGCTAAACACCTGCAAAGGGTTCCTGAGCCTTTAAATGGTCTCTCAGTCTGGTTCAGTTGAATTCACAATCATGGGGAAGACTGCTGACCTGACAGTTGTGCAGAAAACCATCATTGACACCCTCCACAAGGAGGGAAAGCCTCAAAAGGTAATTGCAAAAGAAGTTGGATGTTCTCAAAGTGCTGTATCAAAGCACATTAATAGAAAGTTAAGTGGAAGGGAAAAGTGTGGAAGAAAAAGGTGCACAAGCAGCAGGGATGACCGTAGCCTGGAGAGGATTGTCAGGAAAAGGCCATTCAAATGTGTGGGGAGCTTCACAAGGAGTGGACTGAGGCTGGAGTTACTGCATCAAGAGCCACCACACACAGACGGGTCCTGGACATGGGCTTCAAATGTCAAACGCCTTACGTGGGCTAAAGAAAAAAGAACTGGTCTGTTGCTCAGTGGTCCAAAGTCCTCTTTTCTGATGAGAGCAAATTTTGCATCTCATTTGGAAACCAAGGTCCCAGAGTCTGGAGGAAGAATGGAGAGGCACACAATCCAAGATGCTTGAAGTCCAGTGTGAAGTTTCCACAGTCTGTGTTGGTTTGGGGAGCCATGTCATCGGCTGGTGTTGGTCCACTGTGCTTTATTAAGTCCAGAGTCAACGCAGCCGTCTACTGGGACATTTTAGAGCACTTCATGCTTCCTTCAGCAGACAAGCTTTATGGAGATGCTGACTTCATTTTCCAGCAGGACTTGGCACCTGCCCACACTGCCAAAAGTACCAAAACCTGGTTCAATGACCATGGTATTACTGTGCTTGATTGGCCAGCAAACTCGCCTGACCTGAACCCCAGAGAGAATCTATGGGGCATTGCCAAGAGAAAGATGAGAGACATGAGACCAAACAATGCAGAAGAGCTGAAGGCCGCTATTGAAGCATCTTGGTCTTCCATAACACCTCAGCAGTGCCACAGGCTGATAGCATCCATGCCACGCCGCATTGAGGCAGTAATTAATGCAAAAGGGGCCCAAACAAAGTACTGAGTACAAATGCATGATTATACTTTTCAAAGGGCCGACATTTCGGTATTTAAAATCCTTTTTTTTTATTGATTTCATGTAATATTCTAATTTTCTGAGATTCTGAATTTGGGGTTTTCATAAGCTGTAAGCCATAATCATCAAAATTATATCAAATAAAGGCTTGAAATATCTTACTTTGCTTGTAATGAGTCTATATAATATATTAGTTTCACCTTTTAAGTTGAATTACTGAAATGAATGAACTTTTGCACGATATTCTAATTTTTCGAGTTTCACCTGTATATATATATATATATATATATATATATATATATATATATATATATATATATATATATATATATGTATTTACGCTGTCAGTCATATTGGTTCTGATTTGTTGTTGCTGTAGTATCGGAAGCACGAGCTGTAAAGGCACAGCCCTCAACCAGAAAGGGGGCAGGGAGCAGCAGCTCATCAGCATGCTTTTGATTCCACCCAAAAAGAGGCATTTATAACATGATATAATAAATGATCCATGGGGTATTTTGAGCTGAAATTTCACAGACACATTCTGTGGGCACCTGATACTTATATTACATCTTGTAAAAGGGATATAAAAGGTCTCCTTTAAGGCACGGTCACACATACATTCTTATGTCGAAATTCCGTGGGCCGAGGTTGAGCGCATGTGAAACAAGCAAAAATATAATTGTCAAACAGCCTTTTTTAATGCTGCATTTTATACTCATTTGAGACTTAAGTTAAAAATAGTATTTTGTTTTTAGCTAAAATTATATCCTTGTCCATCATGAATATTCAGAGTAGCTGTTTACGAAGCACTGCCAACACAGAGGTCACTGCCAAACCAAGCAACTTCCTATTGGTCAACACAGTGATTTTGGCTGTCAAAGTTCAACAGACTGAAATCAGCCCGAGAAAATATTTCGCTACAGTAAGTCCATCACACAAAATCCTTGGATTCCCATTGAGATGACTGTATTTTGCCTGCAGAATTGTGCTGTGCAAAGGTAGGTGTGACCCAATGATACTATCGTAAACTAAAACGAAAACTAATTGTAAAAAAAAAACACATTTTCGTAAACTGAAATAAACATTTTATCAACATAATTCGAAAAACTGAAATTAAACTCAAATACATTTTCATGTCTCTGAAAAAACTAAACTAAAATAAAAATAATCTTAGAAAAGATTTTTTTTTTCATTTTTGTTGCAATAGGTTTTTGAGCTATCACCGTAACATGAAGATGGCACTAGGTGATGATAGCACAAGCAGATGGTCTTTTGCTCTCATTACATTAGCAAAGACAGAGCAGGAGGGAATCACTACAGTACGTTATGGAGAGAAGCAAAGCAGTTAGAATTCTAGTGTGACCAGAAGTCGTTCCCAGTTTTACGAGGTGTGTCCTGTCATTTCTCCCGTTCCCGTTCAATGTGATAATGCTGTTAGGCTCTGATTTTTTTTCTTTTGAAATTAAATATCCTCAACGTCCTTCATGGTATTGTGTCTGGTATCGATTGCAAGGAAGTGAAGCTATTTTATTGCATTGCACGTTGGTTTGATGAAATTTGCATTCTAGTTTAATAATCTATGTGGTTACCATGACAACGACTCACGCTTGGTTTGGTGCTTTCTGGCATCATCCAACGCAAATGAGAAATGCCTAAATGAAATGCATGTTCAACAAGCTGAAAGAAGCTGATCGATTTCTTTGCACAAGACATGAAAACAGAATTGATATGTTTTGCTGTCACTGTGAATGTTCAGTTTCCCATGTCCACAGTGTTAATTAAGAGATTGCAGGTCATATTCATATGGCTGTATTGTTTTTTAAACAGAACAAGCACTTTAATGTGGAAATGTGGAATTGTATTTTAACTTTTAAGTTCCAATGTTGCAAATTTTGTGTAATAATGTGTAGCTGACAAGAAATTTCAAGCACTGACAAGTCATATCATTATTACACAAGCAATGTGACATCATATGGATAGAAAAGTCTATATAGAACTTAATTACATTTTACAAAAATCTAAAATGTGGTTAAAATAGTATAAAACTAAATATAATAAAATAACATTTCACATACTAAAAGTTTTTAGATTTAATTTAGCTACATATGTTAATACAATGTAAGTATTTATATACTCAATGTATGTCATTATATACATTCAGAGAGTATTCAGTAGGTTTTTTATTTTATATTTTATATTTTGTCATGTTGCAGCCTTATGCTTAAACGATTTAAATCGTTTTTCTTCACATCAATCTACACACCATACCCATAATGAAAAAGCAAAAACCTGATTTTGCATTTCTTTGCAAATTTATTAAAAATAAAAAACTGAAATATCACATTGACATAAGAATTCAGACCCTTAACTCAGTATTTATTTGAAGCACCTTTGGCAGCAATTACAGCCTCAAGTCTTTTTGGGTATGATGCGACAAGCTTTGCACACCAGCATTTGGGAATTTTCTGCCATTCTTCTCTGCAGATCCTCTCAAACTCTGTCAGGTTGAATGGGACTGTCAGTGGAAAGCCATTTTCAGGTCGCTCCAGAGATGTTCGATTGGGTTCAAGTCCGGGCTCTGTCTGGGCCACTCAAGGATATTCACAGAGTTGTCCCTAAGCTACTCTTGCGTTGTCTTGTTTGTGTACTTAGGGTCATTGTCCTGTTGGAAGGTGTCATTGTCCTCTTGGCCCAGGTTTTTGTTAAGAATATCTCTATATTTTGCTGCATTCAGCTTTCCTTCAACCCTGACCAGTCCCACAGTCCCTGCCGCAGAAAAACACCCCACAGCATGATGCTACCACCACCGTGCTTCACTGTTGGGACGGTATTGAGCAGGTGATGTGCGGTGCCTGGTTTCCTCCAGTCATGATGCTTGGAATTGAGGCCAAACCTTTCAATCTTTGTTTCATCAGACAAGAGAATCTTGTTTCTCACAGTCTGAGAGTCATTTAGGTGCTTTTTTATGTGTTTTGCACTGAGGAGAGGCTTCCATCTGGCCACTCTGCCATAAAGCCCTGATCAGTGGAGTGTTGCAGTGATGGTTGTCCTTCTGCAAGTTTCTCCCATATCCACACATGATCTCTGGTGCTCAACCAGAGTGACCATTGGGTTCTTGGTCACCTCTCTTACCAAAGCCCTTCTCCTGTTGTCTCTGTTGGTGCCATATGGGCTGGTTTGAGTATTTCTGTAACTGCTGATCTCCTAATTCACACAGAATTTACACCGAATGGTACCAAAAATAAAAAACATCCAGCGAGCAACAGTTCTGTGGACGGAAATGCCTTGACAGAGAATCGCCAGACTGGTTCGAACTGACATAGTCTATGTTAACTCAGATAACCACTCTGTACAATTGTGGTGAGAAGAATATAATCTCAGAATGCTATTCTGATATGTGGGTTGGCGCTGTTTTGGCAGCACAAGGGGGCCAACCTAATACATAGGTGGTTTTAATGTTGCTGCTGATCGGTGTATACAGTATACACTGCAAAAAATGATTTTCTAGACAAGTATTTTTGTCTTGTATTCCTGTCAAATTATCTAAACTTTCTTAAAACACGATTTATTTACTTGTCAAGCAAAATGGGATAAGATATTAAGTCTTGTTTTAAGATAAATCTAACTAAATTTAGTGAACTTTAGACTCAAAACAAGAAAAAAAATCTGCCAATGGGATAAGCAAAATAAACTTGTTTTCCTTTTAAATTAAGTTTATTTTGCTTACCACATTGGCAGATTTTTTTTCTTGTTTTGAGTCTAAAGTTCACTAAATTTAGTCAGATTTATCTTAAAACAAGACTTAATATCTTATCCCATTTTGCTTGACAAGTAAATAAATCGTGTTTTAAGAAAGTTTAGATAATTTGACAGGAATACAAGACAAAAATACTTGTCAAGAAAATCATTTTTTGCAGTGTACACACTACCGGTCAAAAGTTTTTAAACACTTACTCATTCTTTATTATAATATTCTTCTTCTTCTTTTTTTTTTTCACATTTTAGAATTACAGGTCCAATTTATCAATTTCAAAAACTTTTTTTTTTTAAATAAAATTGTAGTTTTATAATGAAATAAATTAATATGGTGGCACAATGATATTTTTGTTTACAAAACAAGTTTCAAACATTTAACCATATGCCTTCATATCAAAAGATTGTTAAGATCATGAGAAACATTTCAGTCAAGTGTTTCAACATTTTTGACCGGTAGTGTGTGTATATATATATATATATATATATATATATATATATATATATATATATATATATATATATATATACATGCATGTATCTCAAACTCCACAGTTGTCCCAGTTTGAGAATTTCAAAAACTGGTCACCCTATAGAAAACTTGCTAGCCATACCTGGGACTTTAATCATGACACATTTTAACCTTTATTGGAATGACTGTTCCAATAAAGCAATTAGTATTTCAGTTTAAATACTACCCCCCAACGAGACTTACTTTCTTTTGTCAAATGCACTAAAATTGGAATTATTTGTTTTCTTCGACTATAATATCAGTAATGAAATCCAGTTGGTCTTATTAAAATGAAGATTTGTAATATTATAAATATTATATAAAAACTGTACATTTGGGTGTCCAGCTATACATTTAGATTACACTTACATTTATTCATTTGGCAGACGCTTTAATCCAAAGTGACATACAAAAGAGGAAAACATAAGAAAATCATCTAAAGGAGACTAGCACTAGCATCAGAGTAGTATTCAAAACAAATTAAAGTGCAACAATAATTTATTTTTATTTGATCTCATATAAAAGATGTGTTTTAAGTAATTTTTTGAAGACAGAGCGTGAGTCAGCTTCACGGATGGAGTTGGGAAGGTCATTCCACCAATGTGGTATGAAACTGAAAGTCTGGGAAAATGTTTTGGTGCCTCTTTGTGTTGGTACAACAAGGCGACGTTCCTTAGCTGCCCGCTGGATTCTGGTGGGTGTGAAGCTCTACAGAAATAATTTTAGGTGTGCTGGAGCAGACCCAGTGACTGTTTTGTATGCCAGCATCAGAGCCTTGAATTTGATACGTGCATCAACCGGCAGCCAGTGGAGCGAGCAGGGCAGTCTCGGTGGAGTGTCGACTTTTGAAGTCTGACTGATTGTCATCCAGCAGCTTGTTCTGTGAGAGTTAGGCAGCGATTTGATTGAAAACCGCCCTTTCAAGTGTTTTTGCCATGAATGGGATGAGCGAGACTGGTCTGTAGTGTTCTGTTTGTGTGGGGTTAAGTGCAGGTTTCTTCAGCAGTGGGGTTACTCGCGCCTGCTTAAATGTAGTGCGAAAAGTGCCTGTGAGAAGAGACATGTTAATTATGTGTGTGAGTCAAGGTAGGATGGACAAAGAGCTGGCCTGGAGAAGGTGAGAAGGAATGGGGTCAAGGGAACAAATGGTGGGGTGCTTGCAGAGGAGGAGTTCAGTCAGTCAGTTTCAGTCAGAGGAGAGAACATAGAAACAGAAGAGTTGCATACAGGAGAAGCTCAGAGGGATTGACCCTCTCTGAGGCTTGATTAGCCTGATTAGTGGCCGGGTGTGTAGCATCACGACCCGGCCCTGCCCTCCGCCCTGCCACATAACCTTATTAGTAAAAAAATGTTGCAAAGATATCCACTGTCAGTGATATCAGGTGGTGGTGGGGGAGGGCAGAGAAGTGTGTTGAATGTTATAAATAAGCTACGAGTGTCTGTGGTGCTGTTGATCTTGGGCTGGTAATAGGAGGTTTTCGCAGCTTTAACGTAATCTGAGAAAGTTGCAAGCAGAAGCTGATACTTACCTAGATCTGCTGGCTCTTTAGATTTCCGCCATCTCCTCTCAGCGGGTTCATGTTCACGAAGGAAATCAGACAGCCAGGGGCTTGGTGGTGTAGGTCGTGCTGGCCTAGAGGAGAGAGGACTGTTATTGTCTAGCGAGGGTTGTTTAAGTAGAGCTAAGTTTGTCTGTGGCAGTGTTTACATCAAGCATGGAAAATACATTTATTGTGGGGTAGAGACAGCAGTGGAAAGGTGAAAGGGTGAAAGAGAATGGAGGTTACGGCAAAAGAAAACCAAAGGTGGAGTCTGTTTTAATGTAGATGGGCACAAATCCCTGTTTTCCCCATTCTATATTTATCACTTGATATAAAAACTAAAATAGAAACTAAATGTAATGAAAAACTAAAACTAAACAATAAAATATTTAAAAACTAAAACTAACAAATAAAACGAAAACTAAACTAAATTGCAGCGAAAATTTAAAATGATATATATGTAAATAAAAACTAAATATTTTTTTTAAAAACTATTAGAACCTTGGTGTGACCGCACTTTTAAACTAATGATGATCATTGAGGGTATTTGTTAGTTAGTCCTCGAGTCATCCCTGTTAACAAGGTGATGCAATGATATGCAATTCATGAAAAAAAAATTATATATATGTATATATATATTTTTTTTTATGCTTGATGTTTAAAGATGCACTATGTAACTTTGCGCTCCCTAGCGACATCTGTGGTTGGAATTTAAAATTATAAGCAATTTGTGGAAGTAAACATTACATCAGTCATGTTCTGGCACTGCTCTTCTGGCAGACGCATCTTCTAATCTGAGTTTAACTGGACATCGGTTAACACCTGTGTGTTATCATGACTGGAGCCGTAGTCATAATGTGCTTTTTTCATGTTGATGTTATACGATGAATCATTTTAAACTGAAATACTAATTGCTTTGATGAAGATAAACAACACTATTATTTACATATTTGAATACATTTTACACTTAAATCGCTCAAAGCACTTTTAAACAGAGAACAGGGGACTCTCCTCAGTCACCACCAGTATATCTTAATATGATTATTAAATTTATTATTATTTATTTATTATTTTTATACTATATTGTCAAGCCTCAGTTACTACAAAAGCATGTCTATGCTTTGCATATAATAACACCATCAACAAAAAACGTAAAATGAGGATTCAATAATGATGGGGATAAAATATACTTTATTAAACATAAAAATAATAAGCTTAAATATGCAATAAAACAATTACAAGAAGTACATTTCAGAAGACATACATATTAAACATGTCACAGTAACTTCACCGGACAATGTAGCTACATCGTGATCGGTTAACACACGAGTAATGCTCGATTCATAAAAAGCATGACAAGCAATATTAGCTTCAAAAACCCTACCAGAAAACATATCCAAGCATTATAGCAGTTAAACAACTTCGCCAAACGGATAACAGATAAACATCAATCTAGACCGCAAAGATGCTGTCCTGAACTGTGTGAGTGTTACTGAACTGAGTGGAACTGCATAGTTAGTTTCTCCAGCAGGAAACGTTTCCAGTGGATAAATCCATATCTTCGATATGATAGGTGTGGACAGTACCACCGCTACCTATACGCATACTACGCAGTCTGTGTAGGGCACCAACTCCCTAACGGGCACCATCTTACCGTATGAGGGCAACAGAAAGTCTACTGGCTGCCCTTACTCGCATGTTATATGTTATTCAAGGAACACAGACGATCACTTCACGCAACTTCAAGCTGAGATATTCTTCTAAAAATCATAACTTGTGTTCTGCAGAAGAAATAAAGTCATACACATCTGGGATGGCATGAGAGTGAGTAAATGATCAGAGAATTTTCATTTTTTGGGTGAACTATCCCTTTAAAACTTAATTGGGCTCTAAATACAATTATTATGCTAAATCTCAAAATCTCTCCCCTTCCCTAGCTCTGCCATGCAGAAACCCAATTTTCAACACTGCAGTACCACAGACCAGAAGGAGACATAGTTCAGACTAGAGGCTCAGCAAGACAAGAGGTATGCACTATTTTATTCTAATTTTTTTCCCTTCCCTCGCTTTCTCTGCTTTTTCTCCATACCTTGGAGGAAGGTTTACTTTAGACCCATAAGAGAGAGCCCGGGAGGCTTGGCTCACGATTTGGATGCCTACAACTCACCAGGGCCTGCAAGCCTGATGAAGTTCAAGCTGACAGCTGCATAAATCACAGCCCACTGGAGCTAATAGGTGGCAGTATTAAAATCCAGCCCTCCTGCCTCAGACCACCCAGACAGCTTTTACAGGAATAGGAGCATCCAGTCATATCTAGCAAGACTGAAACTGTACAGCCATCTGAGGCACTCAGCCCCCCACTCACCTCCCCTCAAAACCGGTCCTGGTCACGGGTCTCTCTAAGCAACACAGGAGAGGCCCTTCTGGCATCCAGGCTACAATGATTCATATTTGGCACTTCCATAAAGGCCATTGTGGCTTTAGGTTTTTTTCTTAGCTCTCTTTCTTTTTCTTTTTTTCTAGAGAAACCTATAAACAATCCAGTTTTGCATCTCTAGTTGGTTAATTTGTGTGTATTTTACCTTTTGTTACTTGGATGAACCAACACAGTACAGTGGGGAGAGAGAGAAAGAGAGAGTGAGAGAGAGAGAAAGAGAATAGTTGCATAGTTAAAGGGTTTGCCAGCTGCAAGCAGCGTAAAACCGAGCCTCACCTTCCCTCCGGGCCCCCCACGTGGTAGCTTGGCCCGAACTCAGATCAGCTTTGTTTTCCCTATTGCAGAGGGTGAATCCCACTTCATGTTATGCTGGATCTGAAATCGGACCTGACAGATTCAAGTCTGTCGCTACACGGTCATCCCAATCCTCTACATGTTCGTCTGTGCGCTCCTCTCAAACATCCATTTAGATTACACAGCAGATATTTGAGTGTGTAAAGACAACACCATGACTGACATACTTTATGGTTGTTCAGTGCCACGGTGTATAGCTACAATACATAGTGCATAGCTTACTGTTGACTATTCACATTAGGTCTTTTTAAAACAAGTTCACAAGCATAAACCACATTATAACATGTTTATTTCCTCTCATGTAGGATTGTGTGAAACATGTAAACAACCTTGAGTTGGTTTGACTTAGGGTAACCTCAGAGTAAACTGTTTTCCTAGTTGAATGTTAGGGGATTTTAAAATTATTTTGGAACATTTAAGTGCACATTTATCATGTAACACCTGGATTTCTCCACACACACACACACACACACACACACACACACACACACACACACACACACACACACATATACACACACACTGCCACTGACACACACGTTTATTTACCTTAAAGGCAATTTGCTCTTGTTTTTACAAGGAGAAAAGTGAAAAGATGAACAGCGTGGGGTATCTGGAAGCAGTACAACTGATTAAAACAGCTTTAAATTATGAAGCCCTTCGAGCTATTGAAGTTGCCTCTAGTAATGTGTGAAGTTGAGACAAAGTACTGAAATGCTGTCATCGGGGCAGGTTTATGATTTCTGAGGCCTCAAGCAACCAACCAACCCGAAGCCCCATTTCAAAATTTTTGTATAATAAAATTAAAAAAATGTAATTTGTTATCATAATTTTAAATGTATCCTATTAGTCGTTGTAGCCAAGTACATTCAAAATGGTTAATGAAATAAAAATCTAGTTAAAGAAGATTAATGCATGTTTTCCATTTTTTCCATGGTACAGTGAAAAAAAGCAATATTTACCTATACTATATATCGTTTTACAAAATACTTTTTTCTGTTTTAATGAACAGGGTGTACAAAACCTACAGTACTGCTTCACTCACTAACATTTTGGAATTCTGTTGTTATTTATTATTATTATTACCCAACAATTATTTATTGTTGTCCAATTTGTCATTATATTATGATAAAGTATTAGTATTATTACTTTAATTACTTCTTGTATACAGTGGTAATACATTTATGTCTTATTTACTTTACTTTCACCTGGAGCTTATATTCTGATGCTGCAGTGTATTGCTCAACATGCTGCATAAGACTATTTTATGTAAGCTTAGTTAACATTCATGGCACGATGGCCCCTCAGCACTCTAGAGGAGAAGAAAAAACATTGCAGTTTATGAAACTTTGCTTGGTGCAGAATAATAACTCTTAATATCTCTTTGCAACCTGAACTTGTTCAGAACGTTAAATATTTGTGACACCTGCGCTAAAGACAATCTAGATGCAGCGCAACTATTGAAACAGAACTCAGATGTCTCGACATGAGTTTTTGAAACCTGAAGTCTTCTTTAACTTGACACAGTGTCTAAAAATGTGCCGGTCATGCGTGAGACACTGAAGAGACAGCAAGTTGTTCGTCCAGCTCGTGTTTACATAGGAAAACAATGGAAATACAGAGAAGATGCACTCAAAACACGCTCGGTGTGTATGAAAGGCCCCTAATTCATTCATTTGCACGTATCTGTGAGTGAGAGCGCATTGGCGAAACAAGTTTGGAAGGCCTGTATATTTTTTTATAAATTACAAACCTGAACCCAAAGTCCTACTTGGAAAAACTGACCCTAATCCAGCAGACCTCTAACGTTAACCCCTCTTATAGAGCTGACAACAGTGTATTTGCGCACAACGCAATTACCCTGAACAACATGTCACTCCTCAAGCAGTTTTGACGGAGCTTTCCAAATGGGGCGGGGGACGTCTGGGGCCCCACGCAATGGCATTGTTTGCATGGTGGTTAACACCGCTACTTGTTGTCATTGCTACAGAACAGACATTGCCACAGAACAGACATTGCCAAAAGCTAGCAAACTTCATGAAAAAAAAAAAAAATAAATAAATCCTGAAACACATTATAATACTATTATAATGTGTTATAATATGCCACGTTATAATAATATAAATAATAATAATTATTTTAATCTATTATTCTCCTTGTGAGACTCACAACTTTAGAGTAATTTCTTTAAGAGCACACACATAATTGTATTGTATTGTATATAATATAATATAATATAATATAATATAATATAATATAATATAATATTATATTATATTATATTATATTATATTATATTATATTATATTATATTATGCTGTGTTAGTGTTAAGTTCTGGTGGTTTATTTTAAAGAAGACATCTGATTTATTGTGATATTTTTTGGTGTGCTCATATGATATTCATTTAAGATTTATGTATGGCATTATGCGATACAATATTAGTAATATTGACTTTATTATAATAATAGGCTATTTTCTTTAAATAAGAATGACAATTTTAAGGAAAATTCTGTGTAATCTTTCTTTATGAACCAAACACTACTATGATATATATACAACTCAACAAACAAACAAATACATAAATACTGGGTCCCAGGAGGTTATTTTCATTAGGCTATTATTTAATATCACATCCAAAATGATATTCCCCATGCATTTTCCATGCTAGTGAGTTGATGGGTGGAATGTAGCCTATACTCTATGCATGTCAAAGTGTGTTGAAGTAAGCAAAGAGCTGCATCTGAATCAGAAGCTGTGTGCGTTCAGCACTGCAGTCTCTTCAGCTCCATTACAGTGACATGACTCCACCCCTTCACTCCATCAATGTGACTCTTGTGCTCATGCCTGGAAAAAAAATAAATAAATAAAAATAAATATAATCACTCAAATCAAGAGTAATGACCAAGCTTTTAGGTCACTGCTGTTGCGAACTCTGGATTTGGCCCACTACAGACACTGTTTGTGTGTTTTACACTCTATGAAGTGATTGAGGTCATCATAGCTCATTAATGATATTTACGATGAGAGCTGTCTTCATGTGCTGATGAAGGTCTGTTTGAAACACCCACTTCACTCAATTTCTCTAGTCAGAAAAGGAAGAGGAAAAAAGAGAAAACACAAACTCTGTTAATTCAAACTCACCCCAGGGGAAAATGAGACCTTCCTCTTTCTCCTGTGCATTTTAGATAGGAACATAAGGTCTTAAAGATTATGAATCAATCAGTGTGCTTATGCCCCTATTGATTCAACAAATCAACATTGGATGTTTATGGATGTTTACTGAATGTTCATAGGTTTACAGTTAATTTCTGTAATGATTTACAATGCGTTGTGACATTTGGATAGATGATTGGGTGTTCACACACTAAAACAGCAATACAGTTCCTGTTTAATTTAAGAGTAATCATAAATAATAAATATAGACAGGCAGCCATTTTATCATGTTGATTTCATCTACACCCACAAATTTTTATTATTTTTATTAAATCACTGTCATATAATAGACATGATAACATTTACCACAGTAATGTTCTACTAGACAGGACAATACAAGAGAATAAAGATTTGATACTAAAGAAAACACCCAATATACAACTACTTTAACTACTTAAACTGTAAACCACTATGACTACAGCTAATGACTTTGGCAGGAGAAACTCAGGCAAGGACAGGGGATTACTGAAATGCAACCATTCAGGCTTAGTTCTTATAAATCATAATTGATTGCACACAGACACACTCAAAGATGACAACATATCATCAGTACATGGCATGGCTTGAGTCAAGAATTGTAAAACACAAAAAAGATAATCATTAATTAATGATCAAGCAAGTTATTGCAAGGGAGCGCTGTTTTACTTCCTGAGTTTGATGTCAAGCTGTCTTGAGTTGATGCTATTCAGATACAGTATGAAGCATTCCACTCTCAAGACTCACCAAACCACATGTTCTGCAGAAGTTTTACAGATCTACTCAGATTCGTTTTGTTCCAACTTGATATAACCAAGTAATAATTAATATATTTAGCTTTTAAAGTGGGACACTATGTAAGGGATAATCTACAGTCTTTCATTATTATTGAAAAATAAACCCTGACAAGCTGGTGTACCTTCAGGGTTGGTGGTTATGTGAGACCATAGAGTCAGTAATGGGCACAAACACATGAAAATGTATTTACAATTCAAAATACCTGTCTCGACACAACACAGACACAGAAGAAGGGTTGAACCCAATAGCTTTATTGATGAAGAAGATCTTTAGGTAGGTCAAATGTTATAGGAGAGATCGGTAACTTAACTTCAATGACACAGTTTGTGTTTGCAGGGTGTTTGCAGAAGGAGAACCAATCCAGGAAGTCAGAGGAAGGAGATGGGTCCTTGGGATCGCGGAGACAAGGCATATCGGGTAATCGACAGGAGCTCTACATACGTGGAGATAGTAGGAAGAGCAGGTAAGTCTGAGTGTTCTTTGCGGAGACTAGACGAGGATGGAGTGGCGGGGTGATGGTTTATTGAGTCCGGTGTGGATGTGACAGAACCCACAAAAGGGTTACTCTTGGTGCCCAAAGATGAATGAGGAGGGCAGGGAGGAACAAGTGATATGAAAGGATCCAGAAAGCTATTATGAGGCCAAGGAGGTGATTTAGTCGGAACAATAAATGGTGGAGACGAAGGCATGCAGAGGCAGGAGAGGTTCGACGGGCGGAGCCATGGATGGCAGAGCCAAGGAAGGCTCGAGGGGCGGGGCCATGGAAGGAGGAGCCATAGCAGTTGGAGCCAGGGAAGGCGGAGCCATGGAAGGCTCAAGAGGCAGAGCCATGTGAGGTGGAGCAAAGGAAGGCTCAAGGGGCAGAGCTATGTGAGGAAGAGCCGTGGAAGGCTCGAGGGGCGGAGCCGTGGAAGGCTCGAGGGGCGGAGCTGTGGAAGGCTTGAGGGGCGGAGCCATGGAAGGCAGAGCTTGGGAAGACAGAGCCACGGGAGGCTCAAGGGGCAGAGCTGTGGAAGACGGAGCCACAGGAGGCTTGAGGGATGAAGCCATTGGAGGCTCAAGGGGCAGAGCCATAGAAGGCGGAGCCACGGGAGGCTCGAGAGGTGGAGCCAGGGAAGGCGAAGCCATGGGAGGCTCAAGGTATGAGGCCATAGGAGGCTCAAGGGATGAGGCCGTGGGAGGCTTGGAGCAAGGAGCCGTGGAAGGCTTGGATGAGGAGCCATGGAAGGCTGGGAGCAGAGAGCCATTAGTGACTGGGAACTGACTTCCAAGGTTTAGATCACAGGACGAGACCAGGGAACTGCCTCCATGGATGTAAGTGTTAGCATCGACTGGGGAGCAGGAGTCCCTTTCTTCTCCTCCGGACAGCTGGGAGCATTGTTACGGCAATGTTCGAGGCTACAGGCATGGATGCTGGGTCATCAACCGTGGCAGGCATGGGGGCTGGCTCTTTAACCATGGCAGGCATGGCCACTTGCTCGTTTACAGTGGCAGGCATCAGTGCTGATAACCTGTGAGGAATGGCCTTCATGGCCAAATGCACCAACATCAGTGAGGGATCATCCACTTTGGAAGATAGTGCTGAAAACCACGAGGTAAGCTCCATGGTTGTCGGAGCAGGAGGCGGTGGTATTAACCCACAGTGTAAGGAGGAAATTATACCTCCATGGTCTTTGGAGATGGGTCCCCCAAATTATTTAAGGGGAATATTGAGCGAGGAGTCACCTTGTGGGTCGCGGTGATGGGAATGACCTCCTCTGACCAGCGTGTCGGTAAAGGTGACAGGTGATGGAACACAAACGTGGCTCGCACATACACCAGAAGAGAGAGGTTTCCTACCTCCTGAAGAGCTGTTCACTGGTGGAAGGTCAGTCCCTTATGAAAAATGCTTCTAAGGGAGGAGTCGGATAATGAGTTGTCAAAACTTGGTTGCATATTCCTCTAGAGGAAGATCTTGTCTAAACAACTCCATAAATGCCGTCCGCTCCATGTTCCTGTTTGTTTCTCCTGTTGGGTTCAAGGTGTGTCTAGTCTTCTGTCACAACACAACACAAAGACAGATGAAGGGTTGAAATCAAAAGCGGGAGCTTTATTGATGAAGAAGATCTTTAGGTAAGTCAAATGTTATAGGAGAGATCGGTAACTTAACTTCAATGACAGAGTTCTTGTTTGCAGGGAGTTTACAGAAGGAGAACCAATCCAGGAAGTCAGAGGAGGAGATGAGTCCTTGGGATCGAGTAGACAAGGAATATTGGGTAATCGACTGGAGCTCCACGTTTGTGGAGATTGTAGAAAGAGCAGGTAAGTCTGAGTGTTCGTTGCGGAAACTAGATGAGGCTGGATTGGTTGGGTGAGGATTTAAAGAGGTGCTGTGATTTAGTGCTGGATTGGGCTCAGGTGTGAGTGATTAGTGCTTCAGGGAGAGATAGTGTAATGTGGAGTGATAAAGGGAGTCCGGTGTGGATGTGACAATACCTCAGTTTAATTATCAAATACTGTGTGAAAATGTTTTTATCAAAATAAAATACAGTATTTTGTATCTTAAAAATACACAAAGTACATGTAAAATTGGCCATTCAATTCCAAAATTCACTCACTCATTTCGTTCACTCACTGCTGAGATATAGTACACTCACTGCTATTCACTAAATAGGAAATAGTGAATGATTGCACAATTTCGGACACAGCCACTCTCTTCGCCATATGATCGCCCCTCACTGTACATGTGCAGAAATGCTGTTCGCCTCCAGTTGTCAATCACGTGAACAGAAGAGCAAAAGGCATTTACACTTTACTTGGATGTTTACATGGATTTATATAGTTAATCTGCCTAAAGTAGCTGCAATAGTTTCCAGTAAATGCGTAAATACTGCTCATGACATGCGGGATGCGGGACAAAGCGCACTGATATAATGCTGCGCTGATTTTAAAATGTACACTTAAAAATGGATGTCATAAGAGCCCAGTTACAGAATAACCCTGAAAATTACATCTCATTACACAGAAAATCCCGCATTCCAATTAGAGCCAAAAAGTACATCGACGTGTATGTTAAATAAAAAAGGTTTACACATTTATAGTCACATTGTGCAAAGATCTGGGCAGCAGAAATGTTTTTCATTTAATAGTCTGTCATGACATAACATATTAGATATTCCATAGAAACATACTTGTTGACTCCAACGAGCAATAAGCTTCTTATCCAAATGCAGTTTCATTCGGTTTTCCCATGGTTATATTTTAAAACGGACTAAAACTGGAATATTTATGTTGTGGTTATTTTAATCTGTCATTAGTTGCTTTTGCATTATTTCTGCATTGAAAAGTACCTGTTCTCACAGTCACGGAGCTCACTCTTTCTCTTCCTGCGTCTTTTCTGATGCAAACAGCCTAAAAACAGACTGTTGAGGCTCATTTTAGTGCACGAAAAAAGCTTGGTGACAGAATCTGAGTGCAATGAAAGCATTCACATCAGCTTGACGTCTTGTCCATTCTTCAGTAAAAGAAAAAGCTCATTAGTCACTTGATGAGAACACAGGACCCTGCCTCAGTGACATAATTATTTTTTTCAAACAAACAAATGTGTTTGAAGCCTTTAACTCAGCAGTGAATCCCAACAATCAAGTGATTAACACCTCCCATTGAGGGACACTAATGCATGCTCTGTCTCCCTCTGCCTGGCCGGTGATTATATTAATGAAGCTAACACCTGAAAATCATTGGAAAAATCTGCTAGTGAGATGCCGCCTTAACAAGAACAACTGATTAGCTTGTAAAACATACTAGTGAGCGTCAATGTCCAGTGCTAGTTCTAACTCTATTTTCCCCTTGCCAGAGCTCTTTTATTCCTTCAGATTAACTAAAGGCAAACCTGAATGATGTTCAATTTTCGTTTTTAGCTAGCAATCTAGCTAACGATAACTAGTGAACTCGCTAATGATAGTTAGACTAGCTCGCTAGCTGGCTGCTGACTATTTTTGATTTCCTCACTGTTGACAAGCTGGCGAGAAGTTTCATAGTTACCTCATTATTTTATTTGAAATTAAATAACAGTTGCCAGCAATTATTATGTTTTTGCAGCATGTAGAATCGACCATCATATCCTCACATTATCTTACTCCATATTTCCTTGCAGGAACGCTGATGCTAGATGGTGCCGTTCCCTCTGACATCTGCAGCTCGTGTGCATGAAAGTTGGGGTTGGGGGACATACCTGACTGGCACAAAGTATGTTATGTATTTTGAAAATACACATATACCAAACCTAAATGTATTTACGTTTGATTTTTTTCAAAGACTTTAAAATACAAAGTAAAAAATAGTATTTTGTATTTCAAATACATATGCCAATTACTCAGTTTAGCAGTTATCTAGAATTTTGTTAATTACCAACCAGAATCATGTAGATTCCAGAGAGCCATGTAATAATTGGAAATAATGAAGTCTTGATTTGTCACCATATGTTATAAATTACCTATTAATTATGCATTTAGAAATGTAGTGTATGAATTTTCAAAGTGTAGTATCATACTCATAGTACACTTATTTTTGAAATATCTTCAGTGTAAATGAATTAATCACTCTATAAAACGGCGTAGAATAGTCCAAAAGTGTACGGACTGGGTCACATCTATTGTCTTCAAACTGCGTACACAGTGCCGAAATTGTCTTTTGCTTCTCTGCAGTGGAGATCCCTGATCAGTCAGACTAAGTACTGTTAGCTGAAGGCTTAGGCTCTAGGCTTCTGTGGTGTTATTTTATTGTGGTTGAGGAACAGGATTGAAAGAAAGTAAAACAGGGCTCTTCTGCAAGTGGTCAGTTAAAGCACGCAAGGCTGACCAGGGTGACCACAGATGATACCTTAAGTGTAGTAATAGTTTAGAATTTTAGGGGACGTGTTTTTCTCTTTGGGTTAAGAGGTTTTTCAGCTTTCATCCACCTGCTGTTTCTTTTAATGAGGTAAAGTGTCCCTATTTAGTGTGACCAATATGCATTGGAGAGCCTTTTGAAGAGATTCCAGTCTTTGCTTCTTGAAAGCTTCAAGCTGGTTACAGACCCTGTTGTCAGAAAGTGTTGGATCCAAGGAAATGTCTGTCTTGAATCCTGGATTAATTAGATTAATTAGAATTCGGATTTTGCTTCATTAGGACCATGCAGTTCTTTTGAGAACATTATAATGGGATTTCTATGCACCGAGAAGCACCCTGAGTGCTTTAATGTTTTGTACTGGGTGCATTATCCCATTCTAAGCACTTAGAAAAATTCACCCAACTTTTTTCCTGCGCTAATGTCTATTTTCCATGATCTCCTGTTGAATACTTATGGCCCTGTGACCGAATGTTAAGTTTAATGCCCAATTTAACACAGGCTTTCTTGTCAGATGCCTCTTTGGAGCCCTGTTCTTTCTAATCCGCCAGCAGAAAGCTGGGTGTTGTTGATGTGTGAGCTACACCAGCAGAGGTCCATTGTGTCGCTGTGACAGCACGCCCCTTGGACTGGCCCCAGAACTGTCAGGACTTGCTGTCACAGTTCTCTGTGGGCACGCCATGGACAGCACAGAGGAACAGTCAGGGGTCCAAAAGCCAGCACACCAACAACTCAGCCCCAAGATGCCAGGCTCAGCTGGGTAGCAACAAGCCACGTCAGGGTTCAGGTTTCATGGATGAAATGTAGCTTTGTCTGTATGTCTGTGTGTCAGCATACAATCAGGAGTTAACATTATTTACAGTTGTCACTGGGTCAAAATTCTGCATCATATAAGGGCATCCTTAGAATACTTAGCTAGACATGATGTGTACAGTCATGCCCCGTAGATATGCACTATATTGGCCCATAAATTATTTGAACACTGTGGCTTTGATTTTAAAGAAAGTTAGCACACTCACTCCCACTTGTGCATTGTGCTGGCACGAAAATTGCACTTTAGAATTAGCGCTCTCACGAAAATTGGATAAGATGTAGCGCACAGTCGTTGAGCATAGAACTGCGCATTGTGCACTTATGAAAACAGAGCCCTTAGTATAATTTGTTTGAAGTTTTGCAATATTTTTTTAATCTAATTCTAATTCAATGACATTCATACATTTTAGATGTGGTTAAGTGTCCAAATATTTTTTTGGGCCACTGTAGGTGTAATATACTTATTTTTTATTTCAGTGGAAGGACCAAAGGATGTCCTATGACTTCATATAGTAACACAAAGAAAACAATAGTGTTTCTTTCATTCAAGATTTAATACCCTTTTTCCCATCCTTTCATCTCTCACCTAATCCTTTGTTTGTGCAGTTCTTAGTCTTGTCATCGTGGTTTATTTAGGTTTTTTGCCAATCTTAACAAAACGCTTCTCTCTGCACAGTTACAGTCCTATTGCTGAAAGATTTGAAAAGCCCACCATTTGCAACCATAATCTTATTTGCTTTGTGGTAATGATTATGTTAATCTTCACTTTTCATACCTGAAATGAAGGTTAAAAAAAATTGCTCAATGTAAGTTGTCAATTTTCAGCAAGCTGTATCAATGTATTCAGTATGCAATATCAATAGCAATATTGCAGTAACCATGTTTTTTTTTTTTTTTTTGACATGTCATAGTTTTAATGTAATTAACCGTGATGTTACTACAGTAATATTGTGTTAATATAGTAACTATGTTCTAATTTTGTAGTTACGATGATTTTAATACACAATATCATGGTGATACTATGGTTACTGAAGTAAAACCATGGTTAATTTTGTTATGGAAGGTTAGGGTTAGGTTTAGGGGTAAAGGTAATGGTTGGTCTAGGGTGTCTGTGGAAATTTAAATAAACACAATAAACATGCTGCTGTGATGCCCCTATATACTGCATGTTAGTATTTAATTAGGGGTTCAAATAACAGCTATCACTATTTTCATTTAGTGCAAGAAGCCTCTCTCCCCAAAAAAAGAACAACATACAGGTCTGTACAAGTCAGCTGGTCAAAGAGCAGACATTTTTACAGAGTTTATAAGGCCATTATGAAAACAGATGGCCACAGATATACATATTGAAAACATGAAATCTTTTGCAGAGAATACTGTAATGAAAGACACGTTTAGCTGACATTATAAATTCACTGACTTGAAAGAAATCCACCATCACCAAACTTATCACACTTCCTCAGTGTTAAGATTATGAAAAAAAAAAAAAAAATTGTATTATCACATTTGGTGTCACATCATGATGGACGTTTACAAAAGGGTAAGGCAGAAATTACAGCTCAAATGCTAAAACTCAGCCCATGATTATGACTTTGTCTACTCTGTCTAGAGGTTAATATATGGACAGAGCAAGAAGGAATGAGTCTTTATTTTCTCACAGCTGTGAAGGGCAGTGAGTTTTGACAGTTTAATATATAGATGTCAAGTACTAAGACCTGAGCAGTCACAGAAGTAAGTTTGAATAGATGCGGGGAGGATAGTTGAACGTAGGGAGAGAAAGAGTTCTTTTGTTTTGCTGAATGAAGCCATGGAATTACAATGTATTTCTAGAGGTGGAACTCTTGAGGATTCACCAAACAGTTACGTTAAGAAAATCCCCAACTTTTGAGTTGGCTCTACTTGTCTTACTTCACCATCTGAGCAATGGACACATTAAAAATTATTTTACTGCATGTTTTATATAGTTTTTTTGTTGGCACACTGAGAAGTTCATCATTGCCAACTGGCTGGAAAATAAAGTATAAAAACTCTGAAAAACACTATTATTGTAGTTTTACAAATTATATCAAGGTCATTAGTCTTGTTTTCACAGTATACTCTATTTAATTTAATACGGTAATATACCAAAGTTATGGAATAAAGATATGCTAAAATCGAATAATAAAATTTTTTAAATACATGAATATATACGATCATTACCCTAAATGGTACAGGTTGGCATTGTGTAGATATAATCCTTTCAGAAATATTTTGTATATATTCTTCAATTAAAATACTAAACAGGTGCAGATGAAAACTTGATATATTTTTTGGAAATGTCCATTTGCTTTTATACATTTTAATGGAAAGATACTATAACAGTATAGTAAAAATATCTTCTTTGTTCCTCTAAACTAAACCCAGAGTGCTAGAGGTGGGACTGGGTTATTACAGAGAGACTAGACCTCTGCCAGAACAGCACTGAATACAGCACTTCCACCTGAACCATGTCATATCAGCCCTGATTTATTCAATGGTGAAAGGATTCCTGTAAGCCCTAAATAATTTTTAATTGCAGTATGCCCCCCTGCTTCCCTCTTTCTGGCTGGGAACTAGGAGGGGATTAAGAATTGGTGGTGGTGGTGTTGGAGGGGTTTGTTGGGAAAAACTGACAGCACAGTACGGCTCCCACCAGTCACAGTAATCTCAGGCTTGATTGTTCTAGCTTTAAATGCAGCTGTCAGGAAAATTGCGATTGATGTACTGTATGCTTTCTTTTAAAAAACCTTTGAATCAAATAGCTATAGTTCAGATCACAAACATTTGTTAAAATTTGACCACATATCACATGAAAAAATCTTTCTTAAAAATTCTATAATGTAACAGTGAAAGCACACATTATAAAAAAAACTTTTATGGACAATCTGCAGCTGTGTATGTCCAGACACTTAGGGACTTAACAAAACCATCGTCTAATTAGGTTATAGGTTACTAATTAAGCACTACTGCTGTTATATAACTTATATAGTGCAGTTTTGTAAACAAGAGGTTAATATCGTATTACTTACATTTTAGACACAATATGGCAAGTAATCTTGCCTAATTTTGCCGCAATAATGCAAATATCACCAATGAAAGCCAAATCAGGATAATCTGTTGTGTTTTGACAGTTGCCACAAACAACCAAAGTGATAAGTCTACAAACAATTAAGCATCCCAGTGCTAGTATACAAAATATCAGCACTCTTAGAATGACATTTGGCCAATCAAATAAGAAAACCGGAACTAACTTTAATTAGCTATAAATAACCAAAACATGTAAGTGCGGCTTTGACAAAACCTAAAAAGACAAATCACTGATAAACATACTTGGTAGATATACATTTTCTGAGTTATACCCTTCAGCTAAACTGCATTCTCAAGGTTCTTGTCTCACATGTTAGGTCATGTTGTAGCATTTATGAGTTTGGTATTATCTTTGTTTTGTTCTTATGGGTTTGAAACTGCTTAGAGCATCCCAATCATTTCTGGTGTTAATGGGATTTTCACAGAATTTAAGTGGAATGGAAACATCAGAATTAGTCCTTATATAAATATACAATGATTAGCAGTATGATCTCACCAAGTGGTAATTGAAATATCTCAAAACCTTCAGATAGTATTAGTTGTTAATGTCATAAATTGTAAAAATACAAGTGTGAGCTGTCAAGATTATATGTGAATTTTCTAAATTTGATGATGCTAACTGATGAATGAGAATGAATAAATTAATATAATGTGAGGTTACAATTACAGTGTTAAAGCATACAATACAATGTTAAAGGAATTGCAACATGAACCCAGAAATCAGATTGTACTATTTGGAGATCTGCAAATTCTAAAAAGAGTCTCGGTGAGAAATAGCATTTAATTTCTGAAAAATCATGTTTTTGGCTGCCCTGAAGGAGGATGCATTTCAAAGAGCTTCAGTACATGTTAAGACCTGCTGAAGGGGCAGATAGAAGAGAGAGAGAGAGAGAGAGAGAGAGAGAGAGAAGACCCAATTACTGACCTCAGGAGGGAGTCAGAATTCCTCAGATTAGAGTCACTGGTAGTTTGCTTCACAAATGCATTTCTCATAATTTAGTATGGAACCTGTCTCCTTTAATCCTGCTTTCTTCTGCCTTTTGCAAAGATCAATCCATCCAACCGGTTAACAGTTATTAACAAGGAGCATTATCTTCAGTGCTAATTCAGTACATTTTCTGAATCATGATGGCTGGCAGTAGTCCCACCGCTAAGAGCTGTTTTCCTTTACATGTTGAAGGGATTTCTTTTTGAATTGAAATTAAGGCTTGGCCTTTTTGTGATGCACCTTAATGGCCTACTTTCCCTATGTAATAATGTTGACTTTCAGCAAACATTGTGCCAACTTATTTTCATTCAGTACATCTACTTCACCTTAAACATGAAGGTGTTTACTGGCATCTGCTTCCAGTTTAAATCAAATAGCTTTAGTTTTTTTTCTGCAATCTATCTATCTATCTATCTATCTATCTATCTATCTATCTATCTATCTATCTATCTATCTATCTATCTATCTATCTATCTATCTATCTATCTATCTGTCTGTCTGTCTGTCTGTCTGTCTGTCTGTCTATATATATTTAAGCAATATCACACAAGCAAGAGTGCGATTTGGCCGTACATCAGCACTGCTGTGATTCGGCTTGCAGGCTGAGTGCCGTACGTAATCACAGCAGAGAGAGATGGAGCATGTGCGATCACCTGTTGCCACTCCCAAGCAGAGATGCAGTTAGCTTTCAGAAGATCAGCTTTCTCATTGGAAAATTAGCCATACAAGTAGGGGTATTTCTCCCTATTTCGCGGTAGCCGGTGCACAAACGTCTTTCACTATAGAAACCGCAATGTCCTCCGCCATTTTAAACAGCATGTCCTCTCCAATGTGGAAAGTCCGGTGAGAGGTAAGCACCTTGAGTAGTGTAATTAATCAGTCTGCTGTGTCTCACAGCTGTGATGAGCCGTAATGCTGAAGTTGTTAATTTAAAGCCGTTTAAAGCTATTTTTTAGCTTTAGTATTATAGTAGTAATACAAGTGATCACGTAGAGCTGTTGTATGTCAACACTGGCTGATGCACTTCACTTCACCTAACTGGCTCATTTTACACACAAAAATCTTTTACCACCACCTGCTGGCTAACATATGTAATGTTAAAAAATAAATGCAAAAAGAGACAAATACAGTAGCTCTTCACACATATGCACTGCTCTTACACTTTAGTTTAGAATGACATGAACACGAGCAGAGTGATACACACAGTAAAGCATCTGAGCGCTGATGTGTGAGACCATCAGTGCTCATGGAACGTCTCTCATCCAATCAGATTCTAGGACTGGAACTAACTGTTTTTTTTCTTTCTTTCTTTCTTTCTTTCTTTCTTTCTTTCTTTCTTTCTTTCTTTCTTTCTTTCTATGTATCTATCTATCTATCTACCTACCTACCTACCTACCTACCAACCTAAATACCTACATGCACACGCACACTGATCAGCCACAACATTAAAACAACCTGCCTAATATTCCAAAACAGCACCAATCTGCATCTCAGAATAGCATTCTGAGATGCTATTCTTCTCACCACAATTGTACAGAGTGGTTATCTGAGTTACTGTTGACTTTGTCAGTTCGAACCAGTCTGGCCATTCTCTGTTGACCTCTCTCATCAACATGGCATTTCTGTCCACAGAACTGCCCCTAATGGGATGTTTTTGGTTTTTGGCATCAGTAAATTCTTGAGACTTTTGTGTGAAAATATCAGGAGATCAGCAGTAACAGAAATACTCTAACCAGCCTGTGTGGCACAAACAATCATATATGCGATTATCAGCCAATCCTGTGGCAGCAGTGCAGTGCATAAAATCATGCAGATATGGGTCAGGAGCTTCTATTAGTGTTCACATCAACCATCAGAATGGGTAAAAAAGTGATCTCAGTGATTTGGACCCACTCCTCTATCTCGCCCCACCTCTAAGGGGCCGTCCTTCAGACAGGCTCATGATAGGAGTGTGCAAGAGGGAGAAGAGGCGCATGATTATTAAGCCTTGTTTGTGCAGCAGTTTGGAATGAGGCACACCTGATGTGTTTGGCCTTGTCATTGCAGCCAAATAAACAAAGAACGCACTTCTTCTCTGGGAGCCTGCTTCTATTCTCCATGTGTGCACACACTGGCATTCCAGCACCATAACCAGAGCTGGGAGGATTCAGCCGAGTTAGATGCGTCACGGGACCCGCTCCTTGGACCCCCAGTGCAAATTATATGCATTGGCGTTGAGGACAGCACGTGTTGCAGCTGACAGGCTAGAGGCCGGGTGGCCTTCCCCTCTCACCTGCCACGTGCCTTGGAAAACAGGCCACCATCAATGCCGCTGCCCCACGTGCCACGGACCCAGCGGGGGAGATTTCCCTTTGTTTTGAACACCATTCCACCTGGACACTATTTTCCCCATTTATGAACATTTTATGTGCGTTCTTTTTTCAAATAAATGCCTCTATAAATACCACAGTGGTGGAGAATGAAGGTAATTTGTGGGAAGAGACGGCACAGTTGGTTACTAATGGTGATATCACTCTCCCTCTAGTTAACCGGTTTGATGGAAAGCCTGGAGTGGTTTGGAAGAAATGCGAGGACAGCCTCCCAGCCAAAGACAAGGGTAATAAGCATTTAATAAGCATTTACCCTGCGGTTGGTTGAGACTGTCATATTAATTTGTGTTATTCTCTGTTCTCACCCAGGTGCGAGTGAGAGGGAGAGCTGGCCCGGAGAGTTATCCCCATAAGCTCAGTCCAACCGTAGGGCCTGGTTGAGGAAGTAGTGTTCACATTTGGGCAGCAAGGAGGGTAGCGTGTATGGCCGTTGGACCCTGCACAAGCCTGGGTCATTCCATGGACACGTCCCGACCTTCACAGAGCCCCATTTCACCTTAAGGATGCCAGATTCACTTTGTATTGAACACCATTCCCCCTGGACACTATTTTCCCCATTTATGAATATTGTATGTTTATCATTATTTCTAATACGCCACACCCACTGTGTCTGTCTCTTGCTCACCCCACCACAATACATACAGTATATTGTATGCATTCATGCCATATTAACATTGTTCCCTCTGCCAGCAGATTTTTGCTGGAAAACTAAAATTTCTGAGTTAGCAACATTACACTTTAATTTGTTTAAAATGATTAAACTCAGTCTTAGGCCACGTTCACACTAATGCACTTTCATTGAAAATGCATTGATTTTGCTACGTATATGCCTTTCCTCCACACTGGAACACTTTCTTCCTCCACCAAAACAGAAAATTTTGAAGCACTCTACATAATCACATACTTTGGATAACCACAACGTTAGAAACCTGAAAATAGAGTTTTTAAACACAAACTATCAGTGTGGACATGACTGCTCTTTTCTACATATGTTGCTGGCTGTACATTCTTGAGCGCCACCATGTTGAGATCATGTAACCAGATGAATATTACTTTTATAAATTTAAATATGGAATACTTAGAAATTCCTCTTGTTTGGTTGAAAAATGCTTAAAAGTGTTTGAAATAAAAACTAATGTTTTTCCATATGAAAAATGAGATCCACACACTCCACTTTCATTGAATATGTGTATTGCTAATGTCCTTTCTGCTCTTTACGATCAGTTGTTGATCAAAAAGTAAAAAATTATTTATTTAATCATACATAGCACTAATGACTTAAAGAAACTGTGTTACTCCTCTCACGGTAACGTGCACTGTTCCGAAACACATCTGTGATGCTTTTTTAACTGCCGGTATTCTTAAAAGAGACAGTACCATTTTAGCACTTCATTATGCAAATTAATGTAAACTTAATGTAAATACTGACTGCTTGATTCTACATATGGTGCTGGCTGTACATTAATGGCACCGCCATGATGAGATCAGTATAAAAAATCCCTTGTTTTTGGATGCTTTTACTAATAAAATGAGTCAAGGCTGGCTGAAATGTGCAGTTTTACAATGACATCGGAAACTGACAACTTTTGTTTTTGTATGATGCTGCATCTATGCCGCCTGGTGTCAGTCAACATAAACACAAATTTTATTGAGTGTATGTGGCATGGGGGCCACATTATATCTCTAATTATAATGATGGCAGAGGGAGACCTGAAAAGGCACGCCAGACCATCAGAGTGGAGAGAGAGTGGCAAAAGAACTGGTGGCCGAATGACCGGCAGCAATATCTGCATAGTTCTATGAGAGACTGTTAAAAAGACCCTGTTTGAGTCATCATAACCCAGGTGACAATCCTTATGACAATCCTCTCTCTCTCCCACAGACCGACACATGACCCCCCCCACCAATGCCACAGTGTACCTTTAAATTGTCCTTACTAAAGTTAGGAGTCAACAGCTCATAATGTAATATAACACAGGAGGATGCATTACAGAGCATGTCTCACCATGCTCGAACATGAACAGAAGCATCATTTAAAATAATACAATTACTCAGTTTACAAGCCAAGCCCTGTCAATTGCAGAAAAAGCATTTATAATCAAATTTGAAATGATGAATGACTCTGTTCATCAGTTATCTGAGCTACCACATCCTTCCTCTACACATATTGTGCACCACCAGAACCCATTAGGACATCAGAATGTTGTGAACCATACCACCATAACATATGGCCCGGCATTAACCTATATGAAGCAACAATGATGGTTATATGTGGCTCTCTGCCATTTTAAAATGAAGCCATCTATCCATGCCATTTCAAAGCTTCTTCTTTCAACCAGACCCTCAGGCTACAGTCTTTAACAGATGGGCCATTCTTCAAGACAGCACTATCTCAGATGTTGATAGTCACATAAGGCACTTTTCCACTGCATGTTACGGTTTGACTCACCTCGACTCGCTTTACTTTTCAGAGCTTGCATTTCCACTGCAGTTTAGTGCCCCTCAACATGGGTGGGATTATAAGATGATCGTCATAGTTGCACCACCTCTACAGACGTGACATAATTTTTAACACGACACAAACTGACCAAAACAATAACACGACCGCTAGCTGTTAGCCAGTAACTCATTGTGCTGCATAAAGCAGTTGTTGCATTGTGATTTTACACAAGTGTAACAATTAAATTGGCCTGGTTGTTTTAGAAGCAAGCTTCTTGTAGCTGGTAAACTAAATAAAGTGAAACTTTCAAACAGAATATAGTGTTAACATAACAAAACATACCATCCTCCATCGTGGCTGAGTCCAGGGCACTCTACCTCTCATTGTTCTCCGGTTCAGATAGCGTCCATTTGGTCGAACCACTTTCACTTTTCCTTGATGGTTATGTAGTCACTTTTAAGTTTTTTTTACCTTTTCCCTACGGTAGGTCCGGTGGTAGCCGTGTGTGACCAACAGCTGAGACACTTCCAGAGCGACTTTTTTGTTTTTCTGTGATGCAAGTATACCTGCTAACCCACGGAAAATTACAGGGCAATAGACCTCGTTATTCAAAGGGGCAAGTCTCACAGCAGCCTTGTGTTCAACGTATTCACTGGCTTTCTCATGAGCTTCTTTCAATCTGTTTTGTTCTAATACAATTTTTTAAACTTCTTCAAGAGTGGCAGTGGCAGGGTCTCACATATACCAACAGTAGTGCACTGAGCTTCTGCTGTCTCAGACACAACACTGACTTACAGTATTTTGTGACATGAGATTTAGGATCTTCTAGAGAACACATAAGGGCTTCATCTCGCACTTCAATTAGTGTTGACTGTGGCTTGTCTCTCACAAGCTTACAAATCTCCCTTCTAAGGCCTGTGTTGATCTTGCATTTGATAATGTTTTCAGGATAGAAGTCAGAATTTGAAACAAAGCTTGAGAATAAGCACAAACATCCTTGCCTTCCATTTGTTTACGGCTATAGAATGTTTGTTATAACTGAGACACACTTTGTTTATCTCGAAAAGCTTGTCTCAGGTAAACAATGATGTCACATGGTCACTTTGGTTCATTTCCCATCCATAATCTGACCTCTTCTAAGGCTGTACGCTTTAAAAGGGAGATTACAAGGTCTAACTAGTCATCTGTGGTTTGATTTCTAGCATGTAACATCCTCTCTACTTCTTCAATGAACTCATCAACATGTGTCCAATCTTTGCTGAAATCCACTAAATGGTTGGATGTGACACTTTCTTGGCACGAATACATAATACCTGATTGTCTCTCTACTCAAAATGGTGATAGCTGCCATGGCCTCATCATGCTTTCGTGACGAATTCTTGAATCTGTCCCTGAACATTATGCATACTACTACATGCACCATGTTCACCAACAGTGCTTTATAATACTGGTCTATCATCATCATATTGTATAATATACTTGTTTCCCTGCTTGTAGAAAGTCACTGGATAGGTTTCTCATCAAACAGCACCCCTGTGGAATGAGCGGAAATCAGGTACTCTCTCTTTAATCCAGCAGTCTTGTCACCTTGCCATGTCACCTCTCGCCAATGTCTGTGCATTAAATAAAAGTAATTATAAAAAATGTGTCTAAAATGAAAAATGACTGATTGGACTCACAGATATAATTTACATACAAATATACATAAATGTTATGAAGATAAGGAGATTTTACCTTAAATAATGAGATATGGCAATAAGAAAATAGAACAAATCAAGCAGTGATTGCATTATAACAGTGTAACCTTAGGTCTGCCCAATTCAGCTACAAAGGGCCAGCTGGCACAGCAAAAAAGTAACACCACCTCCAAGCCGTTGATCAGCAACACTGCTGGATTCCAGATTCCTTTTCATTACACTGCCTTCCCAGAATTGTAACTGCTCCATGCAAGCCTCTGCAACATGGCAAACATAAAATGATAGATCATCCCTCAAATACTTGCTTATTTGCTGTCATTCTATATCATTCTTTCTTTACAAGGCTTGAAATGTACATTGTTCAACAGATCCCCATTGTAATGATATGCATGAAAGCATGGTGTCACCTTAAGGTTGTTACTATGTTGTACACGCACTGTAAAAAAAAAAAATTTCAAACATTTTTATTTATGTTTGAATAATAGATTTTCAAACATTTTTATTTATGTCAACACTAATGATGTCCGGCTTCGCCAGTCGGAAATCACTAGAGATAATGTTAAAGAGGTGTGTGAATTTGCAAAAATGATGTCAGACACAGTAATATGCTCTGGCCCCCTCCCTGCTCATTGTGGTGAAGAGGTTTATAGTAGACTAGTGTCACTGAATGGCTGGATGTCTGAGTGGTGTCTGGAGAATAGAATAGGATATATAGACAATTGGAAGTTTTTTGGGGTAGACCTAACCTGCTAAAGAGAGACGGACTCCATCCAGGGAAATTGCTGCTCTCCTCTCAAGTAATTTGGCTCATAGACTTAATAATGATAGTATTTGACTAACTGGGGCCCAGGTCTGGAAACAAACAAAATGATTAATCCAAACGTCTGCTAGCTGCCTTGAGACGTCACACAGTTCACATAAACCACAACACATAGTATCACCTAGATATCACATAGAGACTGTGTTGGTTCCCCGAACTACCAAACACAAAACTCTCACTAAATCATTTAGAGAACTGGCTAATTATAGACCGATTTAAAATCTCCCGTTTATGTTGAAAATACTAGAAAAGGTAGTACCCTCCCAAACATTTTCATTTCTACAGAGAAATAGTATATATGAACAATTTCAGTCAGGATTTAGGCCTCATCACTGTACAGAGACTGCACTTATCAGAGTTACAAATGACTTGCTCTTATCATCTGATCACAGCTGTATTTCACTTCAAGTGCTTTTAGATTTTAGTGCTTCATTTGACCCGATACATCATGACATTCTCTTGAATAGGCTGGAGAATTATGTTTGCATTTGTGGAGTTGCATTAGCATGGTTTAGGTCCTATTTAGCAGGCCGCTACCACTTTGTCTATGTAAATGAGGAATTGTCAAACCAAACATAAGTAAAGTATGGAGTGCCCCAGGGATCAGTTTTAGGGCCTCTGCTTTTCTCCATGTATATGCTTGCCCTGGGAGATATTATCAGGAATCGTGGAATAAATTTCCACTGTTATGCTGATGATACCCAAATTTATATTTCTTCCAAACCTGATAAGATTTCACAATTCTCAAAATTAGCAGAGTGTATCAATTAAATAAAAGATTGGATGGCCAGAAAGTTCCTTCAACTCAATTCTGACAAAACAGAGGTACTAATTATTGGACCAAAAACCTCTAAAAACAAGACACTATAATATAATTTGACTCTCGATGAATGCACTGTTACATCGTCTTCAACAGCAAAGAACTTAGGTGTTATATTTGATACCAATTTTCAAAATGCAGTAGCCATAGTGCTGACTAGAACCAAGAAATATGATCATATTAGCCCCATTTTATAGTTGTTACATTGGCTACCTGTTAAATTTCGTATTAATTTTTAAATTCTGTTAACTACGTACAAAGCTTTAAATGGTCTACCACTGTGTTCCATCACGTTCATTAAGATCGCAAAATTCTGGCCTGTTAAATAGTTCCTAGAATATCAAAATCCACCAAAGTAGGTAGATTCTTTTCATATTTGGCTCTTAAACTATGGAATAGTCTCCCTAACACTGTTTGAGATGCTGACACACTCACTCAGTTTAAGTCTTGTCTAAAGACTCATCTGTTTAGCCAGGCATACACCTAATTTACCCTTAAACTCAGAATTAGGCTGCTTTGGTTAGGTCTGCCAGAACCAGAAACTTTGATCTTGATCTATAACTCTGCAATACATTGAATGGCAACTATGCTAATACTACTCTATTTGTTTCCCTGTCTCAACCTCGAGACTCATATCCTGAGGTCACCAGAACCGGCTGGATGCAGCACCATTCCTGCTTCGTGTTGGACTCCTTTGCTCTTGTCACTGAGTGATGATGTCTAATAGCAGCCGGTGCCAGCCATATATCACTGCAGTCTATTACGATGGACTTCAGAGGATGAACTGATGCCAACTCCAACCATAAGACAACTCCTTCATATGCCATTGCCTGAACCTTGGACTTAGGATAGACCTCACCGAAATTACCGGCTAGGTTGAACTGGGGTGCACCTCACTGATCTCTGCCTGCATCACCTCGGTCTAATGATGAACTACACTCTTGAAATGGAATACATAGACTATCAATGAATTGCCAACAAAACCCTTCATCAGCCAATTAATGAGGACAATTGCATCTATGTGAACATCTGCAGTTAATCCAGGATGGATTTCAAAGACATTAGTCATTAATCTTACTGTTCATTCAAAATCTTTGTTTAAACACTGACCCTTAACACTTAGTTTAATCATTTTAAACCATGTCTTGCACTATACTGTACATAAGTATTATTGGCATTATATTAGTGATGTTAGCCAGAGGGGAACTGGCCCCCACAGTGAGTCTGGTTTCTCCTTTCTTCATTAATCAACATCTTATGGAGTTTTGTGTTCCTTGCCACAGTTGCCTTCGGCTTGCTCACTGGGGATATAAATACAATTATTATTTAATTACTTATTTTTAAAAACAATTCACAGTTTTATTTGATCAAACTACACAATGATGACTGTAAGACATTATAGATATTACAGTTTAATTTTCTGTTAATGCAAGATCTTCTGTAAATCTGCTTTGAAACGATGTGTGTTGTGAAAAGCTATATACAAATAAAAATGACTTGACTTTTTTTTCTATCTGCCGACTGATTTGGGAAAATACAAACTGTACAAATGAGTCTACCCAGTAGTTATTAGGACTAGCTGAATAGTTACATCTCACGATTTGACAGCAAATGCTACATCCAAAAACACTGGAAAAGCCCAATGATAATATTAGGGCCATGTCGTCACAGACATGATTTTCTAGTTAATTTGCGGGAAACTGCAAATTCTGCTTACTGCTCTTGTACCTAAATCATTGATGCATCCATGTGTGTCTCGCAGCTGTTGCCGCAGAAGATAAAAACATTATATTTGCTTGAGCGGCAGCCGCGTTGGTCTTCAATCAGTCTGAAATCTTTAAATACCAACCAAACAAATTTTTATTGAGCTCTTCTTTAACTGCAAAAACATGGAGAATAATAATTTAGAGTCATAAATATAACATAATTGTCCTTCAAACGTGTCAGAGATATAGGCTAAAAAAGATGTGCATAAGTTACCCGGTGGTTTACAATAAAAATAAATTATAAAATAAACATTTCAAATAAAAATGTCATAACCAACTAAATTCAACTTGTAACATAAAGTTTAGCTTCATAAACAAACTCTTATCATCGAATAATACATTTATTTTATAGTCTATAATTAAATCATAAACAAAACATTTCACTGCCCAAAATATCCTTATACTTTATTGTGCATGGTTGAATGTTATTAATGTTGGACAAATGCTGTAAAATAATGTAATTTATGCAGCTCATTAGTGCTTTGAAAATAGTCAATCAAAAATAAATAGGCTGTTGTATAAAAAAGCAATAACGCTTTTTTTCCCAGACTATTTAAAATGTTACACAGTCAATTCATCAATCTATTATGGACCAGTTCAAGCTGACAACACTGTGTGTTAATTTTAAGTTTTTAACCACGATGAAACTGCAATGTGAATACCGTCTTGGCTGTACAAACGGCACACGCAATTTTACTAGTTGTCAGGTCCTGTCTGAAACTACCTTGTTTAGTTTTTATTACATTGGATACATACTGTACCGTCTTTATGTTTTCGTCGTGCCAGCGATCTTGTTAGTTGATGTTATACAGTAGTCTCTGTAGTAACAGTCAAGCGTATTAGTTTACTGATGCGTGTGTCTGTGCACATGGGAATATGTGTGTGCGTGTGTTTGCTTGAAAACAGTGAAACAACTCTCGCTACGGCTATGACTTTAGGGGCTAATACAATTAATTTCTGTTTTGTTATTTATTTTTATTTTTTTTCATTTCATGACAAATGTCATAGACTCGGCTGGACTTCAGAGTCCAAAAATCCATTGTCCTAAAGGAGTGAGTCCGAGTCAAGTCAGATTAAAAATGCATCCGAATCATGACAAGTCTAAGTTCATTAAAATTGGACTCATAACTCGGATTTGAGTCCGAGTCCAAACTCGAGTACCCCAACTCTATGTAAAAGTACTATATATTTCCTATAAATTTCCTATAAATTCCTGATAAAAATGTATTTATTTTTTATCAGGAATGTTTTTTTTTTTTTTTCAGATTTTCCCATTCCCATGTAAAGGTGGCTTGGCGAAAGCAACTGTTTAGGAATGGAAAACCTTAGTGCATACGGTATTAGGCATCTTAATGTGGCTCAGACTCAATACTCAAGAACAATAGAGAGCTTTGATTGTGAAATCCACTCGCTCGTCCTAGATGCCACAGCCATTGCCTTAACACTTCTCCTTTTTGCTGTGCGGGGATTAGTTAGTGTGCTTTTGAGGGAATGCTTGTTCTGTATCAGTACACCTTAAAGGGAGGGAGTCAATGGTGGAAACAGTCCCACCAAGCAATGTTACCTTCTACTGTGCATTACATTTGCATTATATGGAAGACAAAGCAACAATATTCTTTTTTCCCGAAATTAAGTGCGAATATATTTGAGAACCCTGAAGAGTACATTTTAATTGCTTGTATACAGAAAGGGATAGTTCAAGCAAATATTAACATTCTGTCATCATTAACTCGTCTTCTTGTTGTTCCAAATCTGTTTGACTTGCTTTCATCTGTGGAAAAACACAAGGAGATTTTAGGCAATGTTTTATTTATTTTTGCCCCAGACATCTATTATTCATGCCCACATTTACATACACTTAACAAAACAGTTTATTCCAGAGTTTTGCAAAAAGCGGTGTTCTGAAACACCACATAAACAAGAATAATGATTACCTTACACTTTTTAAGGGATTAAGAGAAAGCAGTTTAACACATCTAGGTTTCTCCCAAAGAAAGTGGCTATTTGTGGTCATGTAACTGCATAAGGAGTGTTTTAAATGGTTTTTGAGGAGTGCGCATGTGCGTGAACAGACCGGATAACAAACGTCATAGGATTGAGCCAACAACAAGTCAACACAGCAAAAAGAATTCAACATTTCTGGAAGTACAGTGGGAAAATCACATAAACTATAAACTATACCCATTTATACACACCAATGGAAAATATTGACTGTCCCTCACGTTCGCATATAAGCACTCGTACATTAGGGGAATCTCTGAGTTATATTTAAGAGGGAAACCCAACTGTTGCAGCACAATTCTGCTACAGGTCATGATAGAACGTGAAGGAAACAAAACAACAATTCTGGAATACCTGGAAATAAAGCAAAGAAACAGAGAATAAAATAGCAAAGTCTTCCTTAGATCCCGTAATTTTTATTTACAAGTGTCACAGGAAAATAAATTGCTGTGGAGAATCTGATATGTGTACAGGAGTAAAGAGAAAGCCACTAACACATGTAAATCCATACACCGATTTTGAGCCTTGAGCAGCTTTCTTGCAATAAACGGCTTCTGGTGTCCATGTAAATGTAGTCAATTAATATAAATTGTGACTTATACTGAATTTTGCTTAACATCTCCTTTTACAGAAGTAAGATGCAGAAGTAAGAGTCATACAACAAAATAAGAGTGAGTAAGTGATGTAAAAAATTTCATTTTTGGGTAAAATATCCCATTAAAACCATAACCTTTCACTCTGTGGTTCATTACAAAGTATTTTCTGTAGGGTGTAAGTGGGTTAGGTAAACAAACTCAGACATATTGTGTAATGCTGCGGTTATGAGTGACCACGCTGGCCAGTCTCTTTGCATTGGCTCTCGTCTGTCAACTGAGTAGACCAGAAAAGTGTTTACATCATGGCCTAATGGACTTACACACATTTTTACTGGTAATGCAACATACTCCACCTGACACTTGAGCTGTAATAGAAACGTTGGCATTTCTCACACTTAACATTGCATGACTACTATCATTCATTATCCAAAACAGCTGGGAGTCTTGTAACCAAGGAGAAACAGTACTTTATTACTGTGAACTGTCAGAGAGACATGGTTATGATATAGATCTCAATCTGGAAGATGAGAAATGAACAAAATGACTTTAAAATGCATTAAGTGTCAAAATTTTGTTTTTTCTGTACCCCCATTCATATGTAAAAGAATAGTTCACTCAAAAATGAAAGTTGTTCCAAACCTGTATGACTTTATTTCTTCCAAAGAATGCAGAGGAAATACATCTTTTTTTTTTTTATATATACAATGAAAGTGAATGGTGACTGAAGCTATAATTCTACCTAACATCACCATTCGTGTTCCACAGAGGAAAGAAAGTTTTCCCTTTCCGTTTGCTTTTGAATGCAGCTGTTGTTTTCTTTTATTTTTTACGAGTATGAGTTCAGTAAGCAGAAGCATTTATGAATTAGTGGCTGATTAGTGCCTGAAAATGAATCACTCATACCTGTAGCTAACATCTGATACTCATTGAGGCTAAATAGTATTGAGACTAGAATTAAAGCAACAGGAGCTTGTTAATGTGAAGGAAAGGATTAGCCTCAGGAAAGAAAGACTTCACTATTTTAATGGTACATATAAATGGCTCAACAACAGTCAACCAGCAGTATTTGGACACGCATCATATTTTTTCTTTCTTTTTTCTCTTTCTTTCTACTGTTTTTTTTTTTTTTTCTTTTAAATGTTTTGCTAGTGTGTAAGCCTCAGAGGGTGGGTGGAAAAAATCTTAAGCAAGATGTAAAGAGGACCTGACACTTGGGCAAACCTGAAAAAGGACCGAGCCTGCCGGTTGTCAAGATAAATAAGGCACACATGCACGAAAACCTGGCCATGTCAAGCAGAGTAGATTCGATTTAAGGAATCAGGTGATAATTTTACACATGACATCTTACCACTTTCCAAAGCCTAGGCAACTTCAAAGGGAGAATATGGTATTTATAGATGGGCCCATAGCTCAAGATCTGTTAAAAACAGTCAGGTTTCATTAGACAACGCAAGAAAACTGGAAACCAAATAAGAGTTAGGCCAGAAAACTGGACTTAGCTGAGCCTAAGGACCAGACAGGGTAATGGAAAAGCAAGATTAGATCTGAAAAGTAAGCATATATAAAACCATTTTCTATTCGAGTAATATTACATGTTGTGGTTATTATTCAATAACAATTACAAGACTAAAGCAGAAAATGTCACCTTTTGTAGTTAGGTATGTCTTTGGTTTTACTTTTACACTTATAAATAGCTCTCAGAAACAGGAGAGGAGAGTTTACTTTGTAGGGACAGCAAATGTATGTGAAGTGTAATAAAGAAGGGAAAAATCAACAAAACAAGCTAATGTTACAACTATGAATAATGAACAAATTGCTTAAATTTGCCAATATGCATTATATGTTGATGTTGACATTTGTGATTAATGTCTGTATCCATGTGCTCACACATTAGTCACATCAAATGCCAGACAGACATGGATGAATACCTTGTTATGATTAACTCTGCATTCCATTATCTGCCCACACTATCTTGCATTGAAGGATGATCTCCTTTTTCTTTCTTTCTTTCGAGATTTGAGGCTATCTTACATTTCTTACACATTATTTTACCTTTTCTCCAACATTCAATTCAATTGAAATGTGTGTTGTCAATTAAAAGATGTCTTATATTTGACAATTGTAGGTAACTAAGGATAAATCAAATTAGGATCATTGTTTTTATGGTACAGTGGTATACCTCTGAAAAATCCTTAGGGCTTATTTTTGAAAAAGGCTTACTGTATGTATTAGTTACTGTGAACATGCAAAACATTGAGGGACAAAATTCACAGGTAAAGGTGAAGTTGAAAATATTTAGTAAATTATGAGGTATGTGAATTGAAAATCGTGGATTTGTCCATTATTTTTAATGCAGAAGTCATAGTATTTCTGTGTATTACTATATGTGCATACTGTAGCTCATGTGCACATGATTGAACTCAGTGTTACAGAGCACTTAAATAACTTTTCCTGCATGTGACTGACTTTGCATGGCAGCTTTAAACCACTGGTTGGGCTCTGTAGAAATGCTACGATCTGAATGGTTTAAGTGCTTCTCTGTTTATTTACTGTTGTTTTCCGGTAATAAAATAAGAGGAGCTGATTTTATTATTTGCTGAATAGCAGCCCTAGCAACGTTCTTTGCTGTGCGGCAAAACACAACAACAGGTTGTCACATGCAATCTCTGCTAGTCTGTTCCTCTGCAAATTAAAAAGCAGACTCAGGAAAATGATACATGGACATAGGAATGCTTACAACATCATATTCGGTTTCATGGGGCCCGATAAAAACATCCACATGGAAATCTGGGGGCTTTCTCCCTCCCACTTTCTGCATTTTATGTCAAACAGTATGCCTTTGGGAATGTATGGAAATTAGATGCTGTGGTTTCAGTCACATTGGTAAAAAAAAAAAGAAAAGAAAAGAAAAAAGAGACATGACTATTCATTTAAAAGTGTTGTTAATTCGATATCTTGCATATTGATAGCATTGCAAGGCCTCATATCTTCCTTAAAAACAAGTGAATTATTAGATAGTGCTGAGATATACACTGTACACTTGAATATAATGCAACCATGTTATTTCCATATTTATGTATTTATTATTTATTTATTTTTATAAATTATTTTGCATTTGTTTGTTCTTTTAACTGGAAAAACATGGGATTTTGGGTTTTTAAAGTGTCTTAAACTGAAATACATACATAAATACATACATTAAAAAATAAATAACCTTCAAACACACAGAAAAGTATGAAAAGATAAAGAAACATATTCTGAAGTACCTCATCCAATGTCTGGGAAAAGATTAATCTTTCCTCCTCACAGGAAAGTGCAGAGGTCTCAAACCTGTGTGAAGTTGAAGCACAAACGAAGTACAAACAAACAAGACTATTTGGGGTGAATCTGGAGCATGTGGGGGGCTGAGTGACCTCAGAATGACCTATAAATATTCTTTTAATATCTAAAAATCTGAAGCAGCACAAACAGAAGTTTTACTGGCACAAACCAGCACAAACAAAGCACAAACGATTGAGCCTATTTTGGGTGAATTTAGAGCATGTGGGAGGGGCTGGTGACGTCATCACCTATAATTTAGTGTCTAATACTTTAAAAACTGAAGCAGCACAAACTAAACTTTTACCGGCACAAACCAGCACAAACAAACGAGAATATTTGGGGTGAATTTGGAGCATGCGGGGTGGTTGGGGGCTGAGTGACCTCAGAATAACCTATAAATATTCTTTTATATCTAAAAAAAAAAACAAAGCAGCACAAACAAAAATTTCTACAGCACAAAACAACACAAACAAATGATTGAGACTATTTTTTGCCGTTGGGTGGGGGGCCAACTTCACGCAGGTCTTATACCTGCTGATATTCATTATTTCCCCTAAGGCTCTCATTCCTGCTTTCTTTTCCCCAAACATTAATAAATGTCCAGTGTCTGAAAAGCTGTGCAACTATGTCTGCTCTCAGACATCCCTGGGCCTCCGCCAAGACCATATATGTGTAGAGTCCTCTCCTTTGGAATGTGTAAAGGAAATTGAAAATAGAGTTACACATTTAAGTGGGAGAGAGGAAATTGAACTAATAAAATATATGCCTTGCTTGAGTCCAAATATTTTTATTAGCCTACATAGATTTTTTTTTTAAATCCAGTGTATTAAAATGTAACAGTAGCCAACTTGGAAACTAAATAATTTGTACACTAATTTGCAATGTTCATACTATGAGGTTTCAGCACCAAGTGGTTCTATACACAGTTCATATATGCATATATGCAAAGGATCGCTCTTATTTCAAAGATCTCAAGATTAGCAATTTCCTATATCTAATGTATGTATAATATTATCCATTATTTGTATTTAATGCCATCATCAGCGTGTTTTCATGCATACAAATACGCTAACTACTAAAAATCATCTTATTAAAAATAATCCGACGATGCATGAAAACCAAGTTTACATGAGATTTGAAATAATCAGGTTATTTGCTTTTGACAACAAAATGTAAACAGGCATGCACACAACTCCTGCGCATATTGGATAAGCCAGTCGTATATGACCTTTTAAAAAACGAAAATGTAAAAAAACAGCATTTTTATGAAATTTTAAATCATCTAATTATTTCCTAATTATCATTAAAAAAAAAAAATCATAATTGCAGCAATGGGCAAAAATCTACCTGTACTGAATTGTTTATGGCCTTTCCTTAAAAAGGAAAACCATTTAAGGCATTGACATGACCTCACATATTGTCGGTTTATGAAGCATAACTGGTCAAGCAGCATAAGATTGTACATGAAAGTGAAACTATCAAGCAAGAAGAAGATATGTACTATTTTCATATTTAAAATTCTTATTTGATATAGTACATTGTCAGTAGAAAGCTCTTACTCCAGTTATCCAGCTTTGATAGATCTGACCCCGTTTTAGGACAGAAATGCCACATTCACAGTAATTTCTTAATTTGTGTCAGGAGTACACATCAAAGCATGCAAAATCAAATCCCGACATATGCCATTTGTAATAACAATGTAATTAACATATACCTTTTCAATCATACAAGCCATGCTGAATAAGCTATGTCATGTCATGTAAACCATCACTTCCGGTCAGCAGAAGTGTAAGCATTCACAAGAGCGCTGAGTTTACATGATCTCTCATGTGATTAATTCGTGTTGGCATGTTATGGATGAAATTTCACGTTTTTCTCTAGGTTGAGACATCCAGGATAAGCACACAAATGCATCATTGTGAGTAAACAAACAGATATAAATACAGATTTAAGTCAAAACCAACAAAGTGTCCTTCTGTACAGTGTTCCTTCTACTCTGTTGTAAACAGTGCTGCTCTTCTGGGTTTGTAGCACGTGTCTCAGTTCTCACGTGACGCGATTATGCTGCTGACTGTAAGCAAAGCTTTATAGTTTAAAAGTACTAAAATATTGATATTTATCACACCAAAAGTGATCGTTTCACTTTAGAAGACATTAATATAACAGCTGGAGAAAATAGATAACGTTTATGCTGAATGTCTCTGATTTTTGTAGCTTCAAAGGTCTGATCGCCATTCATTTGAATTTTAAGGACCTACTGAGCTAAGAAATTTTTCAATTTTTCTTCAAATGTGTTCTGCTGAAGAAAGAAAGTCATACACATCTGGGATATCATGAGGTTGAATAAATGATGAGAGGATACATTTTTGGTGGTGAATTAACCCTTTGATTGGTGGGGGGATTGTTTTCGGAGTTACGGACACACTGCCGGTGGCTCCACACAAAGTGTTGCTTAGGGCCACCAAAAGGCTATTTCCGGCATTGCTTTTATTAATTTTATTTTTTTTTTTTAAATGTCTACTTTGGCAACAAAGTCTCAATGTTCTCTCTGTCAAACAAACAAGGGATAGTCAGTGCTGAAGCATTTTACCAATCAGAAATTAGCATAATTAAATCTGATCAAAGTAATGGCCAGCATCGTCCAATCACTGCCAACAATGTTAAAATAAAATTATACATTCTAAATTCTGAATCTATGTACTGATCAACAAACATGTTTAGTGGTCCAAACATCATCTGCAGCCCGAAAATGTACTTTTGGTCAGATTTTAGAAGTGAATGCACTTGACTGCTTAGGAAATCTATTGATGCTCCCTTGCTCGCTTGCTCCCTATTTAGTGAATGACTTAACCTCCAATGTGCTCTCTGTCTGTAATGGCTTCAGAACAGTTTGAAATGCACCTTATTTTCATCCTAACTCCATATAAAACCTCTGAAAGCAAAATAAAATTTCTCAATGTGATAATGCACAGTAAGTAGAATTTCTAATGATGAACTAGTGCTATTGTCCAGTATAGTGTAAAATGTGTTTAACAGTGTACCGTTTTGCAATAAATTGCTTATAGGGTGAAACTAAAGACTAATCTTTTGACTCAAACAGGTTTCATTGTAAAAACTTAGTTAGGTTTCTTACCAGATGTAGTTTTGTTAGCATTTCTCCCAAAGACAAACTCTGCTTTGATCTTATACTGACAGCCCAGCGTCTTCTGAACTAAGATCAGCCAATTTAAATGAATTCAAATTATGCGTTGCATATTGCGAAACCAAAATACTACAGCCACGCAGAAGGACGTGGGGTTGCATGAGGTTAATTTAAAACATTATCATGTTTGGGATATGACCCTGCAAAACCCTCATGTAGCAAAGCATTAACACATATCATGTCTTTTAAAATCCCTGTTTTGTGCTGTCCACTGGATGGTTGAGGAATGCTAAGCTTCCTTGGCCCTGAGAAGTCAACACATACAAGTTGCAACAGCCATCTTCTTATCTCTCAATCTCTTTCAATTTATCTCCAACTCACTGGCAAGAAAATGTAAGCAGTGTCAGAGAAGGACAATGTCAGCAGTCAGACTCAGCCATGGTTTGCCACCAAAAGGGCCTTATCCTTGCCATAAGTTGTAGCTTTCAGTTCCAAATAAACATTTAGTTCCAAACAGACAAGTTCATATGTAGCGTTAGTTACAGTAGATAAAGCCATACAGATATAGATCAATGGATAAAAGCTGGAGAAATAGAGAGAGAAATAAAGGACAAGCTGACAAAGCCAAGAGGCTGAGATTAATGTCTTTACAAAATGCTGACCTCCTTAAAGGGGCATTCAGTAGTTCTCTAGTTAGCATTAGCATTGCTCTTCTTCGTGTACTTAAAGTACAGATATGACAGTGGAGTTAGACGCTGTACTGCCATCTATCGACGTGGATCAGCATGAATGTCTCTGCTGCCCCCGCCAGCTTTGGGATGTTATTTGCGTCTGTTACTGAATCTCCTGTTGTCTCTGTTCCATTGTATTCCTTTCACTCTTCGCATCACTAAACAACACTGTGCTAGCAATAACCAAGAGTATCTACATAGGCAACAGCCAATGAGTGCAAGGATTTTATTCTTCGAAGTTTAGTGAAACAAAGCGGACCATGCAATTTCAAGATGACGAAACACATTGAAGGAATGACCCGCACAATGTATAATAAAAACACTTTTTAAAGAAAACGATTATGAGTACACAATTCAGATCACTCTTCACAAAAACACAATTCATTTGTTGATGTGTAAAACCTTTTAAATTAGCCCCAAATTACTGAATGCACCTTTAAAGTGTCATAAACACACATTTTCTGAGATGTGAACAGATATGTACATGTTGTACATCTTTGGAAGGGGAAAGTATTTTTATTTTTATTTTATTGAGCCATTTCGTTCTTCCTCTGTAAAAACGTAAGTTGAAGCAACGTCATAAAATTTAAGTAAATGTGTAAACACTGTGTTATTATTGGTAGGACAGCACATATTTACATCACTAGATTCTGAGTGTTTTTCCACATTATTCATGAGAAGGAATGCTTCCATCCAATCACAGCGCAACCTGACGCATGAGCTCACGTTACAGCAAAATTCAAACTCATTGTTGTCACAGCTTATCTGCATGCGCAAGACTTCAATAGCACTCGGGGAACAGACATGAGAGCAGACTTTTACACAAAACATTGTTGTCAGATCGAAATCTCTCCACAAAAAGCACTGCAGTCCTTCACCAGACCAGCATTGCTGGTTTTGATGGTGATGTCTGCTCTGAGTGCTGTTCTCTCTTCATTCTCAAATGTTTGAACAAAATATTTGAAACTTTTTGCAGATTTGCAAACTGTTCTTTATTTTTTACTCTTCACACTTTTCTTCCCTGATTAATATGCAACCCCAAACTCTTTTGTTTTCATCTCCACTCATAATGTGAGGTTCACCCATCTCTGTTGTGTGTGGGTTTTTGGAAGTAGCTCTTGACCCCCTTCTGTTTTCCCTCTTCCCACCCACAATACCTGCCCAGATATTTACATATTTTCCCACCCCTTTAAAGAGTCATTTCTCAGTCTGAGGTGTGAAAAATTAGGGTTAGCTGGGTGGGATTCATTTCCCTTTAAAGGGGTCACGACATGCCTTTTTTATTATTTTAATATTTTCTTGGAGGTTCACTTATATTATTAGTACAGATTTCTAATACAAAAAATATAATATATTTGTTAAACCTTATACCATCCCAGTAGGGATGGGTGATACCACTTATTTTCTTTTCGATGCATTACCAATAATTTTAAGTCCAACATCGTCGATACCGATGGATGCGTCGATTTTACCTCTACAAGGCACTGATTCCTCTTGTTTGAATGAGCCTAGTGATGGCGCAAGTGCTTTGCTGTCTTTCAGCAAAAATGACCGGAAGAAGAAATAGTTCCCATCCTGCACAATTATTTGCTACTATAGCCTAATTCTTTTTATTTCACTGTGAAGCTTATGATTATTGTTCATGGTAACCAAATAAAATATCCCTAGTTTAAAAAAATATATATTAGAATCAATATTTTTGTGGAAGTATCGATAATTTATGATTGATCCACCCATCCCTACATTCAAGACTTCTTATATGTTAAAAGATCAAGGAAAATTTGATTCTGCATGTAATGACCCCCTTTAAGGACAGATTCTGTGGCTCAGTCACAATCAACTAGAGTTTTTTCTTATTGTTCTCTTGAGTTGAGAATCGTGCAAAGATTCCAATTCTAAAATAAAGTCTATGAGTTATAATAGTATATTTTAAACTGTATTATATACACAAATAGCTCTTTAAAGCTTCACATGAGGGAGGACAACATTTTTAGATTGAAATTATGTAAACAAGGCATGTTAACATTTCACTAAAAAGTTATAAATTCTAAAAAGGCAAAATGTAATAAGAGTACAGATGAAAGATCACAAAGTTTGTTTGATCTACTAGACTTTGCTTCAGTAAACCCATCCCTCTGTGATCCTAGACATTGTTTGGTCTTTCGATGGCCCTAGGCCCAAAAGATATGAGGAAATACTCTTTGAATTAGCCTGCCTCATTTTCAAAGATTTCAAAACTATGTGAAGACACCAGTCACATACAATCCAGTCTTCAATGCAGACTAATTCCAGATCATGTAATAGAAGGCAGAACATTCCCACTCATTTAATACAAAATATGCACTCTCCCTTGATTTATTTCCTCTTTATGCAGAAATAAATAGGGCACTTGAATTGAACAAAATGTATTAATCTATTTTCAGTGTTCCCTGTCTTGAAAAACATGGAAAGGACAGATTGTGTTATGGCAATTGTAACTTTAAGGAACTAATTCTACCTTATATCACCCTTTAAATTAGATTATTTTGGTGAAACTAATGTATTCAGGTTGATTCAGTGCTGTTAAATCATATGTTTGACTTAAATAAAACATGTTCATTTAGATGTTACCAGATGAAGCACATTTTATTAGTTTGACATTTTTTCAATGTTTCTTTCAAATGTTGAAAATCTGGCTTTTCATAATAAAATAAAGAAATACTTTTCTGTAAATGATAGATTCACACAGTAAAATGTTTTTGCCAGGTAACATCTAAATTAAAGGGAAAGTTCACCCAAAAATGAAAATTCTCTCATCATTTACTCACCTTCATGCCATCCCAGATGTGTATGACTTTCTTTCTACAGCAAAACAAATTTGAAGAAAAATAGAAATATATCTTAAATCTGTAAGTCCTTAAAATGCAAGTGGATGGTAATTCTCCATAAATCACATAAAGTCGGCATAAAAGTAATTAATAAGACTCCAGTGGTTTAATCCAAATATTTTTAAGCGCTAAGAAAGATGGGGTGAGGAACAGATCAATATTTAAGTACTTTTGACTTAAAATTTACATCTTTGACCAGCCCTGACCACTATGTGGCGAACTGCCAGAAAACACGTCATGGTTACTAATGTAACCTCCGTTCCCTGATGGAGGGAACTAGACATTTTGTCTATGTAGTGACACTAGGGTTCACTCCTTGTAGCCTCAGACATCTCTGATCTTTGAGAAAAGGCCAATGAAAATTGCAGAGTGTAATTTGCATGCCACTCCCCCGGACATGTGGGTATATAAGGAGCTGGAATGCAAACACTCATTCAGGTTTCGCACTGAGGAGCCAAGACAACGTTCCAGCCATTTCAGCAGGTAGTTTAGTGTTGTGGCAGGAGGGACACAATGTCTCGTTCCCTCCATCATGTTACTGACGTAACCTGTTCCGCTTCTGTCACTCACTCGACGTTGTGTCGATGTAGTGACACTAGGGGTCCCTATGGAAAACGCCACACTACCTCATAGCCAGCGCACCAGTCAGTCACGTACGGGGGAAGGAGTGGTCATCTTACCCGGCCGAGGGTGTTAGTCCAGTCGAGTCATCCGCGTCAGATATGACGAACCTGCTCTCCAATACTGCAATCGACAGCTCATCCTTTTCGCGAGCCCCGAATGAAACCTCAAACCTGCCCTGAGACGGGCCCGCGGTCTCATCCCAGAACTCGACGAACCATCCATGAATGCCGTCTCCGCGTGGGTAGCACCCAACCACGTGAGACAGCAACCATGGCCACCAGAAGCAGAGAGATAGCGACTGCAACCAGGAATAACACACAAACGAAAAGGCATCTTGAAAAAGACGCTTTCTTAAGTGCCACTCTTTTAGTAGGAAAATTCTCTTTTAGAGAAAATATACTCTTTTTTTCTTTTTGGAAAATATACACTTTCCAACAGCTCATAAGAGTGAGATATGAATGGCTGGCAGAGTAATTCAGCTTAGTGAAATACAACCGCTCGGCTCCGAAGAAGAAGTCTGAATGATTGTTTGCATTCCAGCTCCTTATATACCCGTATGTCTGGGGGAGTGGCATGGATATTCCACTTGCCACTTGCCAGGAGTGACCCCTAGTGTCACTACATCGAAACAACGTTGAGTGATTCGATGTAGTGTATTTGTGTTCAGCAGAATACATAAAGTCATACACATCTGGGATGGCACAAGAGTGAGTAAATGATGAGAGGATTTACATTTCTGAGTTAACTATCCCTTTAATTGATTATATTCATGTAACAAGTATTATTTAACATGATTGAATGAACCTTAATATGTTAAGTTATACCAATGAAAGACATTTCTGTAAGTATAAATAACCTCTTAAGGCAACAACTGAACATGTACACTTTACAGTGTATCTTGGGAATGTTGCAGACCTGGCTTTTAATACAAATAAAACATGAATTAATAAACAAGGCATCACTTTCGTCTTATGCATAATATATTTGCATCTATGATATACAGTTCATTCAACCTAGCAAGAAAAAAAACAAACACCAGACTGCTAAATAAGATTTCATGTTTTCCAAACTGGTTTGAGTTGAAAATCACACAGGCAGTCACAGTGACACATCCAAAAGCCACTGCCGGAAAGCTTTGTGTTCTGCAGAGGACCGGAATGTCCATAAACACAGGGCCTGCCTTTCTCCTAAACTTGAGTGGGGCTGATGTTGGCTGAATGGGTGTGTAAATCTTCCCTGGAACAGCACAACATCATATAAACTCAGCCCTCTTTACAAACATGTTTTCTCTGGAGCCCCAGTGGTGCACAATGAGACTTGGCCATTCCCCTAGATTGCCCCAAACACTAATGGTTGGAACACTGTAAGCCAATGAGGCATTGACTGACACATGCATGTATCCTGTTTGTTGAGCATCTTGTTTAGAGCTGATTGCTTGGCCTAAGGTCCCTCAGAGTTGCCATTATATCACTTGTCAGATCTTTTTTCTTTTTAAGATATAACCTCAACAATGTGATTATGACCAGCTGTTTCCACTCTCCTAATCATTTTCCATGTCAAATCACTGACTCTCTTAACAACACTTCACATACATGTCATTAGCCTAGTTTCCATCCACCTTTCACTTTTTTGTTATCGACAAAGTGAAAATGCGGGGGAAAAAATTGCGATATTTGCTGCCTTCTGCCCGTTTCCATTCAAATGGCCTTTTATTGATAAAAATGGTGTGCGTGAATTTAGCCTAATCATCAATGCTTCTATGAACTAATATGAAATACAATCAGAGGTGGGTAGTGTCACATTACATTTTACTTTTAGAGTAGGTTTAAAAGTGGGCACTTTTTACTCTCACTCAAGTAAATTTCTAATTAAACAAAATTACTTTTACTTGGTTACAATGGGGGCGTTCCTGACGTTACATTATTGGATGTGTAATTTATTGAGAGATTATTCAATGGGACTTTTTCGACAGCGGAAGTTCACACAGCTGTATGCGTTGTCACAGACTGTCGCTCAAGTCTATAACGGCTGCAGCATCAAGCTCTTCAAAGTCAAACATTTTCTTAGCTCTGCACAGTGAAAAAAAGAATAGTTTCATCATGCAATGCCTTAATTTAACAGCAAGACAAGTGGATATTTCAAGATTAAAATCTCAGCTTCAATTTATGGCAGCACTCTGAGGTAAGCTGTGGCTCTAATGCTTTCGCAGGCTTTTCTGCCTAATGTGATGGTCATTTTCAGGGTGATTCTGTAACTAGGCTCTTATGACTTCAGTTTTTATGTGTACATTTTTAAATCAGTGCAGCAATATACCATTGTGCTTTGTCCCGCATCCCGCATGTCATATGCAGTATTTACACATTTACCCCGTGCTCTCGTAGGGATTCTGGAAATTATTGCAGCTACTTCGGGCTGATTAACAGTATAAATCCTTTTAAACATCAAGTTAAGTGTAAATGCCTTTTGCTCTGCCATTCATGTGATTGACAACTGGAGCACGAACAGACAGTGGGCATGGAGTAGAATGTCTAGCAAAAAATTGCAAATATTGATCTGTTTCTCACCCACACCTATCATATCACTTCTGAAGATATTGATTTAACTACTGGAGTCATATGGATTTGTTTTATGATTCCTTTATGTGCTTTTTGGAGCATACAAATTTGGCACCCATTCACTTGCATTGCACTGACCTACAGAGCTGAAATATTCTTCTAAAAATCTTAAATGTGTGTTCTGCAGAAGAAAGGAAGTCATACATGTCATGAGGATGAGTAAATTATGAGATCATTAAATTTTTTTAAAAAGTGATAGCTTAGCCATAATTTAATAATTCTCATAATTTCCCAACCCTCATGTTGCTTCTAACCCGTGTGACCTTCTGTATTCTGTGGAAAACAAAAGATGTTATACAGAATGTTAGAGACTGGGTCACCATTCACTTTCACATCAATTTCACATTTCACTGAAAGTAAATAGTGACTCATTCTGACTAATATCTACCTATTGTGTTGCATGGAAGAAAGAAAGTCATATGGGTTTAGAGCAACATCATGGTGAATGATACATGTTAAATGTGTATTATGTAATGGAAGATAGGGGAGGTAACGTCAATTAATTTGTGAAAGTAATGAGTTACTCACTACTTGAGCCTAATTTTAATTATATACATTCTTACTCTTACTCAATTATTTATGTTAATAATTTTACTTCTACTTGATACATTTTTTTTATTTTTATTTTTTCAAAGTAATTGTACTTTTACTTGAGTACAGTTTTTGGCTAATCTACCCACCTCTGAATGCAAGTGAATCACAGTTGATTAACATGTGTTTCATTCATTTGGTGTGTACACATCTGGGATGGCAAATGTTTGTATCTGTGTGTATGATGACACAAACTGTATATGCTAGAACCACACTTTGCCACTTTGTATAAACTTTAATACCTCAGAATACTAATGAGATCACACTGAACTACATTAGTGTGTGAATGTTTTTACAAAATCTTAACAGTGACCAAAACTTGCAGTGAATATATAGAGAATGCTCCTTTACATGGTTCTTCTCATGTCCGCACAGCTGGCAAAGGCCACTGCAGATACAAACAGAGGGAGTGCTCCTTAAGCCACTCAATCTTAACAATAATAAACTCAGCACTCAGTGCTTACAGACTGTGGCTACCCTCTTACTCATTTGGTTAAGAGCAGGCCTGGAACTAGAAATGTAACATTATGGGGGCAATGACCAATGATGGAGGGGCATTGAGCGTGGGGGGATGGGGGTGCTTCCATACATGCCAGTATGTTTTATGGTGTTGCACAAGAGTTTCTTGAGCTCACTCCCATTAGGGTTATAGTTAGCACCTAGTGCTTCACTTGGGGGCATAGGGATCATTTGTGTGTGTGTGGGGGGGGGCACCACCCTTGATCACCTTGACCCAGCCCTGGATCAGAGCCAGTGTGTGCTACCCATGCAACACAACACAACTGCTGTAAACAGTGAAGTGTTTGTTTTGTAAAGTTACTGAACCATTGCGTTTTTATACAAATGTTAATGTGTAAAGAGCTTGACACCTTTCTGATTAGATTACAACACAGAAATAAACAGATAATGTTTACTGAACACACATGACATTTCTCCTCCAGATTCAGCCTAAAGATACCTTAAGATAATGCATTTTAAATTATATTTGCCTGTCATTAAAAATAATGACTAAATTATAAAGGATAAATTAAATTACAAAGGATAAATTAAAATCCTAAAAATCTCCACCAGCTGACTAAAATAGAGGCATCTTAAAGTTATTAAAAGCGGTTTGACAGCACTTAACAGGGGGTACTGCAATGCTGACAGGTGATGCTGCAGCACTCCCAGCACCCCTACTTCCTGTGGCTATGCATAACATATGCAATTATAACCTTTAGTCTATCAAAGCAATTTGGTGATAAACACCCCCCTCCTCATATTCCCACACCCCTGGTTCTTCTCCAGACCCACTTGTTCTTCATGAAATCTTTTAATGGACTGTTGACTTTTCTCTCAGCAAGATGTGCTAACACAGACTGCATGTTGAGATTGAGGGTGAGTTTGGATAGTGCTCTCCATATGGACGCAGAGAGCTGAAAAGAGAAACTGAGGGATAACCCACTGTGAAAGTGTGAAAGTGAGGACCAAAAGGGAAATTCTCAGTGTGGTGCCTTTGATGGAAGTCGAAGTGACGACACACACCGTGAGAAGTCTGAGAAAACCAGAAGAAGCTGCTAAAACGAAGCTGTTTTTAGCTTGGGCTTGAATTCCCCATGTTCCCTAGTGTAGTAATTATCAGCTGGTTTTACTTTAGGGTGCAGATTTTACAATGGACATCATGTGACAACCCAACACAATGCCAAAATTATTAATTATAAAAAAGTAAATGAAAAGGTCTTTAGCATCAAACCTCGAAAGTTATTATTACCATAAACCTGCATAGGCCCAACAATAAGCACAATCATTCACAAGTTTGGCTTATGAATATCTCTTGAATTTCAATGGTTTCAAACTCTGCCAAAAATTCAGCACATAAATCACTTGTTTATTTTTGCTGCAAGTGAAGTGTTTAATGTCGTCTGGAATGTAGCAATTGCATAGTTTCACATTTCATGCAACATGTCTACTGTATGTTAGCATTTCCATAATTTGGCTAGCTTCGAACAAGTGGCAGAGTTTTATGACACATGCAGCTTTAGACGTCAGAAAACAGAAGATATGGAAGCGTTTTCTCTACCCTTATAAAAGTTGATAAGCCTATTTAATACTTTACTTACTATGAATGATTATGGTAAGTTGCATTTAATTATTTGCATTTTTTTATTTTATCTTTTTACCTGCTGTCCGTGACCCTATAAGAAAATACTTGATAACCACTGCCTTAATGTTACTTTGCTGATTCTTTCACATAACTCTGTTTTTCTTCATTAAAACAATATAAATACAGTATAAACCCTCTGATCTCTATTGACTAATATGTTTCAACTGCATTCACCTCACACTGTTAGCACCAGTGTGTGTATCAAGTAGTATATCTTCCTCTTTAAACAGTTAGTTTAAGGGGTGAGGTGTGTTGGTGCTCTTGCCAACTGTTTTCTATCCAACGGCTCGGGCACAAGGGTTAAGAATCCCACAGATCTTACTGGCCATCTCAGAACTTGAGTTGTGAAATGTCTGGAGCAAATGGATACATCCCAAAATAAACAAAAATTAAGCAAACCAAAAGTAGGGGAAGAAACAGGTGCTCTAGAACGAGCGCTGATATCAAGGAATGAAAGGCAAATGTGAACAAATTTGACCCTTTAACCTCCTCATTGCTGCTCTGTTTGGAAAAGTACATCAGATTGGAGAGGGCCCAGACTCTCTCTGAAAGGCTTCCCTGAGCATTTAAAAAGAGGAAAATAGTCTTTGGTGTCTGTGCTGAGAACATATTTTTCGCTGCTGTCGATGACTTTGTTTGAAATTAAAAGTGGCCATGATATCTTATTAGGATTACTTTGAATGCCTAGAATATTTTGTTTCAAACAGCTGACAGGAATTCACATTATTTCAGTTCTCTAAGTATTTGTGCTATCTTTAATTCATGATTAATCACATGGTTTTTATAGTTCATAGCAATTAATCACAAATTTTGAAAGTGCTGAAATTTGAAACTGTACATATAAAATGCATTTAGTTTCATCTTAAAAAGGAAAGCAAAACAATATGTCCTTCATCAGTGCCATTTATAGTGTGTTTGTCATTTAGGTGATAGTTAAGACTTGACCTTCTTCTGTGGCAATTAAAATCTGACCTTTTTATCACAAGGTCGATCTGGGTTTCTTTTGTAGGACGTCCTTTCTCCATTTCTAGATCATTGTTGACAACCACACGCAAAATCGCTGTTTTCTGTGTTTTTGGTCAGTGTAATGACCCTGGACAAATCGCAAAGGTTTCCAACCTATTCCAATTAATGTTTAGAACTTACACAGAGCTAAATAAAATGTCAGAATCTAATGTGTAAAAATATGCGATAAATGAGTAAATTGCGTAAAAAACAAAAAACTAAAAGGCATGTTAAACATTTTAAATACATCACACTCTTTAACGCTTTAAGTGCATCAGCTCTACTTATACAACAGTTAATAACAATAATAAACTTTATTGTTTTATAGCGCCTTTATAGGTAGCTTATCAAGGCATGGAGATTACATGGAGAAAAGAACAAGATATTAGAATAAAAAGCATGAGAAAAAGAGATTAAATATACACAAAATAAACATGCATATAAAAAACAGTTAATAATAAAGCAGGGTACAAAAATTAATCAATCAAGTAAAACATTCCTGTATTAATATGTTTGAAGAGATTATTTAAAGGGTTTGTGCTTGTCTAATATCAGCTGGTAGCGAGTTCCACATTTTAGGAGCAGGAAAAAGCCTTGTCACCTATAGAGCATAGACGAGTCTGAAGGACAGCTAGGAGACCATATTTGGAGTATATGAGATCTCGTTTTGGAGAATAAGGAGTTAAAAACTGTGAATTTTAAAATCATCACGGAACCTGACAGGGAGCCCGTGTGAGGATTCGTGTGATATGATCACTCTCCTGGCCCTAGTCTGGATTCTAGCTGCTAAATTTTGCACATACTGACATTTTGTACATATTAAAGAGACCCCAGCATGGAGCACATTGCAATTGCCAATGCGAGGAAGACAAAGTGTTGATCAGCCACAGAGAATGATAAAAAAAGTGTGTAATTTTGCATATTTCTGAGGTGAAAAATAAATGTTTTAACTGTATATAACTGTCAGTTCCACTCGATTTTAATGAACGAGTTATTCAGTGAATTTACTTTAATAAATATTATGAGGGCATGTTCAGACTCTCACATTGCCATATTAACTGACTCTCAACATAAAGTTAACTTCATGAGGAAACAGAGTGAGCCTTGCACTATTACATTAGTGCTTTTCACAATTTCAGCTACTCTCTCTTTGGTCCATTTAATAAAAAAATCAGCTCATCTTGAGAGGAGGAACAATATTAAGATCTTTCGAAGAACTGAGAGTCAGATTTCCATTGCTAAATGTATCTCTAACCAAATGTACTTTTGCACCCTTGCTTTGTGACAGAGGATGAACTGGATTTTACTTGTAAGTGAAGGCATTAGTCTTTAGAGATAAATATATTAGAGGTAATGTGTGAGAGTGTAACACTCAGTTTTGCTCACAAAAGTTGTTTATTCAAATATTACTTTGTGAGAATTCAAATAAAATGAAAGAGATTTGCTTGAAGCTCATTGTTTCGGCCCTCAGCTCTAAGCAGAAAGAAGAAAATTAAAGGTGGTCATGGGTGGTAGTAATGGAACACTTTCACTTTTCTGGAGTTGAAACCAGCAAATATTGGTATTATGTTCCCATTTTCTCCAACTGCAAAAGAAAGAGTCCACTATTACCTAGTCCACACAACTTTCCAAAAGAGGAAAAATACAGAGGAATGGATTATTACTGTCAGAAGCTAAATTTACTTACGTATTTGAAACCCCATCACAATAGTGTTATCGATTTTTTTTTTAAATGCCAGATTAATATAACACAAAGAACAACATTATATATTTACATTACATAATTCAAAATGAGTAAATATTAAAAGGTTTTATCTGATTTAAATCTGATTTACTCTGCGAAATAAGGTGGAAATTCATCATTGCAGTCTTTGAAAATGGTCTATGACATAACATTTATAGAGGTTTGTCTTGGATATACCCTTTCTGCCCAAAGCATTTGTCAGAAGTTAAATAACAACATGAGATATTTATTTTTTATTTTTTATTTATTTGATAGGGACAAGTGGGAACAATCAACATGCACCACACTACAACATTTATAGCCAAGGCTAATTTGCAATGTCCGTCCCCAGATGGGTTTTCCACATAACAATACATACAGAAAGTAAAAAAGAATACATTTACATTTACAAGAGCATTACTAAATTCTGACACTGCATAAAGAAATATGCATTTGAGCATAAACTATAAATGATTGCATACTTGATCTCTTTTAAAAAACGCTTTAATTCATTTTTAAAAGCCCCCAGATCTAAGTCCTGTTTCAGCTCGGGCGGCAAGGAGTTCCAGAGCTTAGCACTTTGTACAGTAAAAGCCGACTGGCCAAAGGTCTTTTTCTAACGGGCACTTTCACATTTCCATTAGCAGCCCCTCGTGTAATGGAGCCCACTGATCGAAGTGGGACTATGTGACGTCTAAAAACTTCAGGGGCTTGTTTATGCAAACATTTATACATTAATTTCAAGTTACTAAATTTAATAAAATTTTCAAAATTTAAAAAGTTCAACCTCTGCAATACTCCACAATGGTGTGTTCTAACAGTTTTTTTATCCACTGTTGTAAATCAATCTTAGGGGCCTGACTGTTGTGTCTGTTGCCTGTGACCAGGAGGTTATACAATAACTTAGGTGAGAAAAAATCATTGTGTGCATAAATGTATTTGCCGCATGAAATGTTAAACAGTCCCGTATGACTCTGAAACTATACAAGTTTGCCCTAGTTGTTCTAGTGATTTTTTTTACATGACTTTCAAATGATAAATGGGAGTCCAGGATTAATCCCAGATATTTTACTTCTTTAACCTGGGCAATTCTTTGACCATTAATTGTCAGATGCAGTTCTTCCATGGGGTGTAATCTGGAAGCAAAACAAACTGACACTGTCTTACTCAGATTAAGGGATAGTCCTGAGTTTTGAAACCATATTGACACAGAATTAATATGTTGCTGTAACTGTTCTGTAACTGCCTCAACACTTTTGCCACTCACAAAAACAACTGCATCATCTGCATACATTTGGAAACCTGCGTCCGGACATACATTTGGTAAATCATTAATGTACAATGTGAAAAGCAGAGGCCCAAGAATTGATCCCTGGGGAACCCCCGTTTTCAGCATTGCAAAGGGTGACTTTTCATTATTAATTATTACACATTGTTGTCTATGTTCCAAATATGTCTTAAACCACTGTAGAGTTCTTTTTTCAAAATTCAGCTGAGATAATTTCTGTAAAAGTACATCATGATTAAGTGCGTCAAAGGCTTTTTTACGTCCATAAAAACTCCTCCCACTATTTGACCTTTGTCAATTGCTAGTTTAAGTTGTTCAATAAAATAGCAATTGGCCGTTTCTGTCGAGTATTGTGGCCGGAATCCAAATTGCAGAGGATGCAGTATGTCATTGAACTGTAAAAAGACATTAGCTGATTGGCTACAATCTTTTCCAACACCTTAGAAAAAATGGGTAAGATGCTGACTGGTCTATAATTGCATGCTAGATCAACCTTCCCAGATTTATATATAGGTATAACCCTAGATTGTTTCCAAACACTTGGAAACTCTCCATTTTTAAAAGAGAGATTTACCAGTTTAATTAAAGGTTTTACCAGTATTTCTTTACTTCTTTTCAAAAAGGAAGTGTCAATATTAAAAAGATCTTTGGCATGACTATTTTTTATTTTTTCAATGACAGTTAGAACCCATATAAACATATGCTGTGGTTTGTCCCACAACTAAACCAGGAGAGACAGAAACTAATTAAACATAATTCACAGACTCCTATTTGAAAAATGAGAACTCAAAATTATTACACTGCAATTATTCTGAGTTTACACTACACGATTTAAAACCCGATTTTCGATCGCCGACAGTTTTGTGGAAATCGCAGACAAAAGCCCGAAATCATAGGCAAATCAGAGCTTGCACCTGTGAGCGACGATCACAATGTATGAACTATCAAAGGCGCTATCTGAGAGAATCGCCGACGTGTCGCCGATGTCAGTGAGATATCTAAGATGTTAAATATCTGGACCTGTCTGCGATTCCAAATCGTGCAGTGTGAAATATGTTTTGACTGAATACAAATGCAACATTGACCTACAGCCAATGAGAGAGCAAGAAACGGGGCACGGGAAGTTTCAGTGAGAGGAGTTCTGATGTACCTGCAACAGAACATCAAATAGCATGGCTGAGGTATCAAGAAAGTCTCATTGGACCGAATAAATGGAGGAAAAATTGTGGAATATTGTTAGGAGCACCATCTGATGTTTCCTCTGAACTGTACCACAACCGGGTGGAGAAAGAGAAGAGTTGGAGAGAAGTTGCCAATTCTCTTGGACAGTCAGGTAAGCAAATAAGTAGATTTTTCAGTCGGAGGTACTTTTTCATATTGTAAACAATAAAATATATGATGCCTTGAGGTGATTAAAAACATACACATCATATTCTGAAATGCATAACATATGATCATACATTTGTTTTCTTTATCTCGTATCACTTCTCGCGTGTACTCTGTTGTGAAACGTAATTTGCAGTCAAGGCAGAGATGTCGGGGATTCGTCAATAGTTTTTGTAATGTGTTCACCCCTGTCGCGGATTCGTTGTGTAATTTGAAAGGGATAGTTCACCCAAAAATGAAAATGATCTCATTATTTACTCACCCTCATGATATCCCAGGTGTGTATGAGTTTCTTTTTTCACCAAAACATATTTGAAGAAAATCTGAAAAATATCTTAGCTCAGTAGGTCCTTAAAATGCAAATGAATGGTGATCCGATATTTGAATCTCCAAAAATCATAGACAGTCAGCATAAATGTCACTCATACTCCTCCAACTGTAAAATTAATGTCTTCTAAAACAACAAAATCACTTTTGGTGATATTTTTTAGCACCAAAAGTGACTTTAGAAGACATTGATTTAAACACTGGAGTCGTATAGATGACGTTTATGAGGTTTTTTAGCTTCAAAAGAGAAATCTCTTTTGAATTTTAAGGACCTACTGAGCTAATATATTTTTCAATTTTTCTTTAAATGTGTTGTGGTGAAGAAAGAAGTCATACACACCAGGGATATCATGAGGGTGAGTAAATAATGAGAGAATTTTCATTTTTGGGTGAACTATCCCTTTAACAAAATCTAGTACAATTAATGACAAGACGAATCATTTATTATGAATGACACAAATCACTGACAAAGGGCTAATGTAATATTTTTTACTGCTTCTTCAGTCCAGCATGATACGGTCCACGATGATCCTCTAGGAACAATAACATGGATAACACTGCAGAAAATGGTAACCTGTGATTTTCACTTTAAGGAGCTATTTCTAGCTAATCTAATCCTTTACATTTATTTTGTTGGTGTAATCTAATGTATTCAGGTGGATTCAGTGATAGTAAATAGCATTTGTGACTTGAATTATACCAGTTCATTTAGATGTTAGACCATGTTAGACCTTGTGAATCACATTTTAGATTAACTTTTTCCAGTTAGTAATGCTGTTCAAGTGCCTCAAAATGGCATTGGTTACGCTGTTCTCCCAACGATTAAACAGAATGCTTCTCTCCATCTCAAAATTGTAGAATGAAAGATCTCTACAAAGGGTATTTCTATCTCAGCTTAACAGGTAAATCCCTAAAGGCCTCAATATACTGCCTATGAAAATGAAGAACAAATGGGTGTGACATCATTTAGAACAAAATCTGGCCAAAAAGATTGTATTTTTGCATTTGTTTCTGTGGTTCGTAACTGCTCGCTGAGGCGAACTTTTAGGAAAACTTCTGACTGGCTTCTAAACACCTTACTGCCATTGTTCCATGTCATTGGTAGGTGTGACCTAGAGCTCCACCTAACTTGAAGCTGACAGCTCATTCTGTTTATGTTGTTGAGTCAGTGAAAATCAGCATGAACACATTGGCGTGTAGCGTTATTTGTACCTGGTGAAAATTTACCTACATCGTTCACTTGGAGACATTTTACAAGACCATGTCATTCAATTGTGTGTGTGTGTGTGTGTGTGTGTGTGTGTATTATAATTTAGAATTGTTTCCTCTTTTTTCTCCCTTAGAACAGCATTCATCACATTGAGCTTGCACTCATTCATTGAGCTAACCTAGTGTAATTTGACTCAATCTAATAAAGTAGGACTGGCACTGGAATATGTCCAGGGACACAGGACACACACCTGGCTCAGAACCATAGCCCAGCTAAACTCTGCAATAGAACCCTAAGCAGGATGTCAGGAATCTATGATTAAAATTCCTCACCCCCCCCACAATTTGCTCATCAAGTGTGTTGAGCGAGCAGGGTCAGAGGAGGAATAATTGTGTCAGATTCCTCCTTCATCCTTCATCAAGGTGCTATAATGAAGGCTGGAGAATCCCGGCCAAAGATCTGTTCTCTTGCTGCTCAATATGGGCAGTAAATCAATACCCATTCAGGAAGCGAGAGTGTGGGTGTTTGGGGGAGGGGAGAAGGGGTGAGGATTGTTTCTATAGCGACCAAGCCCTTTTATCTTTCAGCGCTCTTTGGCAGAGCCGGGCAGTGAAAAACGTTTCTGTGAAAGCAACAGCTGTTGTTTCCTCTGTTTTTGTTAGGCTGCAAAGTACAAGGGTATTCTCTTAGCCAAGCCGAAAGGCCAAGGCTGTAAGATAACATAAAAAAAAACGTTGAGAGAGCTCGCTGAAAGGAAGAGAGGGAGTGAGGAAGATTTAACAAGTTCATGGAGTTTTTTGAAAGCACAAAAAGGAAGGAATTAATTAATTAATTAATGGAAGAATTATCCCCTTTAAAAAAATTATAAAAAAGATCTCTTTAAGAATAAACAAGGTCAATACATTCACATGATTCATTTACTCACCTCTTCAGCCGAAGAAATGTGTTAACAAATGAATGTTTAATTCAAAAACAGATCTAAGTTCAGTTCACACATCAACAGGGCTTTAAATAATTGCACTGAACATAACATAATATTGATAAACATGTTTAGGTATGTCATCATTCTTCAAACTTGTTTTGCAGATGCAGGGTATAGTCACCACACTTTGGCGCTACCCGTTAGAAAATTAACACTTTTTTGGAACAAACCAAAAGGTAGCAGTTATCACATTGCTTGGGAAAAGCCAAATAAAGCAGGTTTATCAAGGAAAGGGATTATGAAAGAATAAAGGGCAGTCAAAGACCAAACATTTTCTTTCCCAATGAGACCTGTCCTGAGGGCATGTAGAGAGGGAGCACAAATGGGGCGTTATTTTGATTTCTGCCTTAACGGGAGGGATGAGGAGGGGAAAGGAGGTCCATATATGTGTCTGTGAGGAAGGAGGGAGGGAATATTTGACCCTGCTCTGCTGCAGATGTTGCCCATTGGGAGCAGGTCTGATTCAAGGCAGCTGTCCCCAGAGCTAGGTATCGCTCTTCTCATATCTAGCTTGGGTTTCTGCCGATTTTCATTGCTCACAGCTGCCAAATCTTCTACATCTTCTTTTTTCCTCCAGCTCCTTGATCTTTAACTTCCTGCCTCTCTTTCTGTCTACCAAAATAACCCTGATGTAGCCTTAATATACAGAACAACCCTGGTGCAGCTGTTACAACAGAAAGTTAATCTTCCTTTTGTTTAGAAAACTGCATGTAAAGTACTTCATTAAATAATTGTATCCATGAGTGTTCCTTTCTTAAAATCTTCAACAAAGATAAATGGAATCCAAAATACATAATTGGAGTAAGCAATAAGCCACAAGAAACTGCAGTGATTTTTCTTACAAGAACTTAGTGATTTTTTTTCTATGTGAAAGTGATGTTACCTGTGGTAAAATTACTGTAACACACAAACTTGAGTGATAAAAACAATATGATAAACGACACCAAAGTAAAAATGTTTTATTATTAATTAGAATAAATAGAATTTAGGTTGGGTCGAACTATTTGTTTTATAAACTGGGGTAAATTTGGGTGAGGGGCTGTGCCATAAAATCAGGTTTTTTTTTCCTGTTACTGTATGTATGGTGAAGTAGGGTCTGTAATTCATGGGATTGTAGGATGAAGGCGGACCAAACAATAAACCTCAGTTAAGCCTTAAAGAGAGTTTCTATTTTCACATATTTTAATTACAGGAAATTCCTAAAAATAAGTGAGTAAAGGGAGCTTGATAACTATGCATGCAACCCTGAGGCATGTTGATAATAGTGACCATTGTCTCTTGAGAAGAACCGGCAACATATAATGCATTTCTGTCATACCAAATTATTAAAATGAATTGCTAAAAAAATCCCTTTCGATTAATAATCAATGCTTCTTATTGGGTTTTTGTTAAAATACTATCTGTCCATCTGCACTGAATTCATTAATTATGCTGAGGACCTATTTGTGTTTGCTATACAAAGCCACTTAAACTTGCACACCAATTTAACATATTTATAACCCTTCTGCGCTCTTTCTTTCACATAAACACTCTCTCTTGGATTGTACCAAGTCAGTAACCCAAAGCATGGGTACTTTGACATGGCCTTTGCCATGAAAAGAGGCGACATAATGGGGGAAATGAATGTGCGAAGGATGAATTCTTTCAGGACAACAACTGGGTGCAGTTTGGCCCATGGCCTGGGGGTCGACTTAATAGAGTGAGACCCCCAGTCCCCATTCAGTTACTGAGAGACTATTAACTCTTAACAACTCCCTTGCAAGGGCTTCATAATTTATTCTGTTCAAGCTTTTCTTCACTCCTTCCATCTCTCTGTTTGTGTTCTCCATTTTATTGTGTTTGATTGATATTGCACTTAGTTAATCATTCGATGTTGTTCTGTTTTGTAATTCATGGTGACTGAGTGCACTCTTGACTTGATGTGGCGGGTTTGAGACGTCTGGCTATAAAACATAATCGCTTGCTTTAAAACAAGGTTCGTGGGGTTACTGGGAAGTTAACACAACATTTTGAGTGGCGAGCTTAAGAGATGATTCTCCATTAAATTCAAATATGAGCTTAAAATAGACTGCAACCCAATTTTCCAGCCAAAGCTCTGATATGTTCAGTTCATAACATCTTCAACATATGTAGCTTAGAGTAGTGAAATCTTGATCTTTTTCTAACATGGCAACATTAGTGCCTTGCTAAGGATACACAATTTCATTAAAGCATTATTTTGCTGACAAAAAGATGATTAATAAACTTGATAGAAACATTTAATATAACTGTCTCATTCACTGTGCGATCCAGGCCTTCCTCTCCTTTAACGGTGTTCCTTAAACCTCTTGTTTACTTTCATCTCCTCAGAGGTTAAATATCTAAAACTACATACTAACACATATGGCTGTATACCCTTGAAGCAGGGGGATGATCAATAGGAAACTGCCACTGATGACTTGTTTTTTTTATATCGGCCCTATAAATCCTGCTGGTCACTTCCTTCAATAGGAGTGAAGCTGGGATGAAGACTGAGTTGCTCTTCAGGGTCAGTGGAGCCATTGAAGTTAAAATGGCCCTCCACAGCAGGCTGCTCCTCACAGCTGCCCTGTGACCGTGGAAATTAAGCTATGCCCCACATCAGCAAGTTGTCTTATTCTTTCTGACTCTTTTCTACATCTATTTGTCCCGTCCACATTCATTTTTTAAAGTAGACTCTGTAGACACAAGGATAGACTCCCAAGTAGACTCTTAGCTGTAGTATTCAGTGTTGGTAAATAAGTCAGAATGAGGTATTGTGTGACTGTAAGTGAGAAGTCAATGGCCTTAAGTTGCAAAACACACACACACACACACACACAAACACATTGTTTTTTCTAATATGTTGAGGACCTTCCATTGACTACTATTGTTTTTATAATATACTATTATACTTTTATACTGTTTTTATACTCTAATCATACTTTATCACTAATCATACTAATTATATTTACTTTCCATAAAAAAAAATACTTTTTAATTAATTAAATTACTTTTGTAAGGAGTAACGTAATATTCTAAAAAGTTACTTTTAAAAGTAACATTACCCAACACATAGCAAAGCAATCTGAATCAGTTTGCGATTCAATCTGAAAGATTCATAATGCTTTCACGCAAACTGCTGAATCATTTGGTGCATGCTCTCACTTACCAACATGCTAACGGATTACTTTAAATCACGTGAAAAAAAGATAACACTGGTTGTGGTGGATCTAAAATAAATGGAAACTAAACCTGCATCCTATCGCTTCCAGTGATGAAGAAAGTCTTTATTAAGTTCAACGTGTGCAGCTTGAGAATGACTACTGCTGGTAAAGACATTTTCCAACCAAAAGTGTCAAAACACTTTTTAGCTTTTTTTTATTGAGCAGATGGTAGCTTAGCTAGCAAAATTTTTGAGCAAACCAAAATGTGATAACAGGCAGGTTCGACAGCTTTATGTCTCAATTATTTTGCACATTCACAGGACAGCCCATGTATGGGAATCAGGAAGCTGAGAGCAGTTGAAGCGAATCATTCAAGTTTAATTCAACATTCAGCTTCATTATTGATAGAGAATGCTATTTTACTACTACTGCTTCTGACAACTTTGACAACACTGATCTGTCTATATTTTATATTCACTTTTTATTTTATTCTATTTTTTATTCTTATATTTATTTCTGTCTCTTTGATGTATTGTTTATGCGCTTCAAGCTTCTGTCACCAAGACTATTTCCTTTCTGTATATATTTCTGATTAGGTGCAGGTGATGGTCGTTAGCATTAGCCTTTGTGCAGCAGCTCTCTTGACTTGGATAGATGATGCTGAAGTGTGTTCCAAATGACTGATATTTTTGAGCCCTTCACCTTTCAACCCTCCGAAGCTCTCACTCTGGAGGGCAAACCCTCTGAAGGGATTAGGGCATAGGGATGAGCCCTTCAGAATGGAAGGCACCACAATGCTAGTACATGCCTCTGGGGTGTGCTTCACTAAGTGACTGCCCTTTCCAGGGCCAGACCTTACCACCTGAAAGGTTTGTGTCATTCGCTAGTGTGCTGTTAGTGGTTTAGCTAGTGTGCAACCTATTGTTTACATGTGGTTGCATACTAATTTTAGAATGTTTGTTTGCAGTTGAGTTTGGGGACAGTTTCTAGTTATTACTTATTTAGTTGCAATCTTAGGCATCATGCCACATCAAGAAGGGTTTTGGGGAAAAAATGGTGTGTCTAATACAGGTCCACTGCGGTTTCTCATGCCCTGGAACCACTACCAGCATTCTCCTTTTCCCAGTTTGGAGGCTTCTCCAGTTTGGAGTGCTTCCCTCCCCTGCACTGCCTGTCAGATTAATTGTATGGCTGTTGGTACAAAAATGGTCTATTCTCCATTCTATTCTCCATTAACACCTCTCCTTCCATCACTTCATTATCCTCCTGAGTCTAAACAAGTGGCCAAACTTCATCTGCCATTATTCCCTCATGAGCGCTAGAATTTCTGCTGCTCCACTTGCCTAGCTCCAACTGTTACATCATGAATTACTTTTAAGGCCTTAAAGGAGTAGTTCAACCACAAAAAAATAGTTCTGTCATAATTTACTCAACTTCCTATCGTTGCAAACCCTTATGACTTGATTAACACAAGAACATGCATTGTTTAGCGCTAAGAAGATCTGTGAATGTGCAACAGATGTCAAGATTTTCCTTGAAAAATTATTAAATTACAAAATGATTCTCACCAAAGCTATCGCATGTTTGCAGAAGACCTGGAATACAGCAATTGTTGGAAAGATGAACAGCTGATGATTCATTACATTCTCTACTTTTGAGTTCCACAAAAGAAAGTCCACATAAGTAAATTATAATTATTTATTTCTTTATTTTGTGGAGCTCCAAAATGACCAAAAAGGCCTGTTCTTCACGCAATCTCTGTTGTATGACTTCTGAAGACTTGAAATGTGCCTAAAAGTCATTTAGACCATTTTTGTGATCCTTTATTTTGTTATTTTGCCTTAATTGTGTGCTCCACAAAAAGAAAGAAAAAAGTTATAATGGTTTGTAAATATCAGTAAATTGTATATATATATACAGGTGAAACTCGAAAAATTAGAATATCGTGCAAAAGTTCATTAATTTCAGTAATTCAACTTAAAAGGTGAAACTAATATATTATTAGATGTTAGAATAGATTATGGCTTACAGCTTATGAAAACCCCAAATTCAGAATCTCAGAAAATTAGAATATTACATGAAATCAATAAAAAAAAAGGATTTTAAATACAGAAATGTCGGCCCTCTGAAAAGTATAATCATGCATATGTACTCAGTACTTGGTTTGGGCCCCTTTTGCATTAATTACTGCCTCAATGCGGCGTGGCATGGATGCTATCAGCCTGTGGCACTGCTGAGGTGTTATGGAAGACCAAGATGCATCAATAGCGGCCTTCAGCTCTTCTGCATTGTTTGGTCTCATGTCTCTCATCTTTCTCTTGGCAATGCCCCATAGATTCTCTATGGGGTTCAGGTCAAGCGAGTTTGCTGGCCAATCAAGCACAGTAATACCATGGTCATTGAACCAGGTTTTGGTACTTTTGGCAGTGTGGGCAGGTGCCAAGTCCTGCTGGAAAATGAAGTCAGCATCTCCATAAAGCTTGTCTGCTGAAGGAAGCATGAAGTGCTCTAAAATGTCCCGGTAGGCGGCTGCGTTGACTCTGGACTTAATAAAGCACAGTGGACCAACACCAGCCGATGACATGGCTCCCCAAACCAACACAGACTGTGGAAACTTCACACTGGACTTCAAGCATCTTGGATTGTGTGCCTCTCCATTCTTCCTCCAGACTCTGGGACCTTGGTTTCCAAATGAGATGCAAAATTTGCTCTCATCAGAAAAGAGGACTTTGGACCACTGAGCAACAGACCAGTTCTTTTTTCTTTAGCCCAGGTAAGACGTTTGACATTTGAAGCCCATGTCCAGGACCCGTCTGTGTGTGGTGGCTCTTGATGCAGTAACTCCAGCCTCAGTCCACTCCTTGTGAAGCTCCCCCACACATTTGAATGGCCTTTTTCTGACAATCCTCTCCAGGCTACAGTCATCCCTGCTGCTTGTGCACCTTTTTCTTCCACACTTTTCCCTTCCACTTAACTTTCTATTAATGTGCTTTGATACAGCACTTTGAGAACATCCAACTTCTTTTGCAATTACCTTTTGAGGCTTTCCCTCCTTGTGGAGGGTGTCAATGATGGTTTTCTGCACAACTGTCAGGTCAGCAGTCTTCCCCATGATTGTGAATTCAACTGAACCAGACTGAGAGACCATTTAAAGGCTCAGGAACCCTTTGCAGGTGTTTAGCTGATTAGAGTGTGACACTTTGAGCCTACAATACTGAACCTTTTCACAATATTCTAATTTTCTGAGATTCTGAATTTGGGGTTTTCATAAGCTGTAAGCCATAATCATCAAAATGATATCTAATAAAGGCTTGAAATATCTTACTTTGCTTGTAATGAGTCTATATAATATATTAGTTTCACCTTTTAAGTTGAATTACTGAAATTAATGAACTTTTGCACGATATTCTAATTTTTCGAGTTTCACCTGTATATATATATATATATATATATATATATATATATATATATATATATATATATATATATAAGGGCTGTCATAAATTTATAATCGAATTAATTACATGGTGTTACGATGTAACGATTAATCACATATACAAATATTTGCTGTGAAAGACCCTCATATAACAATAATTCAATATATAATGATGAAATAATTATACATAGTTATCTTTAAATATTAAAAAATATTCAGATAATTAAATGCATTACATTCTTGTGGCAGAAAAGTAAATCATTGATAAGACCATTCAAAAAGCGGCTTTAGATTACAATGTATTGTTTACTATCATATTATTGATCATAATCCAATCATTGGCATACAGTTCACAGCAATCCATTTCACAAGTGAAGTTGTCAATCAGTTGGAGATTTATTATGAGGTTTTGTTTAAGGACCCATCAACGTTGGAGATTTATTATGAGGTTTTGTTTAAGGACCCGTCATTTTTTTTTTTTTTTTTTAAACAAGTCAGGGGTATACATAGTACACAATACTACAGATATATTTGACAATAATGCCAAGACGTTATTTTCATTACATAGTGCAATGGTTTTCAATGGTTGAATTGTTGGAGGTTGGAGTTGTTGGAGGTACAAAGAGTATTTAAATAATATTTCAAGTCTTTACAAAAAGTGCAAATAGGGGCTTTATAGACATATATGTCATTTACACTTATGTATAAAAAACTTGGTAAGAAAAATAAACAGATTAATCAGAAAATATTAAAACTGTGAAAACCAAATAAAACGTCTTTATAAAGCAAAGAAAAACTAGTTAAAATATAGGTAAAATTATCCAAAATACTACAGCGTGGACACATTCCCAAAAAAGGTGAGGGGCAGATTCATCTACAGCATTACAGAAGGAGCAAAGTGGATCTATTTCAGAGAGCATGTTTCTTAAATAAAGATTGACTGGGTAAAAACAGTTTAAAGGACACCTCCTTAACCTTTTTGGTAATTATATATTTGTGAGGTAAAGACTATACAACCTGCATCAGACATGCTTGTGTCGTGTCTCGGGTGTGTTGCATCATAAAATGTAAATGTTGAGGTCACTGTGTCAAGTTAAATATAGTTTAATACTCAATCTTTAAACACATCTTGAGATCCCTTGGTTCGCATTTGCGCTCCTTCAAGTGTTTTGAATGCAAGAATGTAACGCATGTCTGTGTTGTGTGTTGGCTGAAGGGTTGTTAATGTTTTGTTCACTGTATAAACTGTGTGTTGCTCACACAGCTGAAATTTCACTCGCTGCCCTCTGGAGTAAACAGGTGGAACTACAAGCTTGAATTTCTCAGGAAAGCATTGCGATAATGTGTTAAATTGACAGCCCTAATATATATATATATATATATATATATATATATATATATATATATATATATATATATATATATTAGTATTGTTTTTTAAGGAATTAAAAATATGTCCCATCTTTTCTTATATTTTTATTGCATCAAAAGAAGCATCTAAGTAATGTCATTTAAAATGATCTTGCTTCTACATAGCAATAACAATAAAAATGTACATACCACCAACAGTGACCAACTATGACAAAAGCATTTCAAAATGTTATTTGTTATCTCCATCTGGAAAGAACAAGAATGCCTCACTTTCAACAAAGCTCACATAAGTGTTTACACTGACACTAACAAACATGGTACACTTGTTCCAGGAGCTCTAACAATACAAGAACAGGACACTGAGCTTGCTCTATTGCACCATATATGGAGTTCACATTTGAGAGCTGCTCTAAGCAAAGTTGCAGATAGGTAAAGAAGAAAAAAAAGTTTTTACATGCCAAAGAATAGATAAAAAAAATTAAGAAATAGTAAGAAGAAGAATAAAAAAAACATATAGAAAAATAAATATACAAAGTGTTTTAGGACCAGCTTACACTTTCTATGTTATAATTTAGAAACAACTGTATCTAAAGAATAAGACAGGGGGGCATCAGTCAGCGTCAGGCCCGGCTCCACAGGGGGGCCTGGCCCACCAAATCATGAACTTGGCCCACCTTGAGAACTACACCTACACCCACCCCTCCAACTATTCGGCCCACCTGGCGGGTCCTAAGGCCCACCTTAAATTTTAGAGCTGGAGCCAGGCCTGGCCAGCATTCTGGCTATCAAATACTGTGTGCAAATTGTACAAGATTTTCAAAAATCCTACCAAATGAGCTTTCCGTTTCAATGCAAATAGCCCAGGCTCAGCTGTACCAACTGTTTACATGTCTCATCACTTGCCCCATAATCTTTTTAAATTAATAAAAAAGAGTTTGAAATCAGTGATTCTTCAGTCTAAACTATACTTTATGCTTTGACAAAAGTACTGAAAGTATCAAAATGTATGGGCTGAGGAATAGTTGCGAAATGTTACTGAAAGCCCTGCTGTGACGTTTCCTGTAGTTTTCCCGATTTCTCTTGGACAAGGAACATTTTTTTTCTTTTCCTAAAGTGCCAGGAGATAATTGAAAACATAGCAAGTGAAGTGTACACAGTACAGCCCAACAATTGGTTCATTATCCAGAAGAACTAATGTAGTCCAATGGTATTTTAAATTTATTTTTTTAAGTTTTATTAAAATAGAAGCTGAATTAACTTTCATTTTGCTGGGAGTGATGACACAACTAAACTGAAATATAAAAAATTTAAAAAAACATCTGCATGCAATGTAATTTTTCTTTCTCCTTTTTTACTTTTTCAATAGGGACTTAGAGCTGGTTGGCTTAATTTGTTATATTGTAGGTTGTCTTTTACATTTAATGAAATTAAATGGCTTTCACAGTTGCTCAAATAAACCTTAACATCACTCTTCAAAACTTACATGAATTGATTATTCTTTGCTTAAAGGCATCGATTGGCAATGCAGTTTTACTCTCAAATATAATGCCATGGCAGCATTGTCCATCTATTTCTCCTCTGCACTTTCACCCACAATACCCCTGCAGGAGAATTACAGCAAAAATCCATCTTTTTATCAAACAGGCCACACTGACATGACTAGTTTAGTTGCTCGATTTCAATTGTTCCATCCTTTTGCCCATTCTAAGAGCCTTCTCATTATTTCAAACAGTGCATGCTGAGCTCTACTGCACGGGCTGAAACTGAGCGCAAGAGTGCTTCAAGGAAAGAAAACAGGGCCTTCAACTACCCCCCAATGCTTGAGGGAGTATATAGGCAGCAGTGTGGACTGCATAGAGTATGAGGACCGGGGGCCAGCGGATCTTTCCCACATGCTACCCCGTGGTTCGGCTCTGAAGAGGTGTCAGTGAGTGCTAGAGGAATGAAGTGCCTGAGCATTGTGCTGCTGAACTATTATGTGCTTAACATTACCATGACAAAAGTGCTACTCGAATTCTCCATTCAGCCAGTTGAAGGGCCCTTGTCCCCACTCTAATAAAACATTTTGCAACCATCGCCCCCATTTGAAGACCCCGGTGACAAGAGAGGGAGAATAAGAGTGGTGGGTTTTAACAGCATGGAATGAAGAGGCAGAGACAGGCCTAGCTAAGCATGTTTAAATGACATGGAGGCAACAGTTTGTATATATCTTGAATGTGCATTCGAAATATATATATATAAGATAACGCACCATCGAGCCCCTGATGAAAGACATGCGAACATGTCTTTTTCCCTTTATGGCACACATATATCACCAAGCAAGACATTAAATTACACAGAGGACATGGCACAAATCTGTTTTCTCAGAATTTTCTATAAAACTAGTGTGTAGAATGGCCATAAAAGTGACAGTACATGCTGTAAGGTAACATTTCTATAGAATAAATTATGTCATGGTACAGTATTTAATATAGTATAGAGTTGTCTAAATTACTTTTCAGAAAACATGCAATTGAATAAGTGTTAATATGTTTACGTAAAAATGACAGTAATAGTAAGCAACTCGCAGCAAATTGTAAAATTATTTTCAAGACAATAAACTTGGATGTTGGTTTGATGTAACTTGATTTATATCAGATATAAGCTTTTAAAAACAGCTATTTTAAGGTCCCTCTTCATAAGTGTAATAATTATCACATCAGCTGACTGGCACACTACAGATAATATATATGGTTTTTGGAAAAATCACATCCTGGCACCAAAAAGTTTTGGCTAACTTTATTTCCACCTCAGTCCAACACCCTTCCGAGACTGAATTTTTGTTGTTTTTTCATTTAAGTATCTAAAGAGATCAATAACATTTAGGAGCCAAATAGAGAACCTGTTACAAGATAATCACTTTGTATGTTGTTCTGCTACTGTCTCAATTTAGAAAGGACTGAAGTCCTGATTTATGTGCGGCAGTGGAGTGCAGACATAGGCCTTTTAGCAAACACAGTGATTGAAAAATAAATAAACATCTGTCTGTCTTGGCCCAGATGCAACACGGATACCCCAGGGAAAAGCCACTCGCTTTTGTGTTCACATTCTAAAGATATCAAAATATCAGAGTTTATGCCTTCAGCAAACATGTCTGTTTGCTAAGTCGTGTGTCAGCACTTCAAGCTCCTGTGTGTGATACTTAATCTGTTCCTGAAAGGCTCCGCTCAAGCTCACATATTCTAGATTCAGCATTGTGACCCATGCATGGCCTTAGGTGTCAGTAAAGTGTAACTTCGTAATGACACTATGAAATATAGCAAATATAATAAATTACGCATACTCAGTTTGAATTTTTGCACTTTAGTTTTTTATGCCTTAAAAAGAAAATCACTAAGGCAGTCATACAGTGAATTTAGACATTTCTACACAGTATATAGTTTGTCTTTGATAACATTTAAAAGATTCTCTGAAATCTGTACACTGTACAATATCTTAAAAGGAAAAATAATTAAAACAAACATTGAACTTCCCTTTAAAGCTGGAATAATTGCCCTTTGTTTTGAAGGTTATTTTTGATAAAAATAAAGTTTTCTCTGATGAATCTCTGGTATTTTCATAAGGTGTATCAAATCTACAGAATACTCGCATAGGCTATTATCTAATATCTACTCATTCACTCCAGCATTCAAAGCACTTTATACAGAAGTTATATGCAAGATCATTTGCAACTTTATAAAAAATACTTTACATATTTAAAAAATCTAGTTTTACATTGGCAGTGCACAGCTTTGTAATCAAAATATTTAATTATTAAAATGTCTATGTAACAATATAAACATTTTCATATCCTTTAAGGAAATAAGTTTGACAGAGTCAAAACATATTTGATATAGACAAATGTGTTTAAGGCAGTTGACTGACTTGCAGTACTCTGCTCTTAAATGACTTCAGAATAAGAATTGAATGCTTGATAATGGAAACTTCCATTAGATGAGGCACAGTTCACCTGGGCCAAATGAGTTGCAGCGGTACATTTGCATAGTGAATCACAGCACATTTACGAGACCATTTCTGGGCATGAACTACATCTCAAAACTTTTAAGAAATGTTCCAGATTGTACACAAGTTCAGCTCAATTGACAGCATTTGTGGTATAATGTTGATCCCCACAAAAATAATCGACTCGTCCCTCGTTTAATTGCACTAAGAGTAGAAGTGAATGGGGCCAGTTCATTTACTTTAAAATACACACCGTTTCATAAGTATTGCCACAAGATGTAAACATTAAACAAGTTAACATGATGTTAGTGTAAGAAAAAAAAGGAGGATTTACCGGCGTTACGGTGTTTACCAGATTACCAGCGTTATGTTGTCACAGCAACAAAGTTGTACTATTGGATATAACTTAACACAGATAAAGTTAGTAAGCAATTTTATCACACTAAAATCATGTTAACACCAACAAATCATGTTTACGTCTTGTGGCTATACTTTTAAAACGGTGTGTGTTCGTTAATTGGCCCCATTCACTTCCATTATTACTGCGCGATTTTTGCTTTGCTTCTGATAAGCGAGGGGCAAATCAAACTTATTGTTGTGGCAATCAATATTACAACACAAGTGCTGCACTGAACCTGGAGCTTTCCTTTAACTTGTGTAGTCTACTCTTTGGAGACAAAAAAGACAAAATGCACTATTCCCGAACAGCTGTTGGAGCAGATGAATATCTTGCCACCAAAGTGATCAATGAAGCGGCACAAGAACCAAAATGGATGCCACCACAGTCAAAACGGAACATGCCACAAAAGCAGAACCTGTGTTCCTCTTGGCCTCAGACTCCAATGGATAATACTCATCATCCTGTTCATCGTCGTCCAAACCACTGGAGCCTTCTTCGTCCACGGGAGGGGAGTCAAAGCAAAGGGTTTTCATACTAGTTTTGATAAATTCACAGATAGTCCGCTCGGATCCGTCACAGACGCAAGAATCCAAGAGTTGCGCTTTGGGTAGTTTTCGCATGTACGCGATGACATTGCGGCAAGAGTTCGAGCAGCTGGAGCCGCTGAAGAGTTTCCCGCAGTGAATTAAATAATCGCCCATCGCGCTTCGGCACTGGCCGTCTCTCTCGCACTGCCGCCGTGCTTCGGTGCAGCCCATGCTGCTGGTTTTGGGCAGGCACGGCTCGATGGCTCGCTTGGTCTCACGGCAGCGGGGGTCCGAGGCGCAGTTGCAGTCCTCCAGCGCCGGGCCGTTTTTGGTCAGGTTTAACTGAACCAGCGACGAGATGCAGTGACTGGGACATTTTCTCCTCTGGCCGGTCAGGATGGTGTCACAGGCGTGCAAATACTGATCATACGCGTAATGACACTCAGGCTCCGACTGACAGTTTAATATCGCTTGCCAACAAATCAACCGACGGCCGTGATTGGAAGCGGCGAGAGAAAAATAGCCGAAACACACAAACACACAAGCGAAAGGCCAAATCAACGTGCGCGCGTCCCGAACCAAACATGCACGATTTGCCATGTCGAATGCGGTAAAAGTTTGGTTGGCGTCAGGTCCGTTTCAAACTCGCATATTTCATATTTCCATTACAGCTAGTGAGGGAAAACTCCCTCAGCTCAGATCATGCCTTCAAATATTAATGATATGTTCAAGATTTTAAGGTCCATCCAAAAGAAGAAAAAGGTTTCCCTTCGAAATCTTGTGGTGCTGGTCTACTCAGTTGAAGATTTCCACGGTTACTGTAAAGCTGTAAAGATATATGTTTGCGTATTCCATGGTGGATTTTTTTGTTGTTGTTTTTCTGTTTTTTTAACAAAGGAGCCTGGGTTGTTAAAAGTGCTGTTTCCAGCAAACGGTTCATTCACTCCATCGTCCCGGCTCGTGTGACAGTGCGGTGTTTCCTCCTTCCACCGCTGTCTATCTTGTGGGTAGAAGTGAGGAACCCAGGAGCTCGTCCTCTCGCTTCTCCCACTCACGTCCAAATGTGCTCGCTGACTACACGCATTTGTACTCTTGCGATTTCACCGTCCCGTTGACTGAAGTGATAAATTCACGGGTGTGCGCTTGTCGTCCGTCATTAAAGACGCATCTGGACGCAAACAGATAAATAACACGGGGAAAGCACACCGCCAACAAATTCACACACTGGCCTCTTTCTGACCCGTTGGTTTTTCTTTATCCATTCTACCCCTGCGGAAGTTTTGGGGATTCCTATTGGTCAGGCTGTTTGTTGCAAGTTTCGACGTCAAGTAGAAGGCGGGAGAATGGGGGTTGGGCAAGATGATGGGTCAGGAATGGGCTCTCTAAAAGGTTTAGATTACCTCAGAGCAGAAAGTGAGTTAGAAAGGCTAAGAAGAGACCGAGCTGTAATGCTGTTTGTCTGAATTTGTATGACGAGCATTGTTGTGTAGTGTTAAAACATTTTTAAGGCATCACAGATCACATAGGCTGAAGTGCTATTACATCCCCTAGCAGCTTTTTCACATATCAGACTCCAATAATCTTTCTGCTTGTTCTTACTCTCCTTCTGCTTCTGTTAGGCTAAAGCCAGAAATCTACTTCACACACGTACGCTTGTGCAGAGGCCAATACTTGGCCAAAGCATTGCCAAAGCACGGTCAGGTTAAACATAATATAAATACTGTTGCTATACATTTAATGATATTAACTGACTTGCACAGCAATATTCCCTTCAAACTGTTGCTTTGCCATAACAGTCGATTTGAAAGGAAAAATTGACCTTAGAAGTGAAGAGTTCACAATAATATCCACTATAGCTTACTTGTGGCAACGGTAAAGGAATATTCCGGGTTCAATACAAGTTTAGCTCAATCGACAGCTTTTGTGGTATAATGTTGATAACAACAAAAATTATTTGGACTCATCCCTCCTTTTCTTTAAAAAAAAAAAAAAAAAGCAAAAATCGAGGTTACAGTGAGGCACTTACAATTGAAGTGAATGGGGACAATTTTTTGAGGGTTTAAACAAAGAAATGTGAAGCTTCTTATTTTATAAAAGCACTTACATTAATTATCCTGTTAAAACTTGTGTAGCTGCAAAGTTGTTTAAAGTCAGCATGAAATGGAAGTTGCGATCAACGTTTCTTTTTTATTGTGACGTATATCCGAGTGAAACGCTTTATCGAACAAGAAAAAAAAATGTAGGGTTGGACTTGATTTTGGTCACCATGAATTGATTGGATCATAGATTGTGGGCATTGCAAACTAAATGGAGGCAGATCTAAATGCAAGTTTACAGTCAATTGTGGTGGATTATTCTCTACCAGACACACCACCGGCATTCTCCCTTGAAGAACTTTTTGAGGAGGAGGACGAGAACGAGGACGATCAACAGCAGCTAAATTTCACCAAAGGAATCACTCCATATTTATTTGAGCCACTACATACTGCGAACCGAGAGAGTGACCGGATGAGGCAGCTGACGGTCAAGTTTGTCATGTGTCCCAATGGTTAAGCTTCTTTACTAAATCCATAGTTATTGACCTTAACTGCCATAACAATAAATGTTATTTATTGACTTTATTTATTGGCAAGATTGTTGAATGACAGCTTTACCAACAACAATGGCTTAAAACAATATCTAAATAGCTATCCGCGAAAGTGGCTGTCGGACGGATACAACATACAAAACATCACTATGGCATTTCACAATCTCAAAACATTATATGATTATTTCTAGTAAGCTAGTTAATTCATTTAGCATACCTTCACACTCAGTGATGTTCCAACTGTGTACACAGAACGACAGCTGTGTCTGCCAAGTGCAGAAGTTTAACAAACCCCATTTCGTGCAGCTTAAACTTCATGAAGCATCCTTGGGTAAATGCCTCACACACAAATGCTAATTCTCTGTGATTCCTCCTCCTTCAATGTGTAAAAATTTGAGCCAGCGGCCACTCAACCAGGGAATTTTGGGGATAGGGAAGAGGGTTTGGGGAGGGGAGCAACCTAAAATACAACTTACCACCATGTCTTCATTTTCTAATTGCTGCGTTTATTTCATGTGAGTGATAGGTTGCTGGAGGGGCGAGATTGAAACTCGTCTGGCTATTGGACAACCTCATTGTTCATCCCTCGTGCCAGTAAACACGTCATCAGACATCAGAGAAGTCGTTGCGAGGGGGCAGGCACAATAGTGTTTTTGATTAAAGATAATAAGGGAATATCTTTATTTTTAAATAATGATGCAAATGGATAAATCGTTTATTATAAACACTGCAATATTCCATGAAAAAATATTGTCAATTTTGATTTCATGGTGACTTTATATTGTAATTTTGACAGTCATTTTAGGGTTTGTTGACATTACAGTGTCATGGTAACCAAATTGTAAAATTGGTTATATCTTCACGTAGAAAAAGTTAGTATATGGAAGCGCAGCGTAGTTCTAGCGGGAAGACTAGCAGCTGTACATCATCACATCATTAGCTGGGTAATTCCAATCACATGTAAGCCATTGCTTTATATGTCTGCTCACAATCTATCACATTGCTGTTTCAGTGTGCTAACACCACAACCTCCACCACCCCACCACCACTAGTTGAGTCCTGTCCCGCACAGGGGTAGGCTCCTCGCCCCTGCCTCCTATCTCTGGCATGACATGACGGTTCCGGGTACAACTCCCTCGGACCGCCGGATGGAGCCTACGCCAAAGAGAGAGGCATTACTTTTTGTTTTACATTTATCAAATAAATGGCATCTTAAACTTCACTCAAGCCTGCGTGTCTTCCCGATAGAAGTGATTTTATCAAACTAAAACCATGTTTACACACATATCCTTTATGTCTTCTGGCTATGTCTTGTGGCTATACTTTGTGGCGTAGTGAAAATGTGCCCTGTCACTTTAAGCCATTGTGTTTGCTGTGAGAAATGAAATGAAATGAAATGAAATTAAGACAACATTGGAAGCTAAGAAGCTTTTCTGACCAGCCTGGTTCCCTTAAGGTTTAACTTACCCTCTGTGTTCTTGCCGCTTGTGCCTCACACTCATTCAATGTGCATGCAAACGGACTCCTGACCAGCGCACACTTTTTCTCTGATCCCAGAGTGCTTGAACTTTCTCCCATGCACCTATACGCACCTATACCCTATATACACATCCACATGGGTTTATCACTTATTTAATTAAATTGATTGTTTGCTTTATTTACATTGACTTATTTGATCTACATTTTCATTATTGTTTAATATAAATATTGTATTTTGGTAGCAAGTCGATACTAAAATAAAGAAGATGTAACAATACCAGTGTTTCTGCAGTACCAGGCAACTCAATTCTGTCCCTGCTTGCTGTCTGAATACAACACACAACAAACACATGCTTTCAAATGCTCAAAGGCTTATTTGAGCATATGCTCTGTTACTCCTTTTACACTGAAACTGACAATTAATCAAATTAAAATCATGATATGTTCTAGTGTTATTATTAAACCACAAAAGGAAGCAATTTTATTATATATGTGTATATAAAGTGCATGCTTCAATGTGAATGTGTGAAGTTGCTCATGTACTGAAAACACCACATTTTATGAGCGTCATGTACTGTGCTTGTTGTAGTTGACAGAAGAGAGTGCACATTCACGGTGAAGCACGCCGCTTTAAGGGGAAATATAAACCGAATTTAGGAAAAAGTAAAACTGATTTCATTGAGTCCTACCTAAACTTGAAGCAATGTTATCTTTATTGAGAAACACTTCAAGAAATTATATTTATGATTGACATAAATACATAGATTAAATAGATTTGTTAAATAGGCTAAAGGAGTGTTTTCCAGGTTATAATAATTTTACATTTTAATTTAGTTTTTATTTCAATTTCATTTAAAATGTTTCATTCCAATTTAGTTTAGTTTTCATTTTGTTTGTCAGTTCTTTGTTAGTTTTAGGTTAGTTTTCAGTACATTTATTTTTTATTGTATTTTTTTATATATATTAAAGGGTAATAGCAGAATGGGGAAAACAGGCAGTTATTGTGTAACGAGTAACGTATTGAACTTAACCACAAAGTCCCCTTTAATGCAATGAACATGAGAAAGTAACTTTTACAGCATATCTGAAAATTTTACTTCAAACCAAATTCTTTACCAATTCCAAATATAAAACAAATCACAGATTGACAGGGTAAGACTGTGTGTGTGTGTGTGTGTGTGTGTGTGTGTGTGTGTGTGTGTGTGTGAGAGAGATAGAGAGAGAGTGTGTGAGAGTGAGTGTGAGAGCGAGAAATACAAAATAAATTACTGACATTGTTATATGTTCCCTTTGTTTTAACACAATGAACAATCATGCCAAATAAATGTTAAATTATAATAAATATAAATTTTCTGTATGCTTCCGACCTGCTGTTCCCAAATGTTTTTAAACTAAGGCACCCTTTTATGGTGTTCTATCTATCACTCCATCACTTTCTTTTATAATTATCACCTCATAACTGTCTTTTCTATCTATCACTCCATCACTTTCTTTTATAATTATCACCTCATAACTGTCTTTTCTATCTATCACTCCATCACTTTCTTTTATAATTATCACCTCATAACTTTCTTTTCTATCTATCACTTCACTCTTTCTTTTCTATCACTTCATTGCTCTCTTTTCTATCACTTCATCACTTTCTTTTCTATCTATCACTAATCACTCATTCCTTTCTATCACTCATCACTTTCTTTTATAATTATCGCTCTATCACTCATTTCAGTCTCCCCATCAGCCCATCATGTTTTCTTATTTACCACTCTCATCACGTTTTCTTTTCTATTGCTCCTTCACTTTATATCCATCACTATTTATTTTCTATCTTTCTATCTGTCCATCACTCTTTCTTTTTCTCTCTCACTTTCTTTTCTATAACGCCATCACTTATCTATCTATCTATCTATCTATCTATCTATCTATCTGTCTGTCTGTCTGTCTGTCTGTCTGTCTGTCTATCTATCTATCTATCTATCAATCACTCTTTTTTATTTTAAATCATTCTATCAATTCATCACTATTTCTATTCTGTCTAGCAATGCCGTAGTGACCATCCAGTGCACCCTTGCAACTTTCAACATCAGTTGCAATTAAAATAATAAACTGAGCGGAGATTTTGTGGCATGGCCCTAGCCAGTCGTGATGTCACCCCAGGGTGTTTCCGCTCTGTTGCTGATACAATGAGGTCAGTAGGTGGGTTTAAAGATTCAAAAACAGATCACAGCAAAATGAAAACTAAATAGTTTTAATATTATTTTAATTTTATTTTAGTTAGATTCAGAGCCAATTTGTTCAGAAATAGTTATTCAGAAATAGCAGATCGCTATTTGGCGCCATTGACCAATCAGAATAGAGTATTCCAAAGACCCATGTAATAATCAGAGATCGCTATAAGTAAACCATTTGAATGTTACTGTTCTCTAAATCAGTATATTGCTCTATTTATTTAGAGCGACCCTTCCAACTTGACACAGCAACATTGGCTCAATCAATGTTGTGCATTTGGGGTAGGACTATGGAAGACACAGAGGGTGTATTTTGGAGTGTTGTTTGAAAATAACCTTTACATTTGCAATCCTGTTCGGTGGTGAAAAATTATACTCTTCAGCTTTAAGCATCATTCAGGCCAGTGATTTTCACAATGTTTCTCTTTAAACATAACTACATTTGGGTTTTTATGAAGTAATGTAGCAGATGTGTTGTGAAAAGTCTTACATGCATTTTTTATTTATCAGATGTTACTGCATCTGTAATTGTTTTATTTCAAGAGATACTGTATATCATTTCGGCAACATCTGGCTTTTGCTAAAATACATGTTCGCAATAACCATGTTAGATTTAATATTATACAGGGTTTTTTTTCTAGTATATACTGTATAATGTATACAAAAAATAAAAAACAGCAAATGGGAAAGCATTTCAGCCTAATATCAATTCAACATGATCCAGGAAAGGAATGTCTTTAAAAGTGATCTTGGCTCAGTCAACCTTGTCTGGTCGATTACAAAAGAAAAAGAGACATTGGCCAACAGCATTAACTTATAAATATATAAAATGTAACTGTGAGCTTTGGAAAAAGGTGGACTTCTCAAGTGTAAAATGATAATATGCAAGCTCCCACTTGAACATGAAAAGGGTGCATTTGCTGGTGCTTTGGATCAAGCATCAGTGGGTGCACCATGGGGGTTTGTGTTTCAAACAGAACTCTTGAGTTAGTAATACCTTCAGGCCACTGTACACTGAGCTTCTGACCATAAACAATGAACTCAATGTCAGTTATGGATGGTCAGATCTGGCAATGATGTTTTCACACAAGCTCCAGGTGATGGATGTGAGGAACTCAATACCACTCGAGTCAGTCAAACAGTCTGAAATCTTGAGAAATAGAGACAATAGGGACTTAGCTCCGTATCTATAGTGAGGCCAGCAACCATAAGCAACAAGATATCGATGTCACAGCAAAACAGTCACATATAGCCCCCTTTTAATGCATTTCTTCCCATTTTTGTTAATATCTCAATCCATTTATTTAGCAATTTTACATGGATTTAAAGGAGATCTAAACAGTGGGAGTAAAACGTTTTATAAAAAAAAACAATTTTCTTTGGCAGGCTGGATTAAAATAAACCAGATGCTCAAACAAGAAAGAGAGCTGCATGCCATTACTTTAAAAGGGGATTCATTTAAACTAATGACATGCAGCTTTAAAATAGGGATACATGCCTCAATAATGCAATTTATAGAGCAAACACAATGAAGTCACAGCACAAATTAAGTCCTTCCCTGTTAATTATAAGAAACTTTAAAAGGTATTATTAGCTTGAATTGTTTATTCCAAGTTTTAGTGCAAAAATACACACTAACAAGATGGAATTTTGTGGGTACTTTTAAATGAGCAATATGCGATCTGCATAAACGAAGTGTATAGAAACAATCAATTTAAATTGATATGGATATTCTTCTAAGAACTATAAAGCAGAGTGATTATGGTTAATAAGTTAATTAAAATGAACAGAAAATGTTTTCTCTGTAACTAATTCAATGTTCTGTTACATTAGCATAGCATTAGGTGGTTTATATTATATATTTTGATTATTTGTTTGTTTATTTTGTGTCAGTATTGTAAAATCCACAAAAGGAGGTAGATCATTTTCCTATTTAGCTCCTAAACTATTGAATAGTCTCCCTTACATTGTTTAGGATGCAGACACACTCACTCTGTTTAACTCTAGACTAAAACCTCTATTTAACCAGGCACACACCTAATTTATCCATCAACTCACAATTAGGCTGCTTTAGTTAGGTCTGCTGGAACCAGAAACATTTATAATGCTCTATGACTCAACAAAAAATGGAATGGCATCAACACTAATATTATTCTATTTGTTTCCCTGTCTCAACCTCGGGATTCATATCCCAAGGTTAGTAGAGCCGGCCAGATCCAGCTCTGTTCCTGCTTGGTGTCGGACTCCACTGCTATGTGTCTCTGAGTGATGATGACTAAACTCAGCCGGAGCCAGCCAGACATCACTTCAGTATTTATTGATGAACTTCAGGTGATGAACTGATGCCAACTCCAACTGTACGACATGGAATACTTCATATGCCATTGCCTGAACCTTGGACGTGGGATTTACTTCACCGAAATGACCGGCTGGTTGAACTGCGATTAGATTCGTCTGGGGCCATTTAACGCTCATTATACACACCAGGGAAGGTGTTCTTTTCCTTTCCTATTCTTTTAGGGGGAAAAAGACCCCACGGAGACCATATCCTGCCCCGAAGGGGGGGTTGACATGTGGCAGATATGACGGTATATGGCGGTAGGTCCTGCCACGATGGGAAGGAGCTCTACAAACACAGAGACCGGGGCAGAGAGGGCTCTGCCCAAGGTAGAGGGCGAGGTCGGTCACCTAGCGCAGATCCTGTAGCATGTCAGGGTCAGAACTACCCTCATGCAGTTCTTTTAGTACCTTGGCCTGGCCACCAGAGATGATGTAGTCCTACAGGCCAGGGAAGGGAGTGCCGGACGACTCCTCCTGGTGGCAGCGCTCAGCGGGCACAAGTGCGCTGCGATCGCCTTATCCACCTGGGGAATCGCGATATATCCCTCGGCCGCCACGCCATCAAGGGTAGTGAGAGCAGACGAGCTGAAGGATCGGGTTCGGACAGTGAATGGTGTCCCCCACAACCTCGTCAGTTCGTCGTGCACCTCCGGGGAAAAAAGGAACCGGGGGGGTGTGTGGCCGTGAGCAGCGCCACGACCCCAGGAACCAGGCGCCAGGGCAAGCATGTCGGTCAGCTCCGTGTTGGCCTCAGACTGAGCCGGCACACCTGAAGGTGCTAGCTCAGTCAAGTCCCTGGTGTCTGACATCACCAAGGTGCTTTCCGATGCAGCGATCGACATCTCATCCAGCCCGCAATCTCCGAAAGAGACATTAGGCTGGCACTGAGGCGAGCTTCCTGTCTCATTCCAGAACTGGACAGGAGCAAACGATTGTGTGCTGGGGAATGAGCGGTCCGTGGGAGATTACCCGACGGAACCGAACCATTGAAGTCTCCGAATCAACTTCAACATCAACCAGGCCAGCCTCATACCGTAGGTAGAAGGACCGATGCGGGGAACAGCTGAAGTGGCTTTCCCCCGGAAGAAGGAAAGCCGAGACCTCAACGTTGCCATGGTCATGTTCTCGCAATGAGAACATGAACCATCCATGAACGCTTCCTCAACGTGATTACGGCCCAGACACGTAAGGCAGTGATCGTAGCCGTCAGAGGCGGAGAGGTAACGACCACACCCAGAAACTACACATATATACACGTCTTTTTTAAAAGACATTCACGTCAATCTGTTTGCTCTAATAGAGGAACTATACTCTTTTGCTCAGAATATATACTCTTTTAGCGCTATCGAAGCACCCAGGGGCGTACTCTGCACTAGGCCTGCAGAAGAAAAGAAAGCCGCTGGAATGCTCCATATATCCAACAGCAAAATGCTTTGATAGAGGTGAATTGGAACAGCAGTGGGATTCAGCTTTCTGATACACAACCGCTCAGCTCTGAAGAAAAAATCTGAATGAGAGTGGCATTCCAGCTCCTTTTATACCTGTATGTCCAGGGGAGTGGCAAGCAAATTCCTCTTGCCAATTTCATTGGCCTTTTCTCAAAGATCTGAGGTGTTTTGGGGCTCCCAAGAGCGACCCTAGTGTCACCACATCGACACAACGTCGATTGAATGACAGAAGGGGAACTGGCCCTCACAGTGAGCCTGGATTCTCCCAAGGTTATTTTTTTCTCCATTAACCAACTTCTTATGGAGTTTTGTGTTCCTTGCCACAGTCACCTTCAGCTTGCTCAATGGGGTTCTTAATACCGTACAATTATGATTTAATAATTTATTTATCTTTATACACAATTTACAATCATATTTAATCAAACTACAAAATGATGACTCTACTATTTTATAGATATTACAGATTCATTTTCTGTTAATGCATGATTTTCTGTAAAGCTGCTTTTAAATGATATGTGTTGTACAAATAAATGAAAAGCGCTATACAAATAAAAATGACTTGACTAGTGTTAAGCAATTATGTAATCAGTAAAATAATGTCCACAGATTATGATTATGATTTTATAGCTAAACTATGAACTTTCAATGTGTAGAATTTGTTTTTTGTTTTGTTTTTTACACAATACATTTTATAATTTTTTTACACAGTACAATTTTTTTGTTTTATTTACAGTATACAAGAATGTACCCTTGGCCTTTACTTTTTGCCTTAATCTAAGAATACATTTCTTACACTTTTTTAGGGGTTAGTGAGAAACAGATTCTTTACTATAATATGTGGGTGCTGTTGCCAGATTCTCTCCTTGTCCTTTGTGCAACTATTATGACTATGAATACAACTAAAGGAACACGTATTAATTAGTAATGTAATACCTAACCTAATTTGAAACCATAAAGGGAAATAAATAATTTGCTAATATCCTGCTGGATACACTGAAATTCTGAAAAACTAAACAGAAAAATGGAATTTCAGTTTATCCAGTTTGGATCTGAATTGATTCTTGCAGATTCTTATAGGATAATTAAAGGATTGCTACCAAATTATGATAAACATGATATCAGCATTCTTTTATAATGTTTTGAATCCAGCGCAGCTGCTCTTGGTTTTATTGCTGCTCTAAACACACCATCAACTGTTGTTAGCACCACGACAGAGATATAAACAGCTGCCGCATCAAGTTGTCCAAAACTCTTCAGAAATTTGTTGCAGTTATAATTAGCTTTAAAATGCAACATAACAAATTAAAAATATTGGTTTGATGTGTTACACATTCAGATTTTTTTTTAAGATTGTGTTCTTTTGAATCTGGACCTATCAGTGTTGCACAGTTAATTTTCAGGAATACTCTGAGGCCAAAAACCAAAACCGAGTCATTCAGATTGTCAGGGAGTATTAGGTGTATCGTCGTGGAGTGGACTCTGGAATCCAGACATCAATATTACAGTCAGTGAGGATGTTTCACCCTCAGTCCATTTCAGTCTTGCCATCAGATACCATCCTGTTTTCTTCTGACTGACAACAGATATGAAGGAAGATATCTTGCAACCCCACTATGTTAACTGACTTGATCAGTGCTCTCTCTCTCTCTCTCTCTCTCTCTCTCTCTCTCTCTCTCTCTCTCTCTCTCACTCACACACACACACACACACACACACACACACACACACGTTGTGTTTCCATGTTTTATGGGGACTTTCCATAGACATAATGGTTTTTATACAGTACAAACTTTATATTCTATCCCCTAAACCTAACCCTACCCCTAAACCTAACCCTCACAGAAAACTTTCTGCATTTTTACATTTTCAAAAAACATAATTTAGTATGATTTATAAGCTGTTTTCCTCATGGGGACCAACAAAATGTCCCCACAAGGTCAAAAATTTCGGGTTTTACTATCCTTATGGGGACATTTGGTCCCCACAAAGTGATAAATACACGCTCACACACACACACACACACACACACACACACACACACACACACACACACACACACACACAGCCAGCTGTTCCAACACATGGCCCCCTTGCCTTTCCCTACTACTATAAGTGACTATTTATACAGTCCTAAGGGCCCATCATACCATTGCAAAGAGGGGAAGAATACCATGTGTGCACATGGGCTGGCCAATAAAGACATAACCCCTCACAGACATGACCTTAATCCAACAAACATTGAGTGCATCATAGAGGAATTTTACTGCATTAGACACAACAGAGACTGACAGTAAAATGAGTAGCAACCACAAAGATTCTTTGGGGGCTTTAATGATTTTTATAAATCAAAGAGCAACACTAATGTCACGCAAATGAAGCAGACCTGAGACTTTTTTAAGTTGGATGAAGATTTGGATATATGGCCAGGTGTTCAAATAATTTCAAAATGAATAATTCTTTAAATCTTTCACTAAGTTATTAGGCTATATTGTTTCTCACACCCATATTCATCACTATACTTTTTTTAATCTTTCATGATAGATATTGCACCAATTTGTAGGTTTTTGGCAAGCTCCATTTAATTACATGAATACTTCTAAAGCATAGTAGTTTAAAGAGTATAACATATTCACTGCATAACCACATAACCACACCTGTCAAGCTGTGGTTATAGTGGGAAGAGGTTCTCTCTATTTTCTGAAGCCTGTAACAAACACCTTGTTGTCAGCCCTGCACTGGTATTTAAAAGAAGTATCTATAAAAGTTATAGTGTTTGGCAAGAAAACACAAGATAGCTGAACCTTCAGTACACCTTGTGATCTTAAACGGTAATGCCAGAAATATACTTAACACAAGTTTAGGAACACAGATGTGAGCATTTGGCAAATGCTTTGCCAACGCAATGTCCGATTGAACATACTAACAAGCGTTCTTGCATTACAGTGATGGTAACAAACTTCAGTACTCAAGTGCACGATAGAGCAACCTTCAAATGTCTGTACCAATATACTGCATATGTTTTTATTCAGGAAATTTCCTATAAATGTATTGACTTTAACATACATTTTAAGCAATACACCATTTGAACAGTTGTTGACATGAAAGCTCACCGTAGAAGTGGACGGTTCACACTGATGTCCACTATAGTGTCCGGCTTGCATCAACATTGAGAATGCAATGCGTACTTGTGTTGTATATGAATTGCAGTCTGACACATTTCAAAAGTGCACAAAATCGTGCTTGAGTCACTAGAAGCATCTGCGTTCACATGCTTTCGCAAGGTATGTTTTGGCCTTATAAGAGACTCTTGACTATCATATCTATCCCTCCACCCTCTGCCCCCATACCCCTGACTCTCTGTTGCTAGGAGGCAGGTAACTTGAAACTTTTAGCATGATTCCCCTTTGGCACATTTTGGTTGTGGCCCCTGTTAAGTTACACTTTGCTGTTGTAAAAATCGTGTATTTGTAAAGCTATCACTGCTCACTATCACTGTGGGCCTAAACGCTGGCCACTGCAAAGCTTAGAATGACTGCATGATACAATGGTTTCTTCTTTACATAAACAGATGTGGGGATGCTGTTAAAACTCCAAGCCCCCTGTTTTCCTTCACTCCCATCTGTGAGCTGTAAGAGTAATTTCTTGCTCTCTTTCACCTCTAAGAATTGGTCAGGTTGTAGTCTGGAAAGCTGTGGTGCAGAGCCCTGCCTTTCTTATTTCACTGCTCTGATTAGATGATATCAGCTATTACTTCAGGCCTATGTAACTGCATCTCAATCTCTCTCTGTCTTTCTCTCTCCCAGTCCCAATACATGCTATGGACATTGCAGGAATATGCCAAGCCCTCTAGTATTGAATGTTCTGTTTTAGATTACAGCAATTTTCTGGTTCTCCAGATGTGGTTCCTCCATTACAATGTGATTTACCTGTTCCCAAGAGCATTTTCATGACTTTTATCATAATTATATATGAGAGATATTTGCATTGAATTTAATGTTTTGTTCCAACCAGGTCTATATAGGTTGTGGCTATAAACAACTTAATCATTCATTTCCAAAAAGTTTTCAAACATATTTTTCAAGATAAAAAAAGGTTTTTATAAATATCGTGCATTTTCTTAGTAAAAAATATCAAGATATTTTCTCAGGGTTACACCACATGAACAAAATGTGCCTTTTCATAAAAATGTCAAAATAAATATCAGATGTTTTTTAAACATCACGCTCAGTTTTGAGGGTCTAAAGGTGTATGCTCATGTATGCTAGGACACATGGCCATAATATACACCTGTTATCCTCTGTAATTGTATTGTATAATTAATTTTGTGAAAAGAAACCACGTTATGATCATGAACAAAAAAAATTCTAGATCGCACACCCACTGCAGACTCACAGGTTTACTTCTCCAGTCTACTAACTGACCATGTTTGAAAGTGCGTAAAACATTTGAAAATTGTGTCGTAAGTTTCATTTGAACACTTGGAAGGACAAGTCAACCCATTGCTCAGAGACTTTTTTTCACAGTGGAGAGAGAGCTTGTACACTCAAGGTTGCCAGATTGTGGAACTAAAGCGTCACCCTGGCAGCATGTATCCAAACTATTCAAGTGTCCAGATCTGATTGGGTGATTTCACCTATAGAAATCTGGCAACAACAGACATGTCGAAATCTAATTATGACTGGCTAATCGCCCATATTTAAAGTCTGTTATTTATCAATGTATTAAAATTAAATATTAAATATTTTACTACCTTGATTAGTTCTAAGTAGGCTAATACTTGCATCCCCCCTCAACTCGAGCACTGTATAGCCATCATAAAAATAAACCATACGATTCCAGTGCTCTAATTAATGTCTTCTGAAGCAAAACACTAGGTGTAAGAAATAGAAACATTTATATAGATTTTACAGATGATACATTTACAAATGTTTCGTTTCAGCCAGCTTGAGGTTTGTACATTGACGAGGGTGAAGTTCAAACTGAAATAAGTGCTACAGCATCCTCTGCATAGATATTCATACGTAGATACCTTATTAGCAGCTGTTTCTATGGACTGCAATCCTGTCTCCACACTAATGCAGCAGTCTGAGCAAGGAGCTCTGAGGTATCTAGTTCACTCAATCACTTGTATTCACACTGATTCAAACAGCTATCCTTGTGACAATTCCAAAATGGCGCTGCAGTTGATGTATCCAAACCAGCCAAATGAGGCATCTATGTAAGATTATCTATACATACATTCTCAAGGTGCGTACACACTGCCAGCGACATCGCGCGCGACAGCAACTCAATACCATTCATTTTCAATGCGAGCACAGCGACTTCCGGCGACACGAGCTGTCGCGACCGTTGCCGCTAGATGTGGGCGTGTCCAGCGACGCGACAAAGTTGAGAAAAGTTCAGGTGCGTACACACTGCCAGCGACATCGCGCGCGACAGCGACTCGATTCCATTCATTTTCAATGCGAGCACAGCGACTTCCGGCGACACGAGCTGTCGCGACCGTTGGCGCTAGATGTGGGCGTGACAAAGTTGAGAAAAGTTCAACTTTGAAGCGACTAACGGAAGCGACAGCCAATAGGAGATAAGACGGGAGAGCTCACGTGATCCTTCTCTCTCTCTCTCAGCTCCTGCAGTAACGGAAAGATGGATGAAAGGTTAATTCTTGCTGTTAGAAATTTTCCAGTGCTCTATATGTCTCTTCCCACGTACAAGGACATTTTTAAGAAAAATACTGCGTGGAAAGGTGTATCTGAGGTCGCGGGGATTTTATGGACCCAGACAGACCGGCATTTGCATTTTCGCCGCAGATAAACAGCCGCTATGGCAAACGCCTTGTTTCTCATTCATCTTTGATATAAAGCATTTTATGTACTGATTCCATTTATATTTAGTCTTTTCCCTCCAAAATGTTTGTTTTTAGTGGCAAGAAAAGAGATTCGCTGTCAACAGCAATGGAATGGTGTCAACAGCAATGGAATGGCATCCGTGAATGTCATTTATAAACGTTACTAGGCAACCAGTAGTGGGAACACCCACTAGCGACTTCAACGCCAGCCACTGGCGACCTGCAGCGATAAAGTCGCTGGCAGTGTGTACGCACCTTTCAACTTTGGAGCGACTAACGGAAGCGACAGCCAATAGGAGAGACGACGGGAGAGCTCACGTGATCCTTCTCTCTCTCTCTCAGTTCCTGCAGTAACGGAAAGATGGATGAAAGGCTAATTCTTGTTGTTAGAAATGTTCCAGTGCTCTATGATATGTCTCTTCCCACGTACAAGGACATTTTTAAGAAAAATACTGCGTGGAAAGGTGTATCTGAGATCGCGGGGATTTTATGGACCGGCATTTGCATTTTCGCCGCAGACAAACAGCCGCTATGGCAAACAGCACGCCTTGTTTCTCATTCATCTTTGATTTAAAGCATTTTATGTACTGATTCCATTTATATTTAGTCTTTTCCCTCCAAAATGTTTGTTTTTAGTGGCAAGAAAAGAGATTCACTGTCAACAGCAACGGAATGGCATCCGTGAATGTCATTTATAAACGTTACTAGGCAACCAGTAGTGGGAACACCCACTAGCGACTTCACCGCCAGCCACTGGCGACCTGGAGCGATAAAGTCGCTGGCAGTGTGTACGCACCTTTACTGTTGTTAACAGTGCGCTTCCAGTTTTTCATGTGCTGGTTCTCGCGTGAACTTGCCAACGCGCTTGACCTCGACTCTTGTGAATGTTTAGTAAGAAAAAAGTTTTAAATATTGATCTATTTCTTACAATCACCTAGCGTTTCGCTCCAGAAGACATTAATGAATGGTTTACAATTATTGATTTGTTTTAGGTTACAAACTGGTAATTACAAGGGTATTATGCTATAAATGTGGTTTATGAGGATATTTCTAGTGTCCCAATAATTAAATTGCTTAAAAAAAACATACTAAACAATTATTTTTTTTAATGTAAAAATATAGAAAGTTTTTTTGTGAGGGTTAGGTTTTGGGGTAGGGTCAATGTTAGGGGATATAGTTTGTACAGTAAAAAAAATTATTATGTTTATGGAGAGTCCTCATAAGGATAGCCGCACCAACCTGTGTGTGTGTGTGTGTGTGTGTGTGTGTGTGTGTTATTATTATTGCAAAATCCTAACTAGTTTCACCGTTATCTGTACAACCCTCAGCCCAACTATTCTCTGGTATCCAGCTTTAAACAAAGCCATATGTATAGCAAAGCAAGATGGTACATGCAAAAAATGTCAGTATTTTGACATGGAATGATTCTAGCTCTTAAAACAAGGGTCTTATGTTGTTAATTGTCTGCTGGCAATATGGCAGAAAATGTTATGTCATGGTTAAATTTTATAGAATCCAATGTTTTTATTTGTGCTCAGATGTGGCCTTATGAGGCAAGTGAGTATTCCCAACTTTATAAATCTCATTCAGGAAAAATGCATGATCAGCATTCACATAGCAGAACAGTTTTGTGAATTCTATGTTACTATTGTTAGAGATCATGAATGCAAGCTGTAGCTAATCAATACTCAAAAACTCTTTTAAAAGCAATTTTCCAAGAAACAGATGCTCATTTCAAATACGCCTAAAATGTCCCATAGAACACTCATCATTTCACTCAGCTGAGCTGAGGCAATATGTCTAGATGCTGGTATTTTGCAATAATGTGCTCATTAGTGTCTGGTTTCTGCTAGTAATACTGTTGCTTATGGCTCTAGTATCCCACAGATGTTTCCAGACATATTCATCACTTCTTGCCTAAAGGTCACTGCTCTGTAATCCATCAGGAACTTGCTTCTTTTCGTCCCTTAGTATGGTTCAGGCTGAGGTTACAAACATCACACTAGATTTATGTGTAGTGGTGTTGTAGTTTTCTACTATAGGTTGTAATGTTGTGTGATTGCCCTGTCATGGTTGCAGGATTGACTAACATGGTTCTTAGAGGCTCATGGATTTTAAAAAATCAGCTTGTCAAAGTATAAGTCTTTTATGGAGGACTAAGTTATCTTTATTATGCTGAGCAATTGTAATTCCTTCTTTTGGCCAAGAGTATTTTGGACCCGATGAACACAAAAATAACTAAAATAATAAGGTTCTGTAAGAGCTTTTCCTGGTCAAGTTTAATTTCATTTTCTTATTGACCCCATTGCTTGATTGTAATGCCCTTAATCTGAATTCTTAAACTGGACTATATATAACACTCTTTAACATTATACCTATATCACTGTAGGATAAACACAGCAAAAATCTAATTCTTAATTAGTATATTTGTCTTGTTTTTTTATAAAATGTCTAAACATCCTTAAAATGGAAATAGTGTCTATTTGCACCCCGGTGTAAATAGCTGCCCTGTGTTTGGACCCCAATAGCCTGGCGAAACCACAGAAATATATGACAAACTAAACAATAGATGTTGCTATAATGGCATGGGGTGTAAAGACGGGGCGTAAATGTGTACTGTTGTCCTGGTGTTTTGTCCCACTCTTTTCCCCATCTGATTTCCTGATTCCATTCTTAATATTTCCTTTAATACTACTTATAATAATAGATACAAATTAATATGAATGTTGATTTCATCACAGTGATTTTGTCACGGTGAATATCGGTGAGTGCAGGTAAGAGTTTGATCAGTAGGCTAGGTCTGTCGATTGCACTCGTTCCCGCAGCTCAGCATCACTTGTGTGTACATGTATTACTAATATTGTAGTAACCGTGTTTTTTGGCAGAAACCATAGTTTTAATGCAATTAACCATGGTGTTAGTACAGTATTATGATGGTAAGATAGTAATTCATGGTTAATTTTGTGGTTACAGTAAATTTATAAAAAATACAATGGTGAAACCATTAGGGTTAGGTTTAGGGGTAGGGATTTATGTAGTTTATCTGTGGGACTCTAAATAAACACAATAAACACACTGCCGTGATGCCCATATACTGTGTGTAAGTATTTAAATATGGGTACAAATCGTTTCTGACACTATTTACTGTGTGTAATTATTTAAATATGGGTGCAAATAGTTTCTGACACTATTTACTGTAAGTATTTAAATATGGGTGCAAATAGTTTCTCACACTATCTGCACCAGGGTGCAATTAGTATCTAATGATCATTTGCACCAGGGTTGGGGTGTAAATAATATCTGCCACTATTTGTACTGGGGTCTAAATAGCATAAACCATTATTTGCACCAGGGTCCAAATAGCATCTGCCTAATCAAAACTGTGTGAGATATTATGGATTGTTTGCAGAGTATTTAAATTGAATACATGTGTATTTTGTCTTGATGTGCCGTTTTGAAGAAAAATTTTATAAAATAAATCTGCCAGTGCCACAAGATAAATAATGCAGTTATATATTCTGTAATTTATTCATTTTCTGAAAATAAGTATTTTCTTAGTATTTTATGAAGCTTTAGTTATCAGGTGAATTTATCTTGTTTAAGCATGTGTAACAGGATCCAGCTGGTACATGATAGCTGTGCGGTATGTGTAAACTTCACTCCCCTGGGCTCAAGACACGCACTAGCGACTGATACCAGGGGCTGTAGCCTTTAGCCTACTCGTTAGCGAGCCCACCCCACATGCTGGCTGATGCCAGTTTGAATCCCACATTGTCTGGAGTGAGCTGGACCGTTTACACATTTATTTTATTTTTTTTATTATTATTATTTTTGCAGTATGTAGCAAGCCAATAATCTAATTTAGGCCTGCAGTACATATAATGCACTGCAATCTTGGTAAATTATGGTATGTGTCTCTTCAGCTCTTTCTAAGAATGAAAAAACAACCTTTTTCATCAGTTATTCACATTTCACACTTTTGGCTTTTTGTAAAAAAAAGTTTCATATAATTGACTTCTGTATTTATCTGATACTGTGTTGGTTCTCTGCCAAAAACATAATTAACAGGCAAACAAAATGGCGCAGAAACCTGCCAATGCCTATTCCAATGGTCATAGTTTCCACTGCCTGCAGCATCATGGTTGCTTGGTGCTTCTAGCTCAAAACAAACAATATAAAAGAAGATCATCATTAGAGACACTATAATTCAGACACAAGCACAGATTATATCAGTTTGGGTATGTCCTTACACAAAAGCTTTTATCTGAGCATTACAACTCATAAATATTCTAAATATGCCAATGCTGTTATAACAAGTTCAAAAGGCAACTCCAAACACATCACAGCCTCTGCTCTCAATAATTATCTTCACATCTTTATATATTAACCTCAACTTCAAAACGGATCCTTCAAAAGGATCATGCTTAGGTACAGTAACAGTGAATTAGAAATGAGTATGTTTTATTGAAAAAATTATCAACTTTAATGGATGTTGGGTTTGGCAAAGCAAACAAAGTTACAGATAAGATATCACAGTAAGTCAAGATCAACAGTTTGGCATATATATCGTCAAGCCTATTACAATGAGGAATAACAACAGAATAATACATTTCGTATTTAGGGAGATATTCTAAAACTTTCATTCAATTCAATCTTTGTCTGAACTCTGACAGACTGTCCTGATTCTGATCAGTGTAGACTATCTGAAACATGGTAATCTGAATATAACCAAGGGGAGGCCTATTGTTTTCTATCTCCATCCTTCTTTTACACACTCATACACACAAATACTCTTGCACATATACATGCACAGCCTGCTGGTGGTCTGAACACCTTTATCACAACCTCCCAAGCACTGACATGCACACGCACACACACTACTCTTCACTTCTTAAGGAACCAGACCACCTTCTGCCTCTGATATACACGCCATCGTTGCTTATAAACAGTGGAATGCTCAGCGGCTCTCTTGTCTCCATGTAAGCAATGGGATTTGTACTGTGATTCAAGCATAAGTCACAGGGAGATTTATGTCACCAGTCATTAATTACAAGTGAAACAAAAGAATGCAGGGGTCTAATACGGGTCAGTTTCCAATATACTCAGCTCTGTCGGAATGCAGGTCCTTAAAATTTCCCTCTCGTGAACTGAAAGTTAATGTCCAGGAAACTAGCACCTCTTAGTACTGACCTGAACATTTGCGCTCAAGCAAGTTGGCATGCAAGTGCTCTGTTGAGAGTTTAAGATGACTGTTTAGCATTTCCATGCTCTCTTTCTTTGTCTCTCTTCCTCTCCTTTTTGCTCTCTGCCTCTGAAGACCATAACCCTTCCCCACCGACTTGAGCTGAGACTGCAACAAAAACATGGCAGTATGATTTGGCTGCACTGTACACATAGTGCCCTGCCGCCAGACTCTTGTGGAATGTTAGCTTTGTGGCCTTCTGTGTAGCCTGTTAATTAACCTCATGTTATGATCTTGCCCCAGGAAAAGGCATCCAATTGGCAAAGCTCCATTTAATAGAGTCTGACTGTGCAAGGCCACCAATGAAAAAACATCAGTCATGTCAAAACTAACACATAATACTGTTTTGACCTTACAAGACAGAAAAATCATCTTTAAGCATTTTTTTAATGAATGAATTTTGGGCCCCAAACCCCCTCTTTTGTGGGACCCAACATTCATTCTGCATGGAACAAAAAATGTACCTTATATTCTCCTCACATTCTGAAGTTTCCATACAGTAAAAGATTGGCAAAATGTTGTTTCACAAAACAAGTATTTGGAGACTTTTGAACAATTAAGTAACACTTAATAATGTATGAACTACTTTGCATAGATAACAAAATGCTTACATTAATATAGTCACATAACCCTAAGTTTGACAATATTAAATGTCCAAATACTCTGTATCTTATTTTTCTTATTTTGTTTTTACAAAATATTAATTGTTTTATTATTTGAAGCCTAATAAATGTATTTTTTGTTAAATGTTTTGTTTGAAAAGTCTGTTTGTGCCATATTTCTTTAAAATGACATTTCTTTTAAAATGCAATTTGATATTTTCTAATATAAAGCAAAGTGTTCAAATATGATAATATATAAACTGTATAGGCTACACAAACAACCTATTGTATGGGTAAGATCAGGTAGAAATAGCTCCAGGTATGGTAGGTAGGTAACAATTGTAGGTTATCACTTTCTACAGTGTACAAATGTTTATAAGTAATCTGTCTGTTGATTTCAATAAAGATATCAGATGCAGAGTGATTTAGATGGTAAACGCAGCTGTCCACAGCCTGTTACGGCAGATTCCTCAGTCTTTGGCCAAAGAAGCAGATCTAATTTTAATTTGAACACCAGGCATGACATCACTGGCTATAACAAGCATTTACCCACATTGCCACAGCTAAAAGGTGAAATCAGTATGGCTGAAAAAAAGAAGAGAATAGTGTCTCTCACTCATTTGAAGTCATCTATGAGAAAGAAATAAACACTGAAAAACTTAACCACATATGACAACCAATGTACAATCGATAACAAAGTCAAGCACCCCCACATTATGGAATGAATCCAGTGAAAAAACAATTGTGGTAACTGAAACAACACATCACTAAAGCTGCTCCACAGAATGGTTTTACTTAACTGAAGCCTCATTGTAGTAGTCTATTAATTTCTTATGCTCTTTGTTCCATAGGCCGGCAGGTGTTCCTAACCAATGGAAAACAAAGGTTTATGTCTTTAGCCCCGGGGACATTACATATGTAAGAAGAGTGAGCTGTACACCCTTGGCCCCTGGCTGGGTTTAAACTTGGTGGAATGCAGTGTGGCGCTGCAGTGGCCTGCTGGGGGATATTTAACAACCCCTGGAGAGAAATCTGATTCACTAGCATGTCCCTAAAAATAACACCATCTTTGTAATACACAAAAATGCAAAACAGTTTAGTTTGTGCAAAGCAAATGCAAATGTTGAAGAAATCCTTATTTTCAATCTAACCTTTTTCCGTTTGTCTGTAGAAGTTTGTGAGAACATTTTGAAAGAGAGGGAAATCACTCAAACTAATGTGGTTTCTATGGAGAAGCAAACAAACACAATGTGGTGAATGTAAGAGGATTTGACAGTGCTTTCAAAGTCAATGTAAGAACAAAAAAATGGTCAGACACTGTTTACATCTGTAGACTGAAAGTCTAGTGGGTTACAGGAGCCCCCCAGGAAAACAGAGCCACCCCATGGACAAGTCTGAGATAACGTTGGAACAATCCCGATCTTCTTCTGTTCTACACTGTCAGGCGTACTAACTGTCACTGTTTAAGGCTCAATGAAGATGGATGAAGTTAACAGAGGCACAGTCTGTCCATCAACGTGGAGGCGTATGGACAGGGCAAATTACTGGATAATATCAGGCTAAAGGCCTCTGCCTGTTGTCCAACAGCCCCATTGCCGCCCTCCCATTTGTGTTCCTCAGCTCATATGTTCTAAACTCTTCATCAGCACAGAGGCCAGTCACTGCTAACACACAAATATACAAGTCTCCCTTACTATTCCTGGTGAGTATAAAACAGGCAATTTATAGCTTAGAACAGGGATTAGCAATCTTTTTGATATGAAGTGATTTTTGTTTTATTTCTATTTTGATAACTGTGGAAGTTATGGTTTTTTAGTTTGTGTGTAGGAATCAAACCCATGACATTGACATTGCTAATGCAATACTGTTACCCGCACACACAAACACAAGACGAGACAGTCACAATGTCTGAGAAAACTGCTTTATTCCAACAAAGCAGGCAACAGTACAAAAACAGGGCAAATCCAGTGAAGAATGGTCAGGGTGAGCGTTAAGTCGAAGCCGGGGAATCAAGATGGGGTAAAGGGGCAAATCCAGGAGAGAGTGGTCAACGAGAGCGTAGGGTCAAAGCCGGGGTAATAAGACTCAGCGGAACGAGTAACACTAAACAGGGGAGCTAGGGGAACACAAGAGCTGGCAAGCTAAGGGGTAAACTAGAGGAGTTCAGAACTAGACGAGACTAGCGGGGGGCAAAGACACGGGAAACTAAATACAATAACCAACGGGCGTGAAACGAATGTGCTGTGATATAAATAGGGGAACTAACGAGCGGTGCAGGTGTAACGAATAAAGGGGTGATAAGACGAGTACAGGTGAAACTAATGATCTAGTGATGGGACGAGTGCGGGTGAAACTAATACTGGTGATAGGAGAGCGGGCATGCGAGCCCGAGGAGGGAGACCTTCTAACGAGCATGAGAGCTCGTAGGAGCAAAACGAGCGTGGAAGCTCGAGGGAGCAAAACGAGCGTGCGAGCTCGAGGGAGCAAAACGAGCGTGCGAACTCGAGGGAGCAAAACGAGCGTGCGAGCTCGAGGGGGCGGAACGAGCGTGGAAGCTCGAGGGGGCGGAGCGAGGGAGCGGGGTTCGTGACAAATACCAACATTAGCACATATTACTACAGAAACTGTAGTACTTACTAACAGGCTGCAGGTTTGCTGTCGGGTCCAATAAAGTTTGCACTGACCCATCCTTCGATAACAGACTTTTTACAAAGCCTGAAAAGTTCACAAAATAATCTGTGTTGATATGTACCACACAAATTGTTTATGACAGGCTGAAATGCCCATACACCATGTTAAGAAATACATTTCAGCCCCTTTCCTAACATTGGAAGGATTCCATCTGAGGGATATGCAGCGCAGCAGGTGCACAACGTTTGTGTCCCACATTTGACGGTTATCCGAGTTTCTTGTGATTAGGAAAAATTATATCTATCATGCCTCCTTCTTATTACTTCACCCTGGCTGGGCTGTAAATGTTCTAAATAAATGAACAGATGCCAAAATATTTCACAAAATAATTTTTGTTTTGTCTTTCTTCTGAGAATGCATTACATTTCAGTGTATGTTCCTTAAGCCTTCATATGTGCAAGTTTTCAGTGTCGTAATTATAATTTGTAATGGCATTGGGAAAAGATGATTTCAAATGGAGCTGTCTGCATGCAAGACTTTGAATGGGTCAGGGGAGTAAGTGTATTGTGGCCCCTATGTACTCTCCCAAAAGAGCAGGGGCCATAGTTTACATCACTCAGTAAGGAGGTCCAAGCTTGTCTCCTTGAGGACCTGTGCTCTTGAGCAATTTAGTCAACACTCTATCCAACAGACCTTTATCATGAAAGCATATTAAGAGGTTGAGTAAGCTATTTTGGCATCCTTCATCTCTTTGAACTTGAGATAAGGTGGCTTCCACATGGTCACCATGTGTCTCTCTATCTGGCTTTACTCTCTGGGTCTGGATGGATATCACAGGATCATTTGAGATCTCTTGCACTTAATATTGAGTCAGTCCAAAGCATTCTCTTATTTCCATAGCTGGAAAGTTGATTGATGTCTGTGGACTTAATTCATTCAGAAGGGTCACGGATATGGAAATATACTGATTTGAGATGCAATATCAGTTTACACACATTTATTAAAAACCGTCTTATTTCAAGTCTGTCATGATCAAGGAGACATTGATTTCTTTGGATGCACTTGACCAGAGTAGTTATTGTGGTAGGCTGTAGGTTGCTGCCAGTAAGCGTAATACAGAAGTAACACAAATGCTTTGCCTTAGGTTATTGTAGGGTCCAAAATTAAATTGAAAATTAGCTGTCATCATCGGCAGGCGAATTGAGCAAAATTACTTGCTGTAAATATTTCTTATTGATGATGAGTTTTTTTGTTAAGTAAATGGTGAGACAATTTTGAAGCTCCAATATCAACATAAGGCCAACATAATAGTACTCCAGACGAATCTTGTTGTTAAATCCATATTTTCAGAAGTGATATGATAGGTGTGGCTGATAAAAGGGATCAGTAAATATTATTATTATTTATTTGTATATTTTTTGCTATAAATTCTCCTCCCTGCTCAGTCAATCTCCACTTTAGTTTCACTTTCCCATTCTTCTTCTGTTGTTTTTTGGTGATTCACATTATTTGTGCATATTCTCCCTACTGGGCAGGGAGGAGAATTTATGACAAAAAATGACTTTAAAAGGTATTGGTTTCTTACCCACACCTGTCATATCATGTCTTATGATATGTATTTAACTACTGGAGTCATATGGATAATTTTTTTGTGCTTTGTACTTTTGTGCTTAATGTGAATTTTAAAGCTTAAGAATTTTGGCACTCATTCACTTGCATTGTATGGACCTACAGAGCTGAAAGGTTCCTCTAAAAACCTTAATTTATGTTCTGCAGAAGACAGAAAGTCATACACATTAGGTTAATACCGATTATTGATTATCGGTCTGGCCAATAGATCTGATATTTATAATATTTTGAATTATCGGAATGGTTATTTTGTCTGGTCTGATTGCCGATCAATAAAATGCACTCTGTTGGCTCTGATGCCACCACCTCTCTCTGACACAGTATTATCGGATTGGTTATATGTCATGAGTAAATGGCCAATTTTGACAATTAACACTGTACTCCGTATTTGTGGGGGAGAAGTGGGAAAGAAGAAAGCAGTGAGAGAAAGATGAATCACTGAGAGATCAGCTTTCTTCAAAGGTAAGAAAAAAAAAAAAGAAATCATCAAAATGGACAGAAAGTGAAATGATTCCATTTAGTTGGAGACTATAAACAATATTTGATATTTTAAAGATTCAACCATTGAGAAGAGTGTATGATGCTCCATGACTCAAATCTGAATTCAAATGTTGAGTAGCCAATGGAAATTGATCACGTGTGGCCACAACACTGGGCCATGAAGAAAAGGATATGGAGCCATAAAAGGATACAAATGGCCAAAATGGAGCCAAACAATTAAAGCCACCTCAAACTCACATCACAGTCTCTGTCTTTCTACTAAAGACCGCACCCAAATGTGTTCGGCCCATTTCTATTGAGACTTGTTGATAGAGAAGCAGCAACATCAATGGCAGCGCTCCCCATACATTCATTTGTTTACATCTGGCAGGTCTCCTAATACGGGGCGTGTGTTTCCACATAAGTATGTAATTGGATATACTCGACAGCAGGAGTGATCCTCAGTCATTAAGTGTGTGATGCCCAGTTTTTGTCTGTAGCTATTTACATAGTCGGTTAGTGTGTGATACCTAATATTTTTAGAATCTGTTCAGATTTTAGAAGATGTGTAGTGCAAACCTGCTTTAACATGCTTGTCTTCATGTGAACAGATGTGAGGTGGGTATTAACTCATTACATTTACTCCATTACATTTACTTGAGTAACATTTTGGGGAAAATTTTACTTTTAGAGTAGGTTTAAAAGTGTGTACTTTTTACTCTCACTCAAGTAAATTTCTAATGATTTTTTTTCCTTTTGCTTCTTTACAATGTGTGGCATTACTGTTGTTACATTACTGAGTTTAATTTGAATTAATGTGTAATTTATTGAGAGATTATTGAATGGGACTTTTACGAGAGCGGGAGTTCACAGCTGCACGCGATGAGACGCTCCCACTTGAGTGATGAGACTGTCACTCAAGTTATCAGAGCAGCAGCATAAAACTCTTCAAAGTGAAACACTTTCTGCGCTCCACACAGTGAAAAAAAAGAATAGCTTCGTCATGCAATGCCTTCTTTTAACACCAAGAAAAGCGAATATTTCAAGATTAAAGTCACAGCTCCAACTTCAGGCAGCACGCTGAGGTATGTTTTGCTCTAATTCTAACGCGGGCTTTGTAATAAGATGGTCATTTTCAGGGTGATTCAGTTTTTATGACATCAGTTTTTAAGTCTACATTTTTAAATCAGTGCAGCAATATATCAGTGTGCTTTGTCCCGCATGTCATAAGCAGTATTTATGCAAATACTCCGCGCCCTCGTGGTACTGGAAACTATCGCAGCTACTTCAGGTGGATTAACTGTATAAATCAATTTAAACATCCAAGTTTATCACTGCCATTCACATGATCGACAACTGAAGTGCGAACAGATAGCATTTCTGCGCGTGCACAGCGAGGTGCGCGGGGAGCACACGTGTAATGTGTACAAGGCAATTGTCAGGACGAGAGTGGCTGTGTCTGCAATCGTTCACTCATTCACTATTTCCTATATATCTCAGCAGTAAGTGAACAAAATTTGTGAATTCGGACGTGAGTGTTGGAGCTCTGGGTCTGGTGCAGAAATATCACATATGAAATGATACAATACTTGGGCCTTATTTGTTATTCTTATTAAATAATATATTAATACAATAAATCTTCATTCTGTTTGTCCTTTTTAATATATACTGTGTGTTAATATAAAGAGTAAACACATTTGACCAAATAAAGAGTAAATTTTTAAATGTATCCGTACGTTTTGTCACTCTATATGTTATTACGTAATACATTCGGCATGAAATAAAACATTGCAAGAGTGAAGGAAGCAGTAATCTCCCAGCTCGTATGTCTTCCCCGTGTTGGATTGTGGGAAATTAACCATCATCAAGTGTACTTGAAATGTATATTTGAAATTAGAGTGCATTGTGGGTGAGAATGAGTGAACAAAAGTAGGGAACGAGTGGCTCACTCAGAATTCAGACACTCCTAGAAAATAGAGAAAAATCGAAATAGTGCACTATATAGTGGACAGAGGGCGGTTTCAGACGCAGCAAGTATTCCACGATCAGGGTTGGTGCCCTACGTTGGCTGCATTCTCTGCATTTAGAGAGCGGCAGTACTGTTGTACAGAACTAATGATCTAAATACTTACAACACTGAAAAATTTAACTACACTGAAATTAGAATCCACACAAGACTTTAAAAGCTATGAAATAGCAAAAGAAGGCATTATATTTCAGCATTATATATAATGTACTTATGGGATATTTTCATGTTTTCACTGTAATAATTACTAGAAATGTTTCCAAATCTCTCTTCTTATTGACAAATTAATTTAGATCTTACAAGAGCCCTTAAAGGGATAGTTCACCCAAAAATATTCTTCTAAAAATCTTAATTTGTGTTCTGCAGAAGAAAGAAAGTCATACACATCTGGGATGGCATGAGGGCAAGTAAATGATGAGAGAATTTTCATTTTTGGGTAAACTATCTCTTTAAAGTGATTGCTCATCCAAAGTTTAATATTCTGTCATATTTTTCTCTACCCTCATGTTGTTCCAAACCAGTGTGAGTCTTTGTGTTATGTGGAACACAAAATATGTTAAACAGAATGTTAGGGACTGACAGTCTCAGTCACCATTCACTTTCAAAATAAAACAATCACTGAAAGTAAATAGTGACTCTGGCAAATATTCTGTCTAATATCTCTTTATTGTGTTGTATGGAAGAAAGAAAGTCATATGGGTTTGTAACAATGTGATGGTGAATGATGACAGAATTTACATTAATTATAATAATAATAATAATTCTGTAGTACATGTTCAATGTGTATTATGTAATGGAATATAGGGGAGGTAACGTCAATTATGTAATTTGTGAAAGTAACGAGTTACTCACTACTTGGGTACTCTTTTAATTTGATACTTTCTTACTCTTACTCAAGTAATTATTTATGTTAATACTTTTAATTCTACTTGAGCAATTATGTTTTTGATGTAATTGTACTTTTACTTGAGTACAGTTTTTGGCTACTCTACCCACCTCTGAAAATAACTAACTACATTTAGAGTTCAATTATATTTTTGGTGCTGATGTATGAATGGCAGTGAACAGGAGAATTATTGAGAACGTCTCAGGTTACATGTGTAACCCTTGTTCCCTGAAAAAGGCGGAACGAGATGTTGCGCTGCTAAGCGCTATGGGGGAGACACGTCTTTAGTGTGACCAGCTGAATATGTATGCAACACGTCAATGAACACTGACTGGAATTTATAACCTCTGCCGATGTAATCATTGGACGCACCTGGCGCAGTGGCTATAAATAGATGCGTCACCGGTGCATCATCAGATATTTCGTCTGAAGAGCAGTTCTGGGACGTCCCAGTGTGGCAAAGCAGCGCAACATCTCGTTCTGCCTTTTTCAGGGAACAAGGGTTACACATGTAACCTGAGACGTTCCCTTTACAAAAGGCTTCACTACAATGTTGCGCTGCTAAGCGCTACGGGGAACGCAATACCCACGCCGCCACACTTGGGGCTGTCCGGACCCCTACGGTTGTGGTGTGCTCACAAAAACGCGAGAGGTCTCAGACATGAGCTTGAGATGTCGACTCAAGGGCGTAAGAGCCCGGAGTAGCATAAACATCTAAACCAAAAGAATCTGACTAATGTGTGCAGAGAGGACCAGCCTTCCGCATCACAGACTTGTTCAGTGTCAACTCAAGGGCGTAAGAACCTAGAGTAGTAAGAACATCCAGATCATAAAAGTTTAATGAATGTGCGCAGAGAGGACCAACCTGCCGCACCACAAACTTTCTGCAGAGGGAGCCCTCTAGCAAAGGCTTTAGAGGAGGAGAGCCCTCTGGTAGAGTGCGCCCTAAAACCTACTGGCGAAGCTTGACCACGCGCCTAGTAGGCCCGGGCAGTAAGGTCCCTCACCCAAAGTGACAAACCGGTCGCGGCTTTAAAGTGAAGAACTGCTGCCCTGACTTTACGCCACTAGCAAGTGCGGTGGACATAATTCTGAAGGGCACAGACTGGACAAAGTCTGAGTAGTCTTTAGCTGCTCCGTCATTTACAAACGGCAGGGAGCAGAAGGCTTAGAGAATGACTGGCCAAGGGTCGAGAAAGGCACCTTGGGCAGGTAGTCAGGGTGAGGGTGCAAAGAATGCTCTTGGTCCTACCTGGGGCAACTCAAAACAGGCCGGCAAAAGAGACAGAGCCTGTAGGTACCCAAGTCTCCTTAGAGACGTAATTGCCATATGAAAAACCATCTTGAGAGTCAGAAGTCTACCAAACGCTGACTCTAGAGGTTTTAAAAAAGGGGGGTCTTACCCTATGAAGAGGTCCTAGCAAGGATGCCTCTTAGAGGGCACCCCGCCCACCAAGGCGTGGCAAGCTGAAGTGGAGGCCACATAGAACCTGGCAGTGGCGAGGCAAGTGCCCGCTGACAGTTCTTTCCACAGAAAATTCAGAACTGAAGCAAACTGGCAGTTAGCAGGTTCTGTAATTTGAACTTATTAGAAGGAAACGCATGCAGGCGCATTTGTGCCATGTATGCGCCACCACGAACAGCACCCCCGAGGGGGGGACTGGGTGGCTCGGGGAGAAGTAGAGGAGACATTGTGCTATCAACAGAGGCGAAGAGGTCCTCTTCTGCCCTGTAAAATCTACCCAGATCAGTTCCAAGGGAGGGAGCCCTAGCACTTGCAATGGTCTCGATAACTTCAGGAGAAAGCCCTGTGAACCTCAGTTGGTACCCTACAGGGGCCAAGCATGAAAGGTTTCACAATTCGGGCCGGGAATGAATATGCCCCCTGAGCCTGAGAAAGAAGGTCCTACCTGATCGGAATCGCCAAAGGCGAACCGTCGAGGAGAGATATTAACTCCGAGAACCATTTCCTGTTCAGCCAGCGCAGCGCCATTAATAGGAGGCAAGACCCTTGCTGGTGAGCATTGCCAAGACTCCCAGGAGCAGAGAAACCGGGGAAAGAAACGCATACAGATGCATTCTGGGTCATGTATGTGTCTTAACGTCCAGACCCAAGGGGGCTGGGTGATTTCAGGGAGAAGTAGAGGAGACATTGCGCTATTCATAGAGGCGAAGAGGTCCTCTTCTGCCCTAAGATCTCACCCAAACTTGTTCCAAGTGGAAAAAGCCCGGCATTTAAAAAGGTCTCGATAACCTCAGGAGAGAGCCCTGTGTCCCTCAGTTGGTACCCTTAGGGGCCAAACATGAAAGATTCCACAATTTGGGGCAGGGATGAAATATTGCCCTGTGCCTGAGACAGAAGATCCTTCCTGTTCGGCATCGCCAAAGGCGAGCCATCGAGGGAAGAGATTAGCTCTGAGAACCAAGCCCTGTTCGGCCAGCGCGGTGCTATCAGTAAGAGGCAAAAACCCTTGCTGGCGAACTCTGGGCAACTACTACCTTAGGGTGGAGTTCTTAACTCCCCCATTGGTATTTTCTGTCTGGACCGTAAATCTGCTCCCATATACGGGCATCCAGGGATATAACTGACCTGAGTGACAGGAGCTTGCCCTGGGCCCTAAGGAGAACCCAACGTGTCAAAAATACAGCTGACAAGAACTTGGGTCTCCTTGATAATTTATGTAAGAGGCTACCGCTGCATTGTCCACCCGCACCAAGACATGGCAGCCTCAGGAGGAGGTATTTCAGGGCCAGAAATACAGCCATCAACCCGAGACAGTGACTGTGACAACCAAGCTGACGACCCTCCTATCCCCTTAAGCTGGACGACCACTTAAGGCCGCTACCCCGCCCATCAGGGAGGCGTCTGTCGTTAGCAGCCTGCGACAACAAGACGCACCTAGAGTGGGACCCAAGGCAGAAAACCGGGGTCTGAACCACATAGAAAGGGAACGAAGCCTGAGGCGCGTAACCCTATTTAGCCTAGGGGTTTTGGCCCTTGGAAGAATCCCCTGGCTTTTGGCCACAACAAAAACGGTCTCATGAGCAGAAGGTCCAGAAGGATCACTGTGGACGCCTTCGCCCTGAGACCTGGAAATCATTGATACTGATAACAGTGCAACCTTGCCCTAGCCTGACTTTGCTCATGGTGATCTAAATGGACTCAATACTAGCGGGAGACAGTTGTGCCCGCATTGAGATTGAACTCCATACGATGCGCCGATAGACAGTGTTCTGAGTGGGAGAGAGGACGCTCTTCTTGGCGTTGAGCCTCAACCCCAGGGAAACAGATGAGCTGAGACGATGTCCCTGTGCTGAACTGCCAGTTCCTGGAACTGCGCTAGGATCAGCCAGTCGTCTACATAATTCAGAATGCAGATGCCCCGGAGTTGCAAGGAGCCAGCGCTACATCATGCATTGTGAATGTGCGGGTAAAAAGGGCTAGGCTGAGAGAAAGAACCTGACCCTGGAAGACTTTGCCCCCGAAAGTGAACCTCAGGAAATTTCCATGTTGTGGCAGAACTTCTAAATGAAGTATAGAAGTGCGTTATAAGATCGATGGTGATCAGCCGAACGAGTTGTAGGGTTTGAGACACGACCGTCTTAACAGGCATCATCTTGGACTTGAACACCCACGGGTAGTTCAAGCTTTAAGATCTAAGCCAGACGCCACCCCTCACCCTCCATGGGAAACGGGAAGTATGTAGTGTAATAGCCTAACTCTCTCTCTGGAAGGGGAACACATACCGTGGCCCCTTTAACCAGGAGATTGATTTTTCTTTTTACATAAGAAGAAATCCGGTTCACAGTAGTGGGAACATACTGTTGAAGCACGGAAAAAACGGTGAGTGAATTAAATCCTGACGCCCTTATAAGACCCACAGAAAAGAATACATCCGGCAGAAGCGGAGACAGGGAGACACGCATCGTTTGCCCTGATTCTCAGTCATTTCTCTCTTTTTTTTTTTTTAAATGACCGATATATATATATATATATATATATATATATATATATATATATATATTCATATTTTCTTTTCTTTTCAGAGGAAACAGAAAGGAGAAAAGGTATCAACTGCACACTGCCTAACGGAATCTAACTCCTAACAGAGGAAAGAAAGTTTGACAGATTTGTGAAAGCACACATAACAGAATGGCTCTGAAGATGAAATGTGTGATGATGCACCGGTGACGAATCTATTTATAGCCACTGCGCCAGGTGCGTCCAATGATTACATCGGCAGAGGTTATAAATTCCAGTCAATGTTCATTGACGTGTTGCATACATATTCAGCTGGTCACACTAAAGACGTGTCTCCCCCGTAGCGCTTAGCAGCGCAACATTGTAGTGAAGCCTTTTGTAAAGGGAACCGATGCATGTGTTAATTGCAGATGTGGTACATTTACCAATAAAGGCAATCCAACAATTTTACTGCAATTTACCAGGTTTTATGTGTTAAAATGGCTTTTGTTTCTTTTGAGATAAATAAGTATTTGTCTAAAAAAAGATAGGAAGACATGTTGTGAATTTATTCTTCATATGTTCATATGGCTTAATGCAAGGAATCTTCCACATATGGATTTCTGGAGGGGAAAGAAACACAGTTTGCTTAATAAATTCCAGAATCAAAAAATATTAAAACAAAAATAAAGGAGAACATTTTTAAAAACCATGCAGATGTTCTGAATTTTTTAAATTTGGTTGATGTATTTAATGCCTTACTTCCAAATAAAATAATATCTAGAAAACAGGGTGTTTTGGAGAGTAAAGAATTTATACATCAAACCATTTCCTGCTCTGTGAATTACAGGCCAGTTCTGCTGCAGATGCAGTTGGGATTAGAAGTTGACCCCCTTGAGTTCTAAGACAGTTAAAATAATTAATTCTGGCTCTCTATAGCAAGGCCATAGCCGAGGCTGGGGCCTGCTTTCCTCATCAGAAAAAAGAAATGGAGAAAAGAGCTGGCCACTCCCACCAGGGCGAAGTGGTGATTTACTGCACAAGGACGTACCTGATAGCAGCAGCTGGCCCTTCATTCTGACAGATGGGGCCATGTCACCTTCAGGATTCCTCCAGAGCTCCCCTGCACTCAGCATTTCTGTCAACACTCAATATGATGGGCTAATTTTACTGAGGGCCAACAGACATGCATGTACCCGCCCATCTCCAAGGCTAACCCAATGTACCAGAATGCTGCTTGGCTGGTGAAGGGAAGGCCTCAGGGATCTGCTAAAGGGTGAAATACAATCTGATGCACAGAGGCCAATCATAAAGTAACTGAATATTGCAACAAAGTGTATGCAAAAACACAAAAACAATCATACCTGAAGCCTATGTATGAATTTCCAGAGACGGCTTAGCAGAAACAGACCACTGGCATTAAAAATGAATGGGTGAAATTGGAACGCGCAGTGGCCAATGGATGTAGAAGTCCACCTTACAGGTAAAAGTTCCAATCACCTTTTAGATAGAGATATCGCCAATCAGTCAACTCGAGACAGCCTCAACAGCATTTTTAAGTATGATCTGTGCTAAAGAAGCACAATATATGAAACCATTGTTGTCAGATTTTACAGTTTAATTTAAATATGTTCTTTGATTGTAATTTTCATGACCAACCGTATCGCAGATATCTGTATTTCCACATTCAAGTAGATAGGAGCTGAACGTTTATGCCACTTGTTTACTTATAAAATAGCTGTCCAGCCTGCCAAATTCTGAACTTTTGGAGTGTTCCAAAATGGACACCGAATTAACTGACTTGAAAGGGACTTTGGAATATAATTTGGCAAACAAATATGGAAACTAAGTACCTAATTAAGCATAGACCGTAGGTGTACATTTAGGTAGGGATGATACCTATCAACTTTTAGAAAATTGAAAATGTCCCGATTTCCATTTGTATCTTAGGTCCAATCTTTTAAACTAATGGCTTTAAACAAACATACTTTTTGTGTAAAAATATTACCTATCTAAGACTAAGTAAAAAAAACGCCCCAAGTTTTGTATGTGGCCAAAAGTACGATTCTGCTTTTATGGGTGGTAAGCACCCTTTTGAAGAAGACACCTTTGAATTTGAGTGACTGTGCAAAGATGTTTGCATCTTTAACCAACATTTCATATTTTCTGCACACAATGTATTGCAAAAAAAAAAGTTTTATTTTGTACATTGGAGAAGAACATCGGGGAAGATTAGATAGTAAAAACATGTTTTGTTTTTTTAAATACAGGATTTAAAATGTAATTTAAATACAGGAAATAAAATTAAACCTTCGTGATCAAATCAGTGCTAATGGGGAAAAAATAGGCTACTATTTAATATGGTGGGGCAGAGGAATAGAAAATGAGACTTGATATATGAGGATTTTTTTTGCCTATAGACAACATACTTTCTTGTATTTTTAATATTAACATTTTGAATAATGTCCTCCTTGCAGTAAAGTTCCTACCAACTTTCAAACCAAACCTACGGCCTTAGCATAGATACACATATACAAAAACAGTACACAGTAGAGAGAAAAATGGGGGAAAACAGTGAGTTCTTTCTATTGGAAATAATAATAGCATGAGATTTGAATACATTAAAAAAATGGTCACCTCAAATCCTTACCCAGCCTTTCAACAGAGGCCTATTTCATGGAAAAGGTTAAATGGATTGAAATGCAACCCAAATCGCTATTCCAGAGAAACAAGAGAAATACTAATGCACAAACCTTGAGATGGCTGTGGGTTGAAGTAGTGTCTTTAAATTTCAGCAACATGATAACAGTTGGTGTCAACTGAGAGATTGGCAGGGTATGATTTGGACCCGTTAAAGTGTCATGAGCTTTTTTCCCACAATATACAATTGTCCAAAGCTCAGGAAAAGCCTCTCATGTGCTGTATTATCTCTTGCATATTAAGTCCAGATGTGTAGCCGAGATTTGTGAGAGGACCTCTGGGGTTTAGAAGGAAGGAAAATTGTGTCACCCCTTCTGAGAAGACGCCAACCTTCTTCACCTTGGATGATGACCATGGGAATGCTGTATTTGTTTTTTAATAGCCCTGGACGTGTAGAGCAACAAAAATATTTTTCATCTGCAGTTTGGCCCATGTCACCATGAGAATTTCTTATCATAATGTTTGCAGAATACTTTTTTCTTAAAAAAGTTAACTTAAATCTCACAAAAGCAGACTGCATCTGAGACTGAATGAAAGTGGCAGGAAATAAGATTGTTACCTTTTTGTTGTTACCAACCTAATGTTTTGTTGTACAACTGTAAAAATGAAATTAGAATGCAACTATTCCTGAAGCACTTCTGGTATTATTAACAGATCCTTTAAATAAGGCTCTGAGTTATAGTGGCAGATTTAGGCATGGGCAACATGGGCAGCAGCCCAGTGCAGCATCTTGTGGTGGGGGGTCATGGGGCGCACAGGGTGTTGGCATGCTGAAGCGGGTTTCGCCCAGGGCACCAAACAAGCTAGAACCCCTACTGCCGAGTTAACATATTTTCCTCAAATAATGTCAAACATTTATCTGAAGTGATTTATACAGATGTGTTGTTTATACTGAGCGTCTATGTGAGAGAGGCGATGAAATTATATCGTACTGTAGTTCAGATGCTCACAGTTATTTCCTCAGCATAAATTGGGAATATTGGATTGGTCCTGTTATAATCAATTAAGTTGTTCAATGAAGATGTCGTGACCTGCAGACAAGGTAAAGATTTTCTTTGTGTGTGTGTTCCTAATTTGTAAATCATTTAGGATAAAAGTGACTTGATTAAATGTAATAGTAAATTACTTGTGCAGCTTTATTCATTATAATGGGAGCGATCTATAGTCACTTTTAAAGTTCTGCCTCTCAAACTTATAATTATTTTACATATATGTCGTTCACCTACCAGAAATATGTTTGTTACATTTGTTAGTACTGCATGTATCCAGCTGTCTCTCTTCACTGAAGTGGTTCCATTTTCTCTTGCATTTCGGAGACATTAACACTTTAATTTCCAATAGTTCCAGGCATCCAGGGAGTATCCAACCACTGAACAACAAGGTCCACATTTTAATAATGACATTTTATGACAATCATGTTAGCGTATTAAGTAATGTTAATCATGTTAAAGTCACTGTGAATGAGGTGCCTCACGCTGTTGTTTTAAATGACGGTGCGTTCCATTCTGAAGTGATGCTCCCTATGCCCTTCAAAGACTTTACCATCCACTCTGAGAGCTATGAAAGTCTAAAAGGTCTGGGGCTCAAAAATAAAAGGTCATTCGGAATTCACATGTTAAGTCATTTTTATTGGAAATTCTGTTTGAAGGGATCTTACAGCATGACTATCATGATTGTTCTCCCTTCAAATTGCCTTTCGGAGGGTGATTTATGCTGTTTGGAATGCAGTCTGAGTTCGACACATAGCAGGAATTGATCAAGGAACAAAAAGATGTCACTTCCTTAAACCGACTTGAAATGGACTATAGAGTGATGTAGCTTGCTTGATTTGTGCTGAAACAGGGGCTAAATTTGTTACACTGTTGCAGTTTCTTTATAGGTTTGGTTGGCTTTCTCAAGGTAATTTTTTTTTACTGGACCAAAACTGGGAATTTTATGTTGTTGTTATTTTTATACGTCATTAGTTGCTTTTGCAATTTTTCTGCATTGAAAAGGACCTGTTCTCACGGTCACAGAGCTCTTTCTTTCTTTCTCTCTCTCTCTCTCTCTCTCTCTCTCTCTCTCTCTCTCTCTCTCTCGCTCTCTCCCTGTGTCTGTTCTACCACTATACAAAAGAGAGAAGTGATTGTGAATATTTACCTTGTGAAAGTTTGTGGTTGTTTATTTATCCAATTAAGGCTTGTAGTAGAACGCATGTCCATATGCAGCTTTCAGTGAGTAAAGAAATACATCCAATAAAAACAGACTCTTGTGGCTAAAAAAAGCTTGCTGACAGAAATTGAGTGTGATGAAAACATTCATATCAACTTACGTCTTTTCCGTTCTTCATAAAAAGAAGAAGATCATTGGTCACTTGACGAGAACACAAGACACCGCCTCAGTAAAATAATGATTTTTTCAAGTAATCCAGATGTGGGTTTTTTCAGACATTGAAGCCATTAACTCAGCAGAGAGTTGCGACAGTCAAGTGATTTAACCGTACGTTTCCACTGACGCGTGGTGAGCGAAGCTGATTGAACGTTTTTCAGTGAATTCCTATGGATGCCGTGTGCCACACTCGCGAGGTGGATTGTGGGATTGACAATGGCACGGAGCAAGCTGTTGTCTGGCATTGTGAGCAGCTTTGAGTGGTTTTCTTAATTGTCAGTAGAAACGTACTGTATCACCTGCTGAGAGATGCTAATGCGTGCTCTGTCTCCCTTTGCCAAGATGGTGATTATGTTAACAAAACTAACGCCTGAAAATCATTGGAAAAATCGGCTAGTGAGACCCTGGCTTAAGAAAACTCTGGTATTTCACAGAGATTGTTGGACCATATCAAGGTTTATTCAACTTACTATTTGCAAATTTGGCATGTAAAAACAGTAACAGTAAATAGTTCCCTGGTATCCTTACTTTTACAGGAAAACTATGGGTGTAAATTAAAAGGGGGTGTTTTTCATCAAAGTCCGATTAAAAAAGTCACGTGTGTAACATTTTGTCAAATAAATTCTGTCAAATTTACATAAAACACTTTTCATTTTCATTGAGTAAAGGGTGCTGAAGGAAAAATGCCTACATTCCAGTCTGTTTCAGGGATATTAAACATACAACAAGTTAGACAAATTTCTGTGAGAAAAAGAAAACCACATTTATCCTCCATTTAAATGGGTACTTGGTTCCAAATTTTATGTAAAAGCCATCATGAAAGAGTCAACTCTTTGGCACATATTCATTTCCAAGGAACATTGCTCAGTGTTTGATATTCATCTCATAAAAGCTAAAAAAAACATTAAAATAGGCCCTCAATTTTATGCCAGGACATTAATAAGTGAGTTAATGGAGAAGCATGGCCTGTCACTACTTCCATTTACAGATACTGTTTGATTATCATCTTAAGAGCACTAGGGATTCCATTCTGGATAATATGGGGTAAAGGTCTTTAAATATATAATATCTTAAAAATGCAGTCATTTTAACCAGTAATGTTCTTCTATAATGGAATATAACTTTATTTTTCAATTTTGCAAAAACAGCACCTGTCTCTGTTGCATCAGCTAAAGGCAGCTAATAGCCAGTAGAGTCTCTTCCCCACCATGACTCCATCTCTCCACAAATGCCCCGTTAATCACAGGGAGAAAGTTCTGGGCACAGAGCCAGTTTGGGATTATGATGTCCAGATATATGCATCTTCATCACAGACAAAGACCAATACACACATCTGGAAAGACTCTGTTACTATTCCTTTTTTGACAACATTATGATTTATGTTTACATTTTAAACTCCCACAGCACCAACTAACCTTTCCACCACCATTATCAGTTTTGCAGATATTTTAGTGAAAACATCATCCTTGTATACTATAAGATACAGAAAAACAATGGAAATGTTAGGGGACCATACATTTTGTTCTCTCCTTCCTGTTCCTGAAATTGAGCCATGGGCTGCCATGAATCTAAGGGAAATTGTAATTGTTAATATGGGATCATGTTGCATATCTGCTGTGATCTTGGAACTCAACCCAAGCTACTAGGCTGCACAAAGCAATTTTAATTTTAACTTTCCACCTTTTTAAAGTTTTACCCATTTAAATTTTGAAATTCTCACTGATCAACATTTTTAACTGTACTGGATGATAAACTGCCATATCCTCTGACCTTCTCAACCTGAAACTTCAGCCTACCAGCAGCTGCACACCTGTATCCAACTCTGTTCCCTCACTTCTTGCCTCCTCCTCCTCCCTTCCATCCCCTCTCTCTTTTTCATGTTCAATTTCTTCTGGGGCCTCAGAGTTTTTTCTGGGGCCCCGAAGCCTTCATGCTGCCCTGGCCTCGGATAGAGACAGACATATTGAGCATGACAAAGTGGCCTCCCCCCAGCTGAGGGGGGTGGACAGCTTGGCATAGAACCGCACATTCAGTGGCAGGTATAGATATGAGGGTCAGTAAGTTTAGTGGAGAAACCTGACTCCCCTCAGATGTGATAATGGCGCTTGTTCCCTCAGGAAATACCTGCCCATAGAGAGAGAGAGAGAGAGAGAGAGAGAGAGAGAGAGAGAGGCATAACAGAATTGCTTGTGTTTATTTAGCCAGAGTTGATGAGGGCAGAGTGACAACCCAAAACAGCAGCTCCATCCATAGATAGACATGAGCCAGTCAAGCCTGAGATCACTCACCTTAGCCATTAGCAACTCAGATCATTTAAAATGATACGCAAATGAGGCTGTATGCTTCCAAAGTACACCTACAAAAAGGGAAAACGTTTTACACATATACACACACATTTCCATCACATTTCGTTCCTTTTTAAAACTCAGGGGTTTGAAATTGTTTTTACTTTCATAGAGTTGGTCAAACCCAGTTTATAAAGGAAAAAACCTGGATGTTTTGCCAAATGGAATTCAAACCCTAATTATCAATTCCTAAACTGTGCAAATGCAGACTTCTACACAAAGTCTGAGACAGTGCCCAAAACCAAAGGCTGCTTTCTTGCTGCCCAGTCAGATAGTGACTCATTTTTGCTTAAAGGAAAAGTTCACCCAAAAATGAAAATGTATTTACTCACTCTCAAGCCATCCTAGATGTATATGACTTTATTTAATCAGCAGAACTCAAATTAAGATTCCTCACAATGCAAGTGAATGGGTGCCAAAATTCTGAAGCTCCAAAAATCACATAAATCGGCATAAAAGTAGTCCATATGACTTCAGTGGTTCAACCAATCTCTTCAGAAGCAATATGATACATGTGGGTGTGAAACAGATCACTTTCACATTCTTCTTCTTGTGTTTTTGGTGATTCACATTATTCATGCATACCGCCCCTACTGGGCAGGGAGAAGAATTTCTACCAGAAAAGGACTTCAACATGTATCTGTTTCTCACCCACACCTATCATATCACTTCTGAAAATATGGACTAAAACATTGGAGTCGTATAGATTACTTTTATGATGCCTTTATGTGCTTTTTGGAGCTTCAAAATGTTGTATTTTGTATGAACCTACAGAGCTGAAATATTCTTCTAAAAATCATAATTTGTGTTCTGCAGAAGAAAGAAAGTCATACACATCTGGGATGCATGAAGGTGAGTAAATGATGAGCGGATGAACTGTTTTGGGTGAACTATCCCTTTAACCAGACCTTTGACTAAAACAGCATTTGGACTCTATTGCAGCTCAAACTGGCCAAGAATCACCCAATTAGACAGGAAGAGCTGTCTAAATGACACATAAAGTTATCTAAGATATACTGTATTATACCATACTGCCATGGTAAAAAATTATTTAGATAATTCCATGGCCGTCTCGGTGAGCAAATGCACAGAAAACACACTGAATAATAGTGTAAAATGTGCTGTCTTATTTAAACACAAAAACCTCATTACAGACAATCTAACAGACACAACAAAAAACAATGCAGAAAACAAAGTTATGCTCATGGATATCCACTTTACTTGCAACTACATTTCTCAACTGAAATTCTTACGTATCTTTAAAATATTTTACTTTACTTACCTTGCAGACTTTGGCTGTGAATATTTCATCCTCAAAAGTGCTCTCTGTATCAACCCAGAACCGGACTCTGTTTCCAGATGGACTATGTGCTTTTATTCACAGACGTTCCATCAAGCCAACCAACTAAACAATTATTTCATTTTACCAACCACCTGCCAATAACCACAAAGTAATTGGATGGGGAGTCAGAGAAAAGATCATCTTGATTCAGCCTCACCTATCTCATATACTGTAGGTTTGTTGACATGTTGTTAATGAGCTTTCTCGGTGTAGAGTTCTAATCATCAAGGCTGATGAATGGCTTTGCTGATTTCTCAATTAACAGTTGTGAGAAATGTAATGAAATGAACCATTAGAGATAATTGAAGATTGTAGGAGAGTATTCTAACCACTAATTTTCATAGCAAATTACCACACTGTGAAGCACTTTATCATGAAGCAATTCAAGTTGTGTATGGAAAAAACTGATGTCTTGCTTCTCCCCTTCCCCAGATTTGAGCTTGGATGTAAGTGTCATTTGTTTCAGCAATAAACAAGACTAATCACTGGCAAAACTGTTGTTGGCATGGCAAATGTGTCAAATTTGAATGTATCAAACTCTTGTGCTGTTTTGTGTGCGTTGATGTCTCATGGTGGTAATGTGAAGAGCTAACACTCCATGAGAAATGCGATACCAGACTTTTGAGCAGTGACAGCTGCTGCTGGTGTGTGTGTCTATGTAATCATGTTTGTATGAAGATGAATGGGGTATACTGCAGCTGTGTCTCTAGCAGATGATGATAAGGGTCAAAAACCAGATGCAGGTTTCTATCAAGCTGCTTCTATCTCACAGAAACTCTCTCTCTCACACACACACACACACACACACACACACACACACACACACACACACACACATACACACACACACACACAAACATGTTGGTGTGGCTATCCTTATCAGGAAATTTTTTTACTGTATCAACTATAGATTCTATCAACTAACCCTACCCCTAAACCTAACCTTCACAAAAAAAATCTGCATTTTTACATTTTCCAAAAATATATAGTTTAGTATATTTTTTAAGCAATTTGAATTATGGGGACACTAGAAATGTCCTTATAAACCACATTTATAGCATAATACCCTTGCAATTACCAGTTTATTACCTAAAACAAATGTCCTCGTAAACCACACACACATATGCACACCCCATTCATGTGGTTTAGGTGTACAAAGAGATACATGATCACACATGGGCATTGTTATTTTCTGTTCATGGAGTCGAGAAAAAGTTCTCTCAATCACTATAACATAATGTAACCTTGACCCCAGTAACCTGCAACATTTCAGAGTTACTGCAATCAGACCTGTGCAATGTATTTAAAAGGCAGAGAAGTAATCATTGTAAAATCAAACATGTGGCTAAATAACTTAAAGGAACATTTTTTAATTCAGTCTGTTCCTTACACAATTGTTATCATTGGGCTTCAGAAGTCTTGGAATATAGTGCATTAGTCATATGGACCAATTCTAGGATATTTGTACGGTAATTGTTTTGACATTTTGGAGCTTGACAGCTTGAGCTGTCAAGAGTGGCCAGGGTATTCTTAAAAAAATTCACCTTTTATGTTCAAAATAGAAAGCTCTACAGGTTTAAAACAACTTAAGGGTGAGTTAATGATCAAAAAACTGCTTATTTCTGAGTGAACTATTCCTTTAATGTCTTACCATGTGAGATTTACCAAGTTTAGAGTTGCCTAATAATATCATTTATGATAAACAGGCTATCATAACAAAGAAATCAAACAAAAAGGGTAAGAACCAAGAGCTATGTTGTGTCTCATCATGAGAGGTCCTTTGCATATTCACCATAACTGGACATTTTAAAAATTTTGCTGATGTCTTGGTATCTGGAAAATGTATCATGTGTTTAACATCAATCAGAATAATTTGATCTTTTAACAGCAGGGGGTAAGAGCCAATAACACATGGCATTATCTTCTATCCAGACTTTGAGGTCAGTTCTACAACTTTTGTGTAATTTTGTTTCATTCTCTGGAGCAAGGAATATTTACATTGTGTTCAGCATTCTTTTTTGTCATTTGGAATGTTCCCTGATTTGACTTGATATGGTCAAGCCAAATCTGGTTTGATGTCCCCTGGAAGATTGAAATTGAGCGCTAAGACAACAGATCTGTTTGAAAATTTCCAGTTTTCAAATGATTCCATGCTGATTCAGCCGCTGCTCATGGTGGCTGCCATGTTCAGATCACATGACTAGCCCTATCTTAAAACCTTAATGCATTCATGCCAGTAGGTGTCAGTATACAGTCCAAGACCAGTTATCAGTTGTTTAAGAAGAAAAGTAAGTATAAACATGGAATTACTTGGTGCAACGGTAAAGTATCTATAAAAGGTAAAAATAAATAAATAAAAAAAAAAAATAGCAATGCTGTCAGTCAGTGCTAGATCACAAGCCAGGACAAATTGGTTAGTTTTGCACTCTCAGGCAAGTCATTTGCACTCTCAGGCAAATAATTTGTCTTGTGCCGATGGCATGATAAATTGAGTCCGCCCGGTAAACATTTGTAATGCCTGAGCAAAAACCTATCATGCTATCGTGATAGCATGTCACTGAAGTCTAGGCTAACTGAAAAACACAAACAACAACTCATCTTTAATTTCACAATCTATAACTTCAGTTATATACTATAATGTGTAACTTATGGTTTAAAAGTCATTAAAAGTCATATTTACAAAGTGATATCGACATACATCCTGAAAAGATTTTAAAGGATTTCTACTCAGGCAGTGAATATAATACCCATTAATGGGCCCCTCAGCCAATGGAATTGTCCAGGGAGACCCAATTTTCAGGGTGGGACTAGATTTCTTACGACACCGGATCTCTTTGATACTTGACCCTCTTAGGTAGGGATGATAGGGACATATGAGACTGTAGTGTATCTCATGATATTGAACTGCTTTATTGTACAGTATTTATATGCTGTACATGATGTGAATTACACCTACTTTATATACTGTATCTGCTATGGTTTTAGGTGCATTAATTCAGTGTTAAACATTTCATGGATATTTTAATACATCACACTAAAACATTTGGAAGCCATAGAAATATCAACTTATGAGAGAACATTTTTATTTACTTGTTTTCAACTGCTACATCCAATATAATCAAATGTTTTTTTTTCTTGAATTGAGTTTATGAGGCTGATAAGTTTCTTAATGCTTAGCTAGCTTGACCTTGCACAATTATAATTTTCTTTCTCAGGCTGTTTATAAATTTTTTTAAGAGTAATTAGTAATTTCCCTCACCTGAATCCTTACTGATGAAAATTCCCTAAAAGCTACTAGCTAACCAAGAGGCATGTGAAGCAGATTTGTGTAGGATTCCCACACCATTTCACCAATCATTTTCCATATCTTTTCCAGTCATTTGTGATAACTGGAAAATTACTTTTATTTAATTTTTGTATTTTTTTTTACACTCACGAAGAGCCATTTCTAAATCGAAGTATAGAAATTCACAGACATTTCCAGGTTTTCCCTGACTGTGGAAACCCTGTTTCTGTCAGATGATAAATCTGTAAAGAGGATGTGCCACTACTTGAACAAATGTCAGTGTATTTATAGTAACTATACCTTAAAGAAGTTCAAAAGATGTTTTTCGGTAAGTGCAGTAATGGCGACACAATGTGCTCTAGCAAACATGTTTTTTATTTATTTATTTGACCCAAGTCTGGACTTGAGACACTCCAGATGGCATGGCAGCCATTCCCTTTTTATCACCCTAATTAAAACATGATGCTTGTTTAAGTGCCGTCTTACACCCCGACAAGGAACAGGGTGAGACAAAATAAGTACCAGTGAAACTTTGAGTAGAATTTATAGTTTACAAAAACCTACAGCCCAGTAGGGGTTATTTTATTAGTACTCTTTAAATGACCAGGTCTGTGCAGATTGGCGTGACAGCAATGAACTGGGATGAACTGCTGCTACTACAGTGCACGTTTCCACTCTCGTGAGTGACCTTGTTACGGTAAAAACAATACTATTTTGAGTGGCAATAATAATCCTCAATCTAACTATAAACATCAGTAGTGCTGGCAGTGATCCATTGCAAAAACCCATTATCCATTAACTCTGGTTCCTGTAGCTGTGATAGAGCATGGCGCCAGCATGCCAAGGTCATGGGTTCAATTACCAGAGAACACAAATTAATAAAAAAAATTATACCTTGAATGCACTGCAAGCCTTTGGCTAAAAGCATGTGCAAAATGTATAACAGCAAATTAAAAGTATCTAACACACCCAAAAGCGGTCCATATAAAAGTTCTCTTTGTCGCTCATTTGGCCACTTGTTCATAGAGTGCAAGTGTGCTTACAAACGAGATTCACAGTGTGTTCAGGAAAGTCCATCAGCACATTTCAATTCACATCTATAGACTTACTGTGAAGTGCTATTAACACAGCAACTGTTTAAACCCTTAGAAGTCCACAGAGAAAATGGTTAAATTGTCTTTGGAAGGCGGGTTGGTGAAAAGCATGTTGTCTTTGGAGCTATTGTGAGATAGGTAACAGTGGCATATTTAGGCAGGGGCGACATGGGCATCTTACGTTGACATTTTAGATACTTTTGGGACCTTTTTAAGCTCAAAGGAGAGGCACAATCAATTTTCTTTGTATTGAAAAGATGGACTGTGATATTCATTAAAATATTTCCTAATGTGTTCCACATAAGTAAAAAGTAATATAAGTTGGAATGACATAAGAGTAAATTATTACAGAATTTTAGTTTTGGTGTGAACTCTTTGAAGATGAAGTTTATTTCCACCAACTACTTTTAATAACCTTGAATGTTGAAATCTTGAGGGGAAAAAAAATATTTACACTTTGCACTGAAAATCACAACTTTTGTTGGTTGTGACCAATGTTTTTGCCATTTCATCGGTCTGTTACAAAACCTAGCGAGCGTCCTGCGGAGACAGCATTTTAAGACATCATAGGCGTGCTCCCGACACGAAGGCTGTTCCAAACGGTAGGTATATTAATTATGCTGCCTCTTAAGATATCTAATTTTGGCCAAATTCTAAGGTAGCACCGTATGTATCCTTCCCTGGGTAGGCGATCCCAGAATGCACCGCGATGAGCTCGGAGGAAAAATACATTCAAGATGGTGTACAAAGCGAGAGAAATATTGATAATAAATATAATCCAATCACTACGGAAAAGTATCGTTACATAAAAGTTTAATATGACACAAAACTGACTTTACCCACAATGTGTGTGTGCTGTGCGCATTTATGCTCATTAGAGGATCGCATAGTTTCTCTTGCATCACCTGTATTGAAAGTCGAGAGTCGAGTCTTGTGCACTGTGCATGAGGAGCACTATTTGAATGAAGCGTGGAGCTGCCGCCTTTGTAGAATGTTCCAAATTGCTCTCTTATGAGGCATAATTTCAGTAAGGATGCTGCCATAGAACACAGCTGTATATGGAGGCAGGAGACAGCGAGGTAGCTCGCTAAGTTTTGGAACAGACCCCATGTTTTATGTATTTCTGTCTTGTCTTTGTGCTGTCAACATGGGTGTAAATTGTGGTCAGAGTAAATTTGTCGGGATTTGTACAGCAAATTTCTGCAACTGTTCATGTTGCCTGACCATGACTAACCACTCTCTCCCAACTGACTCCATTGTACTGTACAGTCTTAGTGACGTCTAAGGCCCTGATTTACTAAGAGAAATCAGTCTAACAAATGTATTATGTGCTTCATGTGCGTATTGTGTGTGATTTACTAAGTATAATTGTGTACATATGTCCCATATGAAATGAAGGCTAATTTCTTAACACATTAATGCAGTCCAGCAGCATTGGGTTCGTATGCATGTTCTCCTTTTTTAAAGTTTATTTTTTTCTTTACCCACAATGACAGCAGCCACAAATCACATTAATACCTGCATTTTCAGTCATATTAATTTGTACCATATTAATTAAACATTCATTAGTCATTAATTAGGCCATTTCTGAAATTATATTAGGCTTGATAAATATTTTTGCATTGATACCACCCTTTATTTTGAAATTTTATAGAAACCTCAAATGACATATTAATTTAGGGAAACCTGCATATTAGTGAGGCATCAATTCCTAGTATATTTAAATCCATTCTTAAAACTTAAAAGGCTTTTGCTTAATTATTAATATTCATGTGTATATAGATCTCTCTCTCTCTCTATCTATCTCTATACACACACACACACATAAATATATATATTATCATTATTCATAACACTTTTACAGCATTTATTAATCTTGGTTATTGTTAATTACACAATATTCAATATATTTATTAAATCAAAAGTTGTATAAGTTAATGCAGTATGAACTAACATAGTACTAACTAACATCAGTAATGCTGCTCCCTATACGCAAATTACGCTGCATAGGACACCCACTTCCTAGGGGGGCACCAGAAACTCCACCGGCTGCCCTTCCTTGCACATTATACTTTATTAAAGGACCCAATAGCAGTCGCAGAACACGTACGATCGCCTCGCAGCTCAGATTAGTTAACGACATTAGCTACCATGAACTACCAATGAATAATAATTTTACACCACTTATTAATCTTAGTTATTTTTAATTGTAACATATGCTAATAATTTTTTATATTATAAGTCATATTATATTACAATTACTATATATACTCTTATAAGACAGTTATATTTAAAAAAAATAAAATGAACTAAGACTAATAAATACTGTAAAAATATACTGTATACAGTATTGTTCATTGTTATTTAATGATACCTAATGCATTTACTTATTTTAACAAATGTAACCTTATAATAAATTGCAACCAACAACTTTCGGTAGATGAAATTGGTAGATCAAAACAAAAAATTGTGCATGCTAACAAGCTTGCACACATTTTATACATGCAAACCTTTAGTAAATCAGGACCCATGAGTCTGGAAAGCTGCTGGGAAGATGCTCGGCACTAGGGTCTCATTGCTTTAATTCCACTGGGTGTCTATCCCAGGACAGTTAAACAGTATGACAAACCAGAGGTTACATATTTCCCTGTGAGCTCTCTGATAGTGTCATTAAAAACAAGCCTGCACTAAAAAAAGGAGCAGTTACTGAGTTTCTCCCCAAGGAGATGAGGTCAAAGGAATGTTCCCCAACTGCCAGAGATTCAATTTCGAATGCTCTGAGGCAGTGTGACTTCCTGTGGATGATGGGAGAAACTGGGATTGACTGTCGAAGCTTGCCCAGAAGGGAGAGGGCAAAGCCTGTGACTGTTAATACAGTTTAGTTATTTCATTCAGAGTTACTTAAATGAAAAGAGCTCATGCTTGATGTTTTATCCACACTAGATTTATCTTCATAAAGTTACTTAGATGAGCTACAGTAGTTGAATCAAATACTCGCTTTCAGTAGTAGACATGCATTAAATCTGGACTACGTTTGATTTTTTTTAAATTAAAAATTAATAGCATTCCATCATAGAGAGAGTACATAAAAAAATCTGTTTTCAGAACCCTGTCCTCACTCTACCCTCGATTCACTCATGTAAGCCTACGATATGGGGCGCATTAATGCCAAGGCTTACACAGGCTGAAGCCCAGGGGCCCAAAACTATCAGAGGGTCCCCATTTGCGGTGTCCGCCAGCCTATTCTTCCCCATTGATGTTCGCGGGAGGACTGCATCTAAACACGTTCATTGTGAGACTCGTTAAGTGTGTATTTTATAGCATTGCGTTTTTTAGGTTCCTTAAGAGTGTGTGTGTGCTGCTGTTTTCTCACTTATTGTATCTAAATCGCAGAAATGCATAAGGGGAGGGTTGAAGGGGTATCCAGTTTATGCACTGCACGCCACTGATAAACATTAATGCAGTGGTTCCCAACCCTGTTCCTGGAGGCCCCCCAACACTGCATATTTTGTATATCTCCCTTTTCTGACACACCCAATTCAATTCGTAGAGTCTTTACTAACAAGCTAATGAGTTGAATCAGGTATGTTTGATTAAGGAGATTCAAAAGGTGTAGTGTTGGGGGGCCTCCAGGAACAGGGTTGAAACCACTGCATTAATATGTGATGGATAAAACACTTGAATAATAATTTTAAAATATGTAAATAAGAGTGCTGTTCATCTTCCTCAAAGCAGGTAATATCTTTTTAAATGTTTAATTGAATAGCTGAGCTGCAGGCTGCAAATAACTTAATATCAAAGTGAAAATAACATGACATGATGACTACAGCTCTATAGAATATCAGTGATATCTATGCTGGGCTGGTCAGAAGGTTTAAATAAACAGTCAATAATTTTTTGACAGTGCCACAGAGCTCTGTTTACATTTTTCAGAGAATTCAACCTACAAATTGCTAACTTGTAGATGTCTCTGCATTAAAAATGTAAGTATTATAATGCAGAAATTACAAACAGAAAAAATTACAAAAACTTTTTAGCATATACACAACCACATAATGGTACTTTCCATTTTGCCTGTTGTTTTGAACAGATTGTGTTAACTGAAAACAGATTTAGTGAGTTGGTTTGATAATACCCCATTTGGAAATGCTTTGCATTTTACGTGACATGAATAAAAGAGTCTAGTTTACTTAGTCTTTTAAATGGAGCACCTTTGAATAGTCAAAGCCGGCAAGCTGGGGAACTGCTATAAAGCTGCATTGTTTCTCAATCCAAAGTGTGCAAACTTCAGTTTTTCCCTCCAGTTCTATAAAAATACAAACAAGTTGACCCTCTATCCAGAAAATAAATTATTCTTGTCAAGACAGGATGTAGTGAAGTTGCTTTGGATAAAATAGGATTGAAGGGCACCTGTTACTCTGAGGTCATTATTCAAAACATTATTGCAGCAAATAAAATTAATCAGAAAATACATGTTAAAAAAATACAATTGTTGCTGGCTGAATTACAGCGCAGTGTCACCATAACTCAGTCTTAAATCCACTAAAAACTCTAAAATCTTAATGCAGTTTACATTTACATTTACATTTATGCATTTGGCAGACGCTTTTATCCAAAGCGACTTACAGTGCACTTATTACAGGGACAATCCCCCCAGAGCAACCTGGAGTTAAGTGCCTTGCTCAAGGACACAATTGACTGAGACTATTTCACAGTACATTTGGAAAGCATGGAACATGTATGTGCTAGTTAACAATTTTGGAAGACCATCTGATTTAATTTGTCAATTTAGCTTACTTGACTAATCATGGATGATATAAAAATCCAACACTGTTTATTTATGCTGTAAATTGTAAATGCCACTGATATTGTAAATTAATCACTATTCTAGTAGCACTGTCAAGATGGTGCCACATCAAGTAAACTGTTTATAGTTCCAACTTTAGAGTCTCAGAGTCCAAGTTCATGGTCAAATTTTAAAATTCAGGCTCATCCAAAGAAGCATGCAGAATTTAGTTTTACATTGCAGCATATGAGTATGAAATGAGTGCTCAATATATATATTTATATAAAGTTCTTTGCGTATTCCACATAAAGGTATAGTCCACCCAAAATAAAACTTCTGACATTAAAATCTAACCAATCATCATGTTAGATTTTAGAATGACAGCCTCAGTCATTTGGAGTGGTGGTGGCATAGTGGGCTAAAGCACCGAACTGGTAAGCAGATGGTTGCTGGTTTGATCCACAAAGCCACCACTATTGTGTCTTTAAGCAAGGCACTTAAATCCAGGTTGCTCCGGGGGGATTGTCCCTGTAATAAGTGCATTGAAAGTTGCTTTGGATAAAAGCGTCTGCCAAAATGTAAATTACTCACTTTCATTGTATGGAAAAAGATGCAGTAAAATTGAATGGTGACTGAGACTATTCATAAATACATTAATTAAAGTAAAACTCCTGAGTATTATGGCATTTCTTTCGGGGTACTTTCTCTTACCATCATAACTGTAAATAAGCCTAGTTACTATGAATTCTGTGGTGGAAGTCAATCTAGATTGTCCATTGTTGGATCAGGCATGGATCAGGCATTCTCTTTTCTGCATTTCCTTGGCAATGACCTCCATCCATCATATCAGGAGCTTTCTTGAAGCTTAGGTGCCAGAAGGCCTTATGTCTCTCAGTGAGTTCCTCAATGAGGGCTTTAGGTTTTCTGGAAGACCCCGGGACTCTGGCCAAACTTATGATCTGTTTAGCTGGCTCTGTGGCATGCCACAAAGGAGAAGACGGGAGAGAGAACATTTTCGTGGACAAAGCCAAATTTCAGTAGGTCATGTGTCATGGGTTTTGTTGTCATTTAGATGGCAGTTACTGGTGGGCAGCTGATTAATGTAAGTGGATACAGATGCATTAGAGGACTGGCTAATTATTGGAAATTACCATGTGCTTCTGCAACCTACAGTAAAGACAGGCAGAGAGAGAAGATGAAATACAAGGTTGATTAAATTATGACAGTATTTTCATATTTGGGGAACCATGACTTTAAGCTGGTAGCTGTGTTTTTAAACATGTTAAATGTTTTTTAGCTGGCTATTGGTTGGTTGGCCAGATACCATGTTCCAAAAAACCAGCCTGACCATCTTAATATGGTATAACTAGCTTATGGCTGGTTTGCTTCTGGCCCACCAGCTTGGACCAGCAAGAAACCAGCCACCATGTTCAATAACACAGCTACACTCTTAAACTTAAACTTCTTGCAGGGGTATCCATCTCAAAATGCTGTGGGTTTCAAAGCACATAAAAATTAAGTTGTCATCAGGTACTCAAATAAACGAATTTCTTAGCTGTCACCAATAGAGCAACAGTTAAAGGTGTCCTCGTAGTCCAACCTTTAAAACCTTGGGGGGTGGACATCAGAGCAAAAACTGAGGGTGAGGAAGAAAAAGGGTGAGAGGATGAGAGAATGAATGAGCTCTGGATTGTATTATGTGCTTTTCCAAGCCGGGTGGTCCAACATCGCTTGGTTGAAGCAGTCAATTTTACTATTCTTCTCTCCAAAACAACTCAACCTCAGAGATTTTTTGCTTCTTCGAGGTAGTCATTAACCATTTATGGGATAAAATAACACAGGCCATGTCAGAAACAGAGAGGAGAGAGTGATTTTATGTTGTAAATGTAAGAGTAAATGTAAGTAAAATAGGCGAACATTGGAACACTGATGTAACAAACACAAACTGTCACACAGTAGTAGCAGCAGACAAAGGAAGATTTGCAGCATTTCCACACATAGGTAAACTATTTCACTTCAGTTATTTATGGGGGACACATCTCCTTATCAAAATCCAGTAATTACCATCAGTTCTCCAGACACAGGACAGTTTCAGAGCTCTGTAAATACCCTCCAGACCAAGCATGCTTTATGTATTACTGCCATGACTGGCTCTCAAGTCACTTTTTTCAGGAACCTGTAAATCATTTTTTTTAATTGCAGTTTAGTCTGTAAAGGTTGTTGCCTACTTTGGATCTTATCCTTAATGTACAATGTCTTCTTTTACATTGCCTTTTTATGTTTTTGTGAGTATACCTTCCTTTTAATCTGATTCATTCAGTAATTATCTCCATGTCTTTGAAAACAGTGACCTTTGAATCTAAAAAAGAAACAAATGAGCAAAATTGGTGCAGATGCTGTGAATGGAGATCACCTAATTTGCTCATTTGAAAGTAGAATTAAGCATTATCTCACAAGCAAGAGTGAATATCACATGGAATGGTTGATCCTGCTTTGGCTCTGTGCTGTTTCACCTAATACATAATTCTTGGAATGCCACTTGCCCAGTCAGATTAGATGACTGGAACTAACTGTACAACATCTTTCACATACTTTTCCTGGCATTTTATGAAGATGGTTATCAAGCAATAGAGGAAAGGAAAACATTGTTTTTAACATTTAGTTCATGTTTTTAGTGCATCTACATTTTAGACTTTGTAATTGTAACATCTGAGCCTACACCTCACACTCCTCACCATCAGATGTCACTTTATCCTGAGTTCTAAGACTGAGTTGAACTGAGGTTCACTTCCTGTTTTACCAGATAAATAGCCTAGCTGTACACCAAGATTTACACCATCTGAGCAGAACTACGATGTTGGTATAAGGAACTACACTCCATCAAGGCTGCACTCGAGGAATGGCGTCATTGGCTGGAGGGTGCGCAACTTCCCTTCCAGGTTGTGACTATAATTTGGAGTATATCGCGTCAGCTAAACATCTCAATCCAAGACAAGAAAAGTGGGCCCTGTTTTTCACCAGATTTAATTTCTCGATTATATATCACCCTGGCAGCAAGAAAGTTAAGGCCGATGCACTTTCCAGGTTGCATAACACTCAGCAAAACAATTCCACATCAGATTTTATTCTCTCTCAGGCAGTCATTGTAGCTCCAGTGAGAAAGGATATTATAAATGAAATCCAGCAAGCACTACAGATTGATCCTACATCAATAAAACATATTCTCCAGACACTATCCACAAATGTGTCATTCATTGGGTTTACACATTATTACCTTCTGGTTACCCAGGGATTCAACATACTGTCAGCCTGGTAAAAAAAAACCTCTTGGTAGCCCACTCTGGTAGCTGATGGTAATGCTTTTGACAGTGTTGTGTTGCCCCTTCCTGTCCTGCATCGACCCTGGTCTCACCTGGCTGTGGATTTCATAACAGATCTCCCTCCATCTAATGGATACCATGCTAGTCATTATTGACCGTTTCGCAAAATCTTGCAGAGTCAATCCACTCAAGGGACTACCCACTGCTTTGGAGACAGTGGAGATACTTTTCAATCAGGTGTTTTTGCTGTTTGGCTTACCTGAGGATATAGTATCTGACCGAGGATCACGGTTCACCTCTAGAGTTTGTAAAGCCTTTTGTCAACAACTCAGTGTGAATATTAGCCTGACATCTGGTTATCACCTGCATACAAATGGTCAAGTGGAACAACTGAATCAAGAAATGCAGATTCTTATGTTCATATTGTAGTCAGTCACTTCAACAATGGAGCCACTTTCTATCATGGGCAGAATATGCTCAAAACTCTCTCATCCACTCCTCAAATTATCTGACTCTCTTTCAGTGTTTTGAGGATTTTAACCACCCTTCTTCCCGTGGTCTGAAGAACCCTCAAAGGTACCGCCATAGATGATTGTATGCATAGCAGTGAGAGAACCTGGGATATGGCACACGTCCACCTTCAACAAGCAATGTATCCAGGCTGATCGTCGATGCAGACTTCCACCATATTACCTACCAGGGCAGACTGTCTGGCTCTTTACCTGAGACCTAAACCTGAGGCTCCAGAGTCGCAAACTAAGCCACTGGTATGTTAGTCCATTAAAAATCATTAAACAGATTAATCCAGTGTCATACAATTTACAATTTACAGCTAATTATATAGTCTCTCCCACTTGTCATGTCTCACTGCTGAAACCGGCAAACCCACCCACCTATGCGGAGTCACTCATTCTAACCCCACCTCCACTGGAGATTGACGGAAATCCAGCATATCTGGTACAAATGATCATGGACCAATTTTCCTATCTTTTGGACTGGGAGGTATGGTCCAGAGGAACATTCTTGGGTACTTTCTTAGGATATCCTGGACCCGTCACTAATACGTGACTTCCATCAGGCTCATCCTAATCATCCACTGTTTAATAAAACTCTGAAAATGGATCATCCTCAGACTTCCTCATCAGATAGCTTACAGTAATCAGGAACCCAGGGGCATCTCTGCACTTTTACATCATTGAGGATTGACAGGGTTGCATGAATGACCTATTGTTCACCCTCCAACTGCAAAAAAAAAGAGCGAGAAAATAAGAGAGCGAGAGAGAACAATAATGACAGTGTCTCATCGCTGTAATCAGAGGGAAACAGGGGCTCAGAGGAATTAGGTATCTTTGGTTTGAGCCATCCTGGATTACACTGGCTTGCCTCTTGTCTGTGAGAACTCACATGGGAAACAATTGGTGGAACTAATTACAAGTTCAGCTTGGGAAACAATTGGTGGAACTAATTACAAGTTCAGCTTAGGCAATTAAACCTTTTCTTTGTGTCTTTTGAGAAAAATAGTTGCGGGAGATAAAGGGTATTTCATGAACATGGTAAAGATATAAATTTTTCATGAAACAAATATTTAGAAATTTAGGAATTCCAGGAAAGTTTATATTGGCAGATATATGGGATTTGATTTCTTTTGACTTTATCTAAGAGATTGAGGAGTGCACATCACCTCAGGTTGTTCCATGCTGGCTGACAGCTTTTGGCATTAAGTTGTACAGACAGTAGACACATTACTGCTCTGATGAGGGATCTCCTCCCTTTCTGGCTGCCAGTGATAAACATGATTTTGATCTGGTTGTTATTAGCACATTCCAGGTGGCTCTTACATTATGATTTATTCTGCTTTTTCACATTATATGGTATAAAGGCTGTCAACCTCATAGGCAGTTCCTTTTTACAAACACTTTTGACAGTAAAATGTATCTTCAAACCTCAGGGCCTCTTTGTGTTGTTGAAGGAACAAAGAAATGTGAATAATGAAATGATCTTAGTAAGGGTAACTTTGCTCTGAGATGGTGGAATCTTTTCTACAGAATAACAGCATGAATGGAACCATGGGCACTATGCACCTACTTTTTGTTTTGTTTTGTTCCGGCCACCAAAGGTGCTGTGGCACCTATTGTATCTGTTAGTTTTCTTATTATTATTATTCCTCCCCATAGAACCATATATAGGGAAATGATTCAATTTGACGCACTGAAGGGGTGGACATGAATGCTCCCAGACAATATTTGGGGTCTCTAGGAACTCTATAGCTCCAATACAAGTTTAAAAAAAATCACTATTATTTTGCTTTCTAACTTTTTAACTTTTTGGTCAAGAAAAAAAATGTACTTCCTCCGATTATTCTCTTCATAGTGATTTTTTTTAATTCCACCTATTACAGTGGCAGCCATGTTGGACTGTGATGTTTTTTTCACCACAAAAAAAATCTTCGGTCAGTGCCACACAAAATATGTAAAATTTATATGAAGTTGTGTGGGATTACTGCGTGCAGAATTTTTTTTTCTTTTTTTTTTTTGCAGTTCTGGCTCACTTGGTGTCCTATGCGACATAAGACATGACCATAGAAATAAAAAACACTTTAATTAAATTAACCTATTAAATCCCACCAGTATACAATTGTGAACAAATTTAGTGAGGGGTCTGAAAAGAGTTGTTGATGTATATTATACAGAGTTGTCAAATATAAATGACATTGGAGACTCTCATTTGTTATTGACAAAAATTACAGCCAAGAATGTTCTAAAAGGGACACCGGATGAAGGCAGACGCCTGCAACATAAAAACTGGCCAGTTCATGATGCACTGTAGAGCATTTTTAAAGCCACAGGGCATATTTCAAGGGCAGAGGAATGAAAGCTGAGGTTTCTGGTTTGGGGTCATCTCAAGAGTCAAGAGTGAGAATCCCTCATGGAGCTCTGACAGGAAGACATTACACTGCACTCAATTATGAGCGTCTTACTCAAGTGTGTGTATGTGTGTGTGTGTGTGTGTGTGTGTGTGCGCGTGTGTGTGCGTGCGTGCGTGTGTTTTTGTGTGCATGATGATGCCTCACACTCTGTGTTTTTGTTTTGTTAATATATAATACATTTTGGCATTAAGTGCATGCAAACTGTTGACTCATAGTTGTGTATACAAACAAAATTGACAAAAAATGTTGCCTGTTTTCATTAAAAGAATACTTAAGCTGGTTTGCTTTCTGTTTACTTATTAAAACCGTTTAGTTGATTGAAATATTTATTTTGTGTATGTCGAAAGCCCTGCTGCCTACCAAAATACCCTCAGGGAATGTAAATTTCTTTATTTAACAATGTCATTGTTATTGTCTTTAATGAACTACAGTATGTAATATACAGCTAACTATGCCTTGACAGCACAAAGAAGCACTCCTGCTTCACTTAGTCATCCCAGCATGATGTTGGTAAAGACCCACGAGACGTTAACCATCCTCAGACCCTAAATGTTTACACAAGTGCCTTTTTTAAGACCTACCTAGCCTCAGCTGGCCATGCTTGTTTAAAGCAATATATCAGACCTACTGTACCTCCACTTAAGGGCACTCACTGTAGGCTGGGAGAGTTCACCAAGGTTCACTAAACATAATGTGTATGTATTCGTACTCTAAATATTTCCTTAGCTGTACACTGTGTCTCCTGCACCCCTTTTTCGAGTACTTACCATGCAGTACAGAAAAGTGTTTATAAGAATATGATTTAAACAGGCATATGGTCCCAGTTCCCAATAATCAGTGCCATCATCATGTATACAGTGTCCAAAAAATCTTGAAACATCTGCAAAAAAAATTATGATTTACACACAGAGAAACCACAACATTCCCTTGGTCGTGCACTTGAAACTTTATTCATTGCTGATATAACATGTTATCTTAAGGTTGTCAGGACCAAGGAGAAGCAGGTGGTAAATAAATATATATATATATATATATATATATATATATATATATATATATATATATATATATATATATATTAGGGCTGTTAATCAATTAAAAAATTGTATCAGTATTAATTACATGGTGTCCTGATTAATTAATCATGATTAATCGCATACAAATATTTGCTGAGAAAGCAAAAATTATTCAGATATGGATCAGGTGCTTCAGTTAATGTTCACATCAACCATCAGAATGTGGAAAAATGTGATCTCAGTGATTTGGACCATTGCATGATTGTTGACCATGGCATGGCTGTGTATATATAGAGTATATATATTCAATAGAAACATAAAGACAAATAAAGATAGACAAATACCTATACATACAAGACCACGATTCTATGGAATATATAGTGAGCTGACAGGACATTTCAAAACTGGTTTGTTTGTTTTTTCAGGGTTTGCGATCCCAAGGGCATGTCACTTCATGTTCTCCTCCTCGATCACAACCCCCTCCCACCCCGAAAAGTGCCCATAGTTCATGAAACACCATACTGTAGATTTTTGTAGGAGCATATCCAGCATTACAGTACAACTACTTTGTCAAGTGAAAAAAGAAACAATTTAAATAAACAAATGACAAAAAACAGTCAATGAGTCTAATGTCAAAAATTTAAACAAAACAATATGTGCACATTCATCATTCATCACCTTACATCTTTATCAACAGTCTCTAATCTAACAGCATGTGCTATGATCTAGAGCAGAATCTGGAAATGATAACACAAGGTAATGATGACAATAACATGATTCATGTTTAAATTCCCTGCCCCCTGTATTCCTTAACAAAGATCATGAGCTAAGCATCACCGATGCCCCAATGTTGACTGCAAACCAAATTCGCAATAGCAATCCCAACCTGATGCTGCCACACGTGCAGAGTATTTCTGAACTGATACAGATTCTTAAATATGCCAAGATGAAGTATTTCCATTCCAATTTGGGATGTTTGAGCACACCAAAGGCCACAGGAGGCTGAAATGGTGTGAACCTAAGATTAATTTCCTTAGTACAAGAATTACATGAAGATAAATGATTATGAACCATGTGTTGTCACTGTGTCAGGGAAATAATTATCTTGCCACATTGGAATGTCGTCTTCTTCCCTTTGCCAAAATAGGATGGAATGATACTGCAAAAATACATGTACAGAAACAGCTGATAATTTACTTAAAGAAGCCACCTCTGGTTTGCTCCTGAGAGCTGAGATTAAGAGTCTGACAAAACTACTCAAGACCCTTGCCAGGCAGCGGCTGAGAATAATCTTGAAGTTAAACAAGAAACTTAAATACAGGAAATGGGCCTGTTATCATAACGAAACATTTTCGTAGCCATGGTCACACATTAAAATGACTTGTTTGGTATTTTTAATAAAGCCAGAAGTTTACATATAAAAAGACTCTTCCAAGCAGCTTCAGATTTTAAGAATTTAGAAAAATCTCACAGCCAAAAACTGCTGCACATTGGCAAAACAAGTGCAAAAAGAGGTGGTGAAGCTTATCAGCTACTTGAGATAACAGAGTTGATTACCTTTTAAGTTCACTGCTGTAAAACTTGAAACTGACAGAATTTCGTGATAGTAGGTGGCAAGTTCTTCATCTAAAATCGGTCTGCACTTACTGAAATTCAAATCAATGCCCTCAGTTGCCAGAAGCCGGAAGTGCTGTTAAACATATGGGTCCTTTTAAACTCCAGTTTCCGTGTGAAATTTCTAAAGTTGGGTGTTTTTAGTTGTGAATTATGTTATACAGTCTACAGAAATGCATATTTTAATAACCATATGCCCTAACCCACCAACCCTAATCCTAATTTACAGTGAGGTAAAAATGTAATATTTGAGGTAACTTCCAAATCGCGCTCACAATTTATTGGTTTTCCTGGTTTCCTTGGGACCAGAACTCATGTCCCTGAAGCTGCTTGTGCAATGAATAGTGCCACAGGTAAAAGAAAACACTTTAAATTAATGTAAAAATGTCTGATGGGAGATGGTGCTTGTCAGTAACTCGGTAGAATGAGGTTGATGTCAGGGTTTTGAACATTTGGTAGCAACATGCTAAATTCCCATGTTATCTTGTTGGCATATATCAAACATTGAACAAAATAAATTTGGTTGTTTTGTAGCACAAATATTGGTTTCTCCTCAGAGTTAATCTGCTTAAAGTATCATTGGTATACTGAATTGTTTTGAGCTGTTTAGCTGTCCAGCAAAAAAAAAATATATATAAATCTTGGAGAGATATCTATATATCTAATTTCTTGAAGAATTATTTTTTTTTTCACCTTAAACCCTATGAACCATATGTTATTAAAATATCTAATAACCTACTCGTTTGAGTGATACTCTGACCAGTATCAACTCTTAATCATTATACTGAACTTTCAGGTTATTTTGTCCACCAATAACACCTGACATGAAGTTCATGCAGTGAAATATACATTTCAGTAACATAAGGAGCAGATTCATAACCCTCGGCTATGTGGTTATTAAATTTGAGCTCAGTCACCAGCGCTAGCATGCTGATTTTGATTGCTGTGCAAAATAAATGTTAGGACCAAGGGACCGAGCTGCATCCTTGTTAAGACAGAAACCTGCAGAGAAAAGTGTTACGTAAAGGAGGAAAAGCAGCTGGGAACACTTAAAGCAAAGTAAGGGAATTAAACTTTAGAAAACAAAGGAAAGGTTTTTCTTGTGTTTCCACTTTCACTGGCAATACATTTTTTGCTATTTATGCTTCAGGGATGTTAGATGTTTCATCTGCCCAAACTTCATGTTTTTGTTCAACTCCTTAAGAATTTTTTTTTTCTCCAATAAAACAGCTTGGTAAAGCTCAAAAAAGGAGTGGTAAAAATGGCGGGAATGTGACATTGTGCGCAATTACTCGCTGAGAAAAACGGTTCGGTTCTCAAATCAGGCACCAATCTAATTGCTTTCATTCAGCCTTATCTGAAAGGCAGGCTGCTTTGATCCCAAATATACTTAATCGCAGAGAGACTTACAGTCCCTATCATAATGGCCTGTTGATTATGAATGGAGGTTCAAACAATTACGTTTTTCCCTTTGGTCTGTTTAACTTAATACCAGTTTTCCTGAACTATTACCGTGCCGTTATTAACCCCGACCCCTCATATATCAATGAGACAATGTGGAGTCGAGTCTTCTGGTTATTTTAAAGGAACAGCATTTAAAGAGAAATATTTGCACCTGAGAGGGTTGGATCTAAACCAAATGAAACTAGTAATGAGGAAAAGGTCTTGCGACTTAGTACAACATCCTAAAGAGTCTTTCTTTGTGTTAATTCTCATTGCGACACACATAACAAATCCACCACACACAAGGAACTTAAATTACAACAGTCTGACAAGAGACGCAGAGGAAATGCTTTGTGCTATCTAGCACAGTAATCCATATCTCGCTTTTGGTGGTCTACAACATAGATGAGAGAGGCAACAAATACGCCCATTTGTCGAATTACTGTAATGAAACTATTTGCTGCTGGCTACATGGGCCCCTCTGACCACATTTAGTTTAAAAACAATCAGTTTGCCATTTATGAAAAATACCCCTGTCTGGGCAGTAATGGCGAGTTTATAGAGCAGGGTTGTGTGTAAATGTCTTATTTGTTTCCCTCCCAAAATGTCTGCATTATTCCAAAAATGTCAAAAAGGAAACAAATAACTTGGAACACTTTTCAGTGCTCAACAATATCTCAGCATCAGAGGAAATGTAAGGCAAGGGACTAAACTCTAGCTACAGTCTACAGTCTCAGTCTTCACTCTCATTTTTCCAATTTTTCCTGCTTCCCAATGAATTCCAGATGTGTGTGTGAGTTTAAGCGAAATTGAGTTGGGGATGAAGGGGGGTTGAATTTATTTCCTGCATTTTGTTCACCTAACATCCTGCAAGCAAAAGAAGACGTTGAGAGGTTACGCAGCTTTTTAGGGTATTTTGGGGGCTAAGGCACAACTGCTGTATAAATATACACAATATACACATACTACTACATTTACATTGTTGTTAATTTTAATGTTTTGGGAATAGAAAACATCTCGGTTATGTATGCAACCTTGGTTCCCTGACAGCGTCAGAGCGCACACACACACATCAATCTGAAGGGACGCCCCCTATGGAGCTATGTCACAGACTTCATAAAAGTGCTCACTTTTGCATCATCAAGTCAGATTTTCTGCAAAAGGCATGAGCCATCGTAGCCATCTCGTTCCCCTCAGGGAACCAAGGTTACGTACGTAACCAAGACGTTCCCTTTAGGAGAACTTGAGCTGTGTATGATTTCTATCGGAACAAAAACATTAATACCATGCGAACAGTAGCTGCCAACTGTCTAAGCATGTGTGGAAAGCATATAGTGGCGCACAAGCGAGCCAAAGCGTCTGGATAAAAAAGGAATTATGAATTTATTCCTGTTCCAACAGAAAGAACTTGGGAAGCAGGAGTAAATCCTTCAACCAGATTATAAACTCTTACAAATGTATGTGGAAAGGACCACCCTGCCGCCATACAAATGTCCTCCATGGACGCACCTCTAGCCAAAGCCCATAAGGATGCCATGCTCCTCATTTAATAGGATTGAATACCCAAATGCAAAAGTAAAACTGTGCGCTTTGTAAGCACTTAAAATTGCATAAATAAGCCAATGAGAAAGTCATTGCTTGGACATCGAAACACCAAAGCACACAAACAAAAGTTCTGACTTACACCACTGGCTAGTACGGTCAACATAAACTCACAGCTCCCAAACTGGGAAAAGAATATGTAACCTTTTATGCTCCTCCGAATCAAATGGGGGAGGAGAAAAAGCCTGAAAATGAATGGTCTGTGAACGAAACGACATAGAAATAACCTTGGGCAAATAGCCCAAACAAGGTCTTAACACAACCTTTGAATACCCTGGCATACATTCTATACACAAAGGATTGACCGACAGGGCATGCAAATCACTGACTCTCTTAAATGATGCCAATGCCACTAGCAGCGATGTCTTGAGAGTCAAAATCGTATAAGTAACTGTTGTCCAGGCTTGTAAGGAGCACCTGAGAGCACCTCTAAACAACAGATCAATTCCATAATGGAATGCGGATGGGATAAAAAGGTCTAAACCTGCGTACCCCGTGCATAAAATGAGACTTGAGAATGTCTACCGACAGAGCCTCATGGGCTCCATCCATGCATTTTGTGAAAGTGCGTGGTGCCAGTGCATGTCTGAACAGAAGGACACGAAATTGGTACATTTTGCCCCCAACAGCGAAGCTTAGAAAAACTGGTTTGTTTCGGCACAATCTAAATATGGAAATAAGCATCCTTCAAATCTATTGTCACAAACCAGTCCCCCAGCTGTACTTTAATTGTTTCTGCATCAGCATTCTGAATTAACATTTCATTAGAGTGAAATTAAAATGTCTCAAATCCAGAATGGGACGCAAGGCACCATCTTTTTTTAGGACCAGAAAATAATATTTGGGAAAGCCGCATTCTCTCTGAGAAGGGAGAATTTCCTATATTGCCCCTTTTGAAAAGAGAGTGAAATTCCTGAATCAAAAGCAGGGCTTCCCAAACAGTGATGCCCGCCTGAATTGAATGACATAACCATGCTCTATCATTCAAAGTACTCAGTTGGAAATGGTCTGTAACTGACGCCAAGCTGCTAGACAGGCAGACAGAGGAATTAATTCATGGCTCTCACCTATAGTGCGACATGTAACCACTAGTTGGCGCGTTTGTTTTACTTTTGATGACTGCCCCACAACCAGCGGCACCGCAGAAGGGGGCCATTGCACCTCTACTAATGTGGCTGGTTGAATGGGATTTAATAATGTTTTGGCCTTTATTGTATTCAGGCATAAATTATGAGCTCGCTGAAATGCATTTACAGCAGGGACAGAATAAACATTTTCCCTGGTATTTTGAATGTGGAAGAGTGTGTGAACATTGGAGGGAATTACTGTAATTACTGTAATACTGTAAATATTTTTTTTCTAAATTAATGTAGCCCCCTTAAATTCTTTGGCCAGTTCATGAATAATTAATTTTATTTTATAAGATTTATTTGAAAGAATTTAAAGAATATTTCATGACAACATGTGGTGCTTATGTTCACTGTGTGTTTTGTGTACAGTTGTGCTTGATGAACATTGAATTCTGTTGGTCATGGAGACAATTTGGGAAGTAATTTTTTAATGTCTGCTCCCTAGTGCAAGCTGCGGGGGGAAACTGAATCATATTCTGGTTGTCGGGCATTTGAGACGTGTACAATGTTGAACTCATCCCGATACTGACCGAAGGGCAAACAGGGGGGAAACGGATACATTTATACAGTCCAATTTCATTCACTGAATGGGGGCTCAAGCCCATCAGGCTTGTGTGTAGACCTATTTTTATTGTACGTACATTGAGTTATATTACACGTGCCCCGAGACCCTTGGTCATGGAGTGTCGCTAACTTAAATTAGTAGGAGGCACAAAGTCCGTTGTCTATCACCCTCACAAACAAAAGCATCGCCTTGATCAACTCTTTCCCCTGTGAGAGCTGCAGGGGGTAAATCAAGGGAAAGTCCAAACGGAGCTGGTTAGTCTAAAAAGAGTGACATCCATGCCACCATAGAAAAATTTAACAGAGATAGCAGTGTGCGTCTCTTCTCTCACTGGAACTACGGCCGGGCTCACCGATCCATGCATGATCCCCTGAAATTAACTTTTAGCAATATTTGAGTGAAATTAACTCATTAAATTTAATTTCTCTTTTCTTGGCTTCACTCTCTCTGCTGTGTGTGTGTGTGTGTGTGTGAGAGAGAGAGAGAGAGAGAGAGAGAGAGAGAGAGAGAGAGAGAGAGAGAGAGAGAGTAGCTCTGTGATCGTGAGAACAGGTAGTTTTCGATGGAGAAATAATGCAATGGAATAAAAACATTTGACGCTCATGCGCAAGATGCTGAAAAACAGCTTGATGTGGAGCATTTTTAAATAGAAAAGAATGGACACAAAAATGCATTTGGTGTGAACCACCATTAAATATTGACAGAATCGTGTCATTTCTTGAACAAATGAATCTGTGGTCAGAGAACTAAGCTTTGCATGCGTCATAATTTGAAGTCATATGCTGAGATTTCATCCAAAATGTTTAGCATTAAGTGCATTTCTAAAATATTTGACTCAAGAAAACACTAATTGTTGCGCGTTTCCATCCACTATGTAATAATGCACGTTATCATGAATGCCTCGTCATGATGGAGCAGATTAATGACCTCTAAATGCTTTGGGGACAGTTTTATTTGCAAGATAGGAGCAAGTATCTAATTGTATTAAATGCATCCAAGAGACACCGCAGATTAAGTGTAAATAAGCAATATCACATGAGCAAGAGTGCAATATGGCCCTACATCAGCACTGCTGTGATTCAGCCACAGGCACGAGGATGCAGGTAATCATAGTGCTGATTTAGGGCCATATAGCATGATTGCGAGTGTGATATTGCTTATATACAACAGTTCAATGAACAAGTAAATTATTTTTGGTCATTGGTCATAATGGTCATAAAACTACTTAAAACTACTTTATTACGCGACCGATCAGAATCTGCTGTTGCTGGTTCAAACCAAATGATGTGTCCAAGCCTCCGTTACTAATTAAAAATATCACTTCAGAAATAGTATCACGGCTTGTGCTGTTTCTAACAAGTTATTGGATAAACAAGGAGGTGTGTGTGTTTGTGTGTGTGTGTGAGAGAGAGAGAGAGAGAGAGAGAGAGAGAGAGAGAGAGAGAGAGACAGAACATGTGTAATCACCTGTTGCCACACCCAAGCAGAGATGCTGTCAGATTTCTCTGCTTTCTCTGTGGAAAAATAGCATCCAAGTGGGGTTATTCCTCTCTATTTCAGTAGCCGGTGTGCAAGGTTCAATCACTATAGAAACCGCCATGTCCTCCACCATTTTAAACAGCACCCATTGTGTAATTAATCAGTCTGTTGTGTCTCTCAGCTATGATGAGCCTTAATACTGAAGTTCTTAGTTTAAAGCCATTTAAAGCTATTACCTAGCTTTAGTAGTGTAGTAGTACTACAAGTGATTATGAAGTGCTGTTTTATGTAGATACTGGCTGATGCGGATTCACTTCACGTCACCTAACTGGCTAATATTACACACAAAAATTATCTTTTGCCACCACCTGCTGGCTAACATATGTAATATAGCTTTAAATGGCTTTAAATGGCTTTAAAAAAAAAAAAAAAAAAGACAAACAGTAGTTCTTAACACATCTTCAATGCTCTTACAGTTTAGTTTAGAACAGCATGAACACAAGCAGAGTGATATGCACACAGTGAAGCGTCGGAGAGCTGATGGTGTCAGACCATCAGTGCTAATGGAACATCTCTCGTCCAATCAGATCCGAGGACCGGACCTAACTGTTGTATATTATCTGATATGTAATGTGGCTGAAATTACTCTGATGCCCACCCACCGCCAGTCTCTGCATACCTGGGAACGCCCACTCTCAAAACTGTTCTAGGCGTATTGTGATGACCCACTTTATCAACCAGCTGTGGGTTAAACACTTCCAAATGACAAGCACTACGTTCAAAGAATTGTGTGCCAAGGTTGGACCTTTGATGTGGCTAGTCAAATCAAGCTATCGCACACTGATAACACATGCACGAATGGTCAAAGCACGTCATCGTTTTGCAAATAAATCATTGACATCACCTTAATGTGCGTTTTATCTAATGTGAAACTAGAAAATCCACCCTCCTTCTGCATTAAATTTTAAGCAAATTTAGAAAGTTTATTTGAATGTCAAGAATTGCCTATCGGGATATCTTATGCGTAATTTCAAAATGCACATAAAAATAGTTGGATGGAAACTCACATATAGACCCATTGTACACCTTCTATTATCCATCCATCCATCCATCGTCAACCGCTTATCCTGTGTACAGGGTCGCGGGGGGCTGGAGCCTATCCCAGCTAACAGTGGGCGAAAGGCAGGGGACACCCTGGACAGGTCGCCAGTCACCTTCTATTAATGAAACCAAAATATGAATATAGATGGATGTTCTATAAGTTAGGGCTTGGCAGAGGCTCAGCCGTTTCAAAATGTTTTATTAGCTCACTTTGTAACCTGCAATTACTAAGTGCAATCAGAAACAACTGAAACTCCTATGAAAAGAGACATGAAAAAACTATGAGCTAGAAAACAAATGCTTTTCATTTTGATTTGTGTGGGTGTTCTTGCCCCAGTGTTCACGCTTGTGTGCATGGATGTGTATGGGTCAGAGCGTGTGTGGTCTGCTTGCACAGTACTGTACAATCCCTGGAAACGGAGTCATGACTAAAAAAAAAATATGCTCCTCTCTATTTTTAATAAATCTCAAATCCACTCTGCCTAAGGTCCAAAATGTAAATCAGTGGAGAGTTTAGTCATGATGTGTGTGAAGAGGAGGAGGGTGTGGTCGGGCCGTGAGGACACACACCCGATCCTGAATTTTTCTAATTAGGGGGATAAAGGCGCAGATCGAGCGAGAGAGAGACAGAGAGAGAGAGAAGCACGGCAGTGCTGTGTGTGTGTGTGTATATATGTATGTGTGTGTGCGTGTGTGTGTGTGTGGGGGGGGGAGGTTTGGGTGGGCATGTTTATGTGGTTTACTAGGACAATTTTTTAGGTTACAAACTGGTAATTACAAGGGTATTATGCTATAAATGTAGTTCATGGGGATATTTCTATTGTCCCCATAATTTAAAGAGCTTAAAAAACATTTTATTTTAATGAAAATGTTTTATTGAAAATGTAAAAATGCAGAAAGTTTTCTGTGAGAGTTAGGTTTAGGGGTTGTGTTAGGGTTATGGGATAGAATCTATAGTTTTTTTACAGTATAAAAATAATTATGTCTATGGAAAGTTCTCATAATGACAGGTAGACCAACATTTACCCATTACAATGTGTTACACAGAAACACTCCTTATTGCATGCTCTCCAAGATGTGTGCAACTTTTATAAACAAATTCTTTGAATTGCCATGTTGTTCAGCCCAAGCAATAGTGCACCTACTTAGGGGTCTTAAAATCTAAATAATTTAGACTATATGTGAGATATAGTCTAATACATATACATATGACATAATATAACTCTGATTAAGGCTTTAATGTAGAGAAAACAATGCATTTAATGGTGTTATTTTACTGAAGCCCTTACAACTAGTTCTATTTATTTATGATTGAAAGGGTAGTTCATAAAAAAATTAAAATTCGGTCATTATTTAATTTCCTAATGTTAATTCAAACCCATATGACTTTCTTTCTACTGTGGAACACAAAATATATTTAGCAGGATGTCCAAGGTGCTCTTTTTTATTTTCTTTTTTTCATACAATGGTGACTACAGCTTGGACATTCTGCTAGAAGCTCTTGTCCGCAGAAGAAAGTCATCCCTTTATATAATAAATATTAATCATAAAAGCTAAGATTTAATCCTACACATCACTATGCATCACATTTCTAGCTATATTCTGGGTTCAATTCAAGTTAAGCTCAATCAACCACATTTGTGGTATAATGTTGGTTAGCACAAAAATCTATTGTGATTTGTCCCCCTTTTATATATTTATACAATGGAAGTGAATGGGGCCAATCCGTAAATGTTAAAATACTCACTGTTCCAAAAGTATAGCCAATACACATAAACAAAATGCATGTTAACGTGATTTTAGTGTAATAAAATTACTTCTATCAGGAAGACTTGCAGACTTGAGTGAAATTTAAGATGACATTTATTTGATGAAGATAAAACAGAAAAGTCTCTCTTTGGCGTAGGCCCCGTCTGGCCATCCGAAGAAGTTGTACTCGGAACCGTCATATCCTGCCGGAGAAAGGAGGCAGGGGTGAGGAGCCTTCCCCTGTGCAGGACGGGACTAAACTGGTGGTGGTGGGGTGGTGGAGGTTGCCGTGTTAGCACACTGAAACAGCAATGTGATAGATTGTGAGCAGACATATAAAGCAACAGCTTACATGTGATTGGCTAGGAGTTACCCAGCTAATGGAGCGATGATGTACAGCTGCTAGTCTTCCTGCTAGAACTATGCTGCGCTTACATTTATTTTTTGGTAACACTTTGTTTTAAGGCTCAGAAATTAGACAGTAATTAATGACTAATAACTGCATTTGTAAGTGACTAGTTATGGACTTGTTTGCTATTAAAAGCTATTTATAAGGCCTTTATTGGTTGTTTTCTTATTTTTGTCTTACAGCCCCTTTACACTTGTTTCTGTCTTAACAATGAACTCATTAGCTAAAAATAAAATATACTAATAGCTTGTATTGTGCAAAATACACACTTTTTAGGTTCTCAGTACACTGTGTGAATGTGTAGCTTATAAGTATGAAATAAATATAGAATGGGCATTTCAACACAGACGTTTAAATTAGAAAAAAATCACTATGATGTTACACAAAAGCAGTTTTTCTAGTACTTGTTCTATACTAACAAATGATTTATAACTGAAACATTCCCTGAATTTATTAATGGGTAACAAGCACATTTCTCACTAATAAATGCATATTAAGGCAATATTTCTTCAGAGTATGTTCCCTGTTCTAAAGTAAACATCTGTTGTTTCCAATAAGAAAAGAGACATTAAATATTGCAGTGAAGAATTCAGTCTTTATTGTTTTATAGTTCAACAAGAGGACAAACTGTAGATGAGAGACATCTTGAATAACCACAGTCAATTGCCAAACAATTAACATATTATGTTTTTAATTGTAACAATCTTAAAAAATAATTTAAAGTTAAAGGACTCCGGGTCCTTTTTAACAACACTGCTCAAAAAGTCGCTAACCTACAAGCCATTTTAACAAGATGTAGAATATAAAAAAGAAATAAAGAGAAAAAATATATATTTATAAACATCCAATAATATATTTTCTTTCATCTAAATCAATTATCTAATAATGTACTTTTACTGAACAGTCACTTTTTTTCTTGAACAAAATCCTGCAGCACCACATAATTACTTTAATACTTGATCAAAATGGGCAATAGATGCCCTCGAGCCTTGAGATCTCCAATGGATCTTTTAATTTCAGGATTAACACTACTGGCACAATGATTCTATAGCTGGATCAATATAGGTCTTGGGGTCTGCAACCTGAAGCTCTGCTATTGGTGCTGTTGCTGCAATGGTCCCTCTGTCAACATTGTGCTGATGGAATGCTTCTAACATGGTGTGAACTTTCCTGAACTTTTTTAAATGTAACATCATTTCTAAAAAAAAATTTGTTTTTTGTTAGTATGTATGTATGTATTTCTTTGTGAGAATTTATATTCAAAAGAATACTTCAACCATAAATGATAATAAATGATTATTTACTCATTCTTATGTTGTCTAACTTGTATATTTTTTTCTTCAGCAAAACACAAACAATGACATTTTGATGGAGACATGATGTTATTATTTCAATACAACACAAGTCAATGAGTACTAAAACTTTCAAGCTCCAAAAAGAATATACGTAAAGGCAGTAGAAAAGCATACTGTTCTATACGTCTTCTGTAGTTTCCATCTCCATATTCTACAAATCCATATTTGGTATCTGAACAGTGTAGGGTAGGTAAGAAATAGACCAAAATATAACCCCCAAGTTACAGCATTTCTTACCATTGCAGATGTGATCATTATATGAAGCTCACTGCCTCATACTTAATCCATGCATTGTGCAAAGAACACTGTAGAAATGAGTGTTTGCAAAAACACTGGAGATGTCTAGAAGTAAAGTGTTTCTTCTTATATCTTTATGTGCTTTATTCATGTGTGTTTTAAGGATATACATCTCTATCAAAATATCTTTGTTCCACAGAAGTAATAATGTCATACAAGTTTAAGATGCAAAGGGGTGAGTAAATTACTTGAGGATTGTCATTTGGCTAAACTATTCATTTAACAAAACAAATTAAATAGAAATATTTCCTTAATTAGAGACAAATGAAGATCAAATTCAGTTAGAGTCAGAGCCTTGCTCTAAAATATGGTGTTGTTGCATGACGGGTGACTTGAGTTTAAGTCTTAGCTTGTGAGGTGTTTTCCTGACCCACTATTCTCTCCTGTCATTATCTCTTCTGTCAGATAAAGCCAAAAGGAAATAAAATAATGTGAAAAAAATACTAAGAAAGAAAATCTAATTCAGTGAGAGAATACTGCCCCTTTAATGAAAAGGTTTTTAATTTTCAACCTGAGAACTGAAAAAGAAGCCATGAAAAAGGAAAACATGAAAGCAGTGAAATGTATGTCAGTCAACCATTTACTGCTAATGATGGTGGGTCGTCCATTTAACCACTCTGGACCAGATCATGACTAAGCTGATTTTTCACTGAACTTAAAACAACATTGTTGAAAGCAAATTCAGGTATATGGGGAAACAACAGCAATATATATTTATATGATATAATGTAAACATTATAAACAATGTAGAAAAGCCATTTAACTCTTATGTGTCAGGAATGGTGTGCCGCCTTCTTCCTTTTCTTCTGTTTGTTGTCTATTAGTTCAGGCTCATCTGATTCGCTCAAACTTGGTGATGAGGAGGTGGTGTCATCATTGTGATTATAGTGGTGGACTTCTTGTTTATTTAGAATCAGTAGCTAATCATTGGCTGGATGACATTTTACTAATCAGAACATTTACTGAATTTTGAATTCTAGAGATTACACATTTTTATAAATGTAACTGTGTACGCTTTTGCAAAACGTGTCAAACATGTTTCTAGGTACAATTCACTACAGTTTCCATTTGAAATGATCATCCTAGGCTCATGGTGAAAATGTCACAATGTGGTTGGAAATCGAACCAATACTGTTCTCTTTATATAGCTCTCTGCAGTCCAATAATGGCCATTCCCTGATTGGTGGACATTTCCAAAACAGCTTTACCTGATTTGCACACACCCCGTCACGCGTGGGGTTAGATACGGGATGTTGTTTTCATTGCTTCATTCTGAGTGTCTAGCTTCTGTGGCTTCAAATCCCTATGCGCTCACTATTGCGTAAGCTGATTGAAGCATGTCTACAGCGTACACACTGCTGGCTGAGTGATAGAAGTGAAAAAATGTGCCCTCTTTCCAGCAGCACATTATAGACCTTATTCAGAGCAAAGCCATCTATCATTTTTAATAGGAATGACAGCGAGGCTCTTCCATTGGCTGTATTGTTGTTAAAGTGTTTTTTGATGAAACAATGCAAAAATATCTTTCCAAGAGATTTCCGTAGAGAAAAGATTTCCAGACAACAAAGCTATGGAAAATTTTAAGTCATCTAGAATCTTTACAGCTTTTTACAGCAGATGGCACTGAAAAAATAGTAAGTCTATCCTTCCAGCCTTGCTTTCATACCTGCTCTGGACTATGTCTAGATAAGGTCAGATAATGTGAAAAATAAGAGTGAAAAATAAGTGTTTACAAAGTTGGAATCGGCTATTGTACTCGTGATTTGTGTTGAAAGCAAATTAAATGCACAGTTGCGCCTCTAGTGCTCATTTCACTTGGAAACTTCAAATTGTACCTACAGTCAGGTTTGACATGTTTTGCAAAAGCATGGGCAGAGTAATGTTGTCACATTGAGCTAGTGTTGAAAACGAACTAAAGCTGTTAACCAAAGCTAATAGCGCTCTGCAGCCATACAAGTGAAATCAATGAAAATGCCAGAAGTTTAAAAAGTCTGATGTGAAAATTGCTTGAATGTAATAAATATTGCACACAGAACATGGAACATCATATTATTATACTAACCAACATCTTGTACTTTGGCTTTCCCAAGAACCTGTTCTCTGAGTAAATCTAGCTCTCCGATAATTTTTTCTTGCCATTTTATTTTCTCTTCCAAAAATTCTATCTTCATTTTCAGGGGAAAAATGCCTAGAAACAAAATATCCAAAAGGAATATTAGTAAGCTAACAATTAATACTGGACACAAATACTAGTAGTTAATTGCTATTTGTGACATAGACAAAATGACAACATACTATATCAGAACCCTGTAGCTTGGTAAAGATGGTTCATTTTCCTCCAGATCATTAGGTGTTGCATCTTTGGAGCTCCTGCTGCTTGTGTTGTTGCTTCAACTTGCACTTTGGCTGTATAAAAGGTCACAGGAATTTACTTTATTGTTATTAACCCTATTACCTCATAACCCCCAAAAAGTTGGGATATTTTGTAAAAATAAATAAAAACTAAAATACGGGATTAGTTTATGTATATTTTTAATTTACTGACAAAGTACAAAAAAAGAAAACATTTCCAATGTTTTCACTGTTCAACTTAACTGTATTTGTAAAAATACCACTTGCGCAATAGTTTTGTCTTAATCTAATTTTAACTACCAGTGGGTTGGCAAATTACTCTAACACTTACACAACAGTCCTTTCTGCTAAGTTTAGACCATCAATTTCAGAATAAATGTATTTGTAAATCTTACTCTTACACTATGGAATTATCTTTTACATCTCTTATATCAGTCTACTGTCTCATTATTCATGCACAATTTTAATCATGTACAATCACCCTGCTTAATTTGTGATGACAGGCTGAGTGTATGTTATCAAATACATAACAACTTGGTAATTAAAACACCAGGACCATTAAATGTGTTATACCTTAATATCTAAAATAAATAAATAAAATATTTTTAAATAAACAAATTATGCATATTTTTGGTGCTCTTAGTTGCAAAGATTAGATGCTAGCAAGCTATCATTAGTAGGATATGTAGACTAGCAATATAATTGAAACACTATATGGACGTAAAATTTCTTTAAAACAAACAACAACAAAGCTTAAATTTAACCATAAAAAAACATACCATTTCGATCGTTGGTTTGGCGGAGAGTTTCTTTTTCAGACTCTTGAAACTCCTCTTTGTCAGTTCTTGATGTAATCTTGCTTGACTGATTGATAGCTGTGTCTGACTGGACAGAAAGTGTGTGTACAAGATCACCCGCCAAATTTAAATGCACTTCATACTACCGGTGATGTGTCCAACTCTGTTTCCCCTTCAGGATATTTGCGTAGTGATCAAATTATGATTTTCTGCGGAGAATATTTTTCAGACAATCAGCGAATATGAATAAAAAATGTGTTCATTGGTTGACGCAAAAAGAGTTACTGCGGAAATGCTTATAGCAAGAGCATCCAAAGTGGCTCAATATTTTCCAATTCTCAGCCTCCAGACATGGATACAGTTCATTTACAGGTAAGAATATATCAACCTGTGATTGTTACTTAATGAGGGTTGTTTTAATAATGTTATAGTAACTATTTGTGATTATGTAATAAATAATTATTCTATTTGTGTTGAGAGGAAACTATTTTGTAGTATATTACCCAAGCAGATAATATCATAACTTCATTGATAGTGAATTGAGTATTAAGAAATGTGTCATTATCATGATGTATTATCCTATGTATTTGCTTTTAAACTGTAGATTTTCATAAGGACTCAGGTTGTGGCAAGTGGACATGCTACAGGAAGGCATCACTGGAAGCTCTTCCACACTGACTAAACTTGCTTATCATCTGTGTGGAGTCTGCAAATCTGCAATTAAAAGAATGAAGAGAAGAGGTGACCTGAAAATTGGAAAAAGACACAAAATTGTTTTGATTGATGATAGCAAATTTGGCCACAAAAGAAAGGTAATATATTTTCAATGAAATCTGGTCACACTTTATAGTAAAGATAAACAATATCAGGGGCAGACTGGGAAGAAAAATCGGCCTGGGATTTTACATGGAAACTGGCACAAAAGTTACTATAATTTTCTAGCGGCCCCAAATTTTTGCTTATCAAGGCTAGCCCACCGGGAAAATTCCTGAACTTCCCAATGGCCAGTCCTCGCCAGCAATATGTTTATCCTACATTTATACATACATTTATCAACAGTTGAAATTTTGTAATTGTTAGTACAACCGAGGAAGACAGAGCAACAGGAGGTCATAGGTGTTTGGAATGCTCTGGGTCAAAGAAGAGAGCAGAAGACCCATTCTGAGAGTTGTCAGTCTGCGTTATGCTCAACACCTCATTCCAATTCTCCAGAAGCATGTTAGACAAGGAAGCACTGTTGTCTCTGATGGGTGCAGAGCCTATAACTGTCTCAGAGATGCTGGATATAACCATCTGACTGTGACCCATAAAGAGGTTTTTGTTGATCCAGGAACAGGTGTTCACACACAAAACATTGAGAGATTCTGGGGAGTCTGCAAGGCAACAGTGTGGAGATTTAGGGGGAACCGCACAGAAAGTATGCTCAAAGACCACTTAAAAGTAATCGAGTGGACTTACTGGCATGGTGACAAAAATAAAAATGGCCTCCTGGGTATGATTTTGCATGACATTAGAAGGAAGTATCCTTTGTGAAAAATACAAATGTTCAGTTTATCATTTGTGTTAAAGACAAATTTGTCCATAATTAGTTTGGCAATTGACTGTGGTTATTCAAGATGTCTCTCATCTACAGTTTGTCCTCTTGTTGAACTATAAAACAATAAAGACTGAATTCTTCACTGCAATATTTAATGTCTCTTTTCTTATTGGAAACAACAGATGTTTACTTTAGAACAGGGAACATACTCTGAAGAAATATTGCCTTAATATGCATTTATTAGTGAGAAATGTTCTTGTTACCCAAGAATAAATTCAGGGAATGTTTCAGTTATAAATCATTCCATGACAGAATGGACATAAACAGCAACATGTGCACTTTGCCGCTATCTGCCGGCAGCCCACAACAGAGGCGAGCACAAAGCCCTGGAGCTTTCTGTAAAGTTAATCTGGTAATTATGCTCTTTGAGATATTGGGTGCAATGGACTAGGAGTTAAATTATCCCATTCATTGTATGTATATATATATATATATATATATATATATATATATATATATATGCATCAATGCATGTCACATTTTATTGTTCAAGCTGTCACATCACAGGGATTGGATTTTATTGCCAATACAGTCAAACATTTCATGACACAAAGAATAGTAGGCGCGTTTCCTCTTATTTAGCATAAATTGGAGACATGCATGTGAAGTCATAAATTGTAATGTGATGCAGGTGCATATGCATGTGGATTTTTATTTTTTATTTTTAAAGGGATAGTTCTACCCAACAAATTCACAGTCATTCATTATTTACTCACCCTCATGGAATACAATAGGAGAAATAACAACTTAAATTTTGTTTCCACCAAACTATTGGAAGACTTGGAATATAGTAAGTCATATGGACCCATACTTTGGTGTTTTGTGTCTTTTTTGAAGCTTGAAAACTTTCATTCAAAGTAGGTTCTTAAAAAAGAGCAACCAGTACATTCTTTAAAGTTTCGCATTTTGTGCTCCATAGTAGAAAGTCATATGGGTTTGGAAAGACATGAGGATAAGTAAATAATGACAGTTTTATTTTTAATTCTGTTTCTTCATATATTTCTTTAAATCGTTGATTAGCCTATACAGTATATAACCAGCATCAGAAAGGAGTTTGTAATGGTTTTCTGTATGTCCTCCATATTCTGAACCCTCTATTGTTTATTGACGGATAGAGAATTGGAGGGACTGTTACAGGTGTGATTTCATGGAAACTCACAATTGCCTGTTTGGCAGAGAGAGAGAGAGAGAGAGAGAGAGAGAGAGAGACAGACAAAATCGTAAAAGAGTTGTCCTATTATTAGCAGACTTCCATGTGGCTGAAAGCTGCATCTTAAAGTGACGTGTGTAAATTGTTCATTAGTGAATACATGTGCAGGGCTGAGGTCAGGTCGAATTTATATGCTGTCAGTGTGCAGGAATGCAACACGGGAAATCTGTTGCAGGCATAGAAATATATAATAGAGCTGAACCGCAGCATAGAAGGTAAGAACATAAATGTGAAATTATAGAAGACTATCCACATTCTACAACATATTATTAAAAGTCTACTAATAACGCATATGGGATATACATTGACCTTAACTTAATGTGTTAGCATTAATGAGGAGGCACCTTTTGTTTATAATTTTGCTATATTTCTTACATTGTGTAATTTCTCTCAATCGAGAGTTAATTTTATATACAGTATAATGGCAGCCACCGATGAATTCGATCAAACAATTTATCCTGACGCACCACCAGAGAACACTTCCCAAGCTTAATTCTAAACCCAGATGTTTTTGGATTGTGATTTGGTCCTCCTCATATAAATTGTACACCCGCATTACTGTGATCCAAGACCTTTAATAGCATGCCAAAACATTAAACGAAAATCTTTTATCCAGATCGTTTTGTTTTGAATTACAGTGTCTCTAAGTTCTGGTAAGAATTTGCTCTGTATTAAAGCCAATAGATGGTGTGCTCTGTATGTGCAAATTCGGGGCGTTATGGTTTTAGAAGTGCTCCATTTGAAAGTGTGCATGATTTTTAATGAAATGGATTGGGAGCTCTAAATGGACTTAGCAGAGAGGAAGACCAATTAACATTCTGTCTTCCAAGAAATCTGGAACTGGTTTTGTATAACCAAAAGCTGTTGGAGTAGTCAAACCATTTGTTCCCCCTCTCTGTCCAATATGCACTCTTAAATAACTTTCCATACCGAATAAGTGGGATAAATTGAAGATTCTGTACTTTTGTGTACAGAAAACATGTTGCCTCTGAGCTGTCTTTGTTCTGAAGGGCTCTAATTGGTGGGTGAGTAAACTGTCAGCAATGAGATTTCTTACACAGGCTCTGCTTTAATGGCCCATTTGTCTTGCATCCATGCTAATCGTGACTACACAGGAGGGCCGAGATAGCGTTCAGCTGACACCAAGCACAATCGCAAATATGTGAATGCAGACATTTCTTGGGTTAATTGGGAGTCAATTGAGGCTAATCAAGCCATTTGTTCATGGCAAAGTATGACTGGCCTCTCAGGCTCTTAACCCAATATCACTGGGGGGGTGCGGGGGTGTTAAAGGCCCATGTCAACGTCACCTCTGAGGATGAAATGTTTATGTATGTACATTCAATCTGTGGTTCTGTTAGCTTATTCAAAGTTTGAGTGATATATTGTATGTAAAATTGGTTACTGATATTAAGCCCATAAAGGTATATTTGTTCATCAAAGGTGAACTTTTATTAGCTGTTAAAAGTTGCTAAAAGACAGCAGTAACCTCAATGGGCTGGTTAGAACAGATGGTAAGTGAAAATGTATAATATATTGTATCCCACCAATAGAGAAATGGTAGTGCATTTGTCACAACTGAATTGTCAAAAAGCATAAAAATTTATATTATTCCCATTCACTATGTCCTACTATACTTCATACCCTTAATACATTAGTATTGCTTAGCTTTTTCAGTGTAACTGTTAGTGAACAACAATCTATTTTGCATTATTTTATAAACATCCAAATGGAACACAGAATCTGCATAAGAAACTGTGCTAGCAACATACTTCCTGGAATAGTGGCATTTACAGCATTAAAATCTTTGAAGAATGTATTCCTGAAACTTAAAATATTTATAAATTTTACTGTACCTCAATTTCTGTACTCAGTCTTTATTATTATTCACATTTAAAGATAATAGTAAAGTCATCATAACTAGGGAAGAACAGAAATGGAACTATAGGAATTGTGTTGTGTCTACAACAATCCCAAATAATAATCTTTACTCTTGACAGTTTCTCAAACAGCTTCTAGAAGTATCAGCCTGGGATGCTTTTTAAATAGTATTGAAGGAGTTCCCATCAACACTGGGCACTTATTAGTTGCTTTTCTTTATTATTCAGTCCAAATTTACATTTGATATATAAATTGTGTTGTGTAAATCTGTTGTTTATTGTAAATTGGTATATGTCTCGTCACTGTCATGACTGCTATGTTGCTCAGAACTGCACACAAGACTTTCACCTACTGTTGCAATTGTGTACATGGCAGTGAGACAAAGTGATTTGATTTGATTGATTTGAAGTCATCCATTTCAAAAACGTTTTTTTTAATAAAATTTTAGTTTTGTAATTAAATAAATGTATATGGTGGCTCAATTATAATTTTGTCTACAAAACTCATTTCAAACATATTAGCATATGCCTTCAAATCAAAAGGTTTTTAAGATCATGAGAAACATTTCAGTCAAATGACCCCAAACTTTTGAAAGTCAGTGTGTGTGTGTGTGTGTGTGTGTGTGTGTGTGTGTGTGTGTGTGTATATATATATATATATATATATATATATATATATATATATATATACACCAACAGATCCAAAATACAGTCACTTACTACCAATATATATATATATTGGCAGTATTCCCTCATTGTAAGGACCATATGGTGGCAATACTCAGTCCTCAAGTGTTCACTACACTGTTCATATGGGGTAGTAAGTGACTGTATTTTGGATCTGTTGGTGTACCGATTCCCTTGGCCTCTCGTGCTGGAGTTCTCTGGCCAAATATTGGCCACTCACAGGAAGCGCTGCAGTCTTGTTTTAGGATTTATGGAGAGATCTAAAAAAGGCTGTGCACCGACGCTCCCATCCAACCTGATGGAGCTTGCGAGGTCCTGCAAAGAAGAATCTGCCCAAAGGTGTGCCAAGCTTGTAGAATCATACTCAAAAAGACTTGAGGCTGTAACTGGTGCCAAAGGAGCTTCAACAAAGTATTGAGCAAAGGCTGTGAATACTTATGCACATGTGATTTCTTTTTTTTTTTTTTTTTTAATACATTTGCAAAGATTTCAAACAAACTTCTTTCACGGTGTCATTATGGGGTATTGTTTGTAGAATTTTGAAGAAAATAATTAATTTAATAAATTTTGGAATAAGGCTGTGTTAGGGGTATAATAGTTATGACCCGGACCAGAAATGGAGAAAGAAAACCAGGAGTCGAGAAATTCAATTAAAGAATCAAAATTTACTGAAGAATAGTTTGCAGTGAAATTGGTAGAGCCAGCGGCAAAGTCTCACGAGGAGATCGAAAGCTAACTCGTACCTTACACAAAATCTTACATCAATTATACCATTTGCAAGGACGTACATTCCATTATTTTACTCCTGATTGGCTAAAAGAACATAAAGTCACAACATATAGAGAGCTATGCGGCCTATCAACATTAATCAGCGCACTTGTCATCAGAGCCCGAGATTTACATCTGAAGTGACCTCGCAGATGATCGCGGGCGTCTTCGAGTCGGCCTGGTGTGCCTCCCTGGGTGCAAAACCTAGGTAGAAGGTCAAACGCACACACAAAACACTGACGAACAATAGTTTTTCTCTGGGCACAGGAGAGCCAGAGCACACATTATCAGGTCATTTAAGCCAAAACAAGAGAGATAAAATTTTCACTCCTCAGGCAGAGGAGAGGGGTAGAAATAACATACCTTTCTTCCCTAAAGAAATAATAAGAGAAAATCACACTTCTACTATTCAGGTAGTATTGCATAGGACTTTAAACCATATACTTAATCATAGAAAAGTAACGATCAAACACAGAACATATGTTTAACATTCTCCCTGCCCCCTCTCATCACAGCTAAGCTTATCCCCAAAGGACCTTCAGACTACGGGCAGGACAGAGAGAGAGACTCTGGAATGTTCCTTAACAGACACTAGTTAACATTCCAACACACATATGATTCAAAGTATATTTCAGTTATGCATAAGAAAATAGAATTGATTATGTGATCATGCATATAGTTAATTCATCACTTTATTAAAGAAGTTAAGCAACAGAATATAGATAGATATTGATATAAAAGGATATATATTTATATATATATATATATATGTATTGATATGTCTGAAGAGACAAGGGATTTCGACCCTCACCCTTCAGTTGTAACATAAAAAAAAAATTGTAAAAATTGAAGCACTGTCAATACTTTCCGGATGCACTGTATTATGTGGTCATGAAATGTTTATTTTTTGTTGTTGTTTTTTTAGTTGTTGTTGTTGTATTGTTTGTGTTTAATATGTGTTTTGATTATTTGTATGTGTGAACACCCTTTCATGGTAGTAAGTTGAGACGAGGTAAGTTGGAACAATTGGGCTGGGTCCACCGTGTCTGCTCTAACTGTGAGCAGAGAAATTGTTAAGGTGTTTGTTATGTTTATTAAACATTTGTTTGTTTGTTTCTTGTATTTCAGGAGCTGTGAGCTAAGGCAGAGAGGCAAGGTTTCTGTCCCTATCTTCATGGTGGTGTGATGTTCACTTATTTACAAATCTTAGTGTGTGTATGCCGTGTGTGCGTGTGCACTGTGGGGTGATTTTTTCTTTGAAGACTGATTGACCCTCCTCCCTCTCTCTCCTTGTGATAACCTGCCTTTCTGCTAGTAAGCTGCAGCCCTATACACAATTATGGATGTGTGAGAATTTTGAATATGTGTATCCTTGTTATTGTAGGTATTTTTTATGTTGTTTTTATTTTTTTTAAAATTATATTGACACCCTTACTAATGCAGTAACTCCTGCAGCTTTAATGTCGTCCCAGTGGGACTATGTGTGTTTTTAATGAATTGTCTATTGTGTTGTACTGAACCCACATCTTTTGCCCTTCTGTCTGTTTGAGCAAACCTGTGTGACCTTATTGGAGTTACCTGCTGTAAATGTTCCCTTGGTGTTTAGTCCTAGGGTGGTGTAGTTGGATTTAGCTTTATTTCTAGATACTGTATTAATACCATAGGATCCTCTTTGCCAGTTCTCCACATACATGTATTTCAGCTTGAATTCTGGTCCATTGGATGATTTGTTTTTAGTCAACACATGTTTTGATCCAATAAACAGTGTTTTATTATCAACATTCACATTCCCTCTAAACCAGCAGTTTTATGGCAGCATTTCATGTGAATGACTCTTGGAGGAAAATCTGATATTGTGGAGACTTATTCTAGATGTACAGTAATTGCATAATTACATTCTAAGTCATAAGTTTACAAATACTTCAGCACTTGACCTTAGTATCAACAGAAACCCATTTATGAACAGCTAGCATTATATATCCACAATCTAAAGGCCTTCTGATTTGCCTGTGTCTCACATTGACACAATGAAACAACAGTGACTGGTAACACTTTACAATAAGGTTCCATTTGATAACATTAGCAAATAATTCATGAAATAACAATGAAAAATATATATATATTTTTTTATTTTAATCTTTGTTAATGTTAGTTAATAAAAATACAATTGTTCATTGTTAGTTCATGTTAGTTTAGAATGCATTAATTAACATTAAAAAATAAAATGTTTGATTTTAAATATATATTAGTATGTTGAAATTAACATTGACCGAGACTAATAAATGCTGCAAAGTTTTGTTAGCTGTTAGTTTGTATTAACTAATGCTGTTAACTAATGGTAACAAATTGAACCTTATTGTAAAGTGTTACCCAAATGTTTACTGAACTCTTACAAAGTTGCCATTGTGCAAGTAACATTCGTTCTTTGTAATGTAGCATTCTGAGCTAAATTGAAAGACCAGTACTCTTCCCAAAGACATTCTGGAATGGAATTAACTTGAATGCTCTAGTATTTGACTTTCCTTGAAATATCTGTCAGATGCCTTAAAATTAGTTTTTTACCCAGACAAATTATTTAATTTCTTGATGACAAAGTGACAGCCTTCAGTGTAATATCTTTTTAAAAGAGGAAGAATTTTGCCTTTGAAAACAATATGATGAGAAAATAACATGTAACTTCAATGAAAATAAAATGTAAAAAAAAAGCAAACGTTAAATCTCACAAAAAAAATAAAAAAACTGATCTAAAAACTAATGCTGCAACTAATGGTTCCTACACACTACACAACTTTCAAAGATGTCGGATCGTGGTAACGTTCATAAATTCAAATTACGCAACGAATCCGCAACAGGGGTGAACATGTTACAAAACGTATCGGTTACCTAACGTAACCTCGGTTCTCTCTAGATGAGGGAACGAGTATTGCGTAAGCTAGCTTACGCTACAGGAAAGATTCATCTTTTCTGAGATACTGAAACCAAAAAATTATCCTTAATTTTTGTATCCATTGTCAACGCAGTGCGGCAGCTGCAGACCTTGAGCGGGCTATCTAGCGAGCTCATAGGTTGCTCTGCGGGAACTGCTGCAGCCTATAGACGAGCTTGGGCGAACTCGCATCCAATGAGAGGCGTCCGCGCGCTCACTGCATCAAAGCCCGCCAAAATGGGCGTGACTAGAGTGCATATAAGCGTAGTTCAGTAGGCTGGAACCCTGGTTTTCATTGACTGAAGCGAAAAGTCGCCGTGGCGCTGAAGCACGGCCGGCTACGCAATACTCGTTCCCTCATCTAGAGAGAACCGAGGTTACATTAGGTAACCGATACGTTCTCTTCACGAGAGGTTCTCTCGTATTGCGTAAGCTAGCTTACGCTCACGGGAACCCATTGTCAACGCCGTGCACGCCAAGCATCCACTGTATGAGCCCCAGGGAATTAAGGGGGACCGGGGAGCCCTTATGAGTGGGGAAATAATATTTGGCCGGCAAGAATGCGGGTCATTGATTGTGTAATACATAAGCACATAGTGGGAAGGGAGCGACAGAGCGGCGGTGCCGGTCTGTGTGGAATGTGACCCATCAGTGCAGCTCACCAGGGGAGCTGTAGCGTATTAAACCGCTAGTAGTTTTGCCTGCAGAGCGGGCACTTCCATATTGTAAAATCTGACAAAGGTGGAGGGGAAGTCCATCCCACTGCCACACATATGTCGTGAATGGAAATCCCGCTGGACCATGCCCACGAGGATGCCATGCCTCTAGTGGAGTGAGCCCTAATGCCCAACGGGCATGGCAGGTCTTTTGACGCGTATGCAGCAGCAATAGCGTCCACTATCCATCTAGATAGTGTCTGTTTCGAGGCGAGACCTTTGGTGCGCCCTCGAGCGAAACAAAAAGCTGCTCAGAGCGTCTGAAAGTGGCGGGCGCGCAGTATACAATCTCAGTGCTCTGACTGGGCAAAGGAGATTGGCGTCGCGTTCCCTATCGGTGCTGGCAGCGCCGATAGGGAAATGACCTGTGCTCTGAAAGGAGTACTGATCACCTTGGGAACATAGCCGTGTCTAGGCTTTAAAATGACCTTGGAGTCACTTGGTCCAAACTCAAGACACGCATGGCTGACAGACAGCGCGTGAAGGTCTCCCACATGTTTGACTGATGACAGGGCAGTCAGAAAAGCGGTTTTGAGTGAAAGGTATTTCAAATCCACGGATTGAAGTGGTTCGAAAGGGGGGGCTTTCATAGTTTCGAGAACTATAGAAAGATCCCAGATAGGAACCGATGGGGGACGCGGGGGGTTCATCCTTCTAGCTCCCCTGAGGAAGCGGATGACCAGCTCGTTTTTACCCCATGACTGGCCGTGCAGGGGTTCAGCGAACGCCGCAACGGACGCCACATACACTTTGAGCGTGGATGGGGATCTGCCCTTATCCAGCAGCTCTTGTAGGAATACGAGCAGCGACGACACCCCACATGTCCGCGGGTCCAGGTCTCTGTCGGTGCACCATTTTGAGAACACAGACCATTTTGATGCATAGAGTCTTCTCGTGGAAGGGGCTCTAGCGTGTATGATGGTGTTTATTACTCCTTCTGGCAGAGCGACGGGTAGTCGTTGATCACCCACGCATGCAGCGCCCAGAGCTCTGGGTGGGGATGCCAGATTGTGCCGCGAGCTTGAGAGAGGAGATCTGCTCTCACTGGGATGGGCCACGCGGCTGTCAGTGACAGCTGCGTAAGCTCCGGTAACCATGTCTGATTCTCCCAACGCGGGCTATGAGGAGCACCAAGTGGCGCGTTTCCCTGATCCTCTGCATTACCTGTGGCAATAGCGAGGCGGGAGGGAAGGCGTAAAGCGGGCGTCTGGGCCAGTCCTGGGCCAGCACGTCCTCGCTTTTGAGAAAAATATTGGGCAGTGAGAGTTCTCTTTGGATGCAAAGAGGTCTATCTCTGCTCTGCCGAATAGGTGCCATAGCGTCTGGACTGTTTGAGCGTGCAGGGACCATTCCCTGGGGAATATTGTCTCTGGACAGTCTGTCCGGGCCGTCGTTCAGGTGGCCTGGCACGTGCATACGCCCTCAGCGGCGCAGGTGGCACTGGGACCAACTCAGTATGCGTTTCGGTCAGATGGAAGAGGTTCCTGGATCTGACACCGCCCTGACAGTTTAGGTAGGATACCACAGATCTGTTGTCCGAGCGGACCAGGGCGTGGTGACCCTGAATGACCGGGAGAAAGCGCCGCGGCGTACTCGACCGCTATCATTTCCAGACAATTTATGTGAAGGAGCTTTTCCTGAACTGATCATAGGCGAAACCGGACAGCCCTCGCGAGACCGCGCCCCAACCCGTGTTGGACGCGTCTGTCGAGATGACTTTTCGGCGAGATACAGCTCCCATTGTCACTCCCCGCTGATACCATTCGGCCACTGTCCAGGGCTGCAGAGCTGATATACAGGTCTGAGTCAACTTGATGGGCTGGCGGCCTGTGGCCCAAGCCCGGCAAGACGCCCGGGTGTTTAGCCAATGCTGAAGCGGGCGCATGTGCAGTAAACCCAGCTGAAGTACTGCTGCAGCTGAGGCCATGTAACCTAGCACTCTCTGGAATTTCTTCAGAGGCGTGAGGCTGCTCATCTGAAAAGATGCGGCTAGTCGCTGTACACGGCGCGTGCGCTGTGTAGATAAGCGAGCCGTCATTGCCACGGAGTCTAGTTCTATTCCAAGGAAGGAAATTGTCTGACTGGGCTGTAGTGAGCTCTTGGTCCAATTGACTGCAAGACCCAAACTGTTCAGATGGCTGAGGAGAACTGCTCTGTGAGACAGAAGCTCCATATGTGACTGTGCCATAATCAGCCAGTCGTCAAATAGTTCAAAATTCGCAAACCCTGACTCCACAGGGGTGCGAGCGCCGCATCCATGCACTTCGTGAAAGTACGGGGTGCTAAGGACATGCCGAACGGGAGGACGGTGTATTGATAAACCTGGCCGTCGAGCGAATCTCAAGAATGGCCTGTGACGGGATTTATCTGAATCTGAAAGTATGCATCTTTCAGATCGAGAGAAATAAACCAGTCCCTCTGGCGCACATGCGCGAGGAGTTTCCTGATTGTAAGCATTTTGAGCGGTCTTTTTGCAAGCACCTTGTTCAAAACCCTGAGATCTATTATGGGTCTGAGGCCGCCGTCTTTCTTGGGAACAAGAAAATAACGGCTGTAAAGCCCGACTTCGCTCAGAGAGGGTGGCACTTTCTCTATGGCCCTTTTGCACAGAAGGCTTGCTATTTCTGAGCGAAGCATGCACGCTGCTTCCGTGTTCACAGTGGTTTCGAGCCACGCTCTGAAGCGAGGAGGGCGGCGATCGAACTGTAGCAAATAGCCCTGTTGTATTGTGCTTAACACCCACTTGGATATCCCTGGAATAGCTTCCCACGCTTTGAAGCGTAGCGCTAGAGGGTGAATGGCCAATTCAGCTCTGATTGCTGCACACAGAGCTGAACAAAATGTGTGGCGCGTTTAGTGTGTTCATGCATGATTGCTCGCAGACAGCAGGAACAGGCTGTTTTGTGAGTGACTTCCGATTGGAATGAATGGGGAAAGAGTCACATCTGTTACGTGATCGCTAAGCATATTCATGGGCACAGGACTTACACACAGAGGAATGTTTGCTGGCCGTGTAACAGAGCGGGCAGAGAATGGGCGCACGACGTATTCGTGGGCGCATTTATTGACTCTACCGCTTGAGCGGTTCGTAACCGCTTTATGTGAGCGTGCTCTGGTGGGGACACGAGACATGCAGTGCTTGTGTGCAGAAGTGAACACTGGATTGTGGGCACATTTTCTACACATAGGGCTGGTCGGTGTGACAGAGCGGCCAGAGAATGGGCACGCGCATGCATTTGTGGGCGCCTTCATTGACTCTGACGCTCGAGCGGTTCAGTAACCGCTTTATGAGAGCGTGCTCTGATAGGGGCACGGGATGTGTTATGCTTGTGTGTAGAGGCGAACACTGGGTTGTGGGCACATTTTCTACACATAAGACATGTTTGCTCTTTACAAGATTTATTTGGGTCGCCGTGAAAGCGGCGTTTGAGTGCAGAGCAAGCGGGCAGTGTCACCGGCTTGTTGGCTGCTAAATTCACCACTGTAGTAGCCTGAGAGAAGGGGACTGATAGGGGCAAAGCTCGACGGTGGTCCGCCGCGGCGGGACTGAGCCGTCGTTTGTTCAACAAAGTTAGGAAGACTTCGGTTGCTCTGGTTTCAGCGTTACCTTAAATCGAGGCCCGCGGGGCGGCGGTCTCGCGGCGGCTGTCTGAGCGCGATCGAGGGCGGCCGCCCTGTCGACGCTGAGAAGTCTGAGATTGTTGAGCTGGGCGCTGTGAAGAGGCTCATGCAGGAGGCTGATCACGTGAGTGGCCTGCAGAGGAGCTAGCGCGACGAGGCAGAAAGAGATTCATGGCTTGTGTGGCTTTTTGGACCTCTGAAAACCGGTCAATGATACCACTCACCGCGGAGCCGAAGAGACCGGATGGAGAGAGCGGTGCGTTGAGGAACGTAGAGCGCTCTGCTTCTCCCATGTCGGCTAGCGTTAACCACAGATGTCTCTCGGTCACAGTCAGCGCGGCCATGCACTTCCCTATAGCTTGGGCTGCAGCTTTGGTAGCGCGGAGGGCGAGGTCCGTAGCACTCCGTATGTCTGCAACCGCCTCTGGATGCCTGCTTTCCTCATCCCACTCCCGCAGAAGGTCCGCTTGGAGGATCTGTAGGACGGCCATAGAGTGCAGAGCAGATGCAGCTTGGCCGGCGGCGGAATAGGCGCGTCCAACACAGGCGGAAGTTGTTCTGCAGACCTTAGACGGGAGCACTGGTTTAGACCACCATCTCGCGGAGGGCGGGCAAAAGGTGTGCTGCTACCGCATCCTCGACCGGAGGGATGGAAGCGTAGCCCTTCTCAGTGGCGCCGTCCACCGAAGCAAGAGAGGTTGAGACGTGGGATCGGACCCTGGCAGAGAAAGGCGCGTTCCATGATTTGGAAAGCTTGGCGTGGAGTTCCGGCAGGAAGGGAGCGGCCCGGGTAGCGGGTGCTGCGCGGCGGCGGCTCTGTAGAAAGCAGCCGTCAAGTCTGTTGGGTGCCTGCTCAAGGGGCGGTGACCACTCGAGCCCGAGGCGGTCGACGGCCTGTGTGAGGAGGCGTGTTAGTTCCCCTTCGACTCCGGCGCGGGTCCTGCTGGATTCCTGGGCCGAGGAGGAGGCGTGTGAGCCTGACCACTCCTCGCTGTCCGAAGCCATGATGGAACAGCCCTTATCATCCACCTCGTCCTCCGAGATGGCAGCAGAGCAGCCGCTCGGCAGCAATTGCGCGTCCCGGGTGGGCGGGGAGGGTGAAGGCGCTGCTCGAGGGATGGGCTCCGGCGAGGCAATCGCTTCTACCATTGTTTCCGGCAGCCTTTGAGAGTGGCGCTTTTTTCTGCGCGGCTGAATGGAAGGCGGCGCGGCGGCTTCGGTCCTGAGCGCTTTGAGTCGAGCCCGCAGGGTCGACATCGGCAGCTCCTCGCAGAGATCGCATCCGCCTTTGGCGAGGGCGAGCTCTGCATGCCCCAGTCCCAGGCAGAGAACGCAGATGATGTGGCGGTCTCCGGTGCTGAGAGGAGCGCGGCATGAGGCGCAAGTGGAGCGAGGCATCTTAAAAAAGACGCTCGTACTCTTTTGTGAAGTTCTTAAGAACTAGCTTGCTTTTAAAAAGGATACGTCGCCAGATGGCGTAGCTCGCAGGACGGCTGAAGGTGGCGAAGACGGCCGGCTTCTTTGAGCGCTGTCCACGCTTGCTTGATGCCCCTCGAACGGCGACGCGGCTTCCAGTTCAGTGATGCGAAGAGCTTCGCTGAAGAGATGAAAATCAGGGTTCCAGCCTACGAACTACGCTTATATGCACTCTAGTCACGCCCATTTTGGCGGGCTTTGATGCAGTGAGCGCGCGGACGCCTCTCATTGGATGCGAGTTCGCCCAAGCTCGTCTATAGGCTGCAGCAGTTGCCACAGAGCAACCTATGAGCTCGCTAGATAGCCCGCTCAAGGTCTGCAGCTGCCGCACTGCGAACAATGGATACAAAATGGATACAAAAATTAAGGATAATTTTTTGGCTTCAGTATCTCAGAAAAGATGAATCTTTCCCATAGCGTAAGCTAGCTTACGCAATACGAGAGAACCTCTCGTAAGAGAACATTCCACTATTGACGAAGCCTGGACAGCAAATTACGTTTCACAACAGAGTAAATGCGAGAAGTGATACGAGATAAAGAAAACAAATGTATGATCATGTGTTATGCATTTCAGAATATGATGTGTATGTTTTAATCATACAGTATACTTTATTGTTTACAACTCTCCAACTCTTCTCTTTCTCCTCCTGGTTGTGGTACGGTTCAGAGGAAACATCATATAGGCGCTGGTGTTCTGCCAATGTTCCACAGATTTTTCCTCAATTTCTTCATTCCAATGAGACTTTCTTGATTCCGCAGCCATGCTAGTTGATGATCTGTTGACGGTACATCTGGACTCCTCCCACTTAAACTTCCCGTGCCCTGTTTCTTGCTCTGTCATTGGCTGTAGGTCAACGCTGCAGTTGTATCCATTCAAAACATATTTCACACTGCACAATTTGGGATTGCAGACAGGTCCAGATATTTAACATTCTAGATATCATGCTGACATCGGCTAGACATCGGCGATTCTCTCAAATCACGTCTTTGATAGTTCATACATTGCGATCGTCGCTCACGGGAGTGAGCGCTAATTTGCCTATGATTTCGGGCTTTTGTCACCGATCTCCACAAAACTGCGAGCGAAAATCGGGCTTAAAATCGTGTAGTGTAAACTCGGCATAAGATGCAGCACATGGACTAACAAAAGAAAATACTCATATACTGTAGATCAAATCTTCTTTATTTTTATTATTATATAGAAGGTTCCACATTCTATGTATACTTATTTAGATTTGTGTTTACATACTGCACTCTGTGGCTTTGTTTTGTTTTGCAACTGTCTGCACTGTATATGTCCTGGAATCTGAGCCTCTCTTTAAAGGGGTCATGGCATGCCTTTTTATTTATTTCAATGTGTTGCTTGAGGTTCACTTATAATATTAGTAAAGTTTTTGAACAAAAACATTAATATATTTGTAAAACATTATGTTTCATTTTCCACCCTCATTTTGACCCTCAGTCAGAAACGCTCGGTTTTGATGATGCTGCTCCCTAAAGACTTGGCAAATGTATTCCACATTGTGACATCAGAACAACTGTAACATTGGGAAATGTGTGAAACACAATTAACATTGGCAGTGTTTCACTTATATTTCATTATTATTATGCTTTTATGATAATTCAATTCATTTTGACCTCACAATGTGGAGGAAGTAGAGAACGAGTCGTTTTGGCAGCTTGGTTTCAACAAATGCTTTTTTTTTTTTGCTATGCGGAGGAAGTTTTTAGTTCTGAAACTTACAGTATGTTTTTATAGTGCAATGACCTCTTATAAGTAAAAAGGGAAATTTGATTCTTCATTTCATGACTCCTTTAGGCACTTTGTTGCCCAGTAAACATCATGTAAAACTGTGGAAATGACAAATAAAACAACTTGACTTGAACTTGACAAGAGATACAGAGAGCTGTTCCACTTGAAACTGCCTGTCTGATGATTCGCACCTGTAAAGAGAGGTCAGAGAGAAAATGGACACCTAAGCCCCCATGTGCAAGATAACCTGACAGGAACATATGCTGGTCTGCCTGTGATATCTGTGTTAGCTGTGGCATACGGCCTGTCCCTACAAGCTCCTCTCTATCTATTTTGCCTTCATTGCTGGCTTTCCCAAACAGGAAACTTGAATGGCTGGAATGCAAGCTGAGGTGAAGTGGCTAATTATCATGGGATCAATTCAAAATCATGGTCTGACTCCTTGAATCCCATTCTTAATTTTCAATGTGATTCACTAGAATGAGATATTCACACATAAAGTGTGGTTTTAGCACATATGTATACATTTGGTATGTATACATAGACACAGTAACATACAATATTAAAATATTGACAGCAGCTACAATGTTTAAATTTCAGCAAAATTAGACACATACCAATTATTTGGGATTCAAAGAATAAGAAGTTGCAGAACAAATGTAACATTGGGACATGTGTGAAACACAATTAACAATGACAGTGTTTCACTTATATTTCATTATTTTTAGGCTTTTATGATAATTAAATTCAGCTATACGATGAGTGCAAATGGCAATATTTGTATTAGTCCCACCTGCACATAATTTATAAATGTCAAATATTTCAATCATATATTGATAATCAAAGTCCAGCATGCAATTTATGAAACGTAGGATGGCAGGTGAAGAGTAATTTATATTCATAAGGAAAGCGATGCCTGATTGGACAAGTGCAAGTGATAGCGTCCAATTACAGGGGACTATCGAGATAAATCAAGTAATATTCAGCAGGTCAAATTATCTCAATATGGCAGCACACATGAATGTACTTTATGTCCAGCACCATAAACAGCATTTTCTTTAAAATGTATATGATCTTATGTAAGAGCACAACATTTTACATCTAAAACACTATTCTACTATTGCTACTGTGATAAAAGTAAGTGATAAAAAAAAACCACTGAGTTAAAGGGATAGTTCACCCAAAAATAAAATTTCGGCCATTACTTACTAACCATCATGATATCCCAGGCTTGTATGACTTTCTTTCTTCACCAGAACACGTTTGAAGAAAAATATATTCGCTCAGTAGTTCCTTAAAGTGAATGGGGATTTCTTTTTTGAAGCTGCAAAAATCACAGACAGTCAGTATTAACTTCATCCATATGAAACCAGCTGTTAAATTAATGTATTCTAAAGTGATACGATCGCTTTTGGGGCAAAAAGATAAATATTTAAGTACTTTTTTTAACCCTAAATCATGCTTCCGTTCAGCAGTGGTATGTGCGTGTGACGTAATCGCATTGGCATTTGAAACACGTGAGAACAGAGGCACATGCGTCACAGCAAGAAAAACAGGGCTGTTTATAACTGAGAAGGAGGAACGCTGTACAGAAGATTGTTTGGTTTATGTTTAGATCTGTATTTATCTGTTTCTTTACTCACAATGGTGCGTTTGTGTGCTAATCTTATCCTGGATGTTCAAACTGAGAATGTGAGATTACGTCAGTATCATGGCAATGCGAATATGTCGCACGAGATACAGTTTGGGCTCCACCCTCTTGTGAACCTTACCTGAAGCATGGGATTATAGTTAAAAAGTCCTTAAATATTGATATTTGTCACACCAGAAGTGATTGTGCCGCTTTAGAAGACATTAATTTTACAGCTGCCTCAGAATATAATGTGGATACTATGGGTAGAATTGGGAACAGAGAACCGGTTCTTCTTCAGAACCGGTTCCATTCTTTAAAATATACCGGAATCGTATGATCTTCATGACTTTTGGATCCATTAACGGTTCTTCAGTATTCAATTTTCCACCAATGTGGCTGGACCACCATCCTCAAATAAATTTTCTGTGAAGACTGCAGCAGTTTCTGCAGCAGAAGCACTGCTGGTGTAAAAGCGCACACGTTGTTTGCAGCAAAATTGTTGTGACGCACTGCTTCAGTTCGGCTCACGCGCTGCTAAGGCTACTCAACAACTGCAAGCAGGTCTTTTAAGTAAATTGATAAAGTTTTCTGGATTTGGCTAATGAGTTAGCATGCTAGATCACATCTGTTGTGTAGTTTAAGATCAAATTGTTCCCATTCAGGAAGCTTAAACACATTAAGATCAGGAATGCAATGTCAGGAATGTAGACGATGACGAACGATTAAACAAACAAATAACAAACAAGCTATTACCTTGGAACTTATTGAGTCAAGCTCATATGGAAGTCGGCTTGATTAGACTTTGACACAGAAAAAAATTAGCATGGAGGAAAAGAAGGAAGGGGAGAGGAAGAGTCTTGAATGTATTTTCTGAGTCTCATTAATGTATCTGGTGCAGGGAAAATATCACCACTGTGATGAGGAACAAAATGAGGCATTGGAACAGCTGAGATTGTTTAGACGAACCATGTATAATGACCTAAAACAAATTCTAAACCAAATATTTAGTGACTACAATGCTTATTTTGTGGTAGAAAAGTCATAAGTCATGCAAGTTCCATTTTGAATAAATCTTCTCTTTTCAACCGCTGAATCAAATGCCACAGCACAGGATTTTGGAATATCATAGTGAAGTGAAGGGAACATCTATGCTGCCTACAAAAACAGAACTGATGATGGCATCTTTGAAGACAGGATGTTATGCAAATATAAAATGTTATACATGTGCTGTGCTGTGCAGTACATGCACTCTACACATGTGTCAAGTGTGAGGAAGTATAATTAATCTTCAAATCATGATTGCACCAATTAGACTACAGATTTATGGTGAAAAAGGAGTTTTTCCAAACACCAAAACCAATCATATCACTTCAGAAAACATGGATTAAACCACTCGAATCATATGGATTACCCTTATGCTGCTTTTATTAAGCACTACCCTTGAAAAGAGAGCTAAAAATAGAGAGAGAAACAGCTGTCCAAGCCAAACTGTCAATGATCTCAGGCTAGATTATTTTAGGATTTGGGACCCTTTGAAGTCTAGTTATCCAGCGTGTGAGTGAAAACCTGCTCCAGCTTGTCTGGCTGCACGACTCCAGCTGACTGCAGACTCTTTAGTGCTACATCTGTGCTCTCTTCCTGTGATGTCATCATTGAAGAGAAGTATTGACTGAGTGAAAGATTTATGCTTGTTTGTTGTTTTAGAATTTGTTTAAACAAATGCATCCTAAATTTGTATAAATGTTTTTGCTGTTTGTACAATTATTCATGTTGCAACAGATTTTCAATAAAACGTATCAAGTGTATCAACTTATTTCACTTATTATTTGAGTCTTAGTCCTACATGAGGTAAAAATGAATTGCAGCTACAGTTAAACACCGAACATAGATTAATGAGCGCCCTCATGTGGCATTTCAGTGATTGCAACACAGTCAGCAGACCTTTTAGGTTGTTTTTCCACTCTTGATTCTCTGTGATTGTTTTAAAATATTTCCTATTCTTGCATATGTATCAGTTCTAACACATCAGCTAGAATTCCTCTCTTGGTTTTCCTAACCCTGATACAAGGCATACACAGTGACATGCTCACACATTATAACAAAAAGGCACATTTTCAATCATATTTTTAACTAAACCTACTTAACAAAATAATTTCCACTATGTAATACTGTGTAATACTATGTCTCAGTGTAGACATAGATGTACAGTACTGTGCAAAAGTTTTAGGCACTTGTGAAAAATGTTGCATAGTGAGGATGTCTCCAAAAATAATGCCACACATAGTTTTCATTAATCAATTAATATCATACAAAGTCCAGTAACACATAAAAAAGCTAAATCAATATTTGAAAAGTGTGACCACTTTTGCCTTTAAAACAGCACCAATTCTCCTAGGTACACCTGGATACAGTATTTCTTGGTTGTTGGCAGATATGTTCTAACTATTTCGGCTGTCTCAATTGCTTCTGTCTCTTTATGTAATCTCAGACAGACATGATGTTCAGTGGGGGGCTTTGTGAGGGTCATAACATCTGTTGCAGGGCTCCCTGTTCTTCTGTTCTAATCTTTTCTATTTGCAAAAGTAATGTTTGGAAGTCCAACATTTATATTTCCTATTGACACACTAAAGCTGAAGATATAATTAACCATCTTAAGACAAATGTTTTCGTGAAACATCTTATGTGCCTAATATTTTGCACAGTATTGTATAACTGTCTATATAGTTTTCTACTTATTTATTCATTCTTTATTTGTCTTGCTTAATTATCTAAGCTTTCTGACCCAATAAAAGTTAACACTGTAGATGTTTCTTATGAGTGTAAAACAGTATTACATATGCCCCTCACTGACCATATTGCATGTTTGCCTGATTTTCTTAATGACCTTAACTTACATCCTAGCATGTCCCAAAATATTTTCATGGTCAGAGAGTAATAATGAATTAATCACAATACAAGAGGAGTAAGAAAACTGAAAATTAACCCCTGACTGCACTAATTTGAGAAGAGAAAAAGAAAATATAAATTAAAAAATTAAAAATCATTTGAAATGAAAAATCATATCTGTTCTCTCTATGATATTTCATTTCATTTATGCATTTGGCAGACACTTTTATCCAAAGTGACTTACAGTGCACTTATTACAGGGACAATCCCCCCGGAGCAACCTGGAGTTAAGTGCCTTGCTCAAGGACACAATGGTGGTGGCTGTGGGGATCAAACCAATGACCTTCTGATTAACAGTTGTGTGCATTAGCCTACTACGCCACCACCACTATGAAATACCTTTGGATGCTTAATTTACTGTATTTGTGGAGAAATTCTCCATTTATAATCTTTATAATAACTTTTTTAAAGGCAAATGTTTAAAAATCTTTTATGCTGGAATTTAATTAGTAGTATTATAATTAGTCAGTTGTAAATTGTACCTTATACTTGTATATAAGATCTCATTCAAAGAGGTCATTCATCATGCATTTGTGTATCAAAAGAACTAATCAGAAAAATGGTGAATAAGAGATGATAAATGTTAAATTAAGGGGTTTAAAGCCTTTATGCTGTAGTGGCATAATCAGATAAAAATTCCAATGAAACAATTTTTGCAACTATTTCGAGTACATCTGGAATGGTGCTTTATTTACAAGAGTCTGATTTACCAAAAGTCTTGCAAACCACTCAGCATTAAAAAGTCAAATGTGATTTAAAGAAACTACATTATAAAACAGGAAAGTAATCTACACTTTTGTTTTGTTAAATGCAGTAATATTTCTTGTACTTTGGGATCAAATGGAATGTGTGGTTTAAACAGTGGAAGAAATTATACATTCCTATAGACATGTACACCTTTATTCTTCATCTTGTCTTTGTATTCATTATTGCTAATGCAAACATTAGTAGAGATATTTAGTTGTTGTTTAGTTGTATATTAACTTATTACATATAAGTAATATTACACTTATATTACACTTATTACACATCTTTGTGATAACTATTTCCTTTTCCTCTGTCCACACTTTGGGGATTTTACTGCAATGTTTTTCTTTATCCAGGGTTAAAAAACTTAGTCATGTACCCAGGATGCACAGGAGACCTCAGTTAGAGCAATAAATAGGCTGTGCTTAAAGACCATTACAGCAATTGGAGCACAGGTTGATGAGGAAAAGCGACCCCACTGGGAGGAAAGACCAGCTGCCCTGGGCCAGTATGGTTTGGGTAAAGAATGGAGAGACGAAAGTTCCCTGAGAAAATGGGCAGCTCAATGCCCCTGGCATTATAAACATGACCCCTCTAAGCCTGACATTAAAGATTAGATCAAAATAAATTGCCAGTTCTTCCTAGTAACTGGGGAAAATTTATGAAAAACACAAGTGAGTTGGGTGAGAGAAACAGGGAGAGGTTTGCCTGGATTCTGTGTTCTTTGCTGGAATTAATTTATGAACATAACAGCTCTCAAAATCATGGCTACAGTGTCTGGTAGAGCATCATAGTCAGCTTACAGATGTAAGACTATGATGCTCTACCAGGCACTGTAGCCTTTATTTAGCGACATGATACATTCATAAATTAACTCCCACAAAGAACCCATGCATGATCTTGTTCACAATAAAAACATAAACATTCAGTGTTTTGAATAACAATTAATTTGTAGTTATTTTAAATTAGCCATAGTTTGTTAATAGTTCTCAATGAGGAAAATCAAATTCAGTAAATATTGATTGCCTAACAGTGAACTACCTCAGTCATCAGTTCGCTATTGCTTACTGATTGTTTAATAATTTGTCCATATTAGTTAACCGTAGTAACTAAAGTGTTAATGTAGTACTACTCATTTGTCCTGCATTAATTCCTGCATAATTACCTATAAATGATGTACTATTATTATAAAGTGTTACCCAAACTTCTAAAGTGCAGCTCTGACTTTAATTTTACACTTTGAGGTGAGAGCTGTTAGCACAACTGCTTAAACCCACATGTGTCATGCGACTGTGTGCCTTTTTAGAGGGGGAATTAAAAACACACCCAGCGAAAATTACACACTGGCATTTTCAGAGGAGTAACTTGTTACACAAATATGCAAACAAACAAAGCCAAAGCATAGCTAAGGTCTTCAAATGGATATGTGTGTAACCATCAAATTACAAGCCAACATAATAGTTTATGCAGCTATAAAAAAACGTAATTATGTATTGTGGCTTCATAAATTGGTCGGTTCTCAAATTTAGGTCGCTGCTAGATGCTAAATACCTTTCTGTTAATTTGCACCCTCTCTCATTTCCTTTGATATGCTCATTGTGGTGTAATAAACCTCATGAAATAGTACCCTTGATTGTGACACTCTGCCAAAGCACACCAAGCATATCGAGCTCTCCTCTAAATTATGGCATTAATGAAACATTCATAATCATAAGGGAAGTGTTCAGAAACCAAAATGGCTGTCACAGAGAAACTTTTGTCCTCTGGGTTATATGGACTCTTTTGGGATTTAGTTTGAAGTGTTATTTACTGGTTAAGATCTTTCTAATCTTTTTATATGAGCACAAACCTTTCCTCCAGGAAAATGCGATATTGCCTAGAAACCTGAAAACTTCTTTGTAATATGTACCCTGTATAGATTAACAAAGCACTCACTTCAAAAGAACGTTTGGTACCTTTACTGCTGCTTATACGTCAGTGCTAATTGGACACTAAATCTACACCAGAACTAGAGAAACCACAACATCAGTCTCTGCTACAACTATTTGTATGTTCACAGTCAGGCTTCACTAACCAAACAAACAGAATTTGCAGCATATTTCACTCTAAATCCATCATGGGTTTTATCATAAAAAGATCAACAAACTTGAGACTTCTGAGAGTAGACACACACAATCTATGTGGGGCCTGATTCTGTAAGTAGCATTGTGTTCAGTGAAGTAGATTAAACAATTTATGAAAGCAGTGTCATATGCTATTAGGCCAGAAGCTGCGCCAGCACACTGGAATCACTGACAGAGGCAGAATGAAGTTAATTAGATACAGGGCCACTCCAGCAGTGTGCTCGCTGAACTGTGGCTTCACTAATCAAGGTTTGAGAGCAAAACATCGGCTTGTGGTTCTGGAAGCCTTGTGTCTCTGGCCTGGCTATTGTGCTGGGAGCAGAACACTTGAGAAAGTGACAGGGGAATGAGAAACAGACAACAATCTTGCATCTGTTCATTCAGGTTTTGCACTGAGGAGCCGAGAATAAGGTTTGGCCATTGCAGTGGCTCGGTTCAGCGTTGTGGCCTGGTCGACACAACGTCTCATTCCCTCCATCAGGGAACGGGGTTACAACAGTAACCTAGACGTTCCCCGTCTGTCACTCACTTCGACATTGTATCAAGTGAAGCGACACTAGGGGGTCCCGATCACGTCATGCACTGAACCAGTTGTGTGCCAAAGCAACAGGCTGCATCAGACTGCACGTACCCTTCCCCAACACCCCATAAAAAACATCATAAACTTTTTAGGTTCCCGGCATCCTGGAGGGGGGGAACAAAGCGACGTGCCAAGCATGGCAGCAGGCCATGCCAGCCGCGCCTTTTCTCTCACTATATTTCTCGCATAGAGTTAAAGCGGTTGGGGCCATTTTAACGCTATCACATGCATCTGGGAAGGCGTTCTTTTACAACTCCTATTCTTTCAGGAGGAAAAAACCCCACGGAGACACCAGGTTGGGTGGAGTTAAAGTGTAGCGAAATACGTCACATGTGTTTTCAGGCCACATGTGGAAATGGTGTGGTGGTAGATCCTACCTGCTGCGAGGGAGGAGTTGCTACAAACACGGTGACCGGGGGGCAGTGGGGACCATACCGCGGATAATACACACAGGGGGATTAATCCACAAAGGCCGATCCTGTGGAGAACCTATTCTAGTACAGAGTAATTTTAGTACCCGTAGTGGGTCTGGTAGGGGAATTCCTCTGCTGAATTCGCGGACCAGAAGGCTAGGGAGGAAGAACATCCAGGGAGCGTGAATTTAGGGTCCTCTCTCAGGGGAATTCGCCAGGGATGGGCTGTCGTGAGAAGCATGAGATCTGAGAGCCTGGTTCATGTGGGCCACTAGAGTGACATGTTTCTCATCCTCCCTGACATTGCACATCACCTGTGCAAGTAGGATCACTGGGGGAAATGCGTAATTGCGCAGCCCCCAGGGCCAGCTGTGTGCCAGCGTGTCTGTCCCGAGGGGAGCCTCCACTAGGGAGTACCAGAGGGGGCAGTGGGAGGTCTCTTGGGAAGCGAACAGGTCTACCTTTTCTCGCCAAGAAAAGAGATGCTCTGAACCGGGGCGAGCTTGCTCTTTTCCCAGTTGACCTGAAGCCCTAGACATCTGAGGTGCCTGAGCACCTGGTCCCTGTGGGTGCACAGTGAATCTTGAGAGTGGGCTACAATGAGACAGTCGTCGAGGTAATTGAGTATGTGGATGCCCAATTCCCTAAGCGGGGCAAGGGCTGGACAGGGACATGCCGAAGGGGAGAACCTTGTACAGATATGCCTGGCCGTCGAATGCGAACTGTAGAAAGGCTCGGGGTCGAGGCAAGATAGAGCAGTGGAAGTACGCGTCTGTGGAGCGGAGGGGGGCGGGGCCGGGCTGGAATGTCGCACGTTCCCTCCACCTTCCCGGGCTTTGGCACCAGTGTAACGCTCAATGTAAGGGGATTCAGATGGGCAAGGAGGAGGCGAGAACCGGCTTGTCAATATAAACAATGTTTAATTAAACTCAAAACAAAAAGCACAAACATAAACACACACATGACGGTCATGCCCGTAATTCTCTCTCTCTCGAATCGTCGTCTCCGGCGGCCTTTATCCCCCTCCGCTCCACAGCATCATTCAGTGAGCGTACAATGCGTGAGCATTTTGAGTTTGTGCAAGGCCCGGTTGAAAACTCGCAAGTCTAAGATCTGTCGTAAGCCACTGCCTTTCTTGGGTGCGATGACGTAAGGCCTGTAGAAACCTTGCTTCATCTCTTACCTTGCTCCGCACACATGGCAGGGGGCGGGTTAGTGACTGAGGAGGAGGTCCTGTGTAGGCGTCCTCTAGACTCGTCAGAACTGGCCAGCCGGGGTTTGGAGGCGAGGGGTCTGCGTTCGTTGTGCCGGGACTGCCGGACTGTGGCACCGGGTTGCTGGGAGAATGGCATTTGCGGGCCAGATGACATAGGAAATGAGGATATCACTCTTTTGGCAAAGGAAATAACTTCAAATATGGATTCTCCTCCTGGCCCTCCACCAGGGGACGGAGTGATCTGCTTACCAGCCCCGGAGAAAACTTCTCGTTCCCTGGGTTGTCCGTCTCAGGACCGCTTGGGAGCCTTCCGGGTCCTCACGGGCGTTCAAGAGACGGGGCGCGTGGAAATGGGCCCAGGTTTAGGCATAGCTGCCTGCCGTTTGGAAGCCGAAGGGGGATGCCCTCGGCGAGCAGACGGAGCATGGCCCACGCTGGAATGCCGACAGGGCATGATGTGGGTAATGGCCTCTGTCTGTTTCTTCACTGCTGAGAACTGCTGGGCAAAGTCGTCGACGGTGTCGTTGATTAGGCCGAGCTGGGAGACAGGGGCGTTGAGAAAGCGGGCTTTGTCTTCCTCCCGCATCTCGACCAGGTTCAGCCATTAGTGACGTTCCTGGACCACGAGGGTGGCCATCGCCTGCCCGAGTGTATGCACTGTGACCTTTGTGGCCCGGAGGGCGAGGTCAGTCACAGAGCGCATTTCCTGCGACACAGGTGGATTGCAGCCACTCTGTCCACCTGGGGGACCTCTGAGTGCCCGTTGGCCGCCCCGCCGTAAAGGGTAGTGAGAGCGGATGAGCAAGGAGATCGTGGCCCAGATACATGAGGCAGCGTCTATGACCATCAGGAGCTGAAAGAAATCAACCGCATCCAGGAATTACACAGGGGCGGAATGGCATCTTTACAAAGACGCGTCTTGAAAAGGACGTTCAACCCCAGCTGTGTGTTTGCTCTTTTAGAAAAATAATTTTTTTTTAGAAAATACTCTTTTTTTAGAAGTGCTGTCGAAGCATCCAGGGGCAAAGCTGCACCGCCATACAGAGAAGGAGAAAGCCGCTGATATGCACCGTAGATCCAACAGCAGACACTCTACAGAGGAGAGTGGAACAGTAGTGATCTAAGCTCGCTGATCACACAACCGCTCGGCTCTGAAGAAGAAATTTGAACCAACAGATGCACGATTCCCTCCTTTTATTCCCATATGTCTGGAGGAGGGACAAATTATATTTGCCAAATTCTCATTGGCCTTTACTCATGTTCAGAGGTTTCCGAGGCCTTCAAGAAAGTCCCCTAGAGTTGCTTCACTCGACACAACGTCGAAGTAAGCGACAGACGGGAAACTGCATTAGTCATTACAGCCGACTGATTTGGGAAAATACAGTACATACAAATGAGTCAACACAGTAGTAAGCACTAGCTGAGAAGTTACATTTCATGATTTGACTGTAAATGCTACATCCAAAAACACTGGAAAAGCCCACTGATAATATTAGGGCCACAGACATGATTTTCTAGTTAATTTGCGGGAGACCGCTCAATGAAAGAAAGTTCTGCATGCTGCTCGTGTACCTAAATCCTGTGTGTGTCTCGCAGCTGCTGCCGCAGAAGATAAAACACATTTTTTTTATATATATTTGCTTTAGCGGCGGTCGAAAAATCTTTAAAAATCTTTAAATCTGCAATCAGTCTGAAATCTTTAAATACCAACCAAAGGAAATTCATTGAGCTCTTCTTTAAGAGCAAAAACGTGGAGAATAATAATTTAGAGTCATAAATTTAACAGAATTGTCCTTCAAAAGAGATATAGGCTAAAAAAAAGACATGCATAAGTTACCCGGTGATTTACAATAAAAATAGAATAATATAAACATTTTAAATAAAAACATCATAAACAACTAAATTCAACTTGTCACATGAAGTTTATCTTCATACATAAACTCTATAATTAAATCATAAACAAAACATTTCACTGCCCAAAATATCCTTATATTTTATTGTGCATGGTTGAATGTTGTGAATGTTGGACAAATGCTGTAAAAGAATGTATTTTACGCAGCACGTCAATGCAATGAAAATAGTCAATCAATAATACATAGGTGCTGTTTATCTGTTTAGAGTTGCTGTCTGCTTTAGCAATAAAAAAAAATTCCCCTGACTATTTAAAATGTTACATAGTTAATTCATCAAGCTATTATGGACCAGTTCAAGCTGACAACACTGTGTGAACCGCAGGATACTACAGAAGCCAACATGTGTAGATTCATTATGCCTAAAAAGTTAATTCCAATATTAATACTATTTTTATGTATTTTTATTTTGATATGCTGTTTTTAGTAAACTGTGAGAGACATGATGTGTGAGACTTGACTCAATGAAGTTCTTGATTTTATGTTTTTAACCACGATGAAACTGCAATGCAAGCACTGTCTTGGCTGCGCAAACGCCAAATGCAATTTTAGCAGTTGTCAGGTCCTGTGTCGTGTGAAACCACCTTGTTTAGTTTCTAATACATTGGATACATACTGTACCCATCTTTATGTTTCCATTGTGCCAGCCACCTCGGTAGTTGATGTTATATCATATATTTTAAGAAACCTAACAATCTTCTTTATTTTATATGTTTTGCTTAAAAAGTGTTTGTGTTATCTTGGTTTTGTATTTTGTTATATAATACATAAAAATATATATTCATACTTTTTGGTGTGGATTAAGAATCAAATATTTTTGGGACCACCGTAGACAGATACACCTTACCATTTTACTAATAAGTGTGGCCAGATGCCCGCACAGTTTCTAATGTTTGAGGACATGTGAAGTGGGAATAATGAGAGAGATGGGAGGGGGGATCATTATGCCGTGACCAGAACACCATGAGGGATATGAGCAGGGAAGAACACTTCCCTGCTGTGCACCTATATCTCCAACATTTTATCTGAGCCAATCTGCTGGAAAAGAAGCTTTGACTTCTTCTGCTCTAGAGACAAAAGGCTTTCATTTCCTCTCTTTTATTTTAGTTCACTGCATATGAATGTTATTTATTTAGCACCTGTTGATCATATGAACTCATTTTGGGAATTTGTGTTAAGTTGAATTTATTATGTTGACTTAATTCAAAGATTAATCAAACTTGAAAGTGGTAAGGATGGCAGAAATACATTTAAAGAAATACTGAAGAGGTTAATCAGCGATTACATCTGCTCTGTTCTGCCCACCTCTTTGGACCCATTGCAGTTTGCCTACCGCAACAACCGCTCCACTGATGATGCCATTGCATCTGCACTACACACTGCTCTCTCCCATCTGGAAAAAAGGAACACATATGTGAGAATGCTGTTTGTAGCCTACAGCTCAGCATTCAACACCATAGTGCCCTCCAAGCTTGATGAGAAACTCCAGGCTCTGGGTTTAAACAGCTCGCTGTGCAGCTGGATCCTGGATTTCCTGTCAGGCAAACGTCAGGTGGTTAGAATGGGCAGCAACACCTCCTCATCACTGACCCTCAATACTGGAGCCCCACAGGGCTGTGTTCTCAGCCCACTCCTGTACTCACTATACACACATGACTGTGTGGCAACACAAAGCTCCAATACCATTATTAAGTTTGCTGACAATACGACGGTGGTAGGTCTGATCACTGACAATGATGAAAGAGCCTACAGAGAGGAGGTGCACACTCTGACACGCTGGTGTCAGGAGCACAACCTCTCCCTCAACGTCAGTAAAACCAAGGAGCTTGTAGTGGACTTCAGGAAGAAAGAAGGAGAACACAGCCCCATCACCATTAACGGACCACCGGTAGAGCGAGTCAGCAGTTTCAAGTTCCACCGTTTTTCACATTACTGAGGAACTCACATGGTCCGTCCACACTGAGGCCGTTGTGAAGAAGGCTCACCAGCGCCTCTTCTTCCTGAGACGGCTGAGGATGTTTGGAATGAACCACCACATCCTCACACGGTTCTACACTAGTACTGCAGAGAGCATCCTGACTGGCTGCATCACCGCCTGATACGGCAATAGCACCGCCCACAACTGCAAAGCCCTGCAAAGGGTGGTGCGAACTGCCAGAAACATCATCGGAGGTGAGCTTCCCTCCCTCCAGGACATATATACAAGGCGGTGTGTGAAAAAAGCTCGGAGGATCATCAGAGACACCTGAATATGAGATCCAAAGAGCTGTCACTATCAGTGAAGCAAGCCATCATTAGGCTGAAAAATCAAAACAAACCCATCAGAGAGATAGCAAAAACATTGGGTGTGGCCAGATCAACTGTTTGGAACATTCTTAAAAAGAAAGAACGCACCGGTGAGCTCAATACAACTACTTATATATATATATATATATATATATTTCATATACTCTTACTTATTGTATATTGTGTATTCTATATTGTGTGTATTGTCTACTGTACATTGTATATAATTATTGTGTTGTGTAAGTATGTGTACATTTGATATGTAAATTGTGTTGTGCAAGTATGTTGTTTACTATAACTGGTATATGTCTCGTCACTGTCATGACTGCTATGTTGCTCGGAACTGCACACAAGAATTTCACCTACTGTTGCACTTGTGTACATGGTAGTGTGACAATAAAGTGATTTGATTTATTATTTTGATTTGATTTGAAGAAATGAAAAGTGCTGAACAATAAAAAGGGAACTGGAGGTGTGTTATATATTAAATGCCTCTCCAAAAATGAATCAAGCCTGCACAAGTGAGATGACATCATTGAACATATTGAAAAGTGTGTTCCCAGTCAAAGCTTGGATGATTTCACCTCTGGCTTTCCTCCAAATCCCCACACCCATAATCTGGAACACTGTAAAAAAAAATGCATTCACAATTTTTACTTAAAGCAATTAATGTCCTAAAGCAACATGATCATGCAGGAAATCAGTGTGTTAGTTCAGAATGTTTTGCCACACAAACGCCACATGTGGCTCATGTTCATGTCCAGAAAATCACTTGTGCTGAGCCTTTGTCGTTGCATTCCAAAAACTACATTTGCAAAGAAGAAAGTGTAATAATTGGTCTCAGTACTGTTAAGGTTAGGTTTAGGGATTGGGTTAGGAGTACATTAATGCAGTGGCAGCACCAGCAAATTTTGATTGCTGGTGCTGAAGAGGTGCTAAATCATTGACGGGGGAGCTGAGCTTTAGTAAATAAATATGTGCAAAACCCGACATGGCCAAGCAATTTTATTAATATCAGTTTGCATGTGGTGACAACATAATTTAAATCTCTATGCTGCAGCCTCAATAAAACAGGCAACACACTTTTAGGAGTGTTTTCAGCTTTTTACAGTACTGTTGGAAGCACTGGTATAGCAAAACAGTGTACCCTTATTGGGGGTCTGGTGATATGCTCCCCTGGGATAAACCTTCTGTAAAAACGACACTAAAGCGTTTAATTCTGGTGGCTTTAAGAGCAGCATTTTTACCTTTTCACAAGTATAGTATATCTTGTTTAGCAATTAATGTAACTATGGGCTACATAAAAGACTTATTCACACAGCACATCTAGCACTACTTAAAGTTTCTCAAAATCAGCTACCTTTCAAAAAACATAAAATAAAATAGCCTGCTGTGGCAGGACCATGGTATTATGATGGTATCAGATGGTAATACTGCAGTGCACTGATGTACACCATGGTATTTACATAGTACTCCAACATGTATGTAAAAAATGTGCAATGATACTTTTCGATACCTGTTTGGTTTGAAAATGGCTTTACCATGAGTTGTTAAAAAAACTGCACATGCAGGTGTTAAACTTAATAAAGACATTATTCATCGCTGTCAAACAAAGAATGCACTTGCAGGTTTGATTCAAAATATCACCGTCACCGTATGAACGGGGAGAGCCGTAAACTGACACCTACATGTCACAAAATAATCCATGACATATCTTAAAAAAAACTATTTTTATCGTATGCATATATATATATATATATATATATATATATATATATATATATATATATATATATATATATATATACACTCACCTAAAGGATTATTAGGAACACCTGTTCAATTTCTCATTAATGCAATTATCTAATCAACTAATCACATGGCAGCTGCTTCAATGCATTTAGGGGTGTGGTCCTGGTCAAGACAATCTCCTGAACTCCAAACTGAATGTCAGAATGGGAAAGAAAGGTGATTTAAGCAATTTTGAGCGTGGCATGGTTGTTATTGCCAGACGGGCCGGTCTGAGTATTTCACAATCTGCTCAGTTACTGGGATTTTCACGCACAACCATTTCTAGGGTTTACAAAGAATGGTGTGAAAAGGGAAAAACATCCAGTATGCGGCAGTCCTGTGGGTGAAAATGCCTTGTTGATGCTAGAGGTCAGAGGAGAATGGGCCGACTGATTCAAGCTGATAGAAGAGCAACTTTGCCTGAAATAACCACTCGTTACAACCGAGGTATGCAGCAAAGCATTTTTGAAGCCACAACACGCACAACCTTGAGGCGGATGGGCTACAACAGCAGAAGACCCCACCGGTACCACTCATCTCCACTACAAATAGGAAAAAGAGGCTACAATTTGCAAGAGCTCACCAAAATTGGACAGTTGAAGACTGGAAAAATGTTGCCTGGTCTGATGAGTCTCGATTTCTGTTGAGACATTCAGATGGTAGAGTCAGAATTTGGCGTAAACAGAATGAGAACATGGATCCATCATGCCTTGTTACCACTGTGCAGGCTGGTGGTGGTGGTGTAATGGTGTGGGGGATGTTTTCTTGGCACACTTTAGGCCCCTTAGTGCCAATTGGGCAACGATTAAATTCCACGGCCTACCTGAGCATTGTTTCTGACCATGTCCATCCCTTTATGGCCACCATGTACCCATCCTCTGATGGCTACTTCCAGCAGGATAATGCACCATGTCACAAAGCTCGAATCATTTCAAATTGGTTTCTTGAACATGACAATGAGTTCACTGTACTAAAATGGCCCCCAGAGCCACCAGAGCTCAACCCAATAGAGCATCTTTGGGATGTGGTGGAACGGGAGCTTTGTGCCCTGGATGTGCATCCCACAAATCTCCATCAACTGCAAGATGCTATCCTATCAATATGGGCCAACATTTCTAAAGAATGCTTTCAGCACCTTGTTGAATCAATGCCACGTAGAATGAAGGCAGTTCTGAAGGCTGAAAGGGGTCAAACACAGTATTAGTATGGTGTTCCTAATAATCCTTTAGGTGAGTGTATATATATATATATATATATATATATATATATATATATATATATATTATATATATACACATATATACAGTCAGGTCCATAAATATTGGGACATCGACACAATTCTAATATTTTTGGCTCTGTACACCACCGCAATGGATTTGAAATGAAACGAACAAGATGTGCTTTAACTGCAGACTTTCTGCTTTAATTTGAGGGTATTTACATCCAAATCAGGTGAACGGTGTAGGAATTACAACAGTTTGTATATGTGCCTCCCACTTTTTTAAGGGACCAAAAGTAATGGGACAATTGGCTGCTCAGCTGTTCCTTGGCCAGGTGTGTGTTATTCCCTCATTATCCCATTTTCAAGCAGCAGATAAAAGGTCCAGAGTTCATTTCAAGTGTGCTATTTGCATTTGGAATCTGTTGCTGTCAACTCTCAATATGAGATCCAAAGAGCTGTCACTATCAGTGAAGCAAGCCATCATTAGGCTGAAAAATCAAAACAAACCCATCAGAGAGATAGCAAAAACACTGGGTGTGGCCAAATCAACTGTTTGGAACATTCTTAAAAAGAAAGAATGCACCTGTGAGCTCAGCAACACCAAAAGACCCGGAAGACCACGGAAAACAACTGTGGTGGATGACCGAAGAATTCTTTCCCTGGTGAAGAAAACACCCTTCACAACAGTTATCCAGATCAAGAACACTCTCCAGGAGGTAGGTGTATGTCTGTCAAAGTCAACAATCAAGAGAAGACTTCACCAGAGTAAATACAGAGGGTTCACCACAAGATGTAAACCATTGGTGAGCCTCAAAAACAGGAAGGCCAGATTAGAGTTTGCCAAACAACATCTAAAAAAGCCTTCACAGTTCTGGAACAACATTCTATGGACAGATGAGACAAAGATCAACTTGTACCAGAGTGATGGGAAGAGAAGAGTATGGAGAAGGAAAGGAACTGCTCATGATCCAAAGCATATCACCTCATCAGTGAAGCATGGTGGTGATAGTGTCATGGCGTGGGCATGTATGACTGCCAGTGGAACTGTTCTCTTGTATTTATTGATGATGTGACTGCTGACAAAAGCAGCAGGATTAATTCTGAAGTGTTTCGGGCAATATTATCTGCTCATATTCAGCCAAATGCTTCAGAACTCATTGGACGGCGCTTCACAGTACAGATGGACAATGAACCAAAGCATACTGCAAAAGCAACCAAATAGTTTTTTAAGGGAAAGAAGTGGAATGTTATGCAATGGCCAAGTCAATCACCTGACCTGAATCCGATTGAGCATGCATTTCACTTGCTGAAGACAAAACTGAAGGGAAAATGCCCCAAGAACAAGCAGGAACTGAAGACAGTTGCAGTAGAGGCCTGGCAGATCATCACCAGTGATGGCTGATGCATTCCAGACTTCAGGCTGTAATTGACTGCAAAGGATTTGCAACCAAGTATTAAAAAGTGAAAGTTTGATTTATAATTTTTAATCTGTCCCATTACTTTTGGTCCCTTAAAAAGTGTGAGGCACATATACAGACTGTTGTAATTCCTACACCGTTCACCTGATTTGGATGTAAATACCTTCAAATTAAAGCTGAAAGTCTGCAGTTAAACACAACTTGTTCGTTTCATTTCAAATCCATTGTGGTGGTGTATAGAGCCAAAAAGATTAGAATTGTGTCGATGTCCCAATATTTATGGACCTGACAGTATTTCAAACACTTGTTGGTGTTTGTAAGTGCGTTTTGAGCAACACGAATGATCATTCAGATGTGTGTGATTTGTGATTTATTTCATGCAAATTGTACTGTCATTCTCACACTGAGAGTGCACATCCCTGTTGATGTTTAGTCATTATGCCATTTAGTTTTAGTTTGGCTCAGAATCATTTTAAACGGAACATGTCACACGTGTTCTCGTCATAAATCTTCAAAGCTGCAAAATAAGTTTAAACGAGCAGCAGAAAAAGGTTCGATTTTAGGTAATGTTGATTATTGTTAAAAACAATGTAAAAATGTATAAGCCTTTTTACTGTTTCATAATTTTATTAATCATTATGGTCACCATTATGAAGGCATTTCAACGCCATTACTCGGCGTGCGTTACCGTGCGTTTACACCAGAAGTGCAGAGAGCGTCAAAATTCGCTCTGGCTGCCCTACCAACAACGCTATCGAAAATTTGTGGACGCTCTGACGTAGTTGAAATAGGCGGCAACATTTGTTCAGAATGCTTGGTCTTGTGAACTATATTTAAAGGGGCCGCAATTTAAACATCCAGACATGTCGACCACTTTTTGCCGACCTATCACAAGTAGCATATATCCTCATGAACTCTTTAAAATGTGAAAATAAGAAATCGATCGATGGCAGAAAGTAATTAAAATTATAGTTGTTTGTTATCAAAATAAAATACATTTGTAATAATAACTGTGGTCTTGGTTGTTTTATATCCCTGTAAGCAAACAGGAACAGATCATATATTACTGGGAAACCCGCCACGGCAATAATTAGTTTCTCCTCCATTTTATCTTCGGAACTAATGTTTGGTAGGAACCAAAGTTTACACTGTTCTGTTCTCTAGACTTCGCTAGAGCGGAGCACTTCTATATTCCAGTAGGTTACCTTTTATCTGCTCCTTGTAAATGGGATAATGAGGGAATAACACACACCTGGCCATGGAACAGCTGAGCAGCCAATTGTCCCATTACTTTTGGTCCCTTAAAAAGTGGGAGGCACATATACAAACTGTTGTAATTCAAGTCAAGTCAAGTCAAGTCAAGTGGTTTTTATTGTTGTTTCAACCATATGCAGTTAATACATTACACAGCAAAATGAGACAACGTTCCTCCAGGACCATGGTGCTACATAAAAACAACAAAGGACCAACACAGGACCACATGAGACTACACAACGAAATAAAATACCTATATAAAATACCTATATATACCTATATAAAGTGCACGTGCAAACATGTGCAAAAAGTACGGGACAGTACAACAAATTTCTGACAATGAACAGGACAATAGACACAGTGCAGCGCCGACCAGTACACAGTAGTGCAAAAAGATGACAGTTTCTAAAAACGTAAACATAACATACTATAAGATAGTGCACATAGCAGTTATTTAGGTAGCAGACAGTTATAAAGTGACAGTAATTAAAGTGCAACTCAGGACACGTGTGTGTGTGTGTGTGTGTGTGTGTGTGTGTGTGTGTGTGTGAGTGAGCGTGTATTTATCACTTTGTGGGGACCAAATGTCCCCATAAGGATAGTAAAACCCAAAATGTTTGACCTTGTGGGGACATTTTGTCGGTCCCCATGAGGAAAACAGCTTATAAATCATACTAAATTATGTTTTTTGAAAATGTAAAAATGCAGAAAGTTTTCTGTGAGGGTTAGGTTTAGGGGTAGAGTTAGGTTTAGGGGATAGAATATAAAGTTTGTACAGTATAAAAACCATTATGTCTATGGAAAGTCCCCATAAAACATGGAAACACAACATGTGTGTGTGTGTGTGTGTGTGTGTGTGTGTGTGTGTGTGTGTGTGTGTGTGTGTGTGTGTGTGTGTGTGTGTGTGTGTGTCAAACCAGTCTCTGAGTATTGAGGAGTCTGATGGCTTGGGGGAAGAAGCTGTTACACAGTCTGGCCGTGAGGGCCCGAATGCTTCGGTACCTCTTGCCAGACGGCAGGAGGATAAAGAGTTTGTGTGAGGGGTGTGTGGGGTCAGTCCACAATGCTGGTTGCTTTGTGGATACAGTGTTTTTTGTAAATGTCTTTGATGGAGGGAAGAGAGACCCCAATGATCTTCTCAGCTGTCCTCACTATCCTCTGCAGGGCTTTGCGGTCCGAAACGGTGCAAGTCCCAAACCAGGCAGTGATGCAGCTGCTCAGGATGCTCTCAATAGTCCCTCTATAGAATGTAGTGAGGATGGGGGGTGGGAGATGTGCTTTCCTCAGCCTTCGAAGAAAGTCGAGAAGCTGCTGGGCTTTCTTGGTGATAGAGCTGGTGTTGAGGGACCAGGTGAGGTTCTCCACCAGGTGAACACCAAGGAATTTGGTGCTCTTGACGATCTCCACAGAGGAGCCGTCGATGTTCAGCGGAGTGTGTTCACCTTGTGCTCTCCTAAAGTCAACAACCATCTCTTTTGTTTTGTCGACATTCAGGGACAGGTTGTTGGCTCTACACCAGTCCATCAGCCGCTGCACCTCCTCTCTGTATGCTGACTCATCGTTCTTGCAGATGAGACCCACCACGGTCGTGTCATCGGCGAACTTGATGATGTGGTTCGAGCTGTGCATTGCTGCACAGTCGTGAGTCAACAGAGTGAACAGCAGTGGACTGAGCACACAGCCCTGGGGGCCCCCAGTGCTCAGTGTGGTGGTGGTGGAGATGCTGTTCCCGATCCGGACTGACTGAGGTCTCCCTGGTCTCCCTGAAAGTCCAGGATCCAGTTGCAGAGGGAGGTGTCCAGGCCCAGTAGGTTCAGCTTTCCAATCAGGTGCTGGGGAATGATTGTGTTGAATGCTGAGCTGAAATCAATGAACAGCGTTCGAACGTATGAGTCCTTATTGTCTAGGTGGGTGAGGGCCAGATGGAGGGTTGTGGCGATGGCATCGCCCGTTGAACGGTTTGGACGCTATGCAAACTGCAGTGGGTCTAGTGAAGGGGGCAGCTGGGTCTTAATGTGCCTCATGACGAGCCTCTCGAAGCACTTCATGATGATGGGTGTAAGTGCGACGGGACGGTAGTCATTGAGGCAGGACACTGAAGACTTCTTTGGCAAGGGGATGATGGTGGTGGCCTTGAAGCACGTTGGAACGACTGTGCTGCTCAGAGAGATGTTGAAGATGTCGGTAAGAACATCTGCTAGCTGGTCAGCACATCCTCTGAGCACTCTGCCAGGAATGTTGTCTGGTCCAGCAGCCTTCCGTGGGTTGACTCTACGTAGAGTTTTCCTCACATCTGCCGTGGTAAGACAGAGCACCTGGTCGTTGGGAGGAGGGGTGGTCTTCCTCGCTACCACGTCGTTCTGCACTTCAAACCGAGCGTAGAAGTCGTTCAGCGCATCTGGAAGGGAGGCATCTTTGTCACAGGCAACTGATGTTGTCCTGTAGTTGGTGATGGCCTGGATGCCCTGCCACATGCGCCGCGTGTCACCGCTGTCCTTGAAGTGACTGTGGATTCTCTGGGCGTGTGCACGCTTTGCCTCTTTGATTGCCCCGTGACAGTTTGGCCCTAGCTGTTCTTAGGGCTGCCTTATCGCCTGCTCTGAAGGCGGAGTCTCGGGACCTCAGCAGCGTGCGCACCTCCACAGTCATCCACGGCTTCTGGTTGGAGTGTGTGGTGATGGTCTTGGAGAAAGTGACATCATCAATGCACTTGCTGATGTAGCTGGTCACTGATGCTGTGTATTCCTCCAAGTTGGTAGAATCGCCATATGTTACAGCCTCCCTGAACATGTGCCAGTCAGTACACTCAAAACAGTCCTGAAGAGCAGAGATGGCTCCTGCTGGCCAGGTTTTCACCTGCTTCTGAAGCGGTTTTGTGCATCTGACGAGCGGTCTGTATGCTGGAATTAACATAACAGAGATGTGGTCTGAGTAGCCAGGGTGGGGGCGGGCCTCCACCCGGTACACGCCTGGGATGTTTGTGTAAACAAGATCAAGCGCGTTCGCCCCTCTCGTTGCAAAGTCCACATACTGATGGAATTTAGGGAGCACTGTCTTGAGATTCGTATGGTTGAAATCTCCGGCGACAATAAACAGTCCGTTGGGGTGAGCATTCTGCAGTTCGCTCATAGCCCCATACAGTTCACAGAGCGCTTCCTTAGCGTTAGCGCTGGGGAATGTAAACTCGGTTATGCAAACAGTGGTGAATTCCCGTGGTAGATAAAAAGGTCTGCATCTAACAGTCACAAGCTCCAACAGCGATGAAGAGTAACTAGAGACTAGCATAGAGTTCTTGCACCATTCCGTGTTGATGTAAACACACAAGCCACCACCGCGAGTCTTACCGCAGAGAGCTGTATTTCTGTCGGCACGAAACGAGGCGAGCCCGTCTAGCTGAATGGCGGCATCCGGAACTCTGTCGCTGAGCCACGTCTCCGTGAAAACAAAGACGCAGCAGTCTCTAAACTCACGCTGCGTAGCCTGCTGGAGTTGGATATAGTCCAGTTTATTGTCCAGGGAGCAAACATTTGAGAGCAGGATAGATGGGAGAGCCGGCCGGCTAGGGTTTGTTTTTAGCCTAGCATGGACCCCCGCCCTCTTTCCACGCTTCCGCTTTCTCACACATCGCTTACGACGTCCTCTCCCCCGGCCACCGGCATCAGGCGACGCCGAGGACTGGAGGCCTGGTCTCCGCAGCAAGCCGAGCACGCGTAGCGCCTCCTGCAGGTCATCATGCAGCTTGGTTTTTGCATGAGTCTTATATTTCAGTAGCGTCTGGCGATGGTAGACACGAACACCGGTTGCTCCGATGTCCATGTGCTGCGATAGTCGGGCTTTTTTAACAAAAATAGCACCATTGTGGATCCGGAGTGGCCGCTGCGTGCTACCACGCCGCCATCTTGGATCAATCCTACACCGTTCACCTGATTTGGATGTAAATACCCTCAAATTAAAGCTGAAAGTCTGCAGTTAAAGCACATCTTGTTCGTTTCATTTCAAATATATACGTATATTTTCTATTCACTTTTCATTTTTATTCTATTTATTATTATTATTATTATTATTATTATTATTATTATTATTACTATGTCTTGTTGTATTGTTTGTGCACTGGAAGCTTCTGTCACCAAGACAAATTCCTTGTGTGTGTAAGTATTCTTGGCAATCAAGCTCATTCTGATTCTATTATTCTTGTCTCTAGTCTCCTCCTGTGAACCACCATAAGAATGTCTATGGGACCACTGCATTATGCTATTTTTGCTAACTTTGTAGGCTCAGTTGATAGAAGGGCTCTGGTTGTTACAAAGCAGTGTCTGGGGTTGTGAGGTTATGGGGGCTGTTGTGAGTCATGCAGTTGGAGAGTGCTTATGGTTTATTCAGTTAAGTTTACCTTCTCATCTGCTCTGTGTATCAGGACAGTAAATATTCCACTTGGTTTTTTCTGTTCCAGTTATTTCATTTCTGTTTTTACGGGGTGAGAAACGCACCAAACGATACAGTGCATGAACTATCTGAATGATTCGGACCATTTTTGAAAGGAATTGACTCAAATGACTAATTAATTTGTAAATGGGGCATCACTAGTTCTTATTCTAAATGAGTGACAGAAATACGGGAAACACAACATGATTGCTAAAATATTGTCATGGAAAATGTTTCTTCATGCAATCTTCATACAGACAAAAATCTGCTGGCTGTTACAACCATTTGCTGGGGATGCTAAGGGGGTGCTATGGACTTTCTTGGGGAGGCTGAAGCTCACGCTAGCCCCTCCCTAGTGCTGCCTCTGCATTAATGTAATTACCACTCAAAGACACACTGAGCCTTTCACCTCACATCCACTTAAAGACATAAGTTCTTGCAGTTAATATGCAGTTCGTCTCAACTCTACCAAAGTCTTTCTAGCAAGTCAGTCCACTGTCGGCCATCTTGGAACGCTTTCAGGAGGCAATTTCCAATCATGCCAGTGCAGCTCCTATCTACTTGAATGAAGATAGACCAAAATCTCAAAAACGGTTGGTCAAGATTAAGATCTAAGTACATATTTCATATCAGCAATAAAATCTGACAATACTGGAATCATAAATTGTGAATCTTTCCTCATATTACACTAAAAAACGCAATTTTCCGGGCTCCTATAGCTAATATGCATGCATGTTCTAGCGTCAAATGACAGGTATTGTCTGTATCTAAAAGGTGATTGGCTCTTTTAGCTGTAAGGTGGGACTTCCTTTCTACATCCGTTGACCGTTGGGATCTTAGAGCTCATTGGTTGGGTATTCCAATTTCTCCCATTCATTTCAATAGATATGGCCCATCTCTGCTAAATAATATCTGACTAGTTCCAGTTTTGGACACCGGAAGGTGAATATTCAAAAAGCATATGATTTTAGCAGATAAAACATTAAACCTCATTAAGCTGATGATTAGTTCAAACAGAAATTTTAATACTCTCATTTGTTCTTCCTCATGCCATCCCAGATGTGTATCAAATGCACACAAACTGATTTTTTTAGAAGAATATTTTAGCTCTGTAGGTCCATACAATGCAAATTAATGGTGACCAAAACTTTGGAGCTCCAAAAAGTAAATAAAAGAAGCATTCTGTGTAATTGAGCATGAAATCGATATCGTCAAATAGACAGTTGATGTCAATATGTAGTGTGAAATGTGTTATAGCCTACATATTATTTTGAATAAAAATATCAGATTACAATATTTTAAAATGTAATCCATTAAACAAATGTTTTGACTAAAAACATTATTAGTACAGTAACAAATTATTTAATCAAATTACACCCAACTGTTTCTAGTTTATAGCTTGGTGACATAAAAACTAAACTGTGTTTAATTTTATTACATTTGCATGATTTCAGCTTGAGGTCAGATGATTTAAACAGCTGTTTTTACTTGTTGGGTACTGTAGTATTAACATACACAACATAAATAACACATAAAAAGGAGTGAGAGGTTGACACTTTCCTTTCACAGCTCACGAGGGCAACATTTATCTTTCAAAATAAATGGGTTGGAAAAGAAAATGGAATGTTGTTATCATTGCTATTATTTTCATTAAAATAGAGTTTTGTATCTCTTACACAGGAGTTCCTCTCTCTGTGTGAGGCAAAGATGTTGAGACTGTAGGCTAATATTGAACACACAGCCACAAAACTGCCTGTGGCTTCAACAAAGTGGCAAGAAAACAAAGACTCTGACAGATATTGTAACTGAGATTTTACAAGCAAGACACCTGCCAGCCTGGGTGTGTTATTTAAAGCTGGCATGTCTACACCTATATTTGGCTTTCGGTATGGATGTTCTTGTTACTTTGAAGCATTTAAAGGTATAAATTAAATACATGACCTTATGGGAGCTAAAATGAGTGGGTACGGATGCTTGTGTGTGTCCGCTCATGGTCATGTGTATGCCACATTTTTATGCATTCATGAACGAATGAATGTGTGTGAACAGCTGTGAAAACACCAGTGATTTATGGTCACCATTGGCAAGTTGGGAGGACAGCAGAGCCCTTAAGTCTGTGAGTATGCTGGAGCTCTCTCCATCACCCACCAAACTGCACTTAAACATGTTTACCTAACATTGGCTCAATGCATAATGACTGCAGAACCTGGCTCTGGAAGTAGGACAGCTCATCGAGATTGTCTGTCCATCACGATATTGCCTGCAAACCAGTGCAGGCATAATTACATGGGATACATGTCTATACAGTATACCAAAATATATTCATCTTGGTTTCAAATACCTAGCTCATAATTGTTGTTAGAATTAGGATATTTGTAGATGACGCTAAATAAACATGAAATAAATTCTGAATAATGTATCTGCATCTGACAATGCTCTAATTACAATTGTACAAATGTCATTTCAAAACACACTGTATTTTTACATACCACCTGAATCAATTCCCCATTCCAATCTGTTATACGTTGACAGTAATTCCATAAGGTTGTTTGTTCTCATATAAAAGAGAGAGAGACGTTTGATGTTTTATATATCTTTATTTAAAAATTTTATTTTGCAATTAACAACCATCATCACATACAAAACTATATCAATATACAAATAAATAAATAAATAAAATAACTGAATACTACACAACAGTTATATACCAACCAAAAAACTATTTAAAATAGAGAGAGAGAGAGAGAGAGAGAGAGAGAGAGAGAGAGAGAGTGTAGAGATTAGTCTACATTACCAGTTAAAAACTACATTTCCACCTCCACTCAGTCACCAGTGCCTCTCCCATACCCCATTTCCATAAAATAAAATACCACATTTTGTATCGATAGAGAGAGAGGATGTAGAGATTAATCTACATTACCAGTTAATAAACTAGACTTCCACACTCACTCACAGTCACCAGTGCCTCTCACACACACCATTTCCATAAAAAAAATACCACATGTTGTGTCGATAATACTCAATGACCACTCGGGATTCCACCAGTGATTTAAACAGGGTCACCATATTAACATCCTGTCCTTTATATCTACATTGGTGGGATTTTAAAATAGCTAGCTTGGCTTGCTATTATTAGTCTTGGACACTCAGAAAACATGTGAAAGACAATATCATGAGCATTGCAAAAGGGACATGATTGTGAAATCGTTTCATTAAACATTGAGACTAAACTGATTGAGGCTATAGGACAGTGGAGTACCCCCCACTGTAGATCTCCACATCTCTTAGAGAGAGGTTTATACAATAACCTCCAAGAAGGATGTACATCTTCAGAAGTATGGAGTTCAGCTCTCCATTTAGTGTCTATCCTTCTTTGTAATTTTCCAAGGTTCACAGACCAAATGTAATATAAGGTTTTCTTTCCCACATTATGAAAAGCTAAATCCATATTCCCCTTCAACAAATTAGTCTGCTTTGTATTTTCCCCTGTTCCCCAGTCTTTTGGTGTCACCTTTAGCTGAAGGAAAGCGTGAGGTATAAAACCATTCATCATTCCAGAATTTATAAAGGAAGATAATGTTGGGGGGGGAGCATCTTTAAGACTCTTAATCACCTTACCTACAGTTCTCAATGATTTTAATTCAACCTGTTCAGCAATCGATTGTACAGTTCGACACTGGCATTTTGTTAAGTCAATTAAGTCCATCATTTTACTGAACTCAGCATTCATAAAATTTGTAACTGAAAAGTATATATTGGATGGTAGTTTTATAAGAGGATTAAAAAACAAGGGTTCTGCAACACCATAATGCTGTCCACCCTCGGCCACCGGAAGGTAAAGAACCCCCGGAGGAAGCCAGGGGAGGGTCTAAAACAGTAAGCTTATGCCACAGCATTGAAGCTGCCAGGTTATTGATGACTAAGCATCACCCTCTGAAAGAAAGCTGTGGGAGAAGCCATTGTCACCTCTGGATTCTACCAATCACCCAATCAGCTAATCCCTCCCAGTACTTTTCTGTGTATTTGGCTATCCCAAAGTAGACACCATGCACTTTGAAATCATCTCGAGCCCATCAGCATTGTTGTGGTAGTCGAGGTGGTTCTACGTCCTCCCAGTCCCCCAGCAACAAGGATGCACATTTTTCCCAATTAATGTGGGCAGATGTAGCTTTCTGAAACCTGCCCAAACCGGAAGTGAGTTTTGTAACATCATCAGTACTCTTAATTACTACTGTCACATCATCCGCATAAAGGTGCGTACACACTGCCAGCGACATCGCGCGCAACAGCGACTCAATACCAATCATTTTCAATGCGAGCACAGCGACTTCCGGCGACACAAGCTGTCGCGACCGTTGGCGCTAGATGTGGGCGTGTCCAGCGACGTGACAAATTTGAGAAAAGTTCAACTTTGGAGCGACTAACGGAAGCGACAGCCAATAGGAGAGAAGACGGGAGAGCTCACGTGATCCTTTCTCTCTCTCTCTCAGCTCCTGCAGTAACGGAAAGGTGGATGAAAGGCTAATTCTTGCTGTTAGAAATTTTCCAGTGCTCTATATGTCTCTTCCCACGTACAAGGACATTTTTAAGAAAAATACTGCGTGGAAAGGTGTATCTGAGATCGCGGGATTTTATGGACCCAGACAGACCGGCGTTTGCATTTTACGCCGCAGATAAACAGCCGCTATGGCAAACAGCACGCTTTGTTTCTCATTCATCTTTGATATAAAGCATTTTATGTACTGATTCCATTTATATTTAGTCTTTTCCCTACAAAATGTTTGTTTTTAGTGGCAAGAAAAGAGATTCGCTGTCAACAGCAATGGAGTGGCATCCGTGAATGTCATTTATAAACGTTACTAGGCAACCAGTAGTGGGAACACCCACTAGCGACTTCACCGCCAGCCACTGGCGACCTGCAGCGATAAAGTCGCTGGCAGTGTGTACGCACCTTAAGCTGTAAGTTTGACTGGGACCACATCTGGGAAACCCGGAACACCAAACCCACAAAGCGGTTTCCTCAGCAAAACCAACAGAGGCTCAATAGATATGTCATAGAGTAGTCCAGAAAGAGCACAAACTTGTCTTCTCCCTGGTCAAAGAAAAACTTCTGGTCAAGGATCTGTTAATCCTTAACATTTTATATATGTCATTGTAAAGTAATTTGAAAAGAGAGACCATATGTGGACCAAAACCAAAAGCTTCCAAAGTTTTGAACAAATAATGATGGTCCACCCTGTCAAAGGCTTTTTCTTGATCCAGGGAAAGAAGGCCAATGTCCAGCTTATGCATCTTTGCCTCTCACAAAAAAAAGGTTATCAAAAATTGTCAGTTTAGGAACACAAAATGACTGATCCTCATGAATTACATTTGCATATGTTTTTTAAGCCTGTTAGTCATTGCTTTTGATACAATTTTTAAATCTATGCAAATCAATGATACAGGTCTCCTTTTTTTTGGAATTAATGTTAAAACTGCTCTCCGACAACTAAGAGGATTAATACATCCCAAAAGAATGGTAAACAGGTCCAATCATGTTCCAGAAGATCTGATCAAATTCAGCTGAAAGACTGTCTAGTCCAGGTGATTTCCCTGACTCAACTCCTGGACAGCCTGTGAAATCTCAGCAAAAGTTAAAGGTTTCTCAAGGTCCAGCTGATTCTTCTCTGAAAGCTGTGTTGGTCACGTAAAAACTCCTCTGCTGCTACCCCATCACGTGGTTCATAACAAAAAGTAGGAGCATCCATATCACTCAGCTGTGAATATCTGGTCCTTAAAAGGGCTGTTTTTCCTTGCTCTTCCAGTTATGTCTTTAAAAGGGACTTATTCCTCTGAATGGAATCCGTAGAGGTACCATGACTACTTTGACTAAGAATGTCTTCTTCAATGGACTTAATTTTTTCTTTGAGGGCTCTAGTGCTATAGGCAGTGTATTGCTGACAGAATGTCTTAATATGCATTTTGCCCATATCCCACCACTGGCTTAATAAAGGGAAACTACATCTCTCCTATCTCCAAGACTCCCAGAAAAGATTGAAAGATTGAATAAAAAATTCACCCTGCAGTAATCTATTATTAAAATGTCTGTGTGATTTATAAGGTTTTGAAGACAGGACAGAGACAGCAATAGATATGTAGTGATGGTCTGACAAAAATGAAGGTGAGATAAAACTGTTAAAAAACCTACCTCTATTGCACTTTGCAACATAAAACCGGTCAAGTCTGGCTCCAGACAATTGATTCGAATTAGATTTTAGCCAGGTGTACTGTTTAACCCCCAGGAAAACTATACCTCTACAAATCAACAAAATCATAATAATTGATCTTTTTTTTTAAAAAAATAACTGCAGAATTCATCATGATTTCTGTCCAAATCAGAATTAACAGTACAATTAAAATCACCACCCAATACAACAATATTACCTTGTGGACACTGTGACAAAGCATCAGAACGTTTTTTTAAGAAAATCTCAAGCTCTTGCCCTACATTTGAGGCATACACATTAAAAAAAGAAAAACTACTATGACCCAAGATGACATCTGCTCTTAAAAGTCGACCAGGTAATAAATACCTCAAACAAAACTGGTTTATTACAGATTCAAGGAGAAAAAAGAATGGCAACACCAGCATTGAGGTTGGTTCCATGACTCAATAAAGCATTTCGCGTCCAATCACAAACCCACTGTGCCTGATTCTGTGTGTCTGTGTGTGTTTCTTGAAGCATAATTACTTCTGCTTTTTTCAAACGTAAATCATAAAAACAGAGCAGTTCTCTTAGCTGTGTCATGACAACCATTGATGTTAAATGACCTGATGATTAAGGATGTCATAAAGAGAAAAATAACTGCAGGGCACCTAATGACCCCAAATAAAAAACTGACTTTCATGACTCTGTGAAAGTTTCTTAGGACAAGCTTCTAATCTTTTTTTAACAGTGCTCAAAAGTTTTTTGATCCTGTAGCATTTAGGCTGATCAAGCTCTTCCAATGTAGCTTTTCTCATGGCCATTGTACAAAAGTCAATAAAAAGTTGTAAGCTGGGAAATATTTGTCTAGTTTCGGCATCCGTTGATTGAAGGTATTGTCGAGAAATTCATTATTTTGATGAACTGTATAATAAGAGATTGATTACTATCAGAGTCAACTCCCTCTGCCAACATATCCGCATCACTCTGTGACAGGCTGACACAGGATACTTGTGAATCCATTAGCTATCCAGGCCCCGCAAGCTCAACTTGTTCTTCGGGGCATTTCAAGTCACTGATTTGATCAGAAACCGCAACAGTGATCACTGTATCATCTCAAACCGCACTACCATTTAGTCTTATATTGGTATCAGTAGGAGTGTGCTTTGTGTCCTCAACATGATTATTAATTACAAGCTCGTCAGCATTTTCTTCAGGCAGAGGAGATGCTTCAGCTTGCTGATCAGTTTTATCACCATTATTTTGTTTTTCAGAGTTATTGTTTATCAGAACAGGACACGTTTGTTCCACAGAGGGGCCAAGCTCAGTCTCATTGCTTTTAACCTTTTCATTCACTTGAAATTATTGTTTTGTGTGACCAATATTCCCACAAGCAAAACATTTCTTTGAGTCTGTGCTGATATAGATTGTATAATCTTTACCCAGCACTGTAGTTTTCGCTGATGTATTTAAAGATTGAAATTCAGCATTCAAAATCATAAAAGTATGGCGTCTAAACGACATTACATGTTTTAGTCTTAAAGTAATCATTTTAATCGGTCCCACTAGTTTACCATAGTGAGCTAGTAAACGCTCAAGTGATTAATTAGAAATGAAAGGAGGTACATTAGAAATGGTAACTTTTATGGAGGGGTTCGATAGTGGTAAAACTGGTAAAAATGTATCTCCTACAGATAAACCAGATTCAACTAAATGCATGGATACTTCTCTCTTCCCTACCAATCACATTCAAACAGTCCTCAACTGTTACAGATTCATCCGGTAGACATTTGCACCTGTGTCGGGCAGTTAACTTATTAAACCCCTCTGAATCTATTCCCATTTCACCACCTTAAGATAACCATGTCAGTGACACACAAAATATACTTAATTAAACTTGCAAAATATAATCTAATCTACATAAACTAAAGTATAGAAAAAGAAAAGAGTAAACACTCACTCTTCCCAAACACTCTGCACATATATAGAGAGAGACAGAGAGGGAATTAAATACTCTAAAGGTCTTGCAATAGACTGACTCAAAAGTCTCATATCCAAAAGGAAGGGAAAGTGGTAATCTGGACTGTCTAAATTTTGTCTCAGCATGAGCCGAGAAGGCCATAAAAGAAGCCCAACAAACTCCTTTGGATTCAGTGAAAATTCATGCAGGTGGAGAGTATACAACCATAAGAACACAACTGCCAAATATCTGATGGACAGCTCTCATAATGCACAAAACAATATTGTTTTATTATGTATTATTTCATTTAGTGTCATGAAAATAAAAATTATGTAATAAGGTTTATCCCCGAAACAAACTTTAAACTAAATAAATAAGCTTTACTAACTGCAAATATAATTTCAGACACAAGATGGCACAACTAGTTCAATGTTCTTCAAGCACAGTATATACTGTATTCTGTACTCTGCTTTCTGTTTTCTCTCAGTAGTATGTGAGACTACACAATATACAACAATAAACATTTCAATCATGTTACATAATCAAAATGTCACCATGTTTCAGGTTTAATTCAAGCTCGAATGGAGCCCAGTTTCCAACTTTAAAATAAATACAGTTCTTGTGCCTTTTTAATTCAATTTTGTGAAGAAAAAAAAAATATGTCTTAACTATTGCAGTTTGATCATATAATGAGTCAAAAAAAGTTATGTCAGATATTGTGTTTGATATTACTTCCAGCGTACAAAATAGAAAGTCTAACACATTGTATTGTGGCATACAATACTCCTAAAAGTATGTTCTGTTGTATCTGCACATTTTGTGGTTATGTAGTAGTCACTAGGGTATTCCATGCATACAAAACACTGCACACAGTATGCATACTGAAGAGAGTACGAGTAGTATGGTAAAAACTATGCTTTTCCAAATATAACCAATAAATCCATTGTAAATAAAGAGGAATCATATATCAGATTATGACAGGACTATATTCTTCCAACATAAAACAAATAGTGATGTGTTGCCACTCGTCATTTTGCAAAAGCACACAAGATTGTACAGGAAGTTGCTACACTGTCTATATTCATTCTTCTGTCAGTTCAATTAGACTATAAGCAGCAAAGCAAACAGAAAATGATAAGGCTGTTAATAATTGGTATTTGAAACCCAACCAATTTGCTTGTCAACACTTCCGTTCTTTTAGGCAGACATGAGTCAAAACATAAAAGACTGTCAACTAACAACACGCTGTTTGTTTTTTCAGTAGATGCATATCTTTGTACTGAACAGAGCAATAAAGTGTCGTAAACTGAATGTGATAAAATCATAGGCCATATTTTAAATTTCTTATTTCTTTAACAATGAAAAATTTAACTTTATTGTTTTTGTTGTTTTGTTTTATTGTATTGGTCAAAAAGTAGATTTATCTTCTTTTTTTTTTGCACTGATTAAACCATGGTAATGATTAGCCATCCATGACTGTTACCTACCTGTGGTTAAAAATTCTTACTACAAATACTGCTGTTAAAGGAAGAGTTCACCCACAAATCAAAATTCTCTCATCATTTACTCACTCTCATGCCACCCCAGATGTGTATGATTTTCAGAAGAATATTTTTGGCTCTGTAGGTCCATACAATGCAAGTGAATGGGTGCCAAAATGTTAATGCTCCAAAAAGCACCTAAAGGCATCATAAGATTAAACCATACGACTCCAGTGTTTTAATCCATATTTTCAGAAGTGATATGATAGGAGAAAGTGGGTGAAAAACAGATCAATATTTAAGTCCTATTTTTCTATAAATTCTTCTCCCTGTGATATGCATGAAGAATGTGAATCACCAAAAACATAAAAAGAAGAATGTGAAATAACCTATATTGCTTCTGAAGATAGTGATTTAACCACTGGAATCTTATGGATTACTTTGCTGATTACTTATGCTGCCTTTTTAGAAAATTTTAAGATATGGTCACTATTCACTTGTGGTGTCCATAAATCTACAATTATGGACCAAAAATCTGAGAAATTCTTCTAAAAATCTTAATTTGAGTTCAGCTGGGATGGCATAAAGTTGAGTAAATTATGAGAGAATTTTCTTTTTTGGGTAAACTAGCCATTTAAACATGTGTAGAAACTAATAACTGAGTTGGAATGTTCAATAAATAATTTTGAAATAATTATGCATAATTAAATATTCATTAAAATGTTGTGGGGGCGAGGGCATGGCAGAGCGTTCATCTGGGGTGCGAGGAAGTGGTAAGGGTTTTCACCTGAGATTAATTGCTGCTAATTGTGATTTCTATGTTCACAGTGAGAGGCAGGGAGAAAAAAGGCTGCCCAAAACCCCAGAGAGAGAGAGAGAGAGAGAGAGAGAGAGAGAGAGAGAACCCAGCTGACAAGCTCTCTCTCATTTCAATTTAAAAGTACTTTATTGGCATGGTTGTGTTTACATATAATATTGCCAAAGCATTAATACACAAAACAGATAATGACAAGACAAATAATAATAAGATAGAATTAAAATAAGGTGCCAGGTAATGAATCAAATAAAATGAATCTCTCTCTCTCTCTCTCTCTCTCTCTCTGTGTGTGTTGGCTGCTGTTTTGAAAGCTTTACTTTGTACTTGATGCGGACGTGTTTTAATTTATAAAATAAAAGTGACATACCTGAGTTTGAATCGCCGTTTCCCCCTTCCTCGTTTCATTGAACCGTTACAAATGTGTCCTTGACTAAAACACCTGCCGTAGCTCAGCAGCAACCGCAATGCATATCTGTACCAGCAGATGGTGTTAATGTATCGTTGTCCAGTCCAAAGTTCACCGTTCTCAGTTATTCTAAAAATGTATGGAGGCATAGCAGATATGAACTTTAAATTATAATATTTTTTTTATGCTGATGTACACTTATTTTCATTGAAATGTGTGCATATAATTGTCTATAAATGTGAAGAAGCGGGCAGGGTTACATTACTTTCAGTTTTACTATATTTGTTTCACCAGAGACTAACTGTCCTTTAAGAAAACGTTTCTTATCCTGACATACCAGCACACATAACCAGATAGTCAAACATAAAAACAAAGACACAGACAGCAATTGCACTTTTACATGACTATTTTCAACCTATTAACAGTTGTACAATATGAGACCAAAATTACAATTAAGAGCGTTGCTCTACAGCGCCCCCTCAGACAGACTTTTATTATCACGAGAGCCCCGCACCTTCTACATTGTAACAATCCTCCCATTTCCTGCAGCACAACACTTCCATGTCTCGCTTGAAGGCTATGCTGTTTTATCGTTTCACACTGGACCTTACCTGCTGCTTGGACACTGACAACGATGGAAATATAAAGGTAAGCTACTATTGTTTGCTTTTATCTAAGGAATAGGTATTTTCTGGCTAAAAGCGCTTGCTACACTTGTATTGTGTCAGTAGTGAAGAAAACAGCTTTCTTTAATCATATGAAATGAAACCCCAAAGCGAAGACGTACATTTAATGGAACATTGTTATTTTTAGCGAGGTTTTAACCACCACAAAAGCTCTTTGACTCGATTCAGTGCTTTTCTTGTTTCTTTTCTTGCCGTGGTGAATTCAGGGGTTACATACGATCAAGAGCAGTTCCATCGCACGCACGCGCACACACACACACACACACACACACACACACACACACACACACACACACACACACACACACACACACACACACACACACACACACACACACATATCAAGCAGCACTGTGTTCACTTGGCAACGCCACGCGTGGTGGACTGCTGCTTTTCCCTCAGTGCTTTGGCCAATCTGAACATAACCACTGCTACTTGCTCCCTTGTGGTGTTTATTAGTTACCACCCTCTAGTTAAAATCCGTTTTAGCGCATTCGGTGAAGATATCCGAAGAGCAGACGTTTTCACATCCAGCGTAGACGAGTCCAAAAGACGCTGAACATTTTTACGCATGTTTCCTTCACACTCCTTCTGTCTTTCTTTCTCTCCACCAGACCGAATATGAGAGGGGTTCGCCGCAAACTGTCATTATGTTGACAAAAATGGGCTGCTGATTTGGGAACCTCCCCCGGAGAGAAGGAAGCGCCCAGCAGCACCATGACTGTGTTCAACCAGGAGAATGTGGAGGATTATTACGAGATTGGAGTCGAACTCGGGAGGTATGTGATGGGCTTGAAATTGATTATTTTTATAGGTTTATTTATTTTCGTAAGGTTGGATAAATTTTTGCAGGTACATTCTATTTTGACTTAATTGAATACAATAATAGGGCTTTTAATGCTGTCGGAATATCAACAAAAAACACATTTGGCTGTCACTCACTGTAAAAATAAAAAGATACTTGAGGAAAATTTTGGGGTTCCTCAGCTGTTACACTGGCAAAATCCTCTGAAGATCTGCTAGACACCCTTTCATTCTCTGAGAAACAGAGTAAGCCATATTTACACTGCAATGGTGGTACAAAGGCTGCATCTGAAGTGCCATTAAAGGATTAGTTCCCCCAAAAATGAAAATTCTCTCATTTACTCACCCTCATGTCATCCAAGATGTTTATTTTGATCTTTAGTTCTTTATTCTGATTAGGTATGGGCATTCATTAATAATTTGGTATTCAAATATTTAAGCTCATAAAAAATTTATATTTGAATATTCTATTATTTTAATGAAAGTAATTAATGAGAAATAGACTTTGTAAAATATTATTTTAGTCATAAAGATTGTGTCACTATTAAAAAAAACAAGCTTCTTTTTATAATCAAATCAAGCTTATATCATGTCCTGTGTTTTTATTTTTTTTATATAAACAAGCAATGAGTGAAAACAAAAAAATAATAGAATGAAAGCATTTAAGCTCCCGCAAAGTGAATTAGACGGACGCAGTTAACGTACAGGACGACTATAAACATGCGCCATGTAATAGTTATCATGTTTATATTCTATCTCATGTCATGTTTTTGTTGAGAAAAACAAGCATATCCATGTCCTCAGTAAACTGTTCTCATTTATACACACCAGTTTAAATGATGGAATATCCCTTACTTCAGCTAGCATAAGCTTTCAGACGAGCTGCACATATACAAGAGTAAAGGGAGGATAATTTATAATAAAAAAGGACTATATTGATCTGTTTCTAACCCACAATTGTCATATCACTTCTGAAAATATAAATTTAACTACTGGAGTCTTACAGATTATTATTATGCTGCATTTAGGTGCTTTTTGGAGCTCAAACATTTCGGTCACCATTCACTTGCATTTTCAACCTACAGAGCTGAAATATTCTTCAAAAAAGAATTAATTTGTGTTTTGCAGAAGAAAGTCATACACATCTGGGATTACATGATGTAATTAAATGAAGATAGAATTTTCATTTTTGGATGAACTATTCCTTTAAGGTTTATATACACAGACTGTTTAATGCTGATCACAGGTGGCATAAATGCATTTAAAAAGCTATTCAAATTGCTGAAATTATGTTATGAAATTCCTATTTTAAATATGAAATTATACTTTTAAAAATGAAACTGTAAATTATGAAATACTGTATATGCTCCTCTTATGACAACAACACCTATTAAGGCTTTTTTGATTTTGTATTTCATTTACACTGAACCAAAGCAGTATGGAATGTCTTTGATACTAGGGGCTGAGGTGGGTCAGAGGTGGGTCAGAGCAGGCATAATTATATTCCTCCGCTATTGGTATTGACTGTATTATTATTATTATTATTATTAGATTCCTCCGGAAGGAGGAAATCTATTGGTATTGACGGTTTTATTATTATTATTATTATTATTATTATTATTATTATTATTATTCTCCTTGAGCCCCAATATCTCAAAGTCACTGGTCAAAAATTTTCTAAATTGGCACGTTAATACTCCATGCCAACGGTACCCCCACACCAAGAATTGCCCACATTCGCCCATAGGTGGCGCTACAGGCCACGCCCAAAAAAAATATTTTCAAAGTGATGCCATTTTCACCCTATTTGTCCAATTCATCTGAAACTTGGTGTACATGCCTCATTTCTCATGGGGAACAAAAAAGCCTCAAGGACCCATAACTTCTGCCTTGATGGATTTTCCTGTACAGTGAAAATTTGGGGAAGCCTACAAAAATCTTCTTCTCCTGAACCGTAGCTCCAATTGACTTGACTTGGTACACATGTGTAGAATTGATGTCTTTCAAAACGTTACTTAGCAAAAATGAATACGATACAAAATGGCAGAAAGGGGCATGTTTATGTAAATGTCCACATTTTGTCAATATGTGTCAATAAATCAAATGTAATTTTGACTGATGGTTTTTCAAACCTAACATGCTTTAAGATGACATCACTCTGAAGTACTGCGCAAAGAATGGCCCACATTTGCCCTTAGGCCATAGGCCACGCCAAAAATTCCTATTTTCTGGTCAAAAATGTTACAATTTGGTACATTGATACTACAGGCCAACAGGAACCCACAAACCAAGAATGGCCCACATTCACATTGGGAACAAAAAAGCCTCAAGGATCCATAAGGTCCGGCATTATGGATTTTCCTGTACACTGAAAATGTTTCGTTTATTCAGACAGAAATACATGTTTTTTTGGATTCCTCCATTGGGAGGGTTTAACCCCAACCCTCTACTGATCAATTTTAAATGATTTGCCATTTTGAGGAGGAATCGCATTGCTGCTTGCAGCTATATATTATTCTGGCTTTTTATGTGGCATTGCGTCTTTACTAGAGCTGTTGGAAAACATTGTTTCAGCGATGCATCACGATTCATGCTCAAACGATTCTGAATCGATTCTCAAAAGAATGCCAAAGACAGATGTGGAAACAAAGACGTGAGTGAAGTGCATACACTGCAGTTAAGTGCTCAAACACGACTGTTTGCAGAACTTCTGAATCAAACATATGACCATTTGTGCCCGAATGAATCTACAATCCCTAAATTCTTTCATAAACACTCGCACATAGCAACGGGAGAGTTTATTCGTGATAAGAAGCCAACAAACAACATGAAAGACGAGCTTGCTCCCATAATTGCACTGATTTTCTCACAACAGGGGAAAACACAGAAGAAAATAATGATGAGGCAGCGGTTCGAGAGATGTTGATGTTTTCATTTAATTATTGTTTTCTTGGAATCTTGTGAATGTTCCATGGTTTGTTCACAGCTCATACTGAATGTAAAAGGCCAGTTTATGTAATGTGACTCATTCTGACTTTTAAAACAGCTGTTAAATAAAAAGATGCAAGGGAAAAAAAATAGAGTAAAAAATACATTTTGAAGAAACTGAAAAAAGTAAGAAATCGAAGGACAAGATGCATCATGATGCATCGAGATTCGTTTTATAATTGAATCGTTACCCTTTGAATCGTAATTGACTCGTGAGGCCAGTGAAGATTCACACCTCTAGTCTTTACAGAATTTTGAGCAGGCACAGAGCAGCCATATATCTGCTGTGTAAAGACACCTCAAGAATTGTCGACTGTTCCTTCAAAAACACCATCACAATGGAAAGGCTTTCAGGCCTATGTACTCAATGTACTATTGAAGTACATTGAGTACATAAATAGGATATTTGAGGCTCTTTTAAATGTGTCTGGAGGATCTCCAGAGGGTTCTTCCAGTGTGGCATCTGAGGACCCTCAAATGGTGCCTTGAGTAGTTATCTTTTAATTTTTACAGTCAGGCGAATCTTCATACATTCCTATTTGTTATTGCACTTATTGATGGGGTTCAGATGGCTGTGAAGGTCAGTGTGTAGATTTCTCTTCTGGGAGTTGATATTGCCCTCGTGATCAAGACAAATTGGGTTAGTCTGCTATGCTGCTCACTGACAAATACATTTCTGCTTTATAATTTGGCTGTTAAAGACATCCAGTCTGGTTGATCTAATTGATTTGATGTTGCCGGGTATCTCAACTTCTCGACTGGTTCACTTAGACACTGCATTAATGCAGTGGATTAGTGCTGTTGCTTTGGCTCTTAAAATATCAGTTGAGTAATATTTTGTGTAATATTTAATTTTTTGGCGGACAAGAGATGGATGTTCTTTTTAACTGGTTTTCATGAAAATGCATATTCTTGGTTTCCCATTGACTGCTCTGCGTGTGGGCGATTAAATCACCATGCACGCACCTATGGATGAGTCTGCTCCTTGTGTGGGTTGTTGGAAATCGGGCTCTATTGTATTGAAGAGAAATCATTTATGTGTTATTTCTCACATAACAGTGTATAGTATTCCGAAACATTGATTTAGTTAAATCAGTTGCATAATGCAACATACTGAGGGGATTTCAATCTAATGTTTAATTATAAAGATGTTCTTGCCATTTGTTCCTGAGGGACGTCAGCATCTCTCAGTTATTCTGATTGCATAATTGACTCCTTAAGCCTTAGTTGTGTAAAATGTTTCAGTCAGTTGCATAAAAACTTAAATTGCTCTAATTTAAAGGAATATCCGGGGTGCAATACATGTTAAGCTGAATCAACAGCATTTGTGGTTAATTTAGATTACCACAAAAATTTATTTCAACTCATCCTTCCTTTTCTTGAAAAAGTGGCACTTAAAATGGAAGTGAATAGAGACACATTTTGGAGTGTTTAAACACAGAAATGTGAAGCTTCTAATTTTATAAAAGCACTTGCATGAATTCTTCTGTTAAAACTTGTGGATTATTTGAGCTGTAAAGTTGTTTAAATTGTAACTTTTACAGTCATTTTAGGGTTTTGGGTTTGTTTGTCATCATGGCAACAAGGTTGTAATGTTGGTTCTAATTTTACAGAGAAAAGGTTAGCAATCACAATAAAATAATGTTTACATGCATATTGTTTGGGGCTGTAACGATACGCAAACTGCAACCAAAATCACGATACAAACATCCACGATCCTGTGTCACGGTTCCTGAAGACCGAACCGTGACACACGACCCTCTCCAACCCCAGAAGCCTGCCAACAGTTACAGATGCAGCCCCTTGAGCTCTTTACACACACTACAATAAAATTCTGCTACAACAAAATTCATTTTCTCATTTCACAGTAAACATTACATGTAAATCATGAAATTATTATGGAGGTGGCAGTGAGAGGAGCTGGGTTGTCTCCCAGGGTTTTGCACACATTGAATCTTGCTTCGCAAGCAGGTTTGCATGCTCCCTGTGTGAGTCGCTTGCTTTGTCACTTGAGAAAAGTCGTGGCTTTCTTTCACCGCAGTGCCACAGCAACAGCTGTGCTCGTGGTAAAGTATAAGATGCTTGAGATCACATCACATAATCTTATCATGGATGATGTTACACGATGGAACAGCTGGAACACTATCTCGAGCAACAAGCGGCTATAACGGGAGCATGTCTCATGGAACTGTTCAATTTATATAGCACATGTATATACAACTCCTTAAATCATTTATGTGTGTGCCAACTACAGGGGTATCACACTTCTCAGCCTCCCTGGTAAAGTTTACTCCAAGGTGCTGGAGAGGAGGGTTCGGCCGATTGTCGAACCTCAGATTGAAGAGGAACAATGCGGTTTTAGGTCCTGGCCGTGGAACAACGGACCAGATCTTTACTCTGCAAGGATCCTGGAGGGGCCTGGGATTATGCCCATCCGGTCTACATGTGTTTTGTGGATCTGGAGAAGGCGTATGACCGGGTCCCCGGAGAGACTGTGGGAGGTGCTGTGGGAGTACGGGGTGGGGGGTCCCTTCTTAGGGCGATCCAATCCCTGTACGTCCAAAGCGAGGGCTGTGTCGGGTCCTCGGCACAAAGTCGAAGTTCATTCCATGTGGGGTTGGTCTCCGCCAAGGCTGCGCTTTGTCACCAATCCTGTTTGTGATATTCATGGACAGGATATCGAGGCGTAGTCGGGTGGGGAAGGTGTGCGGTTCGGTGGGCTGGGGATCTCATCGCTGCTTTTTGCAGATGATGTTGTCTTCATGTCATCATCGGTCCGTGACCTTCAGCTCTCACTGGATCAGCTTGGCAGTCGAGTGTGAAGCAGCTGGGATGAGGATTAGCACCTCTAAATCTGAGGCCATGGTTCTCAGCAGGAAACCGATGGAGTGCGTACTCCAGGTAGGGAATGAAGTTTTGCCCCAAGTGAAGGAGTTCAAGTACCTCTGGGTCTTGTTCACGAGTGAGGGGACAATGGAGCGGGAGGTTGGCCGGAGAGTCGGGGCAGCAGGGGCGGTATTGCACTCGGCTCTATCGCACCGTTGTCACGAAAAGAGAGCTGAGCCGAAAGGCAAAGCTCTCGATCTACCGGTCAATTTTTGTTCCTACCCTCACCTATGGTCATGAAGGTTGGGTCATGACCGAAAGAACTAGGTCGCGAGTACAAGCGGCCGAAATGGGCTTCCTCAGAAGGGTGGCGGGCTTCTCCCTTAGAGATAGGGTGAGGAGCTCAGTCATCCGTGAGGAGCTCGGAGTAGAGCTGCTGCTCCTTTGCGTTGAAAGGAGTCAGTTGAGGTGGTTTGGGCATCTGGTAAGGATGCCCCCTGGCCGCCTCCCTAGGGAGGTGTTTCAGGCACGTCCAGCTGGGAGGAGGCCTCGGGGAAGACCCAGGACTAGGTGGAGAGATTACATCTCCACACTGGCCTGGGAACGCCTCGGGGTCGCCCAGTCAGAGCTGGTTAATGTGGCTCGGGATAGGGAAGTTTGGGGCCCCCTGCTGGAGCAGCTGCCCCGGCGACCCGACTTCGGATAAGCGGTTGAAGATGGATGGATGGATGGATGTATATACAACCTAAACAAGTTCTCGTTGAACTTAAAATGTATTTACAGTGAGTACGGAAAGTATTCAGACCCCCTTAAATTTTTCACTCTTTGTTATATTGCAGCCATTTGCTAAAATCATTTAAGTTCATTTTTTTCCTCATTATTGTACACACAGCACCCCATATTGACAGAAAAACACAGAATTGTTGACATTTTTGCACATTTATTAAAAAAGAAAAACTGAAATATCACATGGTCCTAAGTATTCAGACCCTTTGCTGTGACACTCATTTATTTAACTCAGGTGCGGTCCATTTCTTCTGATCATCCTTGAGATGGTTCTACACCTTCAATTGAGTCCAGCTGTGTTTGATTATACTGATTGGACTTGATTAGGAAAGCCACACACCTGTCTATATAAGACCTTACAGCTCACAGTGCATGTCAGAGCAAATGAGAATCATGAGGTCAAAGGAACTGCCTGAAGAGCTCAGAGACAGAATTGTGGCAAGGCACAGATCTGGCCAAGGTTGCAAAAAATGTCTGCTGCCCTTAAGGTTCATAAGAGCACAGTGGCCTCCATAATCCTTAAATGGAAGACGTTTGGGATGACTAGAACCCTTCCTAGAGCTGGCCGTCCGGCCAAACTGAGCTATCGGGGGAGAAGAGCCTTGGTGAGAGAGGTAAAGAAGAACCCAAAGATCACTGTGGCTGAGCTCCAGAGATGCAGTCGGGAGATGGGAGAAAGTTGTAGTAAGTCAACCATCACTGCAGCCATCCACCAGTCGGGGCTTTATGGCAGAGTGGCCCGACGGAAGCCTCTCCTCAGTGCAAGACACATGAAAGCCTGCATGGAATTTGCTAAAAAAACACCTGAAGGACTCCAAGATGGTGATAAATAAGATTCTCTTGTCTGATGAGACCAAGATAGAACTTTTTGGCTTTAATTCTAAGCGGTATGTGTGGAGAAAACCAGGCACTGCTCATCACCTGTCCAATACAGTCTCATCAGTGAAGCATGGTGGTGGCAGCATCATGCTGTGGGGGTGTTTTTCAGCTGCAGGGACAGGACGACTGGTTGCAATCGAGGGAAAGATGAATGCGGCCAAGTACAGGGATATCCTGGACGAAAACCTTCTCCAGAGTGCTCTGGACCTCAGACTGGGCCGAAGGTTCACCTTCCAACAAGACAATGACCCTAAGCACACCGCTAAAATAACGAAGGAGTGGCTTCACAACAACTCCGTGACTGTTCTTGAATGGCCCAGCCAGAGCCCTGACTTAAACCCAATTGAGCATCTCTGGAGAGACCTGAAAATGGCTGTCCACCAACGTTTACAATCCAACCTGACAGAACTGGAGAGGATCTGCAAGGAGGAATGGCAGAGGATACCCAAATCCAGATGTGAAAAACTTGTTGCATCTTTCCCAAAAAGACTCATGGCTGTATTAGATCAAAAGGGTGCTTTACTAAATACTGAACAAAGGGTCTGAATACTTAGGACCATGTGATATTTAAGTTTTTCTTTTTTAATAAATGTGCAAAAAATGTCAACAATTTTGTGTTTTTCTGTCAATATGGGGTGCTGTGTGTACAATAATGAGGAAAAAAATGAACTTAAATTATTTTAGCAAATGGCTGCAATATAACAAAGAGTGAAAAATTTAAGGGGGTCTGAATACTTTCCGTACCCACTGTATATTTTAATTAGTATCAATATTATGTTTACATTTATAATTGTCTTAAGGTCTTAATTTGTATTAGTAATTTTCCACCTGTTGGAGACTGATACTTGCGTGATGGCATAAAGAAGGGTGCTTACAGGTGAAACTCGAAAAATTAGAATATTGTGCAAAAGTTCATTAATTTCAGTAATTCAACTTAAAAGGTGAAACTAATATATTATATAGACTCATTACAAGCAAAGTAAGATATTTCAAGCCTTTATTTGATATAATTTTGATGATTATGGCTTACAGCTTATGAAAACCCCAAATTCAGAATCTCAGAAAATTAGAATATTGTGAAAAGGTTCAGTATTGTAGGCTCAAAGTGTCACACTCTAATCAGCTAAACACCTGCAAAGGGTTCCTGAGCCTTTAAATGGTCTCTCAGTCTGGTTCAGTTGAATTCACAATCATGGGGAAGACTGCTGACCTGACAGTTGTGCAGAAAACCATCATTGACACCCTCCACAAGGAGGGAAAGCCTCAAAAGGTAATTGCAAAAGAAGTTGGATGTTCTCAAAGTGCTGTATCAAAGCACATTAATAGAAAGTTAAGTGGAAGGGAAAAGTGTGGAAGAAAAAGGTGCACAAGCAGCAGGGATGACCGTAGCCTGGAGAGGATTGTCAGGAAAAGGCCATTCAAATGTGTGGGGAGCTTCACAAGGAGTGGACTGAGGCTGGAGTTACTGCATCAAGAGCCACCACACACAGACGGGTCCTGGACATGGGCTTCAAATGTCAAACGTCTTACCTGGGCTAAAGAAAAAAAGAACTGGTCTGTTGCTCAGTGGTCCAAAGTCCTCTTTTTTGATGAGAGCAAATTTTGCATCTCATTTGGAAACCAAGGTCCCAGAGTCTGGAGGAAGAATGGAGAGGCACACAATCCAAGATGCTTAAAGTCCAGTGTGAAGTTTCCACAGTCTGTGTTGGTTTGGGGAGCCATGTCATCGGCTGGTGTTGGTCCACTGTGCTTTATTAAGTCCAGAGTCAACGCAGCCGTCTACCGGGACATTTTAGAGCAGTACCAAAGTACCAAAACCTGGTTCAATGACCATGGTATTACTGTGCTTGATTGGCCAGCAAACTCGCCTGACCTGAACCCCATAGAGAATCTATGGGGCATTGCCAAGAGAAAGATGAGAGACATGAGACCAAACAATGCAGAAGAGCTGAAGGCCGCTATTGAAGCATCTTGGTCTTCCATAACACCTCAGCAGTGCCACAGGCTGATAGCATCCATGCCACGGCGCATTGAGGCAGTAATTAATGTAAAAGGGGCCCAAACCAAGTATTGAGTACATATTCATGATTATACTTTTCAGAGGGCCGACATTTCTGTATTTAAAATCCTTTTTTTATATTGATTCCATGTAATATTCTAATTTTCTGAGATTCTGAATTTGGGGTTTTCATAAGCTGTAAGCCATAATCATCAAAATTATATCAAATAAAGGCTTGAAATATCTTACTTTGCTTGTAATGAGTCTATATAATATATTAGTTTCACCTTTTAAGTTGAATTACTGAAATGAATGAACTTTTGCACGATATTCTAATTTTTCGAGTTTCACCTGTATATTCCATTTTTGTTTTTTGACCATTTCATTTGTTATAGCATTTTCGTTTCGTTTGAAATGTAATTTGAATTTAGAAATAAGTTTTTCATACTTCAATACGTAAATATAATTTTTAAAGCAAAACCAATACTAACACCTCCTCGTCCGTTTTTTTTTTTTAAATATCATGAATATATTACTTTCATATCGCCCAGCATTACTGTGCATTTGTAGCCTGCCATGCAGTTTGTGACTGCCATGTAAACAGCCTTGGACTATTTGAATCATCCATTGGAATGAGTAAGAAGAGGAGGAGGAGTAGTGGTGGTGTAGTGGTCTAAGCACATAACTGGTAATCTGGTAATCAGAAGGACGCTGGTTCGAGCCCCACAGCCACCACCATTGTGTCCTTGAGCAAGGCACTTAACTCCAGGTGGCTCCAAGGCGATTGTCCCTGTAATAAGGGCTTTGTAAGTCGCTTTGGATAAAAGCGTCTGCCAAATGCAGAAATGTAAATGTAAATGTAGGAAGAAGAGAGAGAATGTATTTATTTATTTTTATTAAATGTCTCTTTGTATCTGATAAACTTTTAAACATGTGAGAACGTGTAGTTGCACTTAATGGAATTAAGAGCGGTTCATAGCTCTAGTTAATTTACAAACGCTTTATGTGTGTTAGGAATTCCTTGTCTTGTTTCACTGTTGCCCTCTGTCTGCCATTTTTGTCACCTTTGCATTCCATAGTTTTCACCTTGTTTAGCTCCATTGTCTCACTTGTCATTGTTTAGAACTACACTTCCCAGAATCCACCTGCCATCATCACTGCCATTTTGGTCATTGTTTTCACCTGTGTCTCATTCTGTCATCACTCACTGTGTATTTAAGCCCTGCTTTTTGTTCACTCCTTGTCGTTCGTTGAATGTTGTTAGCCTGGTGTGTGTTCCCTGCCTGTGTTTTCTAGTTTTATGTTTATTTCCCCATTGGGGGTTTTCCTTTGTGTTTTTTCTTGCTTGTTTACTTAATAAAGTTGAACTGTGATTGGATCCGCATCTCCTCGTCTGCTTCGCTGCCTCCATTCGTAACAGAACGAATGACCAAACATGGATCCAGCGGTTCGAAAAGCGAGCTGTCAGCTGCTCAGCCTTAGTCAGGGAAATCGTCCGGTAGAGGACCACATCCGCGATTTCCTCGCGATTGCGAGTGCCACCGAATTCCCTGACTACGACCTGGTGGGGTTTTTCCGGGCGAGCCTGAACAGTGCGCTCAAGGAGCGGTTGCCACAGGCAACGCGCGGCTGGACGCTCCATGCGTTCGTGGAGGAGACTCTGCTGGCCTGCAGTTCACCGTTTACTGTGGGCGTCATCGAGGAGAACCCTGCCACTCCTCCCACAGTGGTAACTCTCCCTTCGCCCCTGGTTCGTCCCTTCACGCCTACCACGGCCAACGAGCCAGCGTTGTCAGCTTCGTCCGCCCGGCGGAGGAGGAGAAGAGGAAAGGCTTCTGCTCCCCAGTCTCCGCCTGCCACGGTCTGCGAGCCAGAGCCACGCCTGCCCCGGTCTGCGAGCCAGAGCCCTCGCCTGCCCCGGTCTGCGAGCCAGAGCCCTCGCCTGCCCCGGTCTGCGAGCCAGAGCCCTCGTCAGCTACGGTCAGCGAGCCAGAACCCTCGCCTGCCCCGGTGTGCGAGCCAGAGCCCTCGTCAGCCACGGTCAGCGAACCCAAGCCAGCGCATACCACAGTCACCCAGCCAGAGCCTGTCGCCTCAGAGGTCAGTGAGCCAGCGCATACCACAGTCAGTGAGCCAGTGCCTGTCACCTCAGAGGTCAGTGAGCCAGTGCCTGTCACCTCAGAGGTCAGTGAGCCAGTGCCTGTCACCTCAGAGGTCAGTGAGCCAGTGCCTGTCGCCTTGGTCGTCCTTGAGCCAGCGGCTGTAGCCTCGACCGTCCCTGAGCCAGCGCCTGTAGCCTCGACCGTCCCTGAGCCAGCGCCTGTAGCCTCGACCGTCCCTGAGCCAGCGCCTGTAGCCTCGACTGTTCCCGGGCTAATGCCAATAGCCTGGACTGACCAAAAGCCAGCGCCAATTGTCATGCCCGTCCTAGAGCCTGCGCCCCTCGAGCCTCCCGAGCTTCCCAGAGCTCCGCCTCCCGAGCTTTCCAGAGCTCCGCCTCCCGAGCTTTCCAGAGCTCCGACTTCCGAGCCTCCCGAGCTTTCCAGAGCTCCGCCTCCCAAGCTTTCCAGAGCTCCGCCTTCTGAGCTTCCTGAGCTTTCCAGAGCTCCGCCTTCTGAGCCTCCCGAGCTTTCCAGAGCTCCGCCTCCCGAGCTTTCCAGAGCTCCGCCTCCCGAGCTTTCCAGAGCTCCGCCTCCCGAGCTTCCTAGAGGTCCGCCTCCCGAGCTTCCTAGAGGTCCGCCTCCCGAGCTTTCCAGAGCTCCGCCTCCTGAGCTTTCCAGAGCTCCGCCTCTCAAGCCTCCCAGGGCTCCGCCTCTCAAGCCTCTCGAGCCTCCCAGGGCTCCGCCTCTCGAGTCTTCCAGGGCTCCTCTTGAGCCTTCCAGGGCTCCGCCTCTCAAGTCTCCCGAGCCTCCCAGGGCTCCGCCTCTCAAGTCTCCCGAGCCTCCCAGGGCTCCTCTCGAACCTCCCAGTGCTCCGCCTCTCGAGCCTCCCAGGGCTCCACCCCTCAAGTCTCTTGAGCCTCCCAGGGCTCCACCCCTCAAGTCTCTTGAGCCTCCCAGGGCTCCGCCTCTCAAGCCTCTCGAGCCTTCCAGGGCTCCGCCTCTCAAGTCTCCCGAGCCACCCAGGGCTCCTCCTCCCGAGTTTCCCAGGGCTCCGCCTCTCGAGCCTCCCTCTGCTCTGCCTCCTGACCCTCCCACGGCTCTGCCCCCTGAGCCTCCCGAGCTTTCCATGGTTCCTCCTCCCTCGGCTCTGCCTCCTGAGCCTCCCACGGCTCCGCCCCCTGAGGCCTCTGAGCCTCCCTCAGCTCCGCCTCCAGAGCCTCCCTCAGCTGAGCCTCCCGAGCCTCCTTCGGCTCCGCCCCCTGAGCCTCCCAAGCTTTCCATGGTTCCTCCTCCCTCGGCTCTGCCTCCTGAGCCTCCCACGGCTCCGCCCCCTGAGGCCTCTTAGCCTCCAGAGCCTCCCTCAGCTCCGCCTCCAGAGCCTCCCTCAGCTGAGCCTCCCTCGGCTCCGCCTCCCGAGCCTCCCTCGGCTCCGCCTCCCGAGCCTCCTACGGCTCCGCCTCCCGAGCCTCCTGCGGCTCTGCCTCCTGAGCCTCCTGTGGCTCTGCCTCCCGAGCCTCCTACGGCTTCACCGCCAGAGCCTTCCAGGTCACCGCCTTTGTGATCTCCTCCCAGGCCTCCTGAGCCTGTTCCCGTCCTGTGGCCTTCCCCAGGCCTCCTGACCCGGTCCCTGTCCTGTGGCCTCCTCCCAGGCCCCCTGACCCAGTCCCTGTCCTGTGGCCTCCTCCCAGACCTCCTGACCCAGTCCCTGTCCTGTGGCCTCCTCCCAGGCCTCCTGACCCAGTCCCTGTCCTGTGGCCTCCTCCCAGGCCTCCTGACCCTGTTCCTGTCCTGTGGCCTCTTCCCAGGCCCCCTGACCCAGTCCCTGTCCTGTGGCCTCCTCCCAGGCCTCCTGACCCTGTTCCCGTCCTGTGGCCTCCTCCCAGGCCCCCAGTCCCTGTCCTGTGGCCTCCTCCCAGGCCTCCTGACCCAGTCCCTGTCCAGTGGCCTCCTCCCAGGTTCCCCAAACCTGTCCTTGCCCGGTGGCCAGCTCCCAGACCACCTGAACCTGTCCTTGCCCTTTGTGCCCCCTTGGACTTCCTGCCTGCCATCTGTGCCCCCTTGGACTTCCTGCCTGCCATCTGTGCCCCCTTGGACTTCCTGCCTGCCCTTTGTGCCCCCTTGGACTTCCTGCCTGCCCTTTGTGCCCCCTTGGACTGCCTGTCTACCCTTCGTTGCCCCCTGGACTGCCTGTCTGCCCGTCGTTGCCCCCCTTGGTCTGTCTGCCCACCATAAGCTCCCCCCCCCAGTCAATGGACATTTTTTGTTTTATGTTGATCGTCTGGAATCCGATCCTTGGGGGGGGCTATGTTAGGAATTCCTTGTCTTGTTTCACTGTTGCCCTCTGTCTGCCATTTTTGTCACCTTTGCATTCCATAGTTTTCACTTTTGTCCCTTGTTTAGCTCCACTGTCTCACTTGTCATTGTTTAGAACTACACTTCCCAGAATCCACCTGCCATCATCACTGCCATTTTGTTCATTGTTTTCACCTGTGTCTCATTCTGTCATCACTCACTGTGTATTTAAGCCCTGCTTTTTGTTCACTCCTTGTCGTTCGTTGAATGTTGTTAGCCTGGTGTGTGTTCCCTGCCTGTGTTTTCTAGTTTTATGTTTATTTCCCCATTGAGGGTTTTCCTTTGTGTTTTTTCTTGCTTGTTTACTTAATAAAGTTGAACTGCGATTGGATCCGCATCTCCTCGTCTGCTTCGCTGCCTCCATTCGTAACAATGTGCCTCTTAGATAATGATGCTTTTGGGAAACTTTCTGTAGTAAGTACAATTCAAGTTCTACTAAAGTTCAACTTCATGAACGTCTGTCTTGTTGTTTCTCCTGAACAAATAAAATTTCTACATAACTGTTACAGTGTCTGGATTCCAACAATAACTTTGTGCTGGTGTGCCAAAAGATGACAAAGGATTTCTTTGTTGCTAAATCGTAAACTAAAATATGATTTAACTAAATTATCCACATCCATGTCTTGCATTGATGAAGCTGCAGGCTCGGCATTCTATCGTTGTGATAATGATGCGGTGTTTCACGTAATTTTGGCTTTATTCTCAAAATATTCTGACTTTAGTCTCATAATGCTACAATTTTATTCTCTGAATTTAGACCTTATTCTCAAACTATTCCGACATTAATCTCATAATGCTACGATTTTAATCTCATCATTTTGATTTTATTCTCAAAATATTAAGAATTTTTCTCAAAATATTAAGACTTTATTCTCAAAATCTTAGATAAATAATATTTCCCCCATGGCACCATTCATATCAACCCCCCTGCCGATGGTCGGTGAATATTTTTGCTTTATTGTTTTTGCTTAAAAAAAAAAATAAAATAAATATATATATATATATATATATAATATAATATATATATATATATATATATATATATATATATATACTGCCCTACAAAGGCAAAACGCCGTAACATCATGTTTGGTCAAAAATTAGTTAATGTAATTTTTGGGGTATTCAAGACCTCCTTTATCATGTGAATAAATATCGTGAGTCAATTTGATTGTTTTAACGAGAAATTAAAGGGCTATGACAACCGTAACATGCAAAACCATACGAGAAACCACAGCAGAACGCCGTAACAGTTGTTACGGCTCTTAGCCTTTGTTCCGGCACGCTGAATTTGAGTTTAAGGTGTTCTGACTTTGTTTCGCCTGGCATCAAGAGAGAGATGTTACGATGCCGCTGTGATGTTACTGTACTCTGGCCTTGTCATACTGTCAAAGATTACCGCTCTTTTATTGTCACCAAACCGTGTAACATACACACGACACATCTTTGAAATAAAGTGTAGACTGCCGACTGCTTGTTTGTATTATTACTCTGTGATAGCGATGTGATAGGGCGATGGTTCAGATCTGTCAATGTCAGTGACAGCCCGGAGCTAGCTAAATTTAATCGGTGTCACGTAAATTAGCGCTAACGTTGACGCTGACACTCGCCTCACATCACATATTTAAAACCAAATATTAAATACAGAGGCATCCTACCTTTCCATGCAATCCGATATAATCCATAGAAGATATAATCCATTGCAATGCACGTCATCTGCTGTATCCACAACAATCCATACGTGTTTGAGCCATATTTCCTTCTTGCAGGTGTTCACGTCAGATTTTACAGCTGGTTATCGCTAACGTCCGTACAAAGTAGGCTAACCTAAATAGTAAAAGTAATTCCAACTTTTTTTCGGTATACTCTGTCTATATTATCTCAGAATTAAAAAGTAGTAATCCAAGTCAAGTTCAGTTGACTGAGCATCTTGAGCAGTTTGGACTTCGAAGTTTAACCCTTTAACTGTCACCCCTCCCTTTTCTTCGCATAGACATGAAAATCACTATCCAAACTTAAATGGTTGTATTTCAAGAATGCTTTGTCATATATACCTATGGACAAGTTGTGTTCCAAATTTTAGGTTGATATCTCAAAAAATTAGCTTTCAGTAAGATTTTATTTGGAGCAGTAAAAAACTTGGAATGAGCAGTCTGTAATCTCTAATGTATTGGTCTAATGTTTAATTAATTATTACTCTATATCTTGCATTTAAATACATATACCTTTGTAGTCAATTATAATTAAATTATCTTTATTGTGAAAATATGTATTGTATTTATTCATACTGTACATACTGTACTGCAAAGTAACTTATCTGTTATACTGTTTAACTGTGTTAGTGTTGCCGCACTATCCTGATCATTATAGCACTAAATAGGAACAACCAAAGGTCTTCTATATAATTTAAAACAAATACCATGATGACTAGACCTTGGTTAGGTGTTCTTATAATGGATGTAAGTATGGTAAACAGCAAGTAAATATTGATTATATGTCAGTTACTGACCTTTTGCCTTTGCATGACTCCTGATTTTTGGCACATGATACAAAGGCAGAGTACATTAACTGCCAAACAAGGGTCAAAGGTCAATTTTGAGCTCAAGATTTTTTGCATACAAACATTTCTTCTGTATAGCAACTAGTTGTGAAATTTTGGGAGTCCTACCTATAATACTTTTGTCTGGACAAAACAGAAACTTTAAAGTCATTTTTCTCAGTTTCACACTCTAGTGAGTTAAGGTCTTTTGCTTTTGCAGGGCAGTATATATACAGTGAGGAAAATAAATATTTGAACACCCTGCTATTTTGCAAGTTCTCCCACTTAGAAATCATGGAGGGGTCTGAAATTGTCATCGTAGGTGCATGTCCACTGTGAGAAACATAATCTAAAAAAAAAATCCAGAAATCACAATGTATGATTTTTTAACTATTTATTTGTATGATACAGCTGCAAATAAGTATTTGAACACCTGAGAAAATCAGTGTTAATATTTGGTACAGTAGCCTTTGTTTGCAATTACAGAGGTCAAACGTTTCCTGTAGTTTTTCACCAGGTTTGCACACACTGCAGGAGGGATTTTGGCCCACTCCTCCACACAGATCTTCTTTAGGTCTGGAGACTGGCTAGGCCACGCCAGAACCTTGATATGCTTCATACAGAGCCACTCCTTGGTTATCCTGGCTGTGTGCTTCGGGTCATTGTCATGTTGGAAGACCCAGCCTCGACCCAACTTCAATGCTCTAACTGAGGGAAGGAGGTTGTTCCCCAAAATCTCGCAATACATGGCCCCGGTCATCCTCTCCTTAATACAATGCAGTCAGCCCTGTCCCATGTGCAGAAAAACACCCCCAAAGCATGATGCTACCACCCCCATGCTTCACAGTAGGGATGGTGTTCTTGGGATGGTACTCATCATTCTTCTTCCTCCAAACACGGTTAGTGGAATTATGACCAAAATGTTATATTTTGGTCTCATCTGACTCACATGACTTTCTCCCATGACTCCTCTGGATCATCCAAATGGTCATTGGCAAACTTAAGACGGGCCTTGACATGTGCTGGTTTAAGCAGGGGAACCTTCCGTGCCATGCATGATTTCAAACCATGACGTCTTAGTGTATTACCAACAGTAACCTTGGAAGCGGTGGTCCCAGCTCTTTTCAGGTCATTGACCAGCTCCTCCCGTGTAGTTCTGGGCTGATTTCTCACCTTTCTTAGGATCATTGAGACCCCACGAGGTGAGATCTTGCATGGAGCCCCAGTCCGAGGGAGAATGACAGTCATGTTTAGCTTCTTCCATTTTCTAATGATTGCTCCAACAGTGGACCTTTTTTCACCAAGCTGATTGGCAATTTCCCGTAGCCCTTTCCAGCCTTCTGGAGGTGTACAATTTTGTCTCTAGTGTCTTTGGACAGCTCTTTGGTCTTGGCCATGTTAGTAGTTGGATTCTTACTGATTGTATGGGGTGGACAGGTGTCTTTATGCAGCTAACAACCTCAAACAGGTGCATCTAATTTAAGATAATAAATGGAGTGGAGGTGGACATTTTAAAGGCAGACTAACAGGTCTTTGAGGGTCAGAATTCTAGCTGATAGACAGGTGTTCAAATACTTATTTGCAGCTGTATCATACAAATAAATATTTAAAAAATCATACATTGTGATTTTTGGAGTTTTCTTTTAGATTATGTCTCTCACAGTGGACATGCACCTCACGATGACAATTTCAGACCCCTCCATGATTTCCAAGTGGGAGAACTTGCAAAATAGCAGGGTGTTCAAATACTTATTTTCCTCACTGTATATATATATTGAAAAGTCTATTTTAGAAAACACTTTTCTAATTTTAAACGAAAAGAAAAAGCAATTAAAATAACAAAGTAATAAAACAATCTTATCTAATCACCTCGCCAAAACCAAATATTTACCCTCTCTGATGGCTCCATTTGACATCAAGCAAGTATACGTCAATGACAACATGTGCAAAATGAATAACAGCCTACAGATTATAAATGTAAATATAGTATAACCTCAATTCTGAAAAAGTTGGGAGATTATGAAAAATGCTAACAAAAACAAAAAGGAGTGATATGTCAATTATATTTACCCTTTGCTATATCGTTGTTTTTTTATGTACTGTAATTTCAAATCAGATGATTGTAACACGCTCCAAAAAAGTTGGGACAGTCGAGTGTTTACCACTGTGAAACATCACCATTTTTTCCAAAAAAACTGATTAGCCACAGTTTAAAAAGTGGAATTTTTCCGCCATTCATCCATTATGCAGGTCTTCAGCTGCACAATTGTATGGGGTCTTTGTTTGCTGTATTGTGCGCTCCATTATGCACCACACATTCTCAGTTGGAGATGGTAAGGACCGAAGGCAGGCCAATCTAGCACCCGCACTCTCTGCTTATTCGGCCAGTATGTGGTTTGAAATTGTCCTGTTGAAAATGCCGGGACATCTCTGGAAAAGGGTGCAGGGTGACAATTTTTACATATCTGTCTGCAATCATGGTGTTCTCACAGATGTGTGAGTTAACCAATGCACTGACACACCCCTGGCCCAGACAGACCCTGCCTTTTGGATCTGTTACTAAAAACAGCTTTGATGGTCCTATTCCTCTTTGGCTATGAGAACACAACGGCTGTGTTTTTCAAAAACTATTTGAAATGTGGACTCATCAGACCAAAAAAATGCATGTTAAATTGTGCCAACCTTTTGAAGCTCTAAAAAGCAGAAAAAGGCAGCATAAAAGTAGAACATAAGATTCCAGTGATTTAATCAATATCTTCTGTGATATCAATATCTTCGATTATACTTCCTAATGCTTGAAGCATGCGCACAGCTACTAGATGGCGCTAGGAAGAGTAATTGAGATTGAAATCATGATCGTACCTAGAGAGAGCAATGGTAATATGTACATTGAAAAGGAGTTACATTTTGGTTTGCTATCACACAAAACCAACTGTATTTCTTCAGAAGACTTGGATTAAACCACAGGAGTATTATGGATAGCTTTTATACCTCTTTTGGTCACCAATCACTTGCCTCACATAAGCTTGTATGGACCTACAGAGCTAAAATATTCTTCTAAAAATCTTAATTTGTATTCTGTAGAAGAAGGAAATTCATACACATCTGGGATGACATGAGGGTGAGTAACCGTGCGGTCAGACCAGAGGCGTCGAGAGCGTCAAATCGACCAGAAGTCATTCATTTTCTATGACAGCCAGCGTCTCTCGGTGGCTAAAAGTGGCGCGGTGAGTCTTGGGCGGTGTGGGCATCAGAGGAAAGTTCAAGTGCAGCCAACATTATGGAAATGAGCTTTGACGCGGTTCAGTTGCAACCTATTGGAATATAGAAGTGCTCCACTCTAGCGAAGTCTAGAGAACACCACCGTGTAAACTTTGGTTCCCACCAAACATTAGTTCCGAAGACAAAATGGAGGGGAAACTGATTATTGTTGTGGCGGGTTTTCCCGTAATATTTGATCTGTCCCCGTTTGGTTACAGTGATTTTAATAAAATTAAAAAATGATGAGTGGACAAAGGTGTCTGAAATTGTTAGTGTGCCAGGTGAGTTGATGAAGTGGATATTATGGTTTATATAATATTATATAATATTTATGAGGATATACACTACTTGTGATATGTCTTCAAAAAGATACCGGTTGACATGTCTGGATGTTTTGTGGCCGCTTTAAATATAGTTCACATAACCAAGCATTCTCAACGAACGTTGCCGCCTATTTCAAATACGTCAGAGCGTCCATGATATTTCAATAGCGTTGGTGGCAGGGCAGCCAGAGCAAATTCTGATGCTCTCGCCGCCTCTGGTCTGAACGCATGGTAAATGATGAGAGAAATAACTTTTTTGGATTAACTATCCCTCTAAGGAAACAGTTATATTGCAGTTCAATATATAACAGTATATTCATGTTTACAAAGTGATGTTGAAGAAAAGGAGCTTTACCTTGTGTCTCTGTTGGACATTGAAGTTTTACATCCTGTCAAACGGGTGACGCGACTACAGCCGTGACACGAAGCATACTCGATCGCTCTCATCATCATTGAAGCAGCTGTTAATGGGAAGTGTGTGACTGATGTGAGCGACCTCACATTTGATTCACGGCTGCTGTAGTCATGCCTCTCGCGTGACATGATGTGTCACTCTCTCTTGTGTGTAGACATTGTTTCTATCAGCATTTGAGCAAACCCAGCAACCTTATCAGATATTAAATAAATTAGCTGCCAAACTAGCTTGGTATTACATCAATGTTGTAATGCAAGTATGTACATTTTAAAAACAAAAATGATAACAGAAATTTATCCTGTCTGTACAGTAATGACTGCTAGGAATACAAGTGAATACAAACCTTAATTTTATTGAGGAAGTTTCCTCTCAGAATATTTTCTCAGGACAGGAGGCAAAAATGACAGTTGAAAAACTGTCTTTATCCAGTTTGGCACAGATTAGCCAGCAGTGGGTTAATTTGACCCAGCAGCTTGGGTTTGCTGTGGTGAATTATACTGTGAGTGACTGACCCAGCCATTAACCCAGCAAATTTGGGTTAAAAACTACCCAACATTGTGACAATAACCCAACAAAATGACCCAGTAGACTCATCCCAGTATGCTAGGCTTAAATTAGCCCAGCATATTTTAGAGTGTGTAAATCCCTGTGTGCTACAAAAACGATTGTGCCTAATTGTTGGCACGATCGTCCGATTGCCTATCACAGACTTAAGACCAAGATCGGCCAATTTAGATCAGTGGCCGATTGATCAGTGCACCCTAAAACACTTTACATGCATGCATGTTCCACCTGCCAATCTAACTAATGCAGTATGGATAATTTCTAGCTCATTTTGAAAAGATAAGCATCAGCTTTAGCCCTAATACTCTCTCTATATATGTGAAGATGAATCCGAATACCAAATGAAGAATGAGCTCATCTCAATTTACAATTCAATCAGCAATGATATCTTTTTCTGTATTCTTCTGTTACACGAAGTCTCTTAAATCAACTATATGCTTGGCTGCTCCCAGTCCACTAATTGGTTCCCCTTTGTGTCTGTCTGCCCTGGCGATGTGTGTGAAAGGGGAGAAGCAGATTTTTGCTGGAGTTTGCTGTAGCTTCAAGAGGCAGTGCTTTACCATGCCCCCTGACTGCGTAGTATTGAGGAGCATGTTCCATAGAACTTATTACCCATACCGTGTTGCTAATAAGAATCCTTTCACAAAAAATTTAGATGCCAGATTCAATTTAGAATGGAGTGGTGGTGGCGTAGTGGCTAAAGCACAGGGCTGGTAATCAGAAGGTCACAGGTTCTAACCCCATGGCCACCACCATTGTGTCCTTGAGCAAGGCACTTAACTCCAGGTTGCTCCGGGGGGATTGTTCCTGTAATAATTGCACTGTAAGTCGCTTTGGATAAAAGCATCTGCCAAATGCATAAATGTAAATGTAGATGCCAGGCTTGTCTGAGGAGGGCCACTTTAATCCCCCCTAATTAGTTTTTGGTGCTAAACTAATTAGTTTTTGGTGCTGACCTATATTTGTGCCTTAGTGAAATATATTTTCTGTGTGTGACTCAGCTAAAGCTCCCTAGTATCTGACTGAAAATATGTGATCATATAAATGCTCGGGCTGTCAATTTAACGCAATAAATTAGTGCAAATAATTGTTTATAGAAAATTATGCAATAAAAATGTATGCAATTAATCATGCCCCCTTGCCAGTTCAAAAATTCTGTAAAAGGGGATTTTCCTAGTTGCACCTACTTTTTTTTTCAAGTTTTGCTGTCAGCACAGTGCAAATTGCTACTAAAGGCAACACTGACTTTCCAAGAATGGGCAGCACTAAATGAGTAAGGAGCCGTCTACACAAAACTTGCATTCAAGTGTTCAAATCAGCTAGATGGAGAGCAGCAGAATGTAACTGAATGAGGTCTTGGTATGTTTTTTTTAAAAGTCGAATTACTTTTATTTTAACACAGTGTCTTAAAACTCAGTGTATTAAATATAGCTAAAGGTGTTTTTAAAAAATAGTGCAGCTGGAAAGCAATAACTTGGATGGCCCTGGTTGAACCTGTGTGAACGGGCCCCAAGTCTCAAACAGGTTGACAACTTGATTGTAAAATTGACTGTGGACTTTCGACCAGTGATTGGCATCTGATCAATGGAATGGAACTAAAACAAACAATATACTGACTTCTAAAGCCACTTTTTAAATGTCTATTCAATTATTTACTTGTCTGCCATAATGTAATATCTTTGAGTTCTCTCAATTTGGAGGCTTTTCTCAGCAAATATTGATATACTGTATGTGTTTAATTAGCTGGATAATAAATAGTCAGATTATGTAATTATATTATAATTTGAAATAAATTGACAGCCCTATTAAATAGATAGGCACATGTAGTATGTAATTTACAGAAGTCTAGAGTTTGATTGTAGATAGGGCTATAAATTAAACGTACTCAACATGATTCAAATTGTATGTTCTTTATTAGAATACAAGGCAACCTGGTTAGAGAAATCCAAGTTATTTTCATTATAGAAAACAAAGGTGTGCAAGAAAGATGCACAAAAAAGTGCATCACAGGGGGAAGTTGTCAACATAGTGTACATGTAAATTAATTTTAATCTAATAGACCCAGATGTTAAGGCAGTGCTTTACCATGCCCTCTGACTGCGTAGTATAAGTTGCGCGAATGTCCCGATCTAAGGGGGAGAGATTGAAACTGTACCCGGCTGAGAGAGACTCTGCCTCGGGTCGCTCATCTATCGAGCGCGCACGCTTAATGCAGCTAGATTAGAACGCGATGGCTCATGACTTATTTCATCATAATATATATATGTCCATATGCATTTCTTATCTTGAAGAAAAATGTCAATATGCAGCTTTATTAATAAGAGAGCACTTTGCACATTAGTTTGGAAATAGTTTTTTATTAATTCTATTGTATGCTTGTTTATTTAGGATTTGTTTTTTAGTACTTGGTAAAAACTTAAATTAAAGTTGAAGCAAATATTATATAAGTGTTCAAAAATCTTATCTAAGTGTTTTGTTATAATTCAAAAATAATATATTTAAATTAAAGTGTTGCTCAATGGCATATTTTTGTTCTTAGTTCTGCTGCTAATGTTTTGTAGACTTTGTTATTAAAAGGGAGTTGTTTAGAAACCTGTTTTTTTGTTTTGCTTTGGTACCGAAAATGGTATTGAGTACAGTGAAATTTCACTGGTATTGGTACCGACTACTGAAATTTTGGTACCGTGGCAACACTACTCCCAAATACAGCCTATCCAAATTATTTGATAGTATTTGATACTTTTTTTTATGTCAAAAAAAGGAGATCGTTCATCAACATTGCGCACGTCGAACCTAGTTATGGTCATATGCCGCTGTATTAATCCACTGTTGAATTCACTGAAAAAAATCACACATTGTAGATACTAGCCCTTCTGCAGTGGGTGAAGATTTGGTGTCTCTTCTAGTAAAGCCTAATGATATCTGTGGGGGGGAGAGTGTGAGAATGTGTATGAGATCAAGAGAATTTGCGGGCTTGCGCGCAAGGAGGGTCGTGGGGCACTATAAGACAATCCTGCTGTGAAGTATTAGCTTTGACCACTGAAGCATGTGTAAGACGAGAGAAAGATAGATTTTTTTTTCCTCTGTCATTTTTTGTTTGACAGAATCTTTCTTCCACAATGCAAATCAACCATATTAACTGGACTACATGTATAGTACAAAGGTTAGTGTTCACATATGACCACAGCATGTTAATCAGTGCCAATAGAGAGGGATTGTTAGTGACTGATGAACACATGCACAATTTTCAATGTATTTGTTTTTTAAACGTTTTCTTTCTGGTGTAATGACAGTTAAAGGAATATTTCACCCAACTCTTTATTTACGCACCCTCATGTCATTCCAACCCATAGTAACTTCTTTCTGTTAAAGCTGCACTACAGAACTTTGTGCTCTAGCGACATCGGTGGTTGAACATCTTTATTTAATAATAACTCTTTATGTGAGTTATGTTTTGGCACTGCTTTTCTGTGAAGTAGCCTACAATAAAACGTATGTATTCTAAACATGACATGAAATATTGTAACAGTTCGTAGAAAGGAGGATGCTGGGGTCGGCTTGACAAAACACGTAAACATTTATTGTTGCACTTTTCAGTCGCGCACAATAAGGCCACTTTTCTAGAGTACACAAAAGGTTTGCTTTTCAGCTTCACTACACAAACTTTGTTGGCGTTTCAGCTTAACACACAAACAGCTTCACGCACCTTTCTCTATCCCATCTGTTGCTCTCTCCTCTCCTTAAGTACTCCTGCTGCCCCAAGCTGGAATGCGAGACCGGTGTGGCACACAGGTGAAAGTCATTCGCTACTTATCACAACTCTGCCCAGATGCCGCACTGCACACCACATACCCCCATCACCGAACTCAGGTCAGGGATTTCTCCAGCCTGTGACCTACTTCCCCCAACCAATTTCTAGGAAGGGAGCATCGACGGGTCACACTGGTCTCTGGATGCGGCCTGTGCATACCTGGGAAGGGGAACGGGAACCGGGGCGGGAATAACAAAAGGGAGAGAGAAAGCAGAGAGGGGAGAGAGAGGAGCTCACCGGCCCCAGATACCCCATCGAGTGGTCCTCGGCCTGCTGTCCTGCTTCCGTCAGTGATGCTGGGTGATGACACTGGACCCCTTAGCCATTCCTTCTGGTTGCTGGTTGACATGGGGCTCCAGCACCACCAGATCGCACATTCCCTCGGCGTTGCGACCCCCAGTCAGCGGCGAGGACTCCTTGGACGGCGTATCCTTCCTTGCTGGGTTTCTAGCATAGTCCGGTGAAAGATGGGACTAGACTCATCTGAGGCAACCATGCTGTGATTTGCAAAAGCCCACTCAGCGGAAAAATAATTTACAAGTACGGACAGATTTAAAGAAGACTCAAATGTGAAAACATCCATAGTGACTTGCAAACGTTTGGAAATCCGATTCCTGCACCACCACTGAATTGATTTCATAGCTACTTTGCTGAGTTTGCGTTCTGCCCGCGCCATGAATGAGAGAGGGAAGAAGCATGCGCAGCCTACGGTGAAATAAAACTTTGTATCTCCTCCAGATAGCCTCATTTTTTTTTTTTACATAATATATTTATTAATATGACAGCAATTTAAGTGCAGCCTCTGTAAAAAAAATGTTTAAAAATAAAGCCAAACTTTAATGGGGAAAATATTGACTGACTAGTAAATCCAGTGTCAACTACAAATAATGTTTGTAGTCTTACAGAATTGAAGCGGGGTAAGAAAAGGACATTGTTTTGAACTCTGTTTTTGGAATTTTGGCCTTTTTGTTAATTTTTAATCAAAAAATCTTCCATGGTCATCTTTAAATCCAAAAGGTGATTTCATAATTCTGCTTAGCTGAAAATTTGGATAATTAGATGGCTGGTTAGATAAATAGGTTTACATGCTGTCACTGATTACATACATTGAAATATTAAAAATTTATATTTAGTTTTTCTATAAAACATAGAAAATAATTGTTCTTCACTGATTACATCAGACTATTATATTCAAACAATTTACTTATCCAGTTAAATAATGATGGCCTGACTTCAAATGAAATGAGACATTATATTTGACATTAGGATAATTTTCCTCCTTAGCATTATTAAACATAATATTCAGAATTATATATTGAAGATTAATATAAGGCTGTGATTATTGTAGTGCACTTTCACAGATGTTACTTATTAAATCAGATAGATCTTTTACCTTGAGAATTCAGATTGATCACTTACACTTGTGTAAAGCACGTATGCGGCTCATGATCAGTTTTATCATATCACATTCTGATCAGTTCTGATGAAGTGTATCAATATGGTCCCTTCCCAGATGTTACAATTCAAGTAAACTTGAATCACATTATAGATCAAATCAACAGTCAGCGATCTAGCTGAATCCTCATGATAAACAAGCGATGGAGTTTTGTGTTTCTTTAATTAACACCATGATTTACTATTTAATGTCCATAACACATTACTATGGTTATTTAGAGAAATTATGCATCATGTATACAACACATCATGCGTAGGCCTATGCTGACTCATTCCTTTTATTCGTAAAAATTGAAACGTTTTTTGGTAAAATCTAACTCTACTTTTAAAAAAGCATACTCTTGCTGCCTTCTATTGCAAGCACTGTTATTTTCTCCTGTAAAGGCAAATCAAGTTTCATGTTGAGCCACAACACAACGTCTTGTTTACCTTTGCAACCAATCTTGAGTTGCATGATATTCCAATCACCTGCTTTAGAGTACCTGCTTTAGAGTGCCAGTTTTTACCACTGTCTGTTATGCTATACCTTTAGATGCTGGTTTATGCAGAAGTTTACAATCCACTCTTGAGTTAGTGCCCCATGAGACCCCTTGCAGAGTCCAGGATGTGTTGCTGTGATCATAGTCGACTAATAGTCTTCATTTGCAAACCCAGCACTTCTTTATTCATCAGGACCAGATTTTATGATGCAGTCACTATTAAAATAATGTGTATCAGCCATGATGGGACTATTTAACATTAAGTGTTAGAGCATAAATCTGAATAATGGGAATCCCTCTCCAGTAGACTGTGCTGTAGCATGTGCCAATAATAACTGAATCATGATTCTTAATGGCAAACTACTGCAATTGAAAGTCAGCAGTTATAAGAGGGCTTGACCAGAAGCAATTAAACAGCATTTCCTCTGGCACATTTGTTAATATTCCGCAACAAATTTGTGTGAACATGTTATGAATTCTTCTCACAATTTTTCAGAGCACTAGCACTGTTAATGCTGTTGCTAAGCTACAGGCAAAGTGATGTCGTGGAAGGAATTCAGGCGCCCTGTTCTGGATATCAAGTGCTTTTATTCATATCTTGTTTGTCATTGTCACTGCCTTGTTGATCATTTTGCTTGTCCGTTCATTCTTTGTTTTCACTTTACACAAAGTCTTTGACATCTATTAATATGGCAGGAAATATTTAATCTCAATTCATTGATATTACTGCTTGAAATGAGTCGAGAATATTTATTGCTGGATAATCACCCTTGTGTAGACATTACAGAAGTCTCTTATTTTTCTCACAATTGTTCTTTAATGAAGGGGGTTGAGTTGCTGTATCCTAAGTGACTGTTAATATGTCAATACTTAAGCCATAGAATTTGTCTTCACTTCCTTTCAACATGTTATGTTTTGACAGCAAGCATTGCTCATCGAAACCAGGTGATTGTCAGTTTCTGTCTATGTTAGGGCATTTAGAAGATAAGACCCACAGCAGACTTCAGGTCTCCTCCCCTGGGTTGCTATGGGAACCACCCATTTATCCAGTTCTTTCCAGGTGTAGCTATCAGTTGGGCTCAGTCATCTGTGGGGGCTTCCTCCATTAGCAATGCTTTCCTAAATGAGTTCTGATTGACTGTATATGAGACACAAAGTGAAAAATTCCTTCATGGCCATGGTAAACAGCGAATTAGTCTGACAATTCAGATTTTCTGATTGGTTACACTGATTTGATAGAGTTACTGATGGGACCTTGAGTTTTGCTGGACTCAAGAGCAGAAATGGCTACTTCAGACCTAGTCAAAGACTTTTGCCCCCAGTGCCACCTCACACAATGTGTTCTTTGTCACTTTAAATCCCCTGGAAAGGAAAAAAATTACATTCAACTGACATGTCAAATCCCTTTCGAGAAAAATCTAAGTGATTTTTATTTTTTTTTATTTTATTTTTTTAATACCATGCATTAAATATCAAATCAAATCACTTAGTCTCACTGCCATGTGCACAAGTGCAACAGTAGGTGAAAGTCTTGTGTGCAGTTCCGAGCAACATAGCAGTCATGACAATAATGAGACATATACCAATTTACAATAAACAACAGATTTACACAACACAATTTACATATCAAATGTACACATAATTACACAACACAATATACTGTAAACAATACAAACAATATAGAGTGCACATACAATAAAAAAAAAAAGTATATACAAAAAAAATATATGCTGTAGTTCTATTGTGGAGAATATAATTATGACAGTCCAGTGTGAGATAATAAGATTAGTAAAGTGCAGTGCTGGTGTATATTGATCATGAGAGATCAAGTGTTCAAAAGTCTGATTGCTTGGGGGAAGAAGCTGTCATGTAGTTGGCTGGTGCGGGTCCTGATGCTGCAATACTGCCTGCCTGATGGTAGCAGTGAGAGCAGCCCATGACTCGGGTGGCTGGAGTCTCTGATGATCCTCCAAGCTTTTTTCACACACCGCCTGTTATATACGTATGTCCTGGAGGGAGGGAAGCTCACCTATGATGATGTTTCTGGCAGTTCGCACCACCTATTGCAGGTCTTTGCGGTTGTGGGTGGTGCTATTGCAGTACCAGGCGGTGATGCAGCCAGTCAGGATGCTCTCTACAGTGCTGGTGTAACCCAGCTCTAAACCCCCAATATCCTTAGAGTGTGTCAGCTCTACTCCAACCGCAGCTCTGTTTCCTTGGTTACTCCTGTGTGGCACTACGGCAGGAATATTGCATAACATGTGCAGTTTGGGCACTAAAGATTAGGGTGCTCTTCTCTCTGAACTGTCCACCCACATTCATTTTTCACTAATGAACCAATATGTCTCACATACAAAAATTCTAATTTCAAATTATGCATATCTAAACTTGTGTTTTGTGTTAAGGTATATAGATGTGTGCCCACCATTGCCATTTGGCATACATTTTATGAGTAATGTGTACTTGAAACCAAGCAGATCGAAGACACTTTGTCTTGAGCATTTGTGCTGCCCAAACTGATATACCTGGTCAGAGGTTTTCACTCTGTTCTGAGAAATAGAGGGAACAATAGTGTGCTGATTTCTGTGTGATGTTTCTGTGTCATTAAGAACTTATCAAATCTGAGTTCATATTTAATCGCATGGGATGACACAAGGGTGATTTAATTACACTTGGCATTGAGTCAGTTCAGACTCTACCAGATTCTTGTCAACAGACTATTCTCTGACCCATATAAAACTCAGTTCACCAATTGAAAAGATAATCTCTGATTTTGAGTACAAAGCTACAGAAAATACAGACTTCACATAGGAGTTGCAACTGTTAATTTCACATAGATGTGTGTCAGTCTCTTTTTTTTTTTTTTTTTACATTTATCAAGTAATTTTTTTTCAAGCATAACTAATTCAAGTTACGTTAAATTGTAGTCTGAATATATTGTCAGATTTTGTCCTTTTATCGTCTTCACACCAAATTGATCTTTTTACTCTAGTTTGGATCAAATCAGTGAATCGACAATGAAAAAGCTATTTGCTTAATGCACTCATCAATGAAGAGTGCACATGATTGCTGGAAAAATGGCAGATTACCTGGCCCACATCCTGCAATCTTCACACTGTTTTAAAATCACTATTGATCTGAGAGTGAGCATTCGCATTAGTATAACCAACCAGCTTGTATGCATAGTCTGGAAATATTCACTTTGAACGCTTTAACATTTCTCAGTGGACAATCGTACTGATTAAGATTGTTAACGGAATGCCAAAAATGCTAATTCTGTCATTATTTACCTGTATGACTTCCATCTTCTTGTGCCATTGGGGTAATCACTGGCACACCAGCAACTGCAAGAGAGAAGTAGACTATTTTATTGACGTGAAATGCTGCAACGTTATTCCAATCTACATCTTGATGTAATCCGTCCTCATGATCACACAACGTGTTTTCATGAGCTGAATGGGAGGCTAAACAAAAAGTTAAAATGTGACAAGACTGCAGTATACCAAACAGACTCATGCATCGCGTTTAAGCCATGCACAAGCCATGCAAAGTCACACTGTAATAGTGTTCAGCCTTCCATTCAGCCGATGAAAACACTGCTTGATCATGAGGAAGGATTAGATCAAGATGTAGATTGGAATGCAGGTGCAAAAAATGTCATATTAATAAAATAGCCTGCTCCTCTTACTTTTGCTTGCTTACTAGTGATTACCCATCTATGTGATTTAGAAATGTATGACATAATATAAAACATGTTTAAGATTCTACACAATTTTGTGATCAGTAATCAAATAAACAAATTTGTGACATTAACCGTTAACTCATTTTGTACAAAATTACAGGTTGTCTGTCATTAAAGCACTTTCACAAGATGCTCTGGGAAAATTCACATGCAGGATCATGATTATATCATAATATTCGTGATTTGGACACATTTTTCTTTCAATTGCCACCAATTGGCCCAGTTGCTAGTGTGGGTAGAGTCACGTTGGGGTAACCGGCTCGTGCTCGCTATAATATGGTTCTCGCTCTCGGTGGGGTGCGTGGATGCCGCGGAGAATAGCGTGACACGCCCCCACACGTGCTTGGTCTCCGCGTTAATGCGCTTAACAAACTACGTGATAACATGCTATGAAGGCATTTAAACGGCATTAATCCACGCGCGTTATTGCCGCTCGCACGCGCGATAGATTAATGCCGCGAGAAAAATTGAAGAACACACACGTGCGCGCGTTTTAAACCCTCGCGCGCATTATTGACACTTGCGCACAGTAGTTCATTGCCCCACAAGGAAACGGGAAGATCCCGTGCGAGCATGACATCTACTGCGCGCGCGCAATACAAGATCTCGCACGTGAGGACATGCCTGACAGCACGTGCAAGACAATTTTGTTTTTTTTGCTCTCTCAAACAATGACTCACATGTTGGTGAAGCCATGTCTAAAGGTGAAGTTGGACTTGTCATGAATCCTCTTACAACAGGCATCCAATCACAACAGACTTCTGGAAATGGGCAACATATCTGGCCTTAATTCAGAAGGGAATCAATTTATTGTCAATCATTTTACGAATTCACGGTTCAGAGTTGACCAAGCTTGAACTTTTGGTACGCAGCATAGTATGAAATTGCTTTGCATGATCTTGCGTTCCTGATCTCCCACGTTCATGTGCGTTAGAATGGGAGTGATAGAGCGCAAAGTGTAGTGTGTCCAAGAACGAACCGCTTGGATGAGAGCATGAGGATGTGAGAGGAAATGAAGCAGTGCCATATTCCCAGGTTTGTCTTACTCATTCAAAAGTGCAAGGCTTTATATAAAAGGAGGGATAAAATGTATATTAATAATCCTGCTACTGTAGTGTTCTCAGAATTCAGAATTGTTTATGGATCAGGCTAGCTTAGGTTATTAAGCACTTTTATCGCAGGGCTCTTTGGATGTAATAATATAGGGCGTTGTTGAAAGCAATCTGGGGGCTGGTGTTGTGCTAACTAGTCAGGCACCCCACTGAACAGCCTGATGAGCCAATGGTTGATCGGCACAAAAGCTGCTTTGTCATAAAGCTTGCAGGGGTCGAAACCCAGGCGACATGATTATACAGAGTAGTTATTATCAGACGGAGTCAGAGGCCAATCTGAAATGTAAACTCGTGTTAATGTCATGAGTCTTGGAGAAGTTATGTTTTTTTCTCTCTCTGTTTTTACCCAAGCATAACTACACATCCAGCTGTTTTATCAACCTTTCTTTAGGACTGTCTCCATTATTACATAACGTGTATTAAGCTTACATATAGGGCTGCACAGTTAATCGAAATATCCTGCTTAAGAACCGGCAATGTTTCTTCTGCATTCTTCAGTTTTAACGGAGATGAGATAATGAAAAGCGCAAGCTGGCCCCAAAAATTACCTCCGATATCCAGCACCAATGTCGGCAACATTGTCTTGACTCCTTTGAAGTTGTATACGTCTGTTTTTCTTTTGGTTTCTTTGCTAAATGTAAAGCTGTAGCGTTCATCTAAATCCATTTTCTTGACTGTGAACATAACTGCAGCATGCGCTTAGAATAAGCAGGATGTTATCGTCTGTTGGTGTGGATGCTAATACAGTTATCAAAACAGTTATCGTACTACGCTGAAAAAAATGATTTGTTGAAATTATTAAAAAATTTTAAGGTAAGTGGTTGCACGAAATGTAATTATCTAAATTTAGATAAATATATTTAGTTGAACTTTTTTTTAGTTGCATTAGCTCAATTAAATTGAGTAGATTTGTGTATATTAAATTCAGTAATTCCACCCTTATTTAATCATGTTAATTCTAATAAAATTATATACAAATATGTAATAAAATGTATGGTAAATTATCTAACTTAATCTATTAGTTACTGTGGTATTTAATTAACAGTATGAGAGGCCATTTCAAATACACACATAAATGACACCATAACATAAATTTAATTATTTTATTGTCATCAAATGTAGTGAACAACAATTACAATTACAAGTAACCAGCCACAATACAATTTTTTAATGCAACAGTTAAAGTGCTGACATTTCAAGTAACAAATTGCACATTTGTATAAAAATAAATAAAAAAAAGATACATTTAAAATGATAATAAAAAAATCTAATAAAAGTAATACTTTTTTTATTTTTTTTTTTAATCAAAAACAGATATTTATATGGTAATTATAAAAGTGCGTGAACTATAACCATACAGTTCTTGAAAAGAAAATGTGCAATGTTCCAGGTTGTGACAATCATCTGAACTGACTTCTCAATATGAGCATTAACATCAGCTTACACTTATGTTGTTTTTCAATCCTTGGACTTTAGAGGAGAGCCTTTCAGAACCATTTGCATAAGGACGTCCTCTATGAATTCATAGAAGTATTTGAGCTCTTGAGTATGCCAAATTAAGCACATAGATTGCACCCAGCATCACTGCACAAGCTTGTACTACAGATCTGATGTGCTCCAGAATCATAAACCCATCAACAACAATTCCAATGTTCTCATAGTGTCCTAGATCACCGACTTCCTTTCAGATGGCATAAATCGCCATGGTGGTGTTTGACAGGTCTTTCAAGACTTCATCTCCTTGGATATCCTATATTTAAAAGAAACTGTTATTAGACATTGTTTTTTTTTGGTAATTGGCTGACGATTTTAAATTGATAAGCTATAAAACATTATTTTATTGTGGTTCCCATTATTTGCTTACAAAATCCCTTTTTTTTCCCCTCTTTTTTTGTGACGAGGTGTCTCGTCACAAAAAAGATTTTTGTGGAAAAAAAGGTGGAAAAAAAAAAAGGTGGAAAGATATAGGATGCAAATTTTGACAAATTCTTGTTACCGATGTAAGGGTCCTCTGTGGAATGGGCTGCACTGCTGAAAGAGCAGTGAGGGTCAAACAGTATCTCTTTTAGCATTATCTTTAGCATACGAGTTATTTAATCTTGCAAATCATTTTTTTTTTTTTTTTACAATTTTGTTTTCCTTGGGTCTTCAATACAGTAACAGGCTACAAGATAGCTCAGATCAAAAAAATATTTTCCGATAATCCACTGACATACACAAACATTGCCTTTTAAAGGAATTTTCTTCCCCAAAATTAAAATGATGTCATCATTTACTCACCCTTATGTCTTTCCAAACCTCTATGACTTTTGTTTATCTTTGGCACATAAATGAAGATATTTGAAGAAAGTTGTCAGCTGTTTGTGCCCATTACCACATTAGTCATTACATTGACAGTGCATTTATATCTTTTTGTAGCGTCAAACTGTTAATCACCATTCACCTTCATTGAATGGAAACAAACGGCAGACAACTTTCTTCAAATATCTTCATTTGTGTTCAGAAGAACACATACAGGTTTGGAATAATGTGAGGATGAATAAATGATGACTGAATTTTTTATTTTAAAATTGGACTATAACCTTTAAGATAAACAGTTCATAAAGACTCACCATGTACTCCTTCACTAGGCATCCCTCATCCTCACCAAGGTAGATGCAAAGAGCTTTGATGATAACTTCTCTCTTAAGATGGACTTCACTTGTCTGTAAATATTACAAATTTGAGTATTACTTTACCTGCAAGCATACAATCCATACACAGTGCTGGCACAAGGAAAATTTGAAAGAACTCACTAATTATCAACTATCTTAAGTATATATTTGACATCACTGTGTTGATTTTTGAAAAAATTAAAATAATAATAATAAATGATACTCAGCACAAGTATACAAACAAAATATTTGTCCATTTTCTGTCCAGAAACACCTCCTTTTTCTGGAGGACAGCAGTGAGTTGTGGAAGATATTTTTCCATTTGTCCCATAAAGGGGTTTTCAAGGGGATGGTAGTAATGTTCCTGAATTCAGCACCAATCTATTATACATAGAAGTATAGATATAGACAAAGACAATGATATAACACATTGTGGTCAGTCACCTTTCTCTCAACTCTCTTCAAAATCAAGGATTTTTCTGCCCACAGAAACAACATAAATTACAATAAAATTAAAACAGTCTCCGGTTGAGGCTTAGAGGTATTAGTGTGATTCCTAGACAAATGTGCCAAAAGTGAATTCCAAGTTTTGAAAACACAAGGTCAGCAAGGATGAATACATTTAAAGCAATGACTATGATTAAGTTTGTGTTAGTGTTTGAGAATTTCTGATTGCCTTATCACTTGAATGCCACAATCTTTAGACTGATACACTGAACTGACAAACCCAAAATAGACAACAACAACAAAAAAAACACAACATTGCGAATGAATAGATGTTACGGAGCAAAAAATGAGCATCCAGATCTTACGTAAATGTAAATAAGTTACTCTGTAAGTGATCACGTGTGGAAAACAAAAAACATATAGATTACTTTTCAACATGTGTAACTGTAAAGTATCTTACCAAAAGCTTAGGATCCACCAAAATGTGCCTGTTCTACCCTAAGAGAAAGAGAGAACACCGCAAGTGAGCACACAATGTTTATTATTGTTAGTTTGAGATATATTCATATACCATACCATACCAAAATTTAGTGAAAAGAGAGGATCTTTTTGCAGTAAAGCCGTTTTCTTTAATGCACTTAAATGACAGAATCCCTATTGTGAACTTCTTGTGTCACTGAAAAGATAAAAATAAATCCCAACACTATATTATGAACTTTACCGATGTGAAAAAAGTGTAAATTCACCAAACAGTTAAAAAAAATTATTACCACGCACACACACACACACGTTGCCTGACAAAATACAGTATTGCATGATCATGCATACTCGTAACACAAGTCTTAAAGTGTTTCGGTAACATTCAAACCGTAACGGTTGTCTTAATGTGCTAGAATATGAGCAACTTCTCGTGCAATGTTCACTACTGCAAAAAACGTAACCTATAATGTGAACGCTTTAACGTTTAGCTAATTATAGTATGCGCAATCCCTTAATTTTTTTAATCAGTCAACAGACCATTTTTTGTAATTAATGGTACTGCATAATATGACATATCTTACCGTGCAAATTGACGGAATAATAAAACTTCGGGACTGGAGGGAAAATGTCTTCCATTCCCACGGCGTGGTACTGGAAATTCCCCTTTGGCCCAAAGGAAACTGCGCATGTGTCATATGTGTCACACAATGGCAGAGAGGACCTCAAATTAACCATCTTATTTTTTTCTAACTGACTTAAATCAATTCACATAGCTTGGTTCAAAACACATGTTATATGTATAAAAACGAATTATATTTTTTTATTAAATTCAAAAACTAAATTTAAATTAATTAAATGAGCAAAATGTAATAATGTTGAATTTAATAAGGGCCAAAATAATTTTCTTCAGTGTAGTTATCATTCTTGGTGTGACTGTGAACAGGCCTTAACAGATGTGCTGTAAGTTTGGTTCAATTTGCTTTAGTGCACTGAATGCATTATGTTTTAAGCCAGGTGTGCTCATTATGTTGATCGCAAAACATCCATTAATTGCATCGATTAAATGCAATTATTTGTGTTATGAATAATTATTTGTCTGCCAAACTTTTAAAATTGTGACATTCCTACTTTTTAAGTATATTCAAAGAAAAGAATGGGTAACACTGACAAAAACAGCAATTACCACTTTTCAAATGTAACTTTGCAGGTATTCATTTTAAATGGTGTAATTCTAGTGTTTCTAGTATTGGTTGTTGCATCCCAGCTGGTTTGGTTTCTCCCCCTCAAGCATGTGGATAGAGGGCCTTTATGACAGCTTTTATCTCACTGCTGCTATTCTAAGTGTGTGTGATGTTAGTCTGGCACCAGTTGAAAATGTGTTTCGTTTACAGAGTGTAAACATAATGTAAAACCAGGATGAGATCAAACACATTCCCTGAACCACCTGAGAATGACTCCATGAGGTGAGGCCACTGGGAATGGAACTAGAACAGGTGAAAACTGACAGCCCACTTTGCATCTTGAATTGGCTTGTGAAAGATTCTGTAGTGTTGAGGTTCAGTGTCTTTTCTTTCATGGTAAGCATCACAGATATCTCTTGTGAATTAAATGGTTATATTCCAAGGTTTTGAAGAAATGTATTTCTCACCTGGACCATACACATTTAAATTATATTGAAATCGTCCGGCTGCCATATCACCCTGCGGCTATTGCCTGGTTGCCCACTAAAGCTAAGCAGGGTTGAGCCTGGCCAGTACCTGGATGGGAGACCTCCTGGGGAAAACCAAGGTTGCTGCTGGAAGTGGTATTAGGGAGACCATAGGGTGCTCACCCTATGGTCTGTGTGGGTCCTAATGCTCCAGTATAGTGCCGGGGACACTATACTGTAAAAAAAGCACCGTCTTTCAGATGGGACGTTAAACCGAGGTCTTGACTCTCTGTGGTCATTAAAAATCCCTAGGGCACTTTCTCGTAAAGAGTAGGGGTTTAACCCCGGTGTCCTTGCCAAATTCCCCCATTGGCCCCTATCTATCATGGCCTCCTAATAATCTCCATCCCTGAATTGGCTACATCACTCTACCATCTCCTCTCCACCAATAGCTGGTGTGTGGTGGTGGGCGTTCTGGGCGCTACTATGGCTGCCGTCGCATCATCCACGTGGATGCTGCACACTGGTGGTGGTTGAGGAGATTCCCCCTATACTATGTAAAGCGCTTTGAGTTTGAGAAAAGCGCTATATAAATGTAAGTTGTTGTTGTTATATCTATACGCGTTATGTTGACGGAATATAAGCAAGAATTTTTAATATATTTTTTTCATCTGCTTCCTCGTTCTCCTTTGGCTTTTACAATTTCCCGCTCAAATGAGCAAGCTAGCGTGCAAAATTGGTAGGTGTCTTTTGTAATAGGTAATGTCTACACTCTGTATCTTCAATAGTGTTGACAGCTGTCTCATTTGACTTTAAAGTGTGCTGTTCTGAGCCATGATCTGCAGTCATTCAATATCAAATACATTTTATGCAGTTTTTTGTGTTACCAATGTGCACTTGCATCGCATTTCACTTGATTAAAATATGAAATTGATTAAATTTTGTTGGTCTTGGTGACTGTTTCACACAAGATAGACTATTAACAGGGTTGAGAGGGTTGCTTTTGAAATGCATTCCACTACAGAATACATGCTGTAACATGTAATTTTTTACATATTCTATTAGATTACACAAGGTCAGTTACATATTCGAAATACTTTGGATTACTTATTCAGCACTGGTAGATTTTTTTCACTTGTTTTGACTATAAAATTCTCAGCAAGACAATATACACATGTTAAAAATACATTATCTGAAAAACCTAAATATCTTTTGCAGTATTGTTTCTAAAACAAGATGGATCAATTTGATATTGTTTTAAGGATTTTTTGATATTTTTACAGGAAAACAATACAAAATTGATCATCAATAATATGATTTTTGCCCTTTTAATATCAAAGTTCTTATTAGAAAAAAATGAATTGTGATCCAACGTTAATTTTCTTGATAAAAAAATTACGATCATGCCTGGATATGTGCACGTAAAATGGCTAGAAATAGCATTTTAGATTAGCATAAAGCTGGCAATTTACACAAGGTTTATTTCTATTTCTGCTGCTCCAAACTTATTTCTCTGTCTGCACGTATGAAAGTAACACATCATAAGAAAGTGTTTCACCGCTGTTCAAATGCACTTTTGGATCACATAATTTATACAGTGCATCTGGAAATTATTCACAGTGCTTTTCCTCACATGTGCATAAGTATTCACAGCCTTTGCTCAATACTTTGTGGAAGCACCTTTGGCACCAATTACAGCCTCAAGTCTTTTTGAGTATGATGCTACAAGCTTGGCACACCTATTTTTGGGCAGTTTCTCCCATTCTTCTTTCCAGGACCTCTCAAGCTCTGTCAGATTGGATGGGGAGTGTCGACGTTGTCCTGTTGGATGGTGAACCTTCGCCCCAGTCTGAGGTCCAGAGCGCTCTGGAGCAGGTTTTCATCAAGGATGTCTCTGTACATTGCTGCGTTCATCTTTTAATTTTGGAACAAGGCTGTAACATAACAAAATGTGGAAAAATTGAAGCGCTGTGAATACTTTCCGGATGCACTGTATGTATAATTTTTTCCATCTGAAAGGACTAAATGAAACCAATTACAATAAAATGCAAAGTAATCTCTTTGGTAATCAACATACTTTTTGAATGTAACTCTATTCTAATTACTAATTATTAAAATTGTAACTGTAGTGGAATAAAGTTACTTATATTTTATATTTAAAATATGTAATCCCATTACATGTATTCCGTTACTCCCCAACCCTGACTATTAATTGTTGTTCCTAGTATAAAGTGGCTCTGTTTAGTATTTCATCTTTGGTACACGCTGATGAATCAGCAGTCAGCAGTGAGGCTGAGGAAGGGGTTCAAAGATCATTGTCCATGACATTTTCTCTGGTATGAAAGTGTCTTGATCAGCACATCACTCTCATTTTGATTTGGATTACAGCAGGATTGAGGCCAAAGATTAGAAAGCTTGTTATATTCTGCCCTCCAGCTGTTTTGACATTCTACTGTTTCTCTAATAATAATAATAATACTGTATGATTTTTCAGACATTTGTTTTGCCAGATTGTACATAATTACCACCATTAAGCAAAAGTAGTAGACATATGACAATATATTTTACATTTACATTTACATTTTTATGCATTTGGCAGACGCTTTTATCCAAAGCGACTTACAGTGCAATTATTACAGGGACAATTCCCCTGGAGCAACCTGGAGTTAAGTGTCTTGCTCAAGGACACAATGGTGCTGGCCATGGGGTTAGAACCTGTGACCTTCTGATTAACAGCCCTGTGCTTTAGCCACTACGCCACCACCACTCAAAAAACTATAAATATATAACTCTAGAACTATATAACTCTAGAACTCTTCTTTTTTTTTTTTTTAACCAAAGAGAGACATCAAATAGAACTAGGGGTGCACCGATCGATTGGCCATCGATTTAAATCGGCCGATCTTTGTCTTAAGTCTGTGATCGGTCGATTGTGCCTAGAATCAGGGCTGATCTTTTTTGCAGCATGCAGGGAATCACACATACACTGCTACTCTATTAAATGAGCACTTTCTCAGCCCTTGATGCTTGACAGAATGGCTTCTGGAGGATGAATTGTTGGCAATTCTAAGTATTCACATTCAGTTTAAACTTTTAGACATTCAGATGAATATGCAGGTTTGTTTTTAAAAATGTATAAATATACATTTTCCCAATTTCTAGAGTCATTACAGTAGTAATTCTGACTCGCTGCACTGTGAGTATGGAGAGGAAAGAGACTGCAAACAGTATAAAAACAAATGAAACCACAATGCAAATACATGCAAATACAAATCTGAGGATACGTGATGTAATGTGAGTTGTGAAAATCAGACGGTGTGTGGAGTGACTGTTTGAGCAATCATGAGTGCTTTAAGCTTCACTCCCTTCAATATGCTCACTAGCGGTGTCAATCAAACATGCGGCTCTCCAGGTGCTCTTAATATCTTATCAGTCACTTTAAATCCGATTAATGTTGGTGACATTACCACTAATAACAGTTGTAACCATTTAACCTTTAATAACAGCACTGTGTCTTCATGCATTTTCTTAATAATTAGTGATTTGTGTTACAGCAAAACACTGAAGACAGTAAAGAAATCATAGATATGAATGATCTCTCACTGGTACAGTTTTAAAGCTTGTAAATTCTGGAGATTATATATATTATTTTTTTTTTTTTTTTAAGTATCTTTGTGTGATGGTCTCATGGTTTTTGGTTGCCAATGACCTTTTGATATTGTAATTCTATTTGATATGTAATTTTGGTAACTTTATAAAAAGGTTCCATCAGTTAACATTAGTTAATACATTAGATATCATGAACAAACTATAAACAATATATTTTTACAGCCTTTATTAATTGTAATGTTAGTTGATAAAAATACAATGACAATTGACAATGGTCAAATTGTGATGCTAGATGACTGGGTAAGAGCATCTCCAAAACGGCAGGTCTTGTGGGGTGTTCCGGGTATGCAGTGGTAAGTACCTACAAAAGTGATCCAAGGAAGGACAGCCGGTGAACCAGCGAGAGGGTCATTGGCGCCCATGGCTCATTTATGTGCATGGGGACCAAAGGCTAGCCCGTCTGGTCCGATCCCACAGAAGAGCTACTTTAGCACAAATTGCTGAAAAACTTAATGCTAGCCATGATAGAAAGGTGTCAGAATACAGTGCATCGGAGCTTGCTGCATATGGGGCTGCTTAACCACAGACTGGTCAGAGTGCCCATGCTGACCCCTGTCCACTGCCAAAAGCACCTACAAATGGGCACATGAGTGTCAGAACTGGACCATGGAGCAAATGTAGAAGGTGGCCTGGTGTGATGGATCACGTTTTATTTTAGATCATGTGGATGGCAGCAGGATGCACTATGGGAAGAAGGCATGCCGGTAGAGGCATAGTGATTCTTTGGTCAATGTTCTGCTGGGAAACCTTGGGTCCTGGCATTCATTTGGATGTTATTTTGACACGTCCCACCTACATACCTAAGATTGTTGCTGACCAAGTACACCCCTTCATGGCAACGATATTCCATGATGTCAGTGGCCTTTTTCAGCAGGATGATGTGCACTGCACACTACATAAATTGTTCAGGAATGGTTTGAGGAACATGACAAAGAGTTCAAGGTGTTGACCGCACAATATAACTTGCAAAAGTGTGGCAAAGGGCACTTTTTATAGATATCGGCCTCAAATTTCCTGATTGGTGCACCACTAAATAGAACATTTACTGTACAATAAAATAAACACAAAAATGCTTACAGTATAGTAACATTACAAACAGAAATATATAATCACTAATAATATAAAAATCAATATATAACTTCACATAAATAAAAAGAAAACCTCTGTTATTGAGCAATATAGTTAATATGTTAATTCCAAGATAGATTACTGGAATTTATAAAAAACTGAGCAATCATATGTTTTATGTAATTTATTATAAATTAATATCTTGCCATCATACCATTCCACAGGAATAGACAGGAGGCATCTCTGCATATCTCAGTGGATGATACTCATGGTAGAAATGCTGCATAATAGCTGTGCACCTCAACAAAGGTGCTTTGAATCCTAATAGAAACCTGAACTGATGCTCAGCCTTACACAGGTAAGGGAGGGTTATTTGGAAGGAAATGCATAAAATGGATGAAAACACAAAACATTCAGTAGGGAAACCAAGCAAGCAAGTAAGAACAAGCCCTGAAGACAGTTGGTCATTTTGGTGATTTTGCCTTGGCACCAGGTCAGGCTAATGCTGGGGATTTTGGCAATGACATTTAGATCCTGTCTAAGGAGTGAGTCAAGGTAAGGCTTGCTCATGCTCTAGGAATCTGTATTCAGAGCACACTAACCTACTTAAATATTCATTCAGAGCAGTGCTGGCCGGTTAGGACTGTCTCCGTTTGTTACGCTGATGGGACTGGGTGCACATGGGCATTGTTTTCATTAAGAAGCAACCACTAAGTGAAAGATTTCTTTTTTACAGTTTCTTTAACCCTTTCATACTTACCGTCGCACATATTTGACTGGCCCCAAAGAGTAGCATTACACATATGTTTCTCTGCAACAGCCAGTTACGTTACAAGCTGCCAGATTCAAATCGTCTTTTGCAGCGACACAGGCTGCACTGGTCAATAGTCTGTAATTTATATTCGCTCAAACAGTTAATCATACTGTATTTTAAACCACAGAATACAATTATTTTATATACATACATCCAACTCATCACCAAATTACCATGATGTGCTCTTATACACATAGTCAATACATCAAACACAATCTTCCTCCGATGTGTGCTGCCATTTGATTGTTAGTTGTGGTTGTCATTCTTCAAACAAACAGCTACTCAAAGAGTCTTTTCAAGACTAATTTCACGATCCTACAGGGCTACACAATGAATAAAAATATGAGTTGGTCATATGTGATTATTAACCCACAAAAGGCTGTCATTTAACATTTAAACATTGACAGATAAACATTGTCTGTGTGTGATTCAGAACAAACCGGTGATGCACTGATCTGTGTGCACGCGCATGTCGGTGCTTTCAGATCAGTTCACATGCGTTGTGAAATCAAATGAATGCAGGTTCAAGCATTCATGCAATTCCAAACATTAGTAACAGTTACAAGATATTATACAAATCTACAAATGCGGTACAGAAAAGAAGGAAAAAAAAGGAGAAGATTGAAACTATCAAATACACATTGTATTTTCTGTGTCACAATAAAGCTCCTTGTGAAGTTGAAGTAAATACAGCAGCACTTTTGGTGTCAAAATAAAAGCCCCATGTGAAGGTGAAGTAAACTGGACAGAAATATGTGTGTCATGTTTAGATGTGTTTTTGTTCATGTTTTGATTTCATGTCTTTTATTTAGAAATTTGTTCACTTCCTTGTCTAGTCATGTGATTATCCTGTTCCCGCCATGTTTCATGTGTTTAGTTTTCATTGGTTCCTTTGTTTATTAGTCTTGATTTGTTATTGGTTAGGTTGTCATTGGTTTAGTTTAATAGACTTGTTATCTTGTTTATAGTCATGTATGTTCATTGGTTGTCTTGTTATCTTATTTAGTGTTCTGTTTGATCATTGGTTTATGTTCCCCCTTGTCATGTATTTAAGCCCTTATGTTTACCATTGTCCTTTGTCTAGTATTGATGTTAGTTTGTGTAGCACTTGTCAAGTTCATGTCATGTTTAAGCCTTGTCAACCAAGTTAATGTTCATGTTTCAAATTTATGTTATGATTTATTCATGTTTATAGTTAGGGTTTTTGGTTTTCACATTGATTATTAAACTGCACTTGGGTTATTCATTTCATCGTCTTCGTCATTGCCACCTACAATACGTTACAATATGACTTTTGTATAATGCAAATCTAATAATCATAATAATAATGATAATTCAGCATTATAGTATAATAATCAAGCTGACATGTCCCATGGTAATAATTTAGTATTAAGCAGTGTTCAAAAATAAGGGGTTTCAAAAATAAGTCTGTGAAGTAGCTTTGCACAGTAAAAATATTTGAAAGTAAATAATACTTTTATTAAGCTACTATGTATCATTGTGTATGGAATATAAATATAAAGTGCATGTCAATGACCATTATTGAATTTCATTCTCCCTTGTGTTTATTTAACGAAAAGCATGCACAACAGCAATTCTTTTCAGGCATATAATACATTTGTTTTCTGAAACAGACAAACTTTCACAAATCATACGATAACAGTTTAAATCTTGTATACTCACAGTGAAAACATGCTGATTGAGTGTGATTATCTGATGTACGCAGTCAAGTCTGTTTACATTAGTGCTTGGCACACACCCACACACACACACACACAATGTTTGAGCAGTCATACAGTGCATATAGGCAAACCAGACTGCTGATATTGTTTGTTCATTAGTTTTTTACACCTATAAAATATTTTATTTATTTTAATTTGTTTTACTCCTCTACACTCTGCCCATCTCTACCAGCTGTGCAGTGTCACATGCTAAAATAACTCACTCCAGGGGGCACTGCGGGGGAATGTAAGCCCTACTCACGAAAAGGTTAATGCCATCTATTTTAATATTCACTCTCTTGTGCTTTCTCTTTTCGCAACCCATCAAGACACAATAAAGGCTTTTCATATGACAGGAACACATCTTATCTTATTTGCGTAACTTGTAAATCTTAATTTCTCACACAACAGAACAAGAGTTTGTGGTTTCATCAGAGCCTAAAATTGCTTTTGACACATGACACTTTGTGCAGAAAGCTCACAATTATCCATAACTTGGTATTTAGAAGATAGCAGGCTACATAAAAGACTAGAGCACCTGCAAACAAATTATGCCCCTGTGGGAGTACGCCCCTGTGCTGGGGAGAGTTTGGATCGTACAGAACAGCAAAATGATCAGGCTGACTATACGTTTTTACTTCTCCTGTGCATGTCAGAAAGTGTTGACTCCTCACTGCATAAAAGCATTTTTGAAATCAGAATTTTTGTCTACTCTTCCTAAAAAAAAGAAATAATATCTAAACATCCTTAAAACAAGATACAATTAAAAAATATATATAAAATAAAAATCTTACCCCATTGGCAAATATATATATTTTTTCATTATCACAATGCGTAATGACATTTTTCGAAGGAAGTACATTAAAGGAGAAAGTGTTAAAGGAATAAGCTGGGTTTAATACAATTTAAGCATGTGTATATGTGTGTAAACATTATTATTATTATAGACAATTTTACAACTCTGTTGCCATGATGATAATAATCAACAAACCCTACAATTACTGTAAAAATGACTACTTAAGCAACTTTACAGCATAAGTTATAATTTTGTTTTACAATTTTGACAGTAGAATTAATGTAAGTGCTTTTATAAAATTATAGGCTTCACATTTCTGTCTTTAATCTTCAAAAATTGTCCCTATTCACTTCCATTGTAAGTGCCTTACTGTAACCTCGATTTTTATTTATTTATTTTTTTTTAAAGAAAAGGAGGGACTAGTCAAAATAATTTTTTTTTGGTCATCAACATTATGCCACAAATGCAGTCAATTGACCTTAGCTTGTGATGAACTAGGAATATTCCTTTAATACAATTAACCATGGCATTACTACAGTAATATCATTTTAGTAACCATGTTTAATTTTGTGGTTACTACAATATTACTGTAGTAAAACTATGGTTAATTTTACCCGGTTCAAACCTTTCTCTCATCTCCCCGACCTTCACCGTGACCAAATCACTGCGAGGAAATCAACCTATATTATATTCTAACCTATTTATATTCGTTTTTATTTATTATCATGACTTTAGTATTAAAATAAGTATTATGAGTGGAGAGAATCTACCCATCACTAGATAGGAGAAAGTGTTGGACTAAGAAATATAAGCTTATATCAGTATTGAAAGCAAGTCTTAATATTATGCAAATTTCCCTCTGAAATGGATGTATCTTGTTTTATATACACATTTAATAAAAAATACTAGAAACAAGACCAAAAACTAATAAGAATTTTGTTTTTCAGTGGAGATATGACAATCCAAGTATGGAGGCCCAAACCTGCATAAATAATAAATAAATACACGTAATAATAAAAAAACAAATAAAGGAATAAATGTCTTGATAAAACAAATATAATTAGTTTTTAATTAAATTTATTCCTGAATTTATTATTGTATGACTTTATTCCTTTATTATTTTCTATATTTATTTGTAACTTTATTTTTATTCTTTTTAACATTAAATTATTTATTAATTTATTTAGCTTTTTTTATTTTTTTTATTTATGTGTTAATTTCTTTTTTATATTTATTTATTCACACATATATTTATTTCCATATTTATATATTCCCATATATATTTATTTATACATTTTTACTTTTCTGTGTGCAACATGGAAATGATGGAGGTGGTCCTTGCGTAGCTCCAGTGCATCATTGGTTGAGAGCTCAATAGTACTTATCGGAAGCAGATGGACGTCCCACCTTAGCACCCTCTGACTCGCACAGATTTTGAATATGCAGGGAACGTTTTGCAGAGAGTTTAACAATCCAGGATGTGCTTTGACATTCATACCAGCATAGAGCTCTCCTAAAACATCAATAAGCACCTCACTAACAGAAACATCGTCATTTGATGCGTGATTATCAACTTCATTCGCAAGTTGCGCAACTTTCTAGATATATGTGAATACATAAACGGGCACAAAAGGCACAAATGTGAAGCAAAGATAAATACTATGTATATACTGGTTTCACGCTTGGCAGTAATGTTATAGGGCTCAAGTGAGAAATTTTGTCCTAACATTGTCCCCTGTGAATCACACCGAAACTGTGCAGTAAGATGAGTGCACTACATGATCACTTGACATTTTAAACTGTGCATGTTTAAAGTTACGGACCAATGCTTCAACCATGATCTCCACATTTATTTATTTATGTATTTATTTATTATTTTTGCGTGTTTTGTCCTCCATATCCATGTGCTACTCAGCATGAATGTGGATTGGACTTCAAGGGGGCAATATGGCAAATCAATCATTTGTTGATACAACGCATAGGGTGTTTGGACAACAATCCTACTGACATTAAATAAGTACTTAGAGATTCTTTGTGATCTTCATAATAAAGGGTTGCAGGGGACATATGCCATAAAAACCATGCGTCCCATGGTGTTGAATCAGAACACACACATTCTACAAATGTGGTTCTCCTCATCAGCATTGCCACCCATTTGTGTTGTGTAATGCAAATCTCTCTCTTGGTTTGCCTTGCCCAAAGATCTTATCAGGTAGGCCTGGCCTGCAATACGTACAACAGAAAACCGGATGCAAAAGTGAAACGGAGGCTGTTCTCATCCCTCCCTCCAACCCTCCTCCACAACCTGGCTCAAGTTTCACTGCAAAAGTTGGAAGCCTCTTTCCAAACAAAAGTTACAAAGATCAACTTGATCGTTTGCAATGGTGTGTCTGGGAGTAAACACTTGGCTTGCTGGCTCTCTTTGTTCACGTAACATTTTCTGTTGTGTTATTTTAGTGCAAACATGCTAATTAAATCATTAATTTGGTATTTTGCTTCATTGAATTTGTGTAGGATTGTAAATTTGAGTTAAAGCATGTGGAGTTTCTCCTTTGGATCCTGTGGGGATAATTAGAGAATGGGATTTCCTACTGCATAGGTTGTTTTCATTTAGGCATGGAACGTCAGGGAAATACTGTAATCTTGGTGAGCAAGAGATGACGATCATATAGCCTAGTTGTAGTGAGCTACACTGCACTTAATTATAGGATAATGCCTTTTTTAACCTGGGGTTAAGCAGCATTTCACACTTGTTATTGCGAGAGTAGGTTAGTTTTTAACCCTGGGTTAGGAAGCCCTGCTCCATAGCAGCTGAATTGTTTTACAGAGTTATCCTATTCAAATATGATTAAGATCATATTATTTTATTAAGACTATTATTGTTTAAATTCAAATCAAATTCTTCTGTCACACCATTGGATAAATATAACAACACAGATTTTTACTTTTTCAAAATTATGAGTGGTATTACATGGGACATTTGCCCATGTAAAAGTCTGTGCCAATTTGCCAGTATGTTGCTATGTGAATAATAATGTGTTCTGAGTGTTTTTGTTTTGTTTTGTTAGCATTTTGCATGCAATTGCCAGAGTGTTACTTGGTGTTTGCTAGGGTGTTGCTAGGTGATGGATAGGTGATAAGTCATCCCCCAAGTCTGTATGATATTCTTGTTCCTTTATATAGCTCAGGTTCCTCATTCAGTGTACATTCTACCAGGTCGAAATCAATGACTGATCACTCAAAATAATAGCACATATCTCCTAATAAAAAAACAAAAGCCATACATTTGGTAATTATGGTCTATAGAAACATTGTTGGGCAAATTATCCCCAACAAAGTTTAATACTTAGGCTTAGAGGTTTGTTCAAATCAAATGTATTTAATAATACCTTTCACAACAAACAAAACATTTGAGTAAACTGAAATATGATAACCTGTTAATGGTAAAAAAAAAAAATACATTCGATGATGTCAATATTTGCATAAGTTATCATTATATGAAAACATCAGTTTCATATCACCAGCACTACTCAGTCTTTTCTGTCTCACATGAGTGGCTCTCTGTTTGTATTACACCTTTTTTAACTGTGGTTGATTTAAATTATTTTCCTGTCTTGTTTATGCTGCTCTTATATATTTATACTATCTGTTTCTTGATGAAATAAAGAAATTTAATTGAGAAATGATACAGAATCACTGAGAGGTTGTGAGTATGCACATGGTATTGTATGGAGAATATCTGGTCTTGTATATCAAAACCACTTTACCACAAAGATGTATGATATTGTATATTGTATATTGAATATGAGTGTGTTATAAGAAGCTTACTACTAAACGCTGATTTGCATTTATAGTTCTGCTGTTGATGTGTCTTGTGTTTTTCTGTGAGTGCACAGCCAATATGCTCATTATACATTCATAAATAAAGAAAAGCAATGTCAGAAATGTAATTCGTGGATTCAAATATATGTTTAAAATTGTTATAGAATTAAAAACAATTTAAAAGTATGTGGATGTTGAATTTTTATGAACATATTATTTATGATTCATTTTGCCCACAATGCAGGGAGAAAATAAGTAAGGAAAATACTTTATGCTTCCTCTTGATTTGCCCAAATAATAATAAATAAATATATTTTGGCATACTTTTGACATTCTGTGCTAAAAAAGGAAATCATCAATTTATTTAATAACTATTCACTTGGCCAACACAAAATGTGTGTATTTTCAAAGAATTTGCAATGCATTATGGCAATATATCCAACTCTTACCAGGTGCTTTTTAATTTGCTGTTAAATTTCCATAACTTATGAAATATGATTATTTACTGTTCACCATACTGTCAAACATGTGGTGAAATCATTGTTCATATTGTGAAGTTCAAGAGTTGAATACAACACGTATTATTTCACTCACATATCAAATTAATGTCAAGGAAAAGCCCAGTGAAAAAAAGCTTTTAGAGTTTATAATGTAAACAGATATCTTTTGTCATGTTCGCTTGTAACTTTATGAACCACAAACAGATCATAAAAACAGCAGATGCTCCTGATTGAGACAATTGATTTAATGTTTACAAATGGAACATTATTGTAAAGTGTTAACAATTCCTTTGAGTAACTCCCCTTTCATGAGGAAAAAGAGTACACATTTAATGAATCAGGAGCTTGTTCTCTCTCAACGTTTTCTCCCGCTTTCTTTCTCAGACATAGATTTGGACTTTCATTGCCACTTCAGTTCAGTTGTCTGCATCAGATCTCTGCATCTGCATGCCAATTGTACCCTATGAATTGCTTAAATCTATCTCAAGATCCTTTCTCACAATGCTATCAGTGAATATTTATAGCTGAGGACCAGCTTTACAATCTCCCTGTGCTTCTGCCTTTGTCCGGATGTGATATAGGGGCCATTGTGCTGCTGACAGATCTCATTTTGAAATCAAAAATCAGGTTGTCTTTCTGTCTGTGCCTACAGAAATGTAAAGCACTGCCCCCAGTGGACCAGTGTTGTTGTGCGTATGTGCATTTATTTTGTCCATGGAGGGGCACCAACAGCGAATTGGTTTTCAACTGTACAGGCTGTAATACAGTGAGGAGGAAAGCATATTTTTTAATCTGTACCCCCAACCCAAAACCCCAATCCAAAACCCTAAACCTAACCATCAGTGGCGTACAAATGTAATGTTAGAGGGAAGAATACAACCTTCAAATTGCGCCCGTCACTGATTATGCTAATGCAATTGGGCCTACTTCCTGGTTTCAATGCGGGATTTGAACATGGGTCTCCAACGCTGCTGATTCAATGTGCTTCTGGTCGCGCCAAAGGGGAAGGTAAACAGACTGATGTCAATGCAAAGATGTCTGATAGGGGATGCCACTTGTCTGTGAGTCTCCATAATGTGGCCGATCCTAGGATGCTGGAACTCTCGGAAATAACATATCGTCTTTTTGAGTGATCATGTTGCTGTCACGATCCCCTGTTGTCTGCCCCGTGTTTCTTGTGTCACCTCTCATAAACTACAGTTCCCATGATTCCCGGCCCTCATCACTCTCTCATTGTTTTCACCTAGTTGTCATTTAGTCTAATTACCTTGTGTATTTAAACCCTGTTTGTTTTCCATTCCCTTGTCGATCGTTGCTTGCTTGTGAAGGTTGTTAGTGCATGTTTATTCCTTGTATATTCTGGTCTGCGTTCCTGCCTGAGCCCGTCGTGGATGTTTTCCCCCTGTTTATATCTTTTGTTTTTCCATCGTGGATGTTTTATTTGTTCCAGTCTTGTTTGTCTTCACCTTTTACAATAAAACCACATTTAGATCCCCACTCCTCGTCTGCCTCCTCTTGCATGAGGCTTAGCAGACTGCAGTTGGCTTGTAGAACCGCTAGATCCATTGTGGGTCGATCGTTCTGTTATAAGTTGCAAGAGGAGGCAGACGAGGGCAGACAAGTAATAAACATGCACTTCACAAACAAGCAACGATTGTGGAAGCCTTGACACTTCAACTTCTGCATTTCCTATGACTTGGGATTCAGAATTTTTCAATAAATGTAAGCTAACAGACCTGCTACTGTCTAGTGTGTCATTATAATAATCAAACAACCATAACAAGAAAACACTCACTGCTCTTGACTGGGTAACTTTAGTAGCTTTAAAAAGTATTAATGTATTATAATCATACAGTAACGTAGTAGTTTTATGTTGCATTTCATTCTGAATGTTTACTTGAAAACTTTTAAGCTGATAAAAAAGCACAGAAAGTACTTAATTTGTGTTTTTGGTTCATTTAGTTTTTAATCTATTTCTATTCATTGTTACTTTTAATTGTTATTTTATTACTGACTGTTTACTAGTCTTGAATAATTAAGAGCTTGAAACCATCCATCCATAATTAAAAAAATTGTTTGTGTTATTATTTGTTGTGGTTTTGAAGCTGGTATTGAGAATCATCAGACTTCACTACCAACTACTGAAATGTTGGTATTGTGATAATGTATATCCTTTTATTGTACATGGTAAATATTGCTGTAATAACATGATGAAAAAGTAGATCTCATTCCATAGAAGTGTGAACATCCCTGCTGTGAATGGTGGCGATGGAGGCTTTTCTTTATTCGACTACCTTACATAACATTAAATAACTATCATATGACAATAGCCTCCTCCCCTACCCAGTGCAGTTTACATTCCTGTTGCAGAGAATTGAGTTGATTGCATAGGTACACTATTAGGTTGGGCATTGGTCATAATTTACGAAAAATATACAGCATAAACCTTGACACATTACTTGAGCATGCAACTTAAATTTCCTTTTTTCTCTCCGGACAAGTAACTTCTTTACTCTGATAAGTGAATGACCAATTTACCTGTCCGGAGGACAAGCTCTTGACAATGCTTAATGTCGAGCTCTGGCTCAATTGTGTGCTCTAGACGATTATTTTGTTTTGACCATTTGTAAACGGTGTTAAACTCTGTCCTGTTCATGCTTTGTGGGTGTGACTTTTTTGCCATGTCATCACCATTCATATCTATACAACCAATGTGTTTATGTTTAAATTACTGCTAGATCACCAAATTGTTTACACAAGCACAAAGTTCTTCATAGATCTAGCCTCTTAATTTTACTCTCATTTTACACCAGATTTATGCATTTAACTTTAAAATGTAAAGCGTTTTATTATGGGGGAGCATGCCCCTCTAGGGCCCCTTTAGAGTCCAAGGTTCACCACCACACAAAATCCTGTGGGAAATACTGAAATGTTATTTGTAAATAAATATTTGTAAATATGCAGAAATGTAAATTATGTAAATATATTTGTTTATTTTAAATATTAAAATATGTATTAAATATTAATAAAATTAACTTTCTCAAATGATGCTGGCATAACATGGATCATCTGGTTTTGCATCAACTTATGGAGTTCATACCAGCTCAATTGCATGCTGTCATTAAAGCAAAAAGATCAAGAAATACCCAAATACATGTAAACTTTACATTTAGAATGTTATACTAATAATTTGTATTGAAAAATCAATTTTTAAGCATATGCCTAAATGCTTACAAGAAACATGATCACACGGGAGGTCAGAATGTTCTTTTCTGACAGTTCAGAGACCCTAAGATCTGCCACATTATGCTGACTCACCGACAAGTGTAATGTTCTATCAGCCATTTTTGCATTGGCTCCACTATGTTTAACTTCCCCAATAGCCAACGGGGCACACGTTGTGTCAGTAGTGTGGGAGACCCACACATTTGCATAATCATTAACAAGCGCTATTCGGAGGTTGCATTTTTCCCTCTATCATTACATTGTTACTCTACTGATGGTTAAGTTTAGGTTTAGGGTTTGGGGTGGGGGTACAGATTATAAAATAGAAATTCCTCTTCACTGTATTACAGCCTGTATAGTTGAAAACAAATCGCTTCGCAGCTTACTTTTGGCCCCCCATCACGGACATTCCAAAATGGAGCTCATATGTGCCCATACGCCCAACAACAGTTATTGCGTTGTTCACTACGGACAGTTTTTTTAATTTTTGTAAGCACATACCACTTTTATTTAAAGAAAAGTCTACCCAATGTTTCTGATTTCACTGTGAGATCAGTCTGTTACATGTGCATAGCCAGTTTTGGATCTCCTTTGTTAGTATTGTATGAAGCATCTGCCATCAAACTATGGATACTTTTTTTTTTTTAAATAGAACCGCATCATCAAATAGCTTAACAAAACTCTTAATGCTGTGAGACTAAAGACTGACTGACTTGCAGCACTCCAGACACTAGATGGGTGCCATCTCATTTTCAGCCTTCATAATGGGGCTTGTATCTTGTGCAAATCTCCTATAGTGCCCTGTCTGAAGAGTGCTTTCTTTGGACAAGCTCTTTAATATGCACTGTGATTGGCATGGCACTTCATCACTATGGTGCTCTAGATTTCAGAAGTACTAGAGCACTGCCACACTGGCATCTTGATACACACATTTGCCCCATCTCCCTTTTAGATCAGACAGAAATGGCCCTGAAAAGAACTTGGGAACTGCCTAACTTGTATAAGAGACAGACATGCAGTCTTTATTGTGGACTGGTTGTTGGGCTATGCGGGAGGTTGTTTGCTGTTGACCATCGTGCTCCACAGGCCCATTTAGCTGACACGATCCCCTCCTTTCCCATTGCCCTACCCCCAGCACTGCTATGGAAACTGGCACAGCTGAGGACCGATGCCCTGCTCTCATTGAGAAGTGTTGCTGTCAAAAGTGTTTAGACATGCTTGAATGCCAAAAGCCATGCTGCTAGGACCATGAGGGCTGACATTTTGACTTTCAAATCAGAATGATTCAGTACTTGAAATATGAAATGTGCCCAGGGCTTAAATTGTATTTGTTTATTGTTTTATATAAATATAAAAAAAAAGTACAATGAGCAATCTAACAGACTTTTTAGGAGAGGTTGCCAATCCTTAAATAGTCTATATCTGGTCATCTGGTGGTCATTCATAATTAATTATAGAGATGCACCGATTGCAATTTTCTTGGCCTATTCAGATTTACGATTTTTTTTTTGTGACCTGTGTGACCTGCCGATACCGATTTTTTTCAGGTTCCGATTTTCTTACCAAGAACCATTATTGACCACATATACAAACAAACTCTACCTTTCTTCAATGCTAAATTTTATTTTCATAATAAAATAAATTATTAAACATTACAATTTCCCCCAAACTGCACTAAGTTACAGGATCTTCTCTCACTTAAACAACTCTCAAAATAAAGTGCTCTGTGACTGGAAAGAGGTAGAAATAACAATTAACTGCAATTAAGTTGCTTTATATAACAGATGTCATTTTCCACTATTTTTATAAATGGACCTTTTTCTCTTTATTACTCGTCTAACAAAACAATTCCAAAGATCTGAAAAACTGAAGTGTGCAATACGCTCAACTTACATTAGATGTCCAAATATCAGTTGTAAAACTGAGCACTGCTTCGGGAACGGCTTGTAACCATACCTGTCAACACTCCCGTTTTTCCCGTGAGTCTCCTGTTTTGTTATTTCTCCCAAAAAAGCTCCCGTAATTTGTATGGCCCAAACCACGTTATATGAATAATCACATCAATGTATTATTCCAAGGTGGTCCAGTTGCCAGATCTTGAATGAAACGCATCCTACTCACACAATCGACACATCATACACATTACAAATCATTTCTGACCTCAACCTGGCAACCTACAACCCATTTGCGCTGTTGATATCTGCGCAGGCAGTAGACGCGGGATGTTAAATCAAGCATCACTGGTAGATGGGAGGAGAAGTATCAGCTGGTGCTCCGGTGAAAAAAACAAAATATACATGTACATTTAACAACAGCTGGATGGAAGAATTGAATTTCATATCCCGAAGCCATATCGACAATGCCCACGCCTTTTGCAATGTGTGTCGCACTGATTTTAATATCGGACACGGTGGGAAAAATTACGTTACTCAGCACATTAAATCACAACGGCACAATTTGTATGTATTTAGCCTGCCTCTGCCATCCAGCACCCACTTCCCCTCTCCCGGATTTGTGTACCCAAATGTTGACAGATAACAGGCTGCATGTGTGACATGACACGAGATTAAACAACTCGGGCATCGTGACGTCGGAAAGTACCTCATACTCTGTATCGAGGAAATGTATCCGATTTCTGACCCCTCTGTCCTCAACTATGGAGAACGGTTGGTCATCCAGGGCCATGAATTCCATAATTTTCCTCGTAATTGCTTTGGTCTTTTCGCTGCTCATACCAAGGAATGATAGGAGAGGCTGCTGACTTGTGGCTGGCTCTGAGCTCTGGCTAGCTTTAGCCGCATTCCCTTTTTAGCTTCTTTTTTAAAATGGGCATGTTCAGCTGGGTGATGGTGTTTTAAATGTCTAATTAGGTTTGTTGATCCGAAAGTTATTGTGGTGGTTCCCCCACAGTTTACTTTGGCCTTACAATTATTATGTGTGGCTGTGACGTTATTGCCTGCGCCGCTGGCAACAAAACGGACCGGCTTGGAATCGGAAAGACGTGAGGCTGACCGGCCAGTCACCGGTCCGGGCCGAGCATGCGGAAAAAAGGCTAATTCCGGTCCCTGGCTGGTCGATCGGTGCATCTCTAATTAATTACATAACAGTTAATAACAGTTAATTAGTTAATAACATATTAAGAATGTACTCATGGCTCTTTTCCATGTAGTTACAATAAATGGGGACTGGAGCTTTAAAGCATCAAAAATGACACCATAAAAAAGTGTCATCAAAGTGTACTATACTCAAAGTCTTAAATTTCACTGTGTTTCACACCCAAAGCTATTCAATGAATCAGAAGACATGGAATATTGCATTGGTGTCTTGTGGATAAGTTGTATCATAATTTTATGGTGCAGTTGCATTATTTTTTTAAGCTTAAAGGCTAAAGACCTCTTTAAATGCATGAAAAAGACGGACCAGTATGTTCTTCCTTTTGTGTTTCATGAAAGAAAGTCACAGGTTTGAAACAACATTAGGGTGAGTAAATGATGACTGAATTTGTATTTTTTTGGTAAACTAACCCTTTCAGGTCACACAGCAAGGATCCCTGCTTCTTCTAAACCTTTCGGTCCCCAAATCAAATGTGAATGTACTGCCTTTCACTACTGTGGGGCCTTATTGCTGTCTGGGTGACAAAAGGTGGAGCAGGGAAGAATGGGGGCCCTGTGTCTTGGATTAGCATGACAAAGCCTCATCCCAAGGACCCCTTTTCCTTTCCAGCATTGTTTTGCTTTTTGTTTCATAGCCCAAAGTTAATTGTCATTTCCATGGAATCCTCCCAACAGCTGTGTAACCGGTCCCACCAGGAGTTTGCAGCACCTTTTCCTGATTATTGCAAATTATTGAATTTGCTACCGCTTTGAAATTTTTTTTAGCTCCCATTGACCAATTGTTGGCATTGTTGGTGTTATTTTGCAGATAATCACAAATAATCATAGTATAGCCTACTTCTGTAATGTTTATCAGTGACTTTATAAGTGCAATTGCTTGTAATTATATTAGTGCATAACAACTGAATATTCCGCTAGCAAGAATAAAATAATAAATACACTCAAAAATACAATGGCTGTATCTCGTTTGGAAGGCTGCATGCTAGATAGGACGCATGCGTCCTTTGAAGGCTGCAGTATACCGAGTGTCCTCCTGTAAACAAGCCTCGTTTAAACGAGACGGCCTTCATAGGACAAATAGAAACGGAACATAACATGGTTGCTATGACAGCATGCCCACTCTTTAACATGCAGGAGCGCTTTGAGTGAGAAGGGAACAAAGTCCCTTTAGAAAGGAATGTATGAGGTCAATTTTAGGCGAGTTATAATGATGTAAAGAGAAAAGAAAATGGATTTCACATGTGTACTTTTAGTCTAATACTTTATTTTAATTATATATTAATATAGTTATACATAGTATATACTCTGCACCCATCTACTGAGGCACTTCAACTTGGGAATTAACATTCCTTGTGTTTGAACATCATATTTATGAGCAAATTGGCATATTTTTTTTTAGACATTTCCATTGAAGCAAATTATTGTGGCTTGTGAGTGTCCACGAAGGATACACCTGATGCATCCTCCGAATTCCCATGAAAGAAGGTTGCATTCAAAGGCTGCATTCAAAGTGTCCTACTCGCTTTTCTGAAACGAGACATATGTGGCCGACAAATTCGACCTCCGGAGGACGCATCCTTCCAAACGAGACACAGCCAATGTGTTTAAGATGTATAATTTGTAAAATGGCTTATATGAGTTCAATGGAAGACTTAAAAATGTTTGGCCTCGGAAATAAGTAATCTTTGTTAAGTTTAAAATCTAGCCTAGACCTACTATAAAACGGTAAACTGAGAACACAAATGATGATTCAATTTAAGGATTCAATATTCACGATTATTAAATCACCTGATTGCGATCATTTGTTTTATCCGCAATTGCCTGAGAGAACTGCGACTATTGTGCACTTCAAAAACGTATCACGTGGTACTATCCTAATGAGGGATTTTTAAGTGACTTCCCAATCATGAACAAGTTTCATGAAAGTTGAGTATCATTTTCCAATGCAAATTAACTGAGGCTGTCACCAACTAGGGCTGGGCGATATGACCATATATCGTGGCGACAATATAAATTGTCAACCTATAGAGATTTTGTAAACATAAACAATATAAACATATATATTGTAAACAACATTTACATAAATATCAATGTGCACAGCACGTGCGTATCTATCAATGGCCATGCTTCACATGAGACAGAATTCAGGCTTGTACAGGGAATGAGTTGCTGCTGGTAAAATCTGTACATGCTGGTGTAGTGGCAGACACTAAAGGAATTATGCAGATTAGGCAATGGCACAAACGCGCCCACAAATTCTGATTTTGCCGATTGTGAGCGCTCTATAGCGGAGGATGCAGCAGTCCACCGTGATCTGACACACTCTGCTAGGACAGCGTCATTATATTCAAACACCTGAATCATCTCTTTAGCATATCGAGGTTCACTTGACTAAACAGCACATCTGTACTTCTCCATCATTTGATGAATTATTGCTGATATGATCAATAGAAAAGTCAAGAAAATGAAGAGAGCTTGATATTAAAACAGGTGTGGCATCTGTGTTGTAGGTTCACAAAAACTGACACAGAAAAAACTTATTTGCATATTGTACCAAGACAAAAATCACTTGTGGTAATACAAACAATCTGTTTTACCACCTCAAAATGAAGAACGCTAAAAAACATTATGAAAGCCAAAATATGCGCTCTCCATTAGTTCCTTGTTTGTTGTTATTGTTTTTTTTTTTGCAAGAAGTGTTTATAAATATTTTTGAACATTTTCTTCAAGAAAATATCTTGAGTTACTTGAGGAAAGTTTATAATACTGTTAGTCAACAATATATCACACCGAAATGTGGCACACTATAAAATTGAGTAATATGGTAAGGTTGACTTAAAACCGAGTGTTTATTTTATTTAGAACTTTAACTGTTTGTCAAGTTCTAAATAAGGAGAAAATTATATAAGAGGAAGTAGTTTTCACTTAAAAAGTATTTATGGATTTTCCAGTCAGTAAAATAAATTTTCCAATATGGTTATTTATTATGTTAACTAAATTTATTGATTTTCCAGAAAAAAATTACTATATCACGATATATACCAGTATCGAGATATAAAATTACTTGTATAGTGATATAAGATTTTTGTCATATCGCCCACCCCATCATCAACCTGAACCTCGAACCATTTAGAGCAACTCCTGAAGAGTGCGTGAAGATGACTTTTTAGCTGTGATGGACGTATGTGCACCGTTTAAAAGTTTAGACTAGACTTTCGATAGTGAATGCAAAATGTTCTGGTTTAACTTTAACATTTGTGTAAGGCAAATGCTCTTGGTTGTTGCGAGTTCATACACGCAGGGAACGTGCATTAACACAGTGGAGGAAACGAGGAGGAGATGCTTACTCTGTTAGTGTGGAGATTAACAATGGCGGCTGTGCAGTTGGATATGTCTTGACTGATTCAAGCTTTTCGAGCGCTTGTTTTGCTACTGTCAATTTTGAGAAAAGCGATCAGATTTCCTCAGATTCACAGTTTATGTGGAAAATTGCTGAAATTATAAAACATTTTAAGCTACCGCAAATAATGCAGAGAGTGGTTAAATTTGCATTAATTCTTGTGATTGCAAGATTGTAGATTTGTAGAGGGACTGTAACAGCCACATTTAGAGAAGACAAACTTGTTAAAGGACTTTAATATTAAGGCAAGTGAAGGAAGAATTCAGCATTTTGGCAATATTTGATATTTATCTCTATGTGTTTTCACAGAAATGGCTTAAAGGGAGGATTTTTTTTTTCTCATCTTCCAATCTGAGCATCCATCATGAAGTAAAATACAGTGATACTCTAGTAAAAATAATCAAGACCATACAAATAATCAAATATGTATTTCACTAAATTAATATGTGGAATAATAATTTAATTGTTAAACAAAATGCATATATTGTTTACATTAACTGTCATTTTTAAGCACTGAGTGGTAATTTTTTTAAATTTGGTAATTGGTGAAAATTGCCTGTGCAATTTTTTTTTTATTTGTATTTTTTTTATATACTGTGCTTTCAGTATATCAAAGTTTCATTGGTAAATGCATTCAGACTCATGTATTTAATTATTTGGGGGAATTTCTTACAATATATGCCTCTTGTTTGACCTTTGTTCTTGTACTGTATTAAAGTTTTGGTGTGATGCCTTGAATGCCATAGCATGTTATCCACAATTATAACATCAACCCAAGAAACCAGCACTAAAACATAGTAACCATATAGAAAAAAACATAGTTTTGTGTATAATTTAATAATTTATTACACTATCCACTGAAACACTACAAATTACATTCATTAGACAAGTTTGCAATGTTAATTACTCTCCGAGTTTGGTATTAGTAATAAGATGTGATTGTGATGATCAGCCTGACTTGATCTTGGTGATGACTGGTGACCATTCAACTTGGGTGACTTTTGGTGTCTGGCATTGGTTCAGAACACATGTCGAGATTACTGAGACTGAAATTGTAACATCTTGAAGGGGAAAGTGGGGTCCTGCCTAGCACAAAACTGAATTCACAGTGAAGACATTTTCTCTTTAATTCATAGAGCTTTAACCAGCTTTTAACGTCCTGTAATTTTCTGGATATGCAACATATTTGTGTATTTATGTTACAAACCTCTGCTTACTGTTCAGATGGCCTTTGTATTGAAATGTATTTTGTGTTTTTTTTTTTTCTGCTTGACTCAGATTATGTGTGACTCAGGGTGTGGGAAAATTTCGGAGCAGCCATGGAGAAGGACTTTCGGTCCGCACCAAAGTGCTTCTGGAGAACCGTCTGCCACCTTAGGAGGGGGAAACGGGGAACCATCCAAGCTGTATACAGCAAAGATGGGACGCTGTTGACCTCAACCGAGGAGGTTATTGGGCGGTGGAAGGAACACGTTGAAGAACTCCTAAATCCCAACACGCCCTCTATGCTAGAGGCAGAGCTGGAGGGTGATGGGGGATCAGATTCTATTTCACTGGGGGAGGTCACTGAGGTAGTCAAACAATTCCACAGTGGCAAAGCCCCGGGGATTGATGAGATCCGACCAGAAATGCTGAAAGCCTTGGATGTGGAGGGGTGTCATGGATGACACGCCTCTTCAACATTAGCGTGGAAATCTGGGACAGTGCCTAAGGAGTGGCAGAACGGGGTGGTGGTTCCCCTCTTCAAAAGGGGGATCAGAGAGTGTGTGCCAACTACAGGGGTATCACACTTCTCAGCCTCCCTGGTAAAGTTTACTCCAAGGTGCTGGAGAGAAGGGTTCGGCCGATTGTCGAACCTCGGATTGAAGAGGAACAATGCGGTTTTCATCCTGGCCGTGGAACGACGGACCAGATCTTTACTCTCGCAAGGATCCTGGAGGGGGCCTGGGAGTATGCCCATCCGGTCTACATGTGTTTTGTGGATCTGGAGAAGGCATATGACCGGGTCCCCAGGAGAGACTGTGGGAGGTGCTGCGGGAGTACGGGGTGGGGGGGTCCCTTCTTAGGGCGATCCAATCCCTGTACGTCCAAAGCGAGAGCTGTGTCCGGGTCCTCGGCACAAAGTCTAGTTCATTCCATGTGGGGGTTGGTCTTCGCCAAGGCTGCGCTTTGTCACCAATCCTGTTTGTGATATTCATGGACAGGATATCGAGGTGTAGTCAGGGTGGGGAAGGTGTGCGGTTCAGTGGGCTGGGGATCTCATCGCTGCTTTTTGCAGATGATGTTGTCTTCATGTGATCATCGGTCCGTGACCTTCAGCTCTCACTGGATCGCTTGGCAGTCGAGTGTGAAGCAGCTGGGATGAGGATTAGCACCTCTAAATCTGAGGCCATGGTTCTCAGCAGGAAACCGATGGAGTGCGTACTCCAGGTAGGGAAGGAGGTATTGCCCCAAGTGAAGGAGTTCAAGTACCTCGAGGGGCTTGTTCACGAGTGAGGGGACAATGGAGCGGGAGGTTGGCCGGAGAATCGGGGCAGCGGGGGCGGTATTGCACTCGCTCTATCGCACTGTTGTCACGAAAAGAGAGCTGAGCTGAAAGGCAAAGCTCTCGATCTACCGGTCAATTTTTGTTCCTACCCTCACCTATGGTCATGAAGGCTGGGTCATGACCGAAAGAACTAGGTCGCGAGTACAAGCGGCCGAAATGGGCTTCCTCAGAAGGGTGGCGGGCTTCTCCCTTAGAGATAGGGTGAGGAGCTCAGTCATCCGTGAGGAGCTCGGAGTAGAGCCGCTGCTCCTTTGCGTCGAAAGGAGTCAGTTGAGGTGGTTTGGGCATCTGGTAAGGATGCCCCCTGGCCGCCTCCCTAGGGAGGTGTTTCAGGCACGTCCAGCTGGGAGGAGGCCTCGGGGAAGACCCAGGATTAGGTGGAGAGATTACATCTCCAAACTGGCCTGGGAACGCCTCGGGGTCCCCCAGTCAGAGCTGGTTAATGTGGCTCGGGATAGGGAAGTTTGGGGCCCCCTGCTGGAGGAGCTGCCCCCGCGACCCGACTTCGGATAAGCGGTTGAAGATGGATGGATGGATGGACTCAGATTATTGTAAATTGCTTAATTCATTTTACTATAATAAATTAAAGTTAATTTATTGCACACAGTGCTGTGAAAAATGATTTGCCCCCATCCTGATTTCTTCAGTTTTTCTGTATATCTCATACTAAATTGTTTAAAAAATCTAACATAAAGCAAAGGCAATGTGAATAAACACAAAATACCGTTTTTAAATGATAATGTTATTTATTGGAACAAAAAATTATTCCAATACCAACTGGGCCTGTGTGAAAAAGTATTTTCCTCCTAGTTACTAAATTCCCAAAACTATGAAACTGCATTCATAATGGGGTTCGGCTGGACTAGACACACCCAGGCCTGATTACAGCCTGCCCTGTTCAATCAAATGAACACCTAAATATTACTTTTTCAGCAGCATGATTTTGGGTAAAAGGTCTCACCCAGTAGCACACTATGCCAAGGTCGAAAGAAATTCCAGAAATTATTAGAAAGTACAACATCTAAATAACTGCAGGCGTCTCGCGCATCAATAAAGGTCACTGTTCATGACTCCACTAATAGAAAGACACTGGGCAAAAATTTCTTCCATGGAAGACTGGCGAGGAAAAAACCATTTGCAAATCCAGAAGAACATTAAAGCTCATCTGAATTTTGCCAAAACACACCTGGATGATCCTCAAACCTTTTGGGAGAATGTCAGCTGTGGGCTGATGATTCAAAAGTGGAACAGTTTGGAAGACAGGGGTCCCATTACATCCGGTGTAAATCAAACACAGAATTCCACAAAAAGAACATCATACCTACGGTCAAGCATGGTATTAGTAGTGTGATGGTGTGGGGATTCTTTGCTGCTTCAGGGCTAGGGCGGCTTGCTATAATTAAGGGAAACATGAGTCCGGTCATCAGTCCATGAGCTGAAGGCCAAGTGCAACTGGATTATGCAGCAAGACAATAATCCAAAGCATAGGAGTAAGTCCACCACTGAATGGCTCAAAAGTAGCAAAATTTTAGTTTGAGTAGGCTAGTCAATGTCCTGACTTGAACTCAATTGAGATGCTGTGGCAGGACCTTGAATGAGCAGTTCATGCTCGAAAACCCTCTAATGTGGCTGAACTAATGCAGTTCTGCATAGGGACAAAATTCCACCACAGTGTTGTGAAAGACTGATCTCCAGTTATCAGAAGTGTTTGGTTGTAGTTGTTTGCTGCTAAAGGTGGTACAACCAGCTATTAAGTTTAAGGGGGCAGTTCGTTTTTCACATGGTTGATAAACGTGTTGAGTAACTTTTTCACTTCAATAAAAAAAATATATATTTGATAACGGTATTTTGTGTTTACTCAAGTTGCCTTTGTTTTATGTTATATCTTGTTTGAAGATCTAAAAATAATTTGGTATCAAACATACACAAAAATAGAGGAAATCAGGAGGGGGGAAATATTTTTTCACATAACTTATTATTAGGGCTGTCAATCGATTACAATTTTTAATCGAATTAATTACATGGTGTCCCGATTAATTAATCGTGATTAATCGCATATACATATATTTGCTGTGAAAGACCCTCATATAACAATAATTCAATATATAATGATGAAATAATTATACAGAGTTATCTTTAAATATTAAAAAATATTCAGATAATTAAATGCATTACATTCTTGTAGTAGAAGAGTTAATCATTGATAAAACAATATAAAAGTGGCTTTAGAATACAATGTATTGTTTACAACCATATAATTGATCATAATCCAATCATTGGCATACAGTTCACAGCAATCCATTTCACAAGTTAATTTGTAAATCAGTTGGAGATTTATTATGAGGGCTTGTTTAAGAACCCGTCAATGATCACCTATGTAAGTCTTTTTTAAAACGTTTTTAGAAACAAGCCAGGGGTATACATAGTACACAATACTACAGATATACAGTATTTTACAATAATGCTAAGACATTATATTCATTATATGGCAATTATTTTCAATGCTTTGGAGTTGTTGGAGGTACAAAGAGTATTTAAATGATACATTTTTTAAAAATTATCCAAAATACTACAGTGTGGACACATTCCCAAAAAAGTTGAGGGGCAGATTAATCTACAGCATTACAGGAGGAGCAAAGTGGATCTATTTCAGAGAGCATGTTTCATAAATAAAGATTGACTTGGTAAAAACGGTGTAACAGTTTAAAGGACACCTCCTTAACCGGTAATTAAATATTTGTGAGGTAAAGACCATACGATGGGGTGACCACCTGGCTATTGCTCTGTTGCAGGTCAGCAGACCTGATTTTGCGGGACACGAGGGAGAGATAACTTACTATTATTGTACTAGGTGAATAAATATGGATTTTATATTAGATGTATTTTTGCAGTGATGTTAAATGTTAATGATGGCGCTGTGAACGTCACTCGGTTTGGCATAAGGTCTACGATACAAACTAATTTTAACAGCACAGACCTACTCAATGTACATATAATGAATTGAAAATAATAATCTAATCGTTAAAAAGCACATTTCCAAATGAGCACTTCAGCTCCATAATTAAATGCGATCTTACCGGATTTAGTGCATCTTGAATTACATTTTTTTTGTCTGATCTGGCTGCTTCGAGTAGGGCCTTCTCATTCATTATGACCTGGCAGGTGTAGGTGTTCACTTTCACCAGGAGTTCACTTTTGATGAGGTCCACAGATGCTCAGTTCCTTGTCTCTGTCCATGCAGCGGTCATCAGTGAAAACACCCTTACCGCGAACGCGTTGGTGACAGGAATGCTCAAAGCCAAAGATATCAGAGCTGTCATGTTTGGGGCACTGAAATGCTTCAGCAGAGCTGTCCGTGAAACTTCAGTGGCATACCCTGCACTCTCCTTTTTTAGGGTCACCTGTAACTGGTTTAAACCATGTATATATTTTCTCCAAATCTTTATTATATGAACAAAGACACTTTTTCTTCTCGGGAGCTCAGGATAGACCCATTTTTCTGTTGCAGTTTTTTTTTTTCAGTGTTTTCCTGCTCTGGCGAGAAAAAAAGGCTGCGCTGTGCATGTTCAGTGTTTTCTTATTAACTTTTTTTTATAGTGATTTTGTAATTAAAGGATGATTAAATAAAATGATGCCGAAATAATAATAATAAAGATAAAATGACTTGCGTGACATGGGAAAAAGCTTCCCATTTCGGGACTGGTGGTCACCCCACCATACGACCTGCGTCAGACATGCGTGTGTCGCGTCTCAGGTGTGTTGCGTCATAAAAATTAAATATTTAGGTCACTGTGTCAAGTTAAATATAGTTTAATACTCAATCTTTAAACACATATTGAGATCCCTTAGTTCACATTTGAACCCTTAGTAACGCATATCTGTGTTGTTTTCTTCACTGTAATAAACTCTGTGTTGCTCACACAGCTGAAATTTCACTTACTGCCCTCTGGAATATACAGGTGGTACTACAAGCATGCGATTAAATGCGTAAATTTTTATTAACGCGTTAACTCGACAGCCCTACTTATTATATTACATAATAAACAGGACTTACACGGCCATTTAGGTATGCTGTGTTGTAAAATATTTTATTATCTGGAAATTGCTCTATTGGAGAAATGTCTTATTATTTTGAAGTTCCTTGTCCAGTAATCTTTCACCACTGGTAAAAAGTCAAGGAAATTCATTGATCAGGAGGAATGGGAACCCTTAATAAATTGTATAATTATGTTGATTAATGTGGTGGCCTCTTAGATATTAGGTTGGTTATGCTTGAAAATGACAACATTTTCCCTTTTTTTCAGTGGTCAGTTTGCTGTGGTGAAGAAATGCCGTAATAAGGGCACAGGTGTGGAGTATGCAGCCAAATGTATCAAGAAGAGGCGCAGCAAATCCAGTCGGCGAGGTATATCCAAAGACGACATTGAGAGGGAGGTCAGCATACTGAAGGAAATTCAGCACCCCAATGTCATCACTCTGCATGATGTGTTTGAAAACAAGAACGAGGTCATTCTCATCCTGGAGCTGTGAGTAATTTTTCTTTCACTTAAATTTTCTGAACCCTGGAATCATTTTCAGTCATCTTATTTCTGTGGCTCAGATGGGCAGTCAAAGCTAGTTGTTTTTTAACAACTGCCTGCTTTAGAGCTCTCGAACTGGAAGCAGTTTTTGTTTACATTCTATTTTGGGCCTTTTTCCACTTTCTTTACTGAAAGTACACTAAAGAGGAGACATGGGTTCCCACGGTCATGGGAAACCTGGACGTTTCAAAATAGTGTTTTCTGGGTCATGGAATTGAATAAAATCTTGAAAGTCATGTAAGTCATTTTTACTTTTGCCCTGCTCTAAAATATTTCTTCAGCTAGATATGTTCTTGTGTAGAGTCAAATTTACTCTCAAGCCACAGTGATGTCCAATTTGTTGATTTACATGTTGAATTGGCACAAGTTTTATGCCAGATGCCCTTGCTAACTCCCGGACTCTGACTCACTTAACCTGCATGTTTTTGGACTTGTGGAACACCAGGAGGAAACCCACTCAAACATGAGAAGAACATGCAAACTCCACACTGAAAGGCACTACTTTAGCCAGGACTCGAACACAGGACCTTCTTGCTGTGAGGTGAAAGTGCTAACCACCCAATCGGTCTAAATCAAAATTATATCTAAAAAGGTCAGTTATCAAAAAAAGACAGAAATTTAATCAAATTAATTGGTCAAAAAGTGAAATAATGAGAGAAAATAATGGAGAGAGGGGGAAATGGGTGAGATGAGTTCAAAGAATTTTTGGCATATGTACCAGGCCACGGATCCCACAGCTATAAACCTTTTCAAATGTACACTATATAGCATTTTACAATTACAGTACCATTCTGCATAGAAGTGTATCCATAAAAGAAGCTGTTAAGGCCCACTCACTGAATTCAGTTTCAGCCTTCAACCAACCTTCACCTACAAAGCAAACACTTGACAAGGTCAACAGTGGTTGAGGGGAACCAGTTCATTAAAAGTAGATAAACCAGTTTTCCTGTTACTCTGTCCACAATCATACACTTCTGCCAATGTGTTCAAAGAGAAAATATTTCTGTGATGTTTTAGTTGTACCAATAGAGAAAAAACAAAGACCTTTGACTGATGAAGCTATGTTTATTTTAAGTAAGTTAGACATAATAGGTTAAAGGTTATTATGAAAGTATCTGAAGAATGCAGACACAACAGCCACTTATTATCAAAACCTCTTTTGTCGATTGCATCTTAACTACATTGACTTAGATTTGGATTACATACATTTTATCCCCTTTTCTCCCAATTTGGAATGAGCAATTCCCACTACTTAGTAGGTCCTCATGGTGGCCAAGTTACTCACCTCAATCCGGGTGGTGGAGGACAAGTCTCAGTTGCCTACGCATCTGAGACTGTCAATCCATACATCTTATCATGTGGTTCACTGTGCATGACACCACGGAGACTCCTAGCATGTGGAGGCTCATGCTATTCTCCGCGATCCACACACAACTTACCACATGCCCCCATTGAGAGCGAGAACCCCTAATTGCAACCACGAGGAGGTTACCCCATGTGACTCTACAACCCTCTACGGACACATTGTAGAATTAGTAAATTGGTAGTAAATTTTTGTTTTTACATACAAACACAACATGTAAGCGTTATGCAACTGAAAACTAAAAAAATATTAAGGAAACTGAGAAGGGGGCATTATATATTTTTATATAATATATATATTATATAATATATTACATAATTTTGTTATGTATTATATAATTTGTTATATATTATATATTATATAATTTTGCAGCACTTTGAAATTCTAACAGACGTCCAACAGGCATGTTAGTGGTAGGCTTGTTTTAATATGGAGAATGTTGTGAGAAAAGAATGTGGAAAAGTTGAACCAAAGTTGAGTTGACAAGACTTAATGTCAAACAAGAGTTGACGTTGTTAAATGTTATATAATTCCAAGGCTCAAGTAAAGTGATGGAGACGACAGTCACGACAGTTTCGGACCCACTGCAGCCAAAATAAGGTACATTTCCTTCAGGGTTGGCACTCAGAAAAGACAACATGCTGTAAAAGATTATGCTGGCTACCTAATCGGCTGTGTTTTATTCATTAAAAGGATTGCTTCATCGCCACTACACAACTCAAGCTCTGGCGAGTAGCTAATAAAGTGTATATTTCAGTCGCATAGTGGCTCATAAAATAATGGAGTCACTCAGCATGCCCTGGATTCGAACTTGCGACTCCAGGTGTTGTAGGCAGTAGTAGTAGAGCTAACCAGGCCGCCATTTTGGATTACATCATAACCCTCCGAAGCTGTTAAAAAATGGTCAACACTTTGTCTCTCTGCAGTCATTTTGACCCGATACAATAAAGGTGTACCCCTTTTTTTAATGAAATGTTATAACGCTAACTTCCCTGAAGTAGTAACAATATAATTACGCTCTTCTTTTTATATTTTGTGTTATTTAGATGTTATTTACATGTACATTTTTCAATTTCACCATAATTTGCATGTACAAATAGGCAAATTTATGAAAGTCCACTACAGTAAACAATGACACTTTTATAAATGTACACATGCAGAACATATGTGAATGAGTCATGTATTGGGGCAGATTGTTGTTATCTAGTAAAAAGAAATAAAAAATAACATGATGAAAATTATGTTGTGACAAACATGGCAATTATATGGTTGCAGTGTTTTCATGCATCCACCTGCTGTGTAGTAATTCTTTTTTTGCATTTGGTGTTACAAAGAGAAACCATAGAATAAGCATTTTGTTATCAATAATTTAATTCAAATATCAAAAATTTATAAAAATGTGTTCCAAACAGTGGGGCTGCAACAAACTATTATTTTGATAATCGATTAATCTAACGATTATTAGAACGATTGTTCGACTATTCGCCGGTTATTGCAAAGATTAATCATTAGCTCTTAACCGATTATTCAGCTTGTGCCCAACTTAAAAGGTTAGATTAAATGTGCTTATTAAAAATAAAGAAGACAAAATCATCTTTTAAAAATACCTCTAAATGACATTCACGGAATTAACGGGAAGAAAATTAACTGCAAAAACTCCTATTGTTATCAAGTTTTTTCTCTTGTTTTCCATTTAAAATTGTCAACAAAAAAAAGCAAGATACATTTACTTGAGAAGCAGCATATAAAATATTTAGACTTGTTTTTAGAGAATATATCTTAAATATACAGTAAGTGTATTTTATATATAAGTGTACTTGGTTATACTTCGGTGAGTGCAGTAAATATATATATACACTCACCTAAAGGATTATTAGGAACACCTGTTCAATTTCTCATTAATGCAATTATCTAATCAACCAATCACATGGCAGTTGCTTCAATGCATTTAGGGGTGTGGTCCTGGTCAAGACAATCTCCTGAACTCCAAACTGAATGTCAGAATGGGAAAGAAAGGTGATTTAAGCAATTTTGAGCGTGGCATGGTTGTTGGTGCCAGACGGGCCGGTCTGAGTATTTCACAGTCTGCTCAGTTACTGGGATTTTCACGCACAACCATTTCTAGGGTTTACAAAGAATGGTGTGAAAAGGGAAAAACATCCAGTATCGCGGCAGTCCTGTGGGCTGAAAATGCCTTGTTGATGCTAGAGGTCAGAGGAGAATGGGCCGACTGATTCAAGCTGATAGAAGAGCAACTTTGCCTGAAATAACCACTCGTTACAACCGAGGTATGCAGCAAAGCATTTTTGAAGCCACAACACGCACAACCTTGAGGCGGATGGGCTACAACAGCAGAAGACCCCACCGGGTACCACTCATCTCCACTACAAATAGGAAAAAGAGGCTACAATTTGCAAGAGCTCACCAAAATTGGACAGTTGAAGACTGGAAAAATGTTGCCTGGTCTGATGAGTCTCGATTTCTGTTGAGACATTCAGATGGTAGAGTCAGAATTTGGCGTAAACAGAATGAGAACATGGATCCATCATGCCTTGTTACCACTGTGCAGGCTGGTGGTGGTGGTGTAATGGTGTGGGGGATGTTTTCTTGGCACACTTTAAGCCCCTTAGTGCCAATTGGGCATCATTTAAATGCCACGGCCTACCTGAGCATTGTTTCTGACCATGTCCATCCCTTTATGGCCACCATGTACCCATCCTCTGATGGCTACTTCCAGCAGGTTAATGCACCATGTCACAAAGCTCGAATAATTTAAAATTGGTTTCTTGAACATTACAATGAGTTCACTGTACTAAAATGGCCCCCACAGTCACCAGATCTCAACCCAATAGAGCATCTTTGGGATGTGGTGGAACGGGAGCTTCGTGCCCTGGATGTGCATCTCACAAATCTCCATCAACTCCAAGATGCTATCCTATCAATATGGGCCAACATTTCTAAAGAATGCTTTCAGCACCTTGTTGAATCAATGCCACGTAGAATTAAGGCAGTTCTGAAGGCGAAAGGGGGTCAAACACAGTATTAGTATGGTGTTCCTAATAATCCTTTAGTTGAGTGTGTATATATATATATATTCAAGATCTAGTCTCTAAAAGCAAGTATAAATATTTTACTGCTTCTCAGGTAAATGCATCTTTTTTAAAGGACTTTAGATATTTTAAAATATTTGTATTTTTAATATTATATTCAACATTCTAATATTTAACATATGACCACATAATATTTTTTTTCTTTTGCAGTATAGCTGCTAAAGAAAATGTATATTGTTTTAAAGGAGTTTTAGATATTTATATTGTAAAACAAGCCAAAACAAAATCAAATCAAAAAGAGTTTTTTGTTGCAGTGTATAATGGGGTGAAGACTACCCTCTCTCACCTTTCTGTTTATTCTTTTTGTTGGGTTTGTTTTGCACTCTGCATATTTTGTAGTCTAACCCTTTCTTTTCTGTGTGTGTTTGTTCAGCATTGTGGCTGATATTTAGATTGCAATTGACACACATATTTTTAGGGTCTTTCCCATTCATTTCCTATGGTCGGTCAATTTTAAACACGAACAGCCATGATGTAACTTTTTCAAAAATAATGTATGACCACTTGGACTGTTTGTTTGTTTAGATTGCAAGTCTGGATAAAGTCACCATTTATTTAAACAAAAATTTTAATCTGTAAAAAAATGACCAAACAGCCAAGGAGGGTTAACTGCAGTGACTTCATTTCTGAATGTGCTGTAATGGGCTGTTTTAATCTTTTTGAAAATCTTAATACAGTGACATAAGCTTGTTTTCAAATGTGTTGCAGATTTATTTGCAAATTTACAAAAGCAGTCATAACAGAGCATAACAGTGCCCACCTACTTTTTATGCCGACTGGATTCCAGAGTGTAACGCAGTTCAGTGGAAAGGAGGAGGCGAGAACCGGCTTGTCAATATAAATAATATTTTAATGATAAACTTAAACCAAAGACAAACACACACACATGACGGACATGTCCGTAAACAATCTCTCTCTCCCGCACCATCCTCTGCAGTCGGCCTTAATCCCTCTCGGAGGCTTGATTAGCCTGATAAGGGACCGCGTGTGTAGAATCACAACCCGGCCCTGCCCTCCGCCCTGCCACACAGAGGTATTTTTCCCATTCATTTATTCCAAAGGGATTTATCATAAAATACTTCATTAAAGAGTTCTAAAACCAGATCAATCACCTCTGTGGTGAATCACAACATTATAACCTTTGATTTGAAGCAAAAATAGTTTGAAAATTAGTTCACCCAAAAATGAAAATTCTCTCATGATTTACTTACCTTTAAGCCTTCCCGGATGTGTATGACTTTCCTTCTTCAGCAGAACCGAAGTGAAGATTATTATAAGCAGATTTCAGCTCAGTTTGTCCATTCAATCCATGTAAATGGGTGCAGTCAGGCTGCTGGCTATTTGACTGTCCAAAAGGCATATTTAGGCAGCATAAAAGTAATCCACACAACTCCAGCTGATCAGTTAATGTCTTCTAAAGCAAATCGATAGGTTTGTGTAAAAATGTAATAGATAATTAAAACTTTATTAACTTTAAAAAATCACTTCAACCAGCAGTCGACGTATCAGTGACGTAAGCGCAATGGAAGTCAGAAGCACATGCTTTGTACGCAACAGAGGAGTGAACGTCATGCGAGAGTTAGTTCATTTCAAACAGAAACACAGCGCTGGTGGAAGCAACGATTTAAAGTTAAAATAATTTTCATTATAGATTTGTTTCTTACGCCAACCTATCAGTTTGCTACAGAAGACATTAATTGATCAGCTGGAGTCATATGGATTACATTTATGCTGACTAAATTTGTTTTTGACAGTCAAACTGCCAGCAGACTGATGTTATCCATTTACATGCATTGTATGGACAAACTGAGATGAAATCTGCTAATAAAAATCTTCACTTCAGTTTTGCTGAAGAAGGAAAGTCATACACATCTGGGATGGTTTAAAGGTAAGTAAATCATGAGAGAATTTTCATTTTTGAGTGAACTACCCCGTAAAATATACAGTCTTGTACCTTTAACGAATTAACTGCAATCACTTAAAGCATTGCGAGTAACATAATAAAATGGAAACAATGGAAAAATAAACTAGTGATTTAAAGTTCGATTATAAGTTTAGAATAAAAACAAATACACAGACTAAATTGAATTTCAGGCCACTCTGAGGGGTTTAGACGTCCTCAGGAGGACTTCTAAGCTGTTGTGGTTTAGGAGCTACTTTTACAATACATTTTTGTAAATGCGGGACCTGTTTTGTGTTTAGAATTTGTGTTCTTGGCTTTATCTGAAAGAAATGTTAAAATTGCCCATTAATTGTATTTTTAAATATGTAAATATTTTGTGGCACCATGTAATTCGAGACCTTGTCATGAGAGCTCTAGGAAAAATATTATCTACTAATAACAGGGGATGTTTGATGATTATGTTGTCGAAAATGTTGTTAACAGAATTGGTCTGTAATGTCAAGGAAGAATCTTTTCTCAAAAGCGCTGTCTCCTTACCCAGCTTGTTTGCTTTACTTCATTACTTGTGAGTTCATGCAATTTTTGTCTGTCAACCAAGACTACTGTTGCAAAGGGCTATGTTCTGAGCTCATATTTGCTTCATATTACTCATCAGCAAAGCTATTTTGTTTTCTAACTGAAGCATCTTAAGTATATTTGCCTAAGGACATAACCACACAAACCTGACCTCGGAACTGAAGGTTAAGTTTCATTTTCAGGTCATTTAGCATCCTCTCATAACCCTTGTACGGTCAACGACTATTGTTAAGTGAAAAGTAGCAAGCTATTGCACATGTTTTTTTACATTGTCCAGGGTAGGGGCTGGTGTTTGTCTTTCTGTTCCTGTGAGGGGAGTAGAGACCTATCTGTGGCTTGTGTTTTTGCAGCTGGGTGGCTTCTCACTACACACCTCACCATTAGCAGCATGTGTTATCATGTCATCAGTGTGCAGCTGGTGTGCAGCTTCCTTTTGCTGAATAAATATATACCCGGATACTGTTGGTCTTCTCCCAGAAGCCCTGATTATAGCCCTGCCAACAGCCATCTCTGCCAGTTAATCACTCAGAACCATTAGAGAAGCTGTTTCTTCTATTTAATAAGCCAGGCTCACATAGGGGGATTTTGGTTGTAATGGTTTATTTTTTGGTTATATTTGTTATGAACGGTAGCCATCTTTTCATATTGCAGATTTAATTCCCAAATAATTTTATTGGTCAGTCTGTTTGTTGCTTTTGTGTTATCTTAAGGAAGTTGCCCTTAATACCCTATTTTTCTCAGATTTTGCTGTCAGACGAATGTTTAAGTTTTCAAAATAAACTCCAGTTTGTAACTAACTAATTTCTCACTTTGGTTGCATTTAAGTGATAAAAACCTTTTTCCTTTTCTTTTTTTTTTTTATTTGGCTAAAAATAGCCCAGAAATATAAAAGATGTTGATACATTTGTTTAAAAAGAAAAAAGAAAGAATAAATCTGAAAAACCAAAAGTTTGGTTATTGCATTCTGTGTGAATGTAATTCCTCTTCAGATATTGAGATACAGAGCAGAGCCAGCTTGGAGTAGTATTTTATTATACAATTATTTGTAAATATGTGGTGATTTTAATCATACATATATATTGAAAATGTCCTTAATTAAACTGAAAAGTTTTCTCAGGGGGAAAATTACTCCCTCATAAAATGGTAATTTCTGACATTGACTTGAATAGACATCTGCTTAATTATGGTGAAACTCCATGAACAATTGCCTGTTTTTCCAGTTTTTTTTTATTTTTTTGAGACTTTCACTCTTTGTTGAGGATGCCTTTTGGCTAAAAAAGTTTGTGCACTCTTTCATGTATACACGTTGCTACGACACCAACATGATGGAAAGACATTTTTGTGTAATGTGAGCAGTACATTGATTTTGGTAGTCTGTTATTTGATTAACAAATAATGATTTTATTATTTTGCATTAATCATTTTGCATTTTGCATTTTATTTTAAGAGGTGTGTGTGTGTGTGTGTGTGTGTGTGTGTGTGTGTGTGTGTGTGTGTGTGTGTGTGTGTGTGTGTGTGTGTGTGTGTGTGTGTGTTCAGACTAGCAACAACATCTCTCCTCTCTCTATACAGAGTGGCAGGTGGAGAACTTTTTGACTTCTTGGCTGAGAAAGAGTCATTGAGTGAAGAGGAGGCCACTGAGTTCCTCAAGCAGATCTTGGATGGAGTCAGTTATCTGCACTCTAAACAGATTGCTCACTTTGATCTGAAGGTATGAAGCATATTCTGGCTGAGATGCATTTGCATTGTAGCCCAATGCCGACTGTGGTGATAGCATCACTGTGGACTAGCCACAACAAATCAGTTGAGGTGTTTTTATCCCCTCTAGTGTTTATCAACTCATTTTCACCTTGTACATAATTACGGGGGTTCCTAAAGTGGGAAGGGTCATAAATGTAAACTTTTTCTCTAGATCAATTTTGTGAATATACTGTAGATAAATGTAGATTGGGTTTTTACCTCCAATTAAAATCACTTCCTCGTGTAACCTTGAAAAACTAACATGAAGTCATTACAACTTCCATTAACCAACAAAACGTGGCCTAAAGAATACAATTAAATAGTCGAGCAGTCATTGAGTCACTCATTATTGGCATGTACATTATGTCTGATCTCTCATGTTACTCCATTAACAATGTTTATGTAATTAGATCCACTGCTTTCAGACCAGACATCCACACTGCTCTCCTTAACATATCTGTTAAATATTTTTAAGTCATTGGAGCTTTTAAGAGATTAGGCCAGTAGTAAAGAAAGCCCATAGTGAAGGAGGTATTGTTTCTATGGAATGTCCAGGCAGGGATCTGTTACTGCCAGGCTGAGTGAGTAAGACTGTGCTTTCTAGAGAACATTTCCATAGCTTTGCATGTGATTTCCATGTGTTATGGCCAGTATCCAGCTTTCTCTCCCTCTCTTTCACTGTCTTTTCCCTCTCTTCTTGTCTACTATCCTGCTGTGTTTTTGTACTGTACATAATAGACTCCACTAATTTTCTCTTTTTTGCCTCTCTTTCTTTCTCCCTTTCATTGATGCTGTATTACCATTTCAGTGTCAGAGGGTTAGGGTCAGAGTCACGCCTTTGTTGGCAAAATTGTCAGCATCTACAAACGTGTATACAGTGTGTATATTACTATTTCATTATTATGAAATAAACAAAACACAAAATAAATAAGGTGAAGTTAATAAAGAAATATAAGACATAAAGAAGAAAAAGGGACAAAGTATTCCAAAAATTGGTGATAAATTTACATATTAAATACGCTATGTACAAAATATAGTAATAAGTAATAAATATTTCTCTCTCGCTCTCTCTCTCTCTCTCTCTCTCTCTCTCTCTCTCAGCCGGAGAACATTATGCTGTTGAACCGGAGTGTACCTCACCCACGCATTAAGCTCATTGACTTTGGTCTGGCCCACAAGATCGATTTTAGCAATGATTTCAAAAACATCTTTGGTACCCCTGAGTTTGTAGGTCAGTATCATCCAGTGGTCATTCTATAGAGATCTGTTGCAATTTCACTGGCTCTGATTGTTCTCATGTCCTGTCCAAGCTTCCCTTTATTCCTTTCATGTGTAATATGAACTAAAATCCTGACATTACTTTAAAGAAATACCATGGATTATTCCTTTGTTACCCAAAGAACCCAACCAATAGCTGGATAGTTTAAGTTAGATAAACTGTCAAGTAAATTAGATGCCAATTCAGGTGCCACCTGGGATGCTTTAAGCAGTATTGAAGGAGTTCCAGTGTATGCTGGGCTCTTGTTGACTTCTTTTCCATCACTGTGCAGTCCAATTTATTTAATTAAAGTTGAAATGTATAAAGAAATTTATACTGTTTTCAAAAGTAATTTCAAGCATTTAAGCATATGTATTTGGATCACATTGTTTTCAAGATCATGAGGAACATAAATTAAGTCAATTCAGTGTTCAAACTTTTGACTACAGCAGTAGTATATGTTTATGTGTTTGGGTTTGTACTTACCATATGACTTGAAAATCTTCCTTAAATCGCACAGCTCTTTCTATGCTTTCAGGCAATATTAAGATTAACAAGCCCCCACCCAACCCAAATAGCACACAGACATACACACAACACACCCACACCACCCCCAGCCCTCCATGTCTTTGGCATCACATCTAGTCCTACCTGAATGGCAGCCAGTATGGCTGCAGGCAGTGATGATGCAGCAGACTTAATAGAGACACAGTGCTCAATGCCATTTTGGAGTACTAACTTCCCCACAGTACAGTCTATTTCAGTTCTCAAAATTACACCCCAGCTTCACTGCAGAGAGTCTGGTCAAGCTAGACAACTGGTATTACAGACACAAATCCAACACAGTCCCTGAATAGTAGTTGACCGATTAGCCAATTAAACAGGCATGACTTCATTGATTTTTTTTTTTTAGCCTCTGGGTCTAAGAGCAACTTTCTTTCTCACAGCCCTGATCAAGGACTAATTCAGTAAGCATGATAAGAGAGATTGTAAACCTAGTGTCTTTGCAGGCTTACAGGGTGGCATCTCTACTGCTTATTCTCGTTTCCTTGTTTTCTCATTAACACATCAGAGACTGAGATCCTGATAAAACCAATGACTCATTTCACACATATCACACAGTAAGAAACTATGAAAATATCCTACCATCCAGTAATCCAAGAAGCTTTTGTAAGGCAATTTCAAAGTTATACTAGGATTGACAAAGTGCTAATACTCTGGTACCAAGTCAGTACTTATATACACACACACACACACACACACACACACTGTGTATATATATATATACAATTTAACAATAGCAGTCTTTTTAAAGTATTGCTAGTATCAAGTACTGAGCTGTGCACTGTTAGAACTATATATATATATAAACTGAATATATAGTGTATACACAGTATATATACTACTGTTCAAATGTTTAGGGTCACTTACTCATTCTTTATTTTAATTTTAGATTTTTTTTTTTTATTTTATTTTAGAATAATAGTAAAGTCATCACAACTATGGGAAAATAGATATGGAAATATGGGAATTTTGTTTTGACTAAAAAAAATAAACCAAAACTGTGTTATATTTTAGCATCTAATAAGTGGCCACACTTTTCCTAGATTTTGCAGACATGTACTCTTGACATTTTCTCAACCAACTTCTTGAGGTATCACCCTGGGATGCATTTAAACTGTATAGAAGGAGTTCCCATCTATGTTGGGCACTTATTGGCTGCTTTTCTTTATTATTTGCTCCAATCCGTCATAAAAAAAATTAAAAAAAGATTCAATTTTGTAATTAAATAAATGTATATATTGGCTTAATTATATTTTTGTCTACAAAACTAATTTCAAACATTTAAGCATACGCCTTCAGATCAAAAGGTTTTTAAGATCATGAGAAACATTTCAGGCAAGTGACCCCAAACTTCTGAACGGTAGTGTATATATAAAATTTAACAAAAGCAGTCTTTTTAAATATTACTAGTATCAAGTACTGACTTTTTGCACCGTTAGAACTATGTATATTTATAATTTAACAATAGCAGTCTTCTTAAAGTATTGCTAGTATCAAGTACTGACTTGCGCACTGTTAGAATAACAACCGGCTGCTTTTGAATGTTCACATGCATATTTGTATATGTGAGGTGCTCACGGAAATGCAGATGCATGCTGCATGCATGCGCTTGGCGAGGTATTTATGCAAGCACAGTCAGTTATATCTTAAGTGAGCACAAACATTTAGGCCCAAACAACTGTTATCAGAATTTTTTTTGTCAAAATATAAAACTATTTCAAAAATCTATTTATTTCTAAGTTCTTTAATACTGACTGTTTTAAAACTTACTTGGGGAAACATGAAGCAATACAATTATTTAAATATTTCAAAACTGCATGAAAAGTTTTATTAATATTTAACTATTTAAATAAATCATTATGATCAATAGCAGATACATTTCTGTGGTATCGTAATTTGTACTGTAAATCAGGATATTTCACTGGTATTGGTATCAGCGAATGAAATGTTGCTATTTTGATGGCCATACAATGTAAGAATACTATTATTTATTAATTTATTTTTCTGTGGTTTGCAGCTCCTGAAGTGGTAAACTATGAGCCCCTTGGACTGGAGGCAGACATGTGGTGAGAACAGACTTTATATAAATATTTGGACCTATTTTTTCCTCACTTATTCTAAAAAAAACTTTTTTCTATCTGTCTAATTCTAGGAGCATTGGTGTGATCACTTATATTCTGTGAGTATTCATAATCATTAGTGTTAGGTTATAAAGATAGTAAATATCATTACAAATGAAATCTGATTGCATTTATGGATTTTCACTCAGGCTGCATCCCAATAGTATCCATTTTTGTAATTGCATTATTTTTCTCTAAGCATGGCTGTAATCACATTCTGCTGTAAAATGAATGCACGGTGGACAAATTTAGCTGAATATGAAGCAATATAGTTTGTTTGCCTGGTTTTTGTTACATTAATTTATAGGTCTGTATCGTAGAACAAACTCTTGATGTGCTATTAGTCTCAAATTAATTGATTGTTTTCAGTAATGCACAGTAAGGGAGACAGTCTTCCACACAGCCATGTGCTGCATCAGACATTGATGTTTCCATGATCTAGAGAGTGTCTATTTGTAGAGCTGACGTTTTGTTTCCTGAGGGGACATTGAGGTTCCTCTTAAAACTGGCTGTGTGTTAATGTGAGAGGGAACTAAGCATATCACAGAGCAATATAAACAATGGAACTTGTCGGGTGCTTGTGATAAGACCTGATGGGAACATCCTTTTTTTGATGGGAACCAAATCTTTAAGTCTCTGACATAATCAGTTAATAGGTAAATTGCTGTCAAGGAATCATCTAGGTTACGGATGTAACCTCCGTTCCCTGATGGAGGGAACGAGACGTTGTGTCGAAGAAGTGACACTAGGTGTCTCTCTTGAGTGCCGAATATACATCTGATCTATGAAAAAAGGCCAATGAGAAGTTGGTAGAAAGAATTTGCATGTTCTGCCCCTGGACATACGGGTATAAAGGAGGGTAAATACACCTGTTTCACTCAGGATTTTTCTGAGGAGCCGGAAATGGTCCGGCCACAACAGTGGCTCGGCTCAGCAACATGGCCGGGAGGACACAACGTCTCGTTCCCTCCATCAGGGAACAGAGGTTACATGCATTCGTTGTGTCTACATTGTGTCGAAGCAGAGACACTAGGGGTCCAATTTAAATCACGCCATGCACTGAGCCGTGTACGTGTACTGCTGACTCAGGAGCGGGCAGGTACTTGACGTGCCAAAACGACCAGCTGTATCAGACTCTCACGCACCCTTCTCCAATGCCTCATAAAGTCGTCGGAATACTTATAGTTACCCTAGACAGGGGAACAAGGTGACGCTTGCCAACCTGGGAACTGGCCAAGCCTGCATAGAGTCAATGGCTGGGGCCCTTACATGCATCGGGAAAGGGGGTCTTACCCAGTTTCCTATTCTTTCAGGGAAAAACACCCTGCGGAGACCACACCTGCCCAGAAAGGGGGAGCTAAGAGTGGTGACATACACCACATGGGCTTTTAGGTCACATGTGGGAAGTGGCGCGGTGGGAGATCCCGCCTCTTCGGAGGGAGGAGTTGCTACAGACACGGCGACCGTGGGGCAGTGGGAACTGCCCAAGGGAGATGTGGGTCCACTCGTAAGGGGACCGTACTGCAGAAAATACACACAGGGGGAAGTCCACGTAGGAGCCCTGACCTGTGGAGCACCTATTCCAGTGCAGGGTAGATCTGAGTATCCGCAGAGGATTGGGTCGGCAAATTCCTCCACTGAATTGCGGACCCAGAGGGCTAGGGAGGAGTCATCCAGGGAGCCGAGTGAGTGGGATCACCTGGGAGAAAAAGCACACGGTTTTACCTCAACCGAGGGAAAGAGCGCTAGGTGCAAGCGATCCACTCGGTCAGTCCGTCAGCATGTTACCGAGTTCTACTGGCTCGGACCTGAGAAAACATGGGACAAAACTGACTCTACCCTGAGATTGTAAAATCTCGCAAAGTTATTAGTTGTTGCCCAACCCGCTGCTCTGCATATGTCTGCCAGGCAGGTGCCTCTGGCCAGTGCCAATTAGGACGCAACACTCCTTGTTGAGTGTGCTCGGACCCGCAGGGGGGTGGGGGGGGGCACGGCCTGGGTGCAATAGGCCAGTGAAATGGCGTCCACCACCCAGTGGGAGAGCCTCTGTTTGGAGACAGCGTTCCCTTTCCGCTGTCAACCAAAGCAGACAAAGAGCTGCTCGGAACAACTAAAGCTCTGCGTGTGGTCCAAGTAGGTACGCAAATCACCTCCTCCCGGGGCAGCGCTTGCAGGTTCACTACCTGGTCTCTGAAGGCCGTGGTAGGAACCTTGGGCACGTAGCCTGGCCGCGGTCTTAGGATCACATGTGTGTCTGAGGTACCGAACTCCAGGCAAGTGTCGCTGACAGAGAACGCTTGTAGGTCCCCGACCCTCTTGATGGAGGCGAGCGCAATCAACAGGGCCGTTTTTAGGGAGAGTCATTACAGAACGCGTCGGGACACATGCTGCAAGGGGACTCCTGCCCGCAGAAATCAGAGATCTGTCCAGGGTTTTATTTTTGGCTGCAGGCGGAGGTGACCATCACAAGGTGCGTGCCGCGGCGGGACTCGAGTCTGGAGCCAGTGCTGAAGTGGTTTCATGTGCATCAACCCCAGCGGCGTGACCACTGCGGAGGACATCATATGCCCCAGGAGCCTCTGGAAAAGTTTTACAGGGACCGCAGTGCCTTGCCTGAAGGCGGCGAGGCATTCCAGCACTGACTGCGTACGCTTGTTGGTGAGGCGCTCTGACATTGAGACTAAGTCTAACTCCATGTCGAGAAAAGAGATGCTCTAAACCGGGGCGAGCTTGCTCTTTTCCCAGTTGACCTGAAGCCCTAAGCGGCTGAGGTGCCCGAGCACCTGGTCCCTGTAGGCGCATAGTAACTCTCGGGAGTGGGCCAGTTGAGTATGCGGATGCCGGCTTCTCAGAATGGGGCAAGGGCTGCCTCTGTGACCTTCGTAAAGACGCAAGGGGACAGAATGGGAGGACCCTTGTACTGATACGCCTGGCCGTCAAACGCGAACCATAGAAAGGGTTGATGTCGAGGCAATATTGAGACGTGGAAGTATGCGTCCTTCAGGTCTACCGCTGCGAACCAATCTAGATGCCAGACGCAAGTTAAGATTTTTTTTGCGTGAGTATTTTGAACGGGAGTTTGAATATACTCCAAAGCCCGGTTGAAAACTCACAAGTCCAAGATCGGTCGTAAGCCGCCGCCTTTCTTTGGTACGATGAAGTAAGGGTTGGGGTACAGGCTCTATCTGCGTCTTTGCAAACTGAATTGTGTAACCGAGTCAGATGGTCTTGGCCAGCCAGCGTGACGGGTTGGGAAGTGAAAGCCACGCATCCAAGCTCCGTGCTAGGGGCACTAACGTTGATTTTTAGGGGCACTAATGATTTTTGACGTACCTGGCGGGGCTTCACGTCGGGATGCAAAGGTTTATCCCGAGGCTCTGGTGCTGAGAAAAGACTCGAAGCGCTTACCTTGCTCCGCACATGCGGCAGGAGGCGGGTTTGTGACTAAGGAGGAGGTCTGGTGGAGGCATTCTCTAGTCTCGTCAGAACCGGCCGGCCGGGGAACTGTCGTGGGGCTGAAGGCGGGGGGTCCCCATCCAGCATGCCAGGACTGTTGAGGTGTGGCGGCAGAGTGCCGTGAGAACGGCTTTTGTGGGCCAGGTGACCCAGAGACAAAGGAAATAACTCTTTTATTGAAATGGCAAATTAAATAAATTCAAACAAGGATTCTCCTCCCGGCCCTCCACCGGGGGACGGAGTGGTCTGCTTACCAGCTCCGGAGCGAACATCTTGGTCTCTGGGCCGATCGTCTCAGGAGCGCCTGGGAGCCTTCCGGGTCCTCGAGGGGGTCTGTGTGACGGGGGGCGTGTGCTTTAAGATGGGCGCTCGACGCAGGGGCTGAGAGCTGGGCCCGGGTTGAGGCGGAGCTGCGAGTTTCTTAGACGCAGGATGACACCCTCGGCGAGCAGACGGGGCTTGGCCCGTGGCGGCAGGTTTGCGGCGGGGCAGGATGTGTGAAATGGCCTCTGTCTGCTTTTTCCCTATGGAGAACTGCTGGGCAAAGTCCTCGACGGTGTCGCCGAAGAGGCCGAACTGGGAGACAGGGGTGTCGAGGAAGCGTGTCTTGTCCGTCTCGCGCATCTCGACCAAGTTCAGCCACAGATGATGTTCCTGAATCAAAAGTGTGGCCATCGCCTGCCCGAGTGACTGTGCTGTGGCCTTTGTAGCCCCGAGGGCGAGGGCGGTCGCTGAGTGCAGTTCCTGCAGCACGTCGGGATCAGGACTACCCACCTGCAGATCTTTGTGTGCCTTGGCCTGGTGGACTTGCAGGAGCACCATGGCATGCAGGGCGGAAACAGCCTGTCCGGTGGCACTGTAGGCATATAGAAAACAAAGCTAGGATTTTGTAGGATATTTTGCATTGTGACATTATTTTATAGCAGTGAAGCTCGTAATTTAACTGTAATTCAAAACTTGTAATTTCATTATATATTATTTCCATTGTTCTGCACATTTGCAAATTACAGTTGTAAGTATGACATGGAAGTATTTGTTTCACTGATTTTAAATTAGGCTTATGTATAAAAAAAACTAAAAGGGGTGTCTGGACAGCACACAGTGTAATACAGGATGATTTTATGCAGTAATGAGGGTGACATTTTTAGTATTATGGTAATGCAAATTTGGGTGTTCTTGATCCATATTTAATCCAAAAAGCACATTACATCACACTACGAGCATCTAAGTCAGAGGTCTTGAATCTGATTCCTCGGTCTCCACCTACACAGTATTTTTGTCTTATTTTATGGTAAAAATATCAAAATTTCCTTAAAACAAGACAAAATACTTGAAATACTAGAATTACAAAAGAAATTAAGTCTTGTTTTCAGAGAAATGTTACAAAATTAAGTGGGGTTTATGCTTAAAACTAAAATAATATTTGATTATGAGGTATGAAAAATAAACTTTTCTCTTTGAATCAAATTTTTTTCATACCCTATTGGCAAATAGTTTTTCTTGTAATAAGCATAAATGTTAGTAAACATCTTCAAACAAGACTTGAACCACACAACAAAAATAGTTTTTGTCTTGTTTTCCAGTAAAATTATCAAATCCGTAAGACATGATATATTTAATAATGTAAAAATAAAAAATAAAATTTCAGAGATTTCTAACAAAATCTAACACAATTTTATGCTTAAAACAAGAAAAATCATTTGCCATTGGGGTAAGAAAAATAAAACTGAATTAAAAGGGAAAACTAATTTATTTTTCCTTACCCCATTGTTAAAGCATTAACTAAATTTGTAAGATTTATCTTAGACTTAATATTGTATGTAATTTTGCTTCTCTATTATGTGTTTCCTGTTTTAAGGATGTTTAGATATTTTTACTGAAAAACAAGACAAAAAAGTGAGTAAGAATGTTGTTCTTTTTGCAGTGTGGATGCATCCTCACTGTTTCCTCACTCTGTTTGCTGTCTGTTCTTTCACTCTGTTATTCTGTTCTTTTTCTATTCTACTCTTTCTCTATTTCTTCTCTATCTGTCCATCACTATCCATCCATCAACATGCTCTAATATCACATTTCCCTCAGAACAGTCCAAAGTGAACTGAAAAGTTATCCATCTCAGGGCTGTTCCTCCCACTCCTCTTTCATTATTGGCAAATAAAAATAGAGATTCAGATAGATATCGCACACATCATCATATCTAATCCTGTCGCTTGCTTTGAATTCCTGTTATTCCTTTCTCTCTTTCACACTTTTTGAGAATTATATGTTTCTTTCCCACAGGGAATGCCATTAATTGGCAGTGTGAATTCTGAACAGCCGTAATATAATAATTAATTGAGTTTATTTCCACCCTCTCACCCCATAGCTCCTGGTTTATCAGTTTCACATTTTTAATTAGCAATAGCAGAAAATTGGAATCATAATAGTGGAAAGAGAGCTTGATGAATCTGATAATTATCTGGTACTGTGGTCTGCACTACACTATTAAATGCTAACCCTAGTATGTGAGAACTAGATAGTTGTTTATCACAAAAATGTGCTTATCATTCATGTGTTAAATGCTATATGGCCTTTGGCCCTTTCCCCCACACTTAGTAATTGTCAACTGCTGGGCTGTAGTTTATAATATGCCAAATCATTGTTCCTATCACTTGAATCTTTAAAATGGGGTATTACTGAAGAATTCCCATCCAGTAATTGGTAGATTTGAAACTTGGTTATTTCTGTTTATTATACGTCATCATTCTTCTCTATATCTTCAGGCTCAGTGGTGCCTCACCTTTCCTGGGTGAAAATAAGCAGGAGACACTTGCCAATGTGTCAGCTGTGGACTATGAGTTTGATGAGGAATACTTCAGCAACACTAGTGCTCTAGCCAAAGACTTCATTGCAAGGCTTCTGATCAAAGATCCAAAGTAAGAGCCACTGAAATAGTTTGTGAAGCAAACTGGCATTTCTGTTTTGTTTTTTTATTTTGATTTTTACTTTTTTTGGCTTTTTGCCACTTTTATTAATAGGACATTTCAGAGGTAACCAGACATTAAATGGAGAAGAGCGGGAATGGGATTCCCTGGATTTGAACATAAGTGCCCCCACGCTACATGTCCGAAGGTGTTTACTACTCATATGAGTAGTGTAAAGTGAGATTAAAAAATGGCAACCCGACTGGGATTATGAATGCCAATAATACTTCAGAATTGTTTTTATTATAAAAATGAATAATAATGCCTGATTAGTTATGGTCTAGAACAGGGGTGCCCACACTTTTTTTGTGTGATGATCTACTTTTAAATGACTCATTTAATGAGTTCATTAAATTTCAACTCAATAAGATCTACCAACTAAAAAAAACACAGTTTCATTTAAAATAAGAAAATGCTTGTTGGGACTACTGCATGTATCCCTACATGGAATTCATCTTCTAATTAATAAAAAATATATATAATAATTTTCAATGTTGATATCATTCAGTTTTAAAACTAAACCCAAAACACCTACAGCACAATAGATTACAATAGCCAGAACATTTACCTTATTCTGATGACTTGAATGGAATCAGACAGTTTTGCCTAATCAGGGCAGTAGCATTGCAATTTCGCGCTCTGTTCTCAGAAGTCCTTGGAAGGCGCGTATGCGCAAACCTAGTTGTCATGGCAACAGAATGAACAAAACCTCGCCTGGTCAATATTTACTCGTCAAGTGCAAGTCAGACAGAAACTAAAAGGAAAGACATTATATTTATTTTTATTACAATTTAACGAAAGTTCATTTAAATTTTGTGCGATCTACCAGCATTGCCTTTGTGATCGACTAGTAGATCGCGATCGACGTATTGAGCACCCCTGTTCTAGAACATTATCCACAAATCAAATTACCCATAACTGATTAAGGAAGAAGATTGTCAACAAACAGGAACAGGTGCTTTGCAGTGGACAGTAGTTATTCCTGTTTTGGTTCTATATTGGTCTACTAAATTGTGTCACTTTTCTAGTTGATTGTTCTTATTTAGTTACTTATTTACACCGTGCATTGACCTCACACAGTTCTTTTTCTTTTTAAATGAGAACTAAAACTAGTTTCATGGAAGTCATTTACTCCTTTCGGTACTTCAAAAAAAAAAATAATAATTTCCACAGCATAAATTCTGTTTAAGTCAGAACATTGTAAAGAATGCTGAAATGCAACATTCCATCGAGCACAATCTCTCCATTCCTTCTATGTTCTGCAACAAACCCTGTGAGAAGCATCCTTTGATTTGTATATTGAATGCGTTATCGCTTTCCATTCTTCCATTCTTAGCACATTCTTTCTTGTCGAATGTGCTAATTTGTAGCAACTTATTGTTTGATTGAAATGTTGAAAACAAATCAAGCGGACGAGACATGATCAGAGGCTATTGTTTATTACTCATTCTAAATAAAATTTTATATTTGTTATTTTTCACAGAAAAAGAATGACAATCCTGGACAGTCTTCAACACCCCTGGATCAAGGTTTGTCCAACAACCACAGCATATATGAATCCATTATAAACCAGCATTTATTTCCTTATGATTAAGATGAATATTTTGTCTTTTTTTTTTTTTATTTTTAAGCCAAAGGACACGCAACAGGCACTGAGCCGTAAGGAGTCTGCTGTGAACATGGAGAAATTTAAGAAGTTTGCTGCACGAAGGAAGTGGAAGGTGATTTTTTTTGTGCTCTTTTCTGTTTTTAATACTATACTCAATATTTAGAGAGCAAACATCATGTTTCATTATGATCATTATCACTATTTGAATTATGAGCCGTGCTAATACTCAAAAGTGTTTTCTGACAATCAGCATTATGTGCCAGGCCAAGAATAAGTCACGCTATCTCCACACACTATTGAAAGCTTACAAAACAAACCCTCGCAGCCATGGAAAAATAAAGAACCATACACACGGTTACAATGCCCTCAAGGGCAGAATTAGGTAAATTTTGTGAAAACAAAAAGTTGACATGTCATTTGAAATATTATTTCATCTACTTGACAAGATTTGCTGTGTTTGAAGCTTCAAACAACAATGCCTTTTGTACGATCTACAGAAGGTTTTACAAATGGCCTCTTTCACTAAGATAGTTTGTTTTATGTCTCTTTCTCAGCAATCGGTACGTCTCATCTCTCTGTGTAACCGGCTCTCCCGCTCATTCCTGTCGAGGAGCAACATAAGTGTGGCACGCAGTGATGACACACTGGTAAGAGGTTACAATTCACCATTCAGGAAACTTGTTAATATTATATTCCTGTAAAGAGACATGTTGAATGTTTTTTTTTCATAACTTGAAGGAAATACCAAGTGAAATCATCTGGAAATTGACAGTTAATGCAGAAACCAAACACAAAAGGATTACTTAATTGAATGTGAGAAAATGTATTTTATTAAAAAAGAAATTGAATCCACATCTGTCCTTTTTCATCTGAATACATGTCTCAGTGTTTCCTGCACTACTATTCAGCAGGGGTGCTCCGTCAAAAAAAAAAAATGCTTTGTGTGCAACCAGAACTGCTCAGCTGCAGGGTGAAGAGAAACACTTAAACAGCTATTACATCTCTCATCTGTGTTGAGCTACATCTGACCTATACAGGTTTATTCTTTGCCATGTGACTCAGTCAGTTTGATTAAATATGTAATATACATAAACAATAACAATATAGTAATATTAATACTATAATATTACTAATATACATAAGAGGAATATATTATTACTATCAATCAATCAATGTTTATTTATATAGCACATTTAAAAGCAACCGAAGTTGACCAAAGTACTGCACAATAAGCAAAAAGACAACTATCAAGACATGTAATAACAATAAACAATAAACTTACAAAGATAATAAGAGAAATGGTCAATGAATGGTAAAAGCCAAGGAAAATAGATACGTTTTAAGGTTATTTTTTAAAGACGAGAAAGTAGAGGCTGTTCTAATATGTGCCGGAAGACTGTTCCATAGCTTAGGTCCAGCAACAGCAAAGGCACGATCACCACTATTCTTAAGTTTAGACCTGGGAACACAAAGCAAATCAGATTCACCAGATATAAGAGATCTCGATGAGGTGTACAAGTACTGGGGCGCCAGGTTATGGAGAGATTTAAATACAAATAATAACATTTTAAAATCTATTCTAAATTTAACAGGAAGCCAGTGCAATGAAATCGAGACTGGTGTAATGTGCTCAAATTTGCATTTCCCCTCGAGGAGCCTAGCCGCAGCGTTTTGAACAAGCTGAGGGCGTGAAATAGATGAATGAGGGGCACCAATGTAAAGTGAGTTACAGTAATCCAGGCGAGAAGTAACAAAAGCATGCATCACTGTTTCAAACTTGCTTAATGAAAAGAGTGGCTTAAAATTAGTTAACAAACGAAGATGATAAAAACATGATTTTACCACAGCGCTTATCTGCTTATCAAATTTAAGTTTGCTGTCAAACAGAACACCCAAGTTCCTAGCGCACATGTTTCTATAAAGTGAGAGAGAGTCCAAGTCAAAATCACATGCACTGTTGTTATTGGAGCCAAACAGGATGATTTCAGTTTTACTCTCATTGAGCTTTAAAAAGTTATTTGTGAGCCATAATTTAAGTTCATCTAAATAGTCTAATATGGGCTGTAAAGCATGTTTGTTGTCACGCTTTAAAGGGAGATACATTTGGGTGTCATCGGCATAGATATGAAAGGACAGTCCATATCTGTTAAATATGGAGCCCAGAGGAAGCATATACAGAGAAAACAATACAGGGCCAAGAACTGAGCCCTGTGGAATGCCACAACTTATAATCCGTTGTAATCAGAGGAAGAATGATGTCCAAGATGGACAGCAAATCTCCTATTAGTAAGATATGAACGAAACCACTGCAACACTGTGCCCCGAAGGCCCACACATGACTCCAGTTGAGAAAGAAGAATATTGTGATCAACCAAATCAAAGGCAGAGCTAAGATCTAACAGGACCAGAGCCATTGATTATCAATATAGCTTTATATACATATTATATAAGCAAGGTTCTCTCATTAGTTCTCTCATTTGTTAACATTTTTATGCATACATTTTTATGTAACTGTTGAGAATTTACTTGTATTCTAAAAGTGATCATTCATCAAAAATGAAAATTTTGTCATCATTTACTATCCTTCATGTTGCAAACCTGAATGACTTTCTTCCATGGAACTCAAAAGGAGATATTAGGGAGAATTTTAGTTTCAGTCACTATTCACTTTTATTGTATGGAAATAAGATGCAGTGACAGTCAATGGTGACAAACATACTGCTTAACATCTCATGTGTAATGTGAGGTCGACTTACCAAGTGCCGCTAGATTTTAAAATTGTATTTTTTTTATTACATTATTTCTGGTTATATCAGATATTCCATCTTTTCTTCATGCCAATAGTGTTTAACACTGCTTAACACGTGGTGCATTATTGCATTAAGGGCCGTTAACAGGTGTTGTGCTCGTGATGGAGCATTAGTGGAGGGCTCTTGGAGCGAGAGAAAACAATGACACGCTCCTCGCTCCAGGCAAAATCATACCGCTCCACCGCTTCCACTCTTCCACGCTCTGCTCACATACTCTGGTCTACACTGACTGCAAAACTTCTGTGCAACATGACACAATTGCAGCCAATCAGAATGTATTTTATGTTTAATGTACAGTTATGAGGAGCGGGATTTGGGAGCAATGAGGTTTCTCATTAGGTGTGGCTACCCAGTGCAACACCGCAGATATAGAAGCCAATTTATTGTCAAAATGTCATGCTTGATGTTATTGCTTCTCACTATAATTGTGACTGGTTATGTTTTGTTTGTTTTTTTGGTTTAACACAGTAAGATGCATGACTGCTGATTGCAGTGAAATGTAATATTGTAACTTGAAGCCATGAAGTCGTCAGATGACTTATCCAAACTAATACCATCACACATTCATTGACATTGACAACAGTCATGTGGTGTTTTGCATGAGCTTTCTTTATACCATCCGTTTATTTGCTTTGAGATGTGTGATAAGCCTGAGCTAAAAGTCTGTATAAATTATCTAAAGTTTACAACCGACTTTCTTGCTCTTCTATATAAATTGGGTAATACTTTACAATAAGGGTCTATTTGCTAACATTGGTTAACAACATTAGTTAACATTAACTAACAATGAACAATACTTACTAAGCATTTTTTAATCTTAGTTAATGTTAATTAAAACATATGGTATACTGATACATTTTTTAAATCAAAAGTTGTATTAGTTAACATTAGTTAATGCACTATGAACTGACATTGAACAATTGTAGTTTCCTTCACTAACATTAACTAAGATTAATAAATGCTGTAGAAAATATATTGTTAATTGTTTGTTCATGATACCAAATGCATTAACTAATGTTAACGAATGGAACCTTATTGTAAAGTGTTACCATCGTTTGTAATAAATCTGTCATATTGCCATCCAATTTTTAACCTCCAATATCTATTATTAATATTATATGTATTACTTTTGTATTATAACCTTAAAATATGCACCCACCGAGCACTTTATTATGAACACTATGGTCCTAATAAAGTGCCCAATGTGGTCTTCTGCTGTTGTAGCCCATCCGCCTCAAGGTTTGACATGCATTCTGAGATGCTATTTTGCTCACTACAATTGTACAGAGAGTTACCGTAGCCTTTCTATCAGATCAAACCAGTCTGGCCATTCTCTGTCGACCTCTCTCATCAACAAGGCATTTCCGTCCACAGAACTGCTGCTCACTGGATGTTTTTTTGGTTTTTGGCACCATTCCAAGTGAAGTCTAGAGACTGTTGTGCATGAAAATCCCAGGAGATCAGCAGTTACAGAAATACTCAAACTGCCCATCTGGCACCAACAATCATGCCACAGTTGAAATAAAATTGAAAAATCTCCATTCCGATGGTTGATGTGAATATGAACTGCTCCTGACCCGTATCTGGATGATTTTATGTATTGCAGTGCTGCCACATGATTGGCTGATTAGATAATCGCATGAATTAGTAGGTGTACCTAATAAAGTGCTCGGTGAGTGTACTTAACCGTAAAATGTTACTTTTAAGAGACAAAATGCTGCGTACAATGATATTACTATTAAATACTATCACTATATGACATTACCACCCCAATATGTTATTTCTGAGGAATAGATTTCTAGAGGGAGAAATATAATTGGTAAGGAGATAGATGTATAGATAAATATTTTGTCTTTGACTCATTTAAATTTACAAACAAGGACAGAAATCTAAAGATCACATAAAATCATAAAGGAGTATCGCAGTCTATGAGTTACTGCCTAACATCGTTTTCGTCAGAAGCCTTTGGCTGTTTTTTGCCTAGTGTGTGTAATGTGTGTTAGAGCGTGTATTGATTGTATTTGGATACACTCGTCCATCTATCTTGTTTTTTTTTTTTTGTTTTTTTTTTCAAAATACTCCTTCACTAAGTAAAGGAATGCAGCTCATCCTGCATGGCTGCACACATAGACCTTCTCTTCCTATTCCCATCAGCCAGCCTATTTCTACCAGCCAGTCATTTTCCCCTCCAGCCATGTTTTTAAGTGTTCAGACCAGTGTGTCAGAACTGTCAGATGCTGTTTGGAGGTGATTGGGTCACATGACAGACTAACCCGCGGTAAAGTGAAGGCGCTGTCTGCGCTCCGCCCTTTGTTTGAATTATTCAATAGGATTACGACTTCACGCTGTGGATTTGCTGATAAGACTCGCTGTAGTACTACTGAGCGTAAAAGGATTTGTTCAAACTGTGACTGTCAAAAGAGGCTTGCTGTTGTTTTTCCTCTCCAAGCTTGTTGTCTAATATCCTTAATACTGTCTTGTGGGTTAAGTTGTGTCACCCTAGCCAATTGCTGATAATTGTCAGATTTATTTATATTTATCATCATATGAACTTTATCTTCATTAAAAGTTTGATTTTTATTTTATTTTTAAATGCTTCAGTATTTCTTCACGTTAAGCTGGGATAGGGGAAAGTAATCCATATATAGATTGACTTCCAAAATAATGTATTCACATTGCTCTGCACCTGTTGCCCTGTGGTGTGTTTGAAACATTGCTATGTTTGTTGATGTGAACATTTCAACTCCTTGCTCAACCACTGGGGTGAGTTTGGGGGGGACTACATGTCATAATACTTTGGGTCAAATGTAAGATGGCCTCAAACCTTTCAAACTGAAATATGTAAAATGTGCACTTGTAGAATGTGTTTAAGTTTACAACGTTTCATTTCTCAACAGGACGAGGAAGACTCATTTGTGATGAAGGCTATTATCCACGCAATCAACGACGAAAATGTTCCAGGCCTGAAACACCTGCTTGGCTCCCTGACCAGTTATGATATCAACCAACCTAACAAGGTGAGTTAGACAAAGCAATAGACAGAGAGACTTACAGAGATGTGATACAGGCAAGGTAAAAGCCAGAAAGTGTGACAGCTGAGCTTATAAACTTGGTGTCTTAGGAACTAATAAGGTGTCCTGAATGACATTCCTAGTGACTGGTGACTTGGACTCAGTCCAGGTGAGAAGTAGCCACGCTGAGCTCGATTGAGCTGATAAGTGTTTCAATGTCACTGTTGATCCATAACGTCTGAATGCACTAGTATGCATTGTCGTTTTCAGCACCTGACACTGATATGTGAAGTGTGTCTAAGAGTCTTCGGGCTGTCTACAATGCAAAATAATGTATTTTTTTTTTTTTTTTTCCTAAATATCCTTAATACAATATAAATTTACTTTAGAAGTGAAATATCACAAGAATTTAGTTGAACGGTTTTCCCAAAAATGAAAATTCTGCCATCATTTACTCACACTCCTGTTATTCCAAATCCGTATGACTTTATTTTTGATGCGGAACGCAACTGGAAAATGTTTAATTAATATCCCTGTCTGGCTATTCAATGCCAGTTGACTAACAGTGACTAATTTCAAAGCTTAAAAAACTATCCAAAAATATTCTAAAAAGTAGTTCATAGTCATACATCATATTCTAAGTCTTCATAAGACTTCTGAAAGTGTACATTGCATGCTCATGAACGCTATGAGAGAGGCTTATTCACAGTATCTTGCATGATCACACGAGAAATTGCTTTTAATGCTGTTTTTCCATTTGTGTAATAATTTTTCCATTTATACATAAGAAAGAAAGTCATAAAGATTTGAAATGGCATAAGGGTGAGTAAATTTTTATTACGACATAAGAGAAAACATCTTAATTGCAATTAATTTTTCTTACCCCATGGGCACATATATATACATATATAATATTAATTTTTTTTTTTTTTTTTCACATAAATCTTAACCATTTTTGTTTGGTTTTACTTAAACAAGAAACTACTATTTCTCAGTGGGGTTTAAACACAACTTAATTTAAGATACCTTCTCTGACAACAATTCTTAATATCATATATAATGTTGCTTATCATGTAAATCTTGTAAGGATGTTTTGATATTTCTGCTTGAAATCAAGACAAAAATACAGATCAAGAAAAAGATTAAAGTTGCAGCCACAATTAAAGTTTTGAATATAAAAAAGAAGGCTTGTGTGTTAATTACCAGTATCGTACTAATCAATTTGGAGTGTGCGTGTGCGGTGTGCGTGTGTGTGTGTGTTGATTTGAGAGACAGGAAAAGTGATTGTGCTTGTGTAGAAGGAGTGAACACAGCCATGGTTGATGGAACTGTAATCTGCTCACTAATGTGCAGAGAAAAAACACGCTTTTAATTGCATTGCTCAGAGCTGTCCAGTGCTATCTGTTTGTGTATACACAATATGAATCATTCCCATGACTCATGTATTTATTCATTCAACAGGATTTATCATCATCCTGGAGAAATTATTTTAAGTCTTTCAGCCCCAAGTATTTTTACCAACCACTGGTATCACTCTTCCCCAATTAAAACTGCTGTGCAAACAATGAGAAATTAATCGGCTGTTTTATATCGGCCTGTTCACAATTACACTAAATTATAGGCTTAATTACAACTGCTTTCCAAAGCTACAAGGAGCTATTAATGCATTTTTATATTGAATGCAATGATTGTGTGTCTTTCTGTTTGTTTGTGTCTGTGTGAATACTTCAGCATGGAACGCCTCCACTCCTGATTGCTGCAGGCTGTGGAAACGTCCAGATCATTGATGTGCTAATGAAAAAAGGGGCGGATATTCAAGTACTTGATAAGGTGTAGTATTCCATTCTCTGAAATTATTTATGTAAAACAAATTAAAACATTGTTTTCTCTTCAAAATGTCCTATTGCCAGATATGGAACAGTATTTCATTGTCTTTCAGTTCATTTTTCGTCTTTCAGTTAAATTGCTAATTTAATTATATAAAATGTTTCCCATTAAGATGATTGTGTCTTCAAGTCACAATGTGTTTAAGGTAGATTATTTTATTTATTTATTTTTGTTAGTGCTTTTTATTTTGTATCAAATAATAGCTACATTGACCTAACATAGTAAAGAGGAGACATCCATGGTCTTGTCTGGTTATGGTCTTGCTATTTTAAATGCCACGATTAAACTACAGAAGACTTTATTAAATATGCAGAAGGGCAAGTGCACAGTAAAATGAAGGGCTTTAAAGCCTTAAATTATGGACAAGCTATCAAATTTCCTCATGTGTAAAATCTGTTCAATTCTATTGCTGTCAAATATTACAAAAAAATAAATAATTTTTAAAAATAAAGAATATTAAGAAAAAGAAGATATGACTACAATCATTAAAAGCATGATAAAATGAAAACAATATATGTTAAGGATAAGAAACAAATATTTTTATTAGAAGTTAACTCCCAAATCAGTAAAGTTGTCTACTCATGGATATAATCAGAATATTCAGACAAGCCCCATAGAAAATAAGGTGTTAGTAATGTTATTTTGACATCCTGTAGGACTAAGAAGCTGAATTCAAAAGGTTTCATATGCTAAGATGATAAATAAATAGCTATTATATCCTATATAATCATAAAATCAAAGGAAGTCATTGTTAACTATTAAGTAGTTTTAAGTGTATAATCAGCCAATTTCACTCATGTGAATGACTGTGTATATTAGCTAACCATTAAATAGTAGTTTTAAATGTAAATGGGACATGAAAATCATTAGAGATAATATGCAAATCAGCTGTAAATCCACAACTATGTAACCTTTAGTAAAACACACAGTTCTCTTCCTCAGACTGGAGCCAACGCTATCTACTACGGCGCCCGACATGGCCACGTGGAGACCTTGAGATTCTTGCATGAAAAGAAGTGCCCTCTGGACATCCAAGATAAGGTGTCTCTCTCTCTCTCTCTCTCTCTCTCTCTCTCTCTCTCTCTCTCTCTCTCTCTCTCTCTCTCTCTCTCTCTCTCTCTCTCTCTCTCTCAACAATCACAACCCCAGGGAAAGGACAGATTTGATTCTTCAAAGGCTTTCCCTGTCTGAAACCTTTTCTCCAGAAAACCTTTCCTGTCGAGTTCACACGCCTCTCTACTTCCAATTGGTAATTTGCAGTTGCTATGGTTACTCACTGGCCTGAGATTTGCCATCATATGAAATAATTGTTGACTGTTTGTTGACTGCCTCACTAGTCAGTGAAGTGTGCTCAGTCAAGCGAAATTGCTGGGTAAAGTGTTGAGTTGGTCAGGAGTGCCATACAGAATCACACTTTGAGTGTTCGCAACCTCATTATGGGTGTAAATTGAGTTCTTGAAATGGTCTTCACAGGCTGAACTGCTGCTAGGAGGAGCATGTTACCGATCAAAGGTTATTGTGGTAAGATATAGAGCACCCGAGAAGGATATAGCAGCAGACAAAACTCCAAAAAGTGCTCCAAACCGCCAGCAAAGAATACAAATAAAACAACATACAAGTATTTCATGGATACTTACAATAAAGAAAACTGGATGTGGGTGGCTTTGTTACAGATGTAAGAAAATAAATCAAAACCTACAAAAATACCAAGAAATACAAATATGCACCAAATATATAGGATATTCTAGGATGTTATTTTCAGAGCAAAATAAAAGCATAGTAGACAACATGTTCAATGTAAAAGGTCTTTGCAATGTTGCTCTCTTTAGATAATTGGTGACCAATTTTGTCAGGTTCAAATGGACATTGCATTTTTTGCTATCTGTTCAGATCATCAAAGTTTAATCATGTTAATTAAATGCTTGCTCAACATGGAAATATGGGGAGGCATCTGCATGTAATGCATAATGTGAGTAACATTTTATATTCTGTTCTAGTCTGGAGAAACTGCTCTGCATGTGGCAGCTCGCTATGGTAACGTGGATGTTGTCCAATATCTTTGCAGCATCCATGCCAACCCTGACCTACTAGACCGGGTATGTATCTCACACACACACTCCCCCATTGATCTACGCCACAGTGACCAGCTTTTGTGTGAGCCGTTTTTTTGTAAGTTAATGTAAAGGAATAGTTCACCCAAAAATGAAAATTCTCTCATCATTTACTCACCCTCATCCCATATCAGATGTGCATGACTTTCTTTCTACAGTAGAACACAAAGATATTTAGAAGAATATCACAACTCTGTAGGTCCATACAATGCAAATGGATGGTGGTCAGTGCTTTAAAGCTCCAAAAAGCACAGACATATGATCACTTTGTGTGAGAAACAGATCAATATTAAGTCATTTTCACTATAATAGTTTTTTCCAGCTGCTCTCTAATTTGCATCTATGAGCGGAATCAGTTCACAAAGCCTCTTTGCGGTGTGAGCACGTTAGCATGTTTACTTGAGTACTGATGCAGCACAACTGGAAGTGCAGCTCGATTTGTTTTCAAGAGAACGCTGTTGGCAAGCTTCATTGGTTTTGCTTTCATGTTATCATGCCAGCACGCTTACAGCAGTCATGAGGCTGCATGAACTGGGTTCTCATATGAACGTGCATTGGAGAGCGATCGGAAATAAACTATTATGGTCATATGGATTATGTTTTACTATGACTGTCTGTAATTTTTGGAGCTTTAAAGTGCTGATTACCATCCATATACATTGTGTAGACCTACAGAGCTGAGATATTCTTCTAAAAATCTTAGTTTTTTGTTCTGCTGAAATAAGAAAGTCATACACCTCTAGGATGGCATGAGGGTGAGAAAATAATGAGAGATTTAAAAATTTTGGGTGAATTATCCCTTTAATTAACTGTGTCCGACTTCGCATACTGTCAGAGGATGTACTGCATTTGATGAAGAATGCACTTAACAGCTGTTAATAAAGTACGTCCTTTAGGTATGCAGGTGAGTAGTATGGATACATTCCCAGATATACTTCAGCAGGGAATGTGGGCATTGTCCCATGACCTGAATATATGAAGCAGTAACAACAATCACAAAAATACATTCTTTATAAAACAAATAAATAAAAAAAAAGCCTAAAGTGAGGAGGCACTTACAATGGAAGTGAATAGGGGCCAAACTCTTAATTGTAAAATACCTACTGTTTCAAAAGTATAACCACAAGACATAAGCAATATGCATGTGTGACGAGGAGGAGGGCATGGCCGGGCCGTGATAATGCATGGCTGATGCTGAATCAGCTGATCAGTTGGAGAGTGAGTTAAAGGGGAGCTGGAGGCGAGAGAGAGAGAGAGAGAGAGAGAGAGAGAGAGAGAGAGAGATGCATGCAGCCGTGTTACATGTGTGTCTGTGTTTGTTTGTTTGTTTATTTGTTGTTAGTTTTAGTTGAGTTTCTTATTAAACTTTGTTTACTGTTCAGCCGATTCCCGCCTCCTCCTTGCCCATTCTTTATCTGTTACATGACAGAAATGATCTTAAAACGACGTAAAACACATAGACGTGCACACACACACACAGCAGCCACGTGTCTCTCTCTCTCTCTCTCTCTCTCTCTCTCGAACTGGCGCCTCCGGCTCCCCTTTATCTTGCTCTCCCGCTGATCAGCTGATTCAGCGGCAGTTGTTCAATGCCCAGGCCACGCCCTCCTCCTCATCACAGCGTGTTAACATGAATTTAGTGTGATAAATTATGTCCAATTATATAACTTTGTTGCCATATAAAGCTGTAAAAACCCTAAAATGAACATAAAAATTACGTTTTAAACAAGTTTACAGCTCAAATAATATACAAGGTTCAACAGAAGAATTAATTTGTGCTGTTATAAACCTCAATTATTGCTTTTTAAAAGAAAAGATGCGATGTGCCAAAAAATATTTTTGTCATAATCAACATTATGCCACAAATGCTGTCGATTGAGCTAAACTCGTATTTAACCCGGAATTTTCCATTTAAACATCATCTTTTAAATAAGTACTTCTTGGATTCACAAATAATGTCCTTTATTTTGCAATTTTCAAATTGCAAGAAACAAAAAAAAAATTACCAGGGAAATTTCTTAACCTTAGATACTTTTGTTATCAGTGGAATATGTGAACATAATAAATTGATTTGCAAGTGCTGACATGAGAACAGCACAGCCAGTGGCTGAAAACTAATCATGATCCTTCCTCACTTCATTTCTCCACCTCTATCAGATCTCAGCAGTAACTTTGATAAGCACACCGTCCCATTCCTTTTAGAAAAATTACTTACTGAGGCATCCAGTGATTCATAGACTGTACAGCAATTTAATGTGAACTTGAAGCAGCATTTCAGAGAACTGCAATTGATAATTGTGTGAGTGCATGCTTGTGTGCACTCACAGTTAAATAATTAGATCAATAATAAATAGCTTACATAACAAAATAATTATGCGCTATTAAAGACTCATTTTAAAGTTGTTGCTTTTGCCATTATAAACGTATTAGTTTACCGTCCCGCTTTTATAATAAACTCCCATTTATTATAAATAATCTCCTGCTTCATTAAAGAAAACAAATATTTAGGTACTCTCCCAGGAGGCAGGCACAATTATAACTTTTATATTTAACATTGTTTCATTAATTGGAGGTGTCAGGTTTGCAAGTTAACTAATATCAGTTTAGCAAGGGAAATCATCTTGACTGACTTATGTTGTTGTTTTTAACTCTGTGCTCTCAAGGTTATTTTTGAGCTTTTGTTCAGAATTTCAAAGACTGTTTTCATATCTCTACAGGAGCAGGAGACACCTTTGCACTGTGCAGCCTGGCACGGATACTCTGCTGTGGCCCGAGTTCTGTGCAAGGCTGGCTGTGATGTCAACGCCCGGAACCGTGAGGGTGAGAGCCCATTGCTCACAGCATCTGCCCGCGGTTTCAAGGACATTGTGGAGTGTCTGCTTGAGCACGGGGCAGACATGGACTCCATTAATAAAGTAAATGCTGACACTTAAATTGCTATGTTGTAAAATATTGATCATTTATACAGTATGTGGGGCAATGGTATGGTCTGTTATTGTTCATAAAGATCAGCAAGTAGATCATTGAGATTGTAAAGTAACCTGCTGTTGGTTACAAACCTTACTGAATATGATTTCATCCTGTGAAAATATGTCATTTTTGCACCACTAACACCAAATGGAATTGCAAAAAAAAAAAAGACTTCAAACAGGTTCTTGTCAAAATTATTGGTTTTGTGTGTTTGCATGTATATTTCAGGATGGTCACATTGCTCTACATCTGGCAGTGAGGAGGTGTCAGATTGAAGTGGTAAAGTGTCTGCTGAGCCATCAGTGCTATGTGGACCACCAGGATCGCCACGGTAACACGCCACTTCACATCGCTTGCAAGGATGGAAACTTGCCTGTGGTCATGCAAATCTGTTCTGCTAAAGCCAATCTAGATATCACTAACAAAGTAAGGATGAGTAACACCTTTTTAATTAGTATTTATATAGCCCTTTAATGTGTGTTTTGATTGAAGTGGGAATCACAACGTAACCGGGGATATGGTTGTGATTCAAACCTATGATATATTGCGATATTTCACTCAATGTTTCACTCTCATTCGTCGTCTTTGGATTTAAGAGATCTGTTTCCAAATCACCAAATGCCTAGTTGAATTCATATAAATGGGCCAATTACAAAACAAGGCCAGTTTATTTCCTAATATCTATGTACAATGCAAAGCCATAAGCAAAGAAGACCATAATGGCTCCTTATTCCTGAGGTCAGGTCAAAGTAGCTTGTCTTTCTATAAATTAATTGTAGTATTTATGAATACAACAATAGCCTAAACACTTTAAAAACATAATTTATTACGACACAGTTTCAATACACAAAAGTATAATAGATTTCACCTAATAGGTTAGCATAGTTTATATCATACTAGCATTTTTGTCAAAAAACCTCAGTTAATGTTGCTACTGTAAAATCTTGATCAATTTAAGTAAGGGAGAGTGATTAAGTATAAAGATCAATCTGGAAAAGATAAAAAATGTCCTATCACCATAATATTAATGTGGAAAAATGTAAATAATAATATCAATATTTGCCGTGCAAATATCGATACAATATCACTAGGAAAAATATCACAATACTTTAACATATAGATATTTATACCCACCTAAAATTTTTATCCAATCTACATAGGATTATGTTGACATAAATGTTGATTATTCGAGTATGAATAGGGATACTACACACAAAAATGGAAATTCTGTCATTATTTACTCACTCTTATGTGTTCCAGACCTGGCAGAATGTTCTTCCCCTACTTTTTTTTTTTTTTAATACAATGAAAGTGAATGGTAACTGAGACTAACATTCTGCCTAACATATCATTTTGTGTTCCACAGAAGGAAAAAAATCTTTCATGTTTGGAACAACATGGAGCTGAGGAATTAATAACACAATTTTTATTTTGGGGTGAAATATCCCTTTAAACATCCCACTAGAGAAAACACTTGCTAGCATTGCCAATCTAGATTTGTCTTCCATTCCTTCCTTAATTTCTTAAAATTTTAAATGGTATTTCCATTAGAGCTGGCAGAAGATTTGTGTTCTTATACATTAACTGAGGGACAATACAGCCAAGTACGCATTTATACAGCAGCTTTAACCAAATGCATTGCCATGTGAACCAAAGTCTCTGTATGCACAGGTAAAATTCACTGACTATAAATGTGAAGTCGGATGTGAGATGAATTTGTCTTCCATAAACAAACAGGCCTGGTTTCATTTAGAAAAGAATTAAGAATTAGCTTTCCTACTTTCTGTTTCCCATTTGTCCATGATTGGTTCAATGTGGAAGGTGTATAGCTGTTTTATCATAATTTAGTATTGATGAAAAACACCGTGTTTATTTCTTGACATGGAGAAACGGAGCATCTGAAATGTCATATGGTTTACAGTGGTGGAATAAATATATTAGGACCATGATTACATCGCAGGAAACAAACTTAATTTACTGCATGTTCATTCAAATCTAGCAAATTTCCCCATCTAACAATTTTCGGTTCCCTGAATGTTCCCAGAACAGAGCTTTATGGTACGTTTCTGGGTTTCAAGGAAATAGTGTGTTTGTTTTCGGTTGTACACAATGATTCCCCTACGTTCGCTTAACCTCTTAATTTCTAGATCATTTCTGCAACCCTGCTGCAACCTCGATAAACATGCAAGCCATTGGTAAATTCATTATTTATTATAATGAGTTATAATTATTATATAATCATTCTTATCAGCCACAACACATTTTGGACGACTGATATATCCTCTCTGCAACCCTTCTGTACTTTAACACTGAAAACTGTGCCTTCTTTTTCAGTTTCCTAAAAACTTAGAACTGTATATAATAAATATAAACATATAAACATTCAATAACCATTCAATTAACCTTACCCACGCTAAACTTACACATCATATTCTTTTCGATTTTATGAGTTAAATCTGTATCAAATCCATAACATTTAGCCTATAGTTAACCTCACATTTAGAAGTAATTCTTTATTGAGGAAAGCAATAGAATGTCTGTCAGTGAGTCTCTCCCCAAATGGACGTTAATTTTCATTTGCGCAAGAGCATGAATATTTGTGGCTGACTGAAGTGAGTGCAGATCAAATGCGCATTCAGATATAGTATAGCTATCAGAAAGCGACTTGGATAATTAGATAATAAGATAATATATTAAGGTAGGAAGTTTGTGTATATTCTTGAATGTTTTTCTCATCTGTTCATTATAATTTATATGATAGCTTACTTCACAAATTGAATTCATTGTTTTCTGTCAACCTCAAATATGAAGATAATATAATGATTAAAAAAAAGAAAAATGTGAATGAAACATAAATCCTAAAAATTACCATTAGAGGATATTCTGCATAGGTGCTTTTAAGGTTGCCACAGAAAAACCTGCCTGCAATATTCTGGGAAAGTTTGTTTAAGGTTTTAAAAATATTGCCTATAGAGAATTGGTTCCCAAACATTTACCAAACGGGAACCATATGCTAACATTAGGGGAAAGTTCTGTTCACCTTTGGCTTACTTGCTGTGGTTTTATAAGACACTATTTTATAGTAAAGCTGCTGTTTGTTTGTGAAAAGTAGGCCTATTACACAAATAAATTATTGAAAAAACAATTGTTACATATTATAAACATATTAACTGCTAAATTAATCATTGATTATAAGTTATGACTTTGGACTTTACGGTGAAGAAAATATAGAAATTGGACCTCTTACAATGTTAATTGAAACCACTGTCCTATTTTAACTTGATTAATTAGGCCTAATGAATCATAATTATACATATACAGTATATATACTGGGTGTGCGTGTGAGCGTGCATATATACACACACACACACATTTTGGTCTGCCACCCTAAAAATTTTACTGTTCCCCTCTGGCCACCCCATTAAAAAAATCCTGGAGGTGCCACTGCTTGAATAAATGTACATTTCGTATACAAGTGTATTTCTTCACTTGTTCATTCTTCTGCCAGTGCATTATAGACAGAATATACTTATATTCAAGATATACAGTATTATCTGAAAGCAAGTCTAAATATTGTATATGTTACTTCCCAGGTAAATGTATCTCATTTGAAGGACTTTTTAAAAAACATTTAATATTATATTCAACATTCTCAGATTCCACATTTATTTTCTGTAGTAGAGCTCTTAAAGTAAATGAATGTTGTTTTAAAGGAGTTCTAGATATTTATATTGGGAATACAAACCAAAACAACAAATAAAAAACGTATTCATCTTTAACTCGCAATAAACAATCGCTCTCTTATTAATAAAGCTGTGTATTGCCGATTCCTTCACGATAAGATACCTGTGACACATATATTATGATTCGTCGTGAGCCATCATGTTTGGGATGTCATCTGGGATGAGCATCACGTGATAACGTCGACTAATCATTTCAGCCCTAATGTGTAATCGAATCATCAGCATTTTTGTTCAGTGACACGATATACACGCTTCAGCAATTTTCAACTTTTCTGTCATAATTGTTTTATTTTTTCCTTTGTTTTTAGTGACCATTTGTGTTGAATCATTCTGAGAAAGTGCTTGGAAATGTTTGTGTTTTATTTGTCTGTAGTTTGGAAGAACACCTCTCCATCTGGCAGCTAGTAATGGTGGTCTGGAGGTGGTGCGTCATCTCTGCGTCGCCGGAGCCAACACTGAGGCCCTCACTAATGTAAGTTCAACAGCACATCCACAGTTCCTTCTGGGTTTTGGTATAATGAAATCATGAGTGCTAATATGAGCTGTTGCAAGGCCTCATAGGTTCCAATTATAGTCATGATGTGACACTAGAAATCAATGTGTGTTATGTCCAAGCCATGGCCCAGTATGTAGTGCTTGTGCTTATGATATAACCAGGAATGCACTCACAGAGACACAAGTTTGAATCCATCCATTGTCATGTTCCAGTCCCATTCCCTCCTCCACATATCTGTCTACTCTGTATTGTCCTTTACTGTAAAGAGAAAAACCCTATAAAAAATATCCAGGGTTCCCATGTTCATGGAAACCTAAAAATATCAAGGAATTTTTAAATTGTATCTTCCAGGCGCCTCTCTCTCTCTCTCTCTCTCTGCTCTCTCTCTCTCTCTCTCTCTCTCTCTCTCTCTCTCTCTGTCTATTTTTCACTGTTCTAAAATATTTCATCAGCTAGTGCTCTTGTGTAGAGTAAAACATTCTCGCAAGCTATGGTAATGTTCAATTCAGTGAATCGTTCTTTTGAGTCAGTTCTTTTCAATTAATTAGTTGAAACCTAAATCAGCTGAAATTATTCATTACAAAATTTTACTTAATCAAAAGGATTTAAAAGAATCTGAATCCTATTATCACAAACAATTGGAAAGGTCATTGGTCAAAAAGGATGGGAACCGAATATGTACTGATTATTAGCTTTCAGGTAATATTGCTTCAAGACAGGTTTCGTACATGTATTAATATTTCTCTCATAATCATAATACTAAGCAACATACAGAAATCTCAAGATAAAGAAAAAATCGTAGAAAATACAATAAATAATGTATTTGTGGGGCAAATGGTAGGGAGAGAAAGAGGGGAATGGGATTAGTAACTCCCTCAAGTGTATGGATGGAGTGTGCACACTAACCACTTGGCTAAGGCTGAATATACAATGAATATACATAGAATAGACAAACAAGACAAACATACTGATAATTTTTGCATTGTGTCAGTGTAGGTGCAGGTGTCAGTTTGTGTTTGCATACATCCCGTGATCCATCTAAGATTAATTATTCAATCTACTGTGTGTGTTTGTGTTGTGTTGTGTTGTGGTGTTAGTGTGTGTGTGTGTGTGGAGTGCACCCATGTGCCTCAGTCTTATGTTTTTAGAGATTTGTGTTTCTTCTGCACACATCCATTCTTTGCTGTATGTCAGATGTTGCTTCTCCTCTAAGCTGTCATTCCAGAGAAAAACAATGGCTGCTCCAGAGTGAAGCTTCGTAATGAAAATGTGCCACCAGAGAATCATTGTTTCAATTTCTGAAAGCGCTGGTGAAGGATAACATGCCTCACCAAACCCCCAGCCAACTGGGCCTAAAACAATATTTGTTACTAATCAATAACCCCAACATCCCCTCAGCCGGTATCTCCCAACGACCCCCTGCTCACTCCCTCAACACAATCTTACAGCATGCCACCTAAGTGTTAATATTGTATAGCTGCTGATGCACAATGTATGTTGCAGGAATTTAAGAATCTATTATTCATTGCCAGTGCTGTATGTATGTGTCAGTGGCTTATAAAAAAAACAATGGCTTCCACAAATGGGACACCATAGATTAATGTGGGTTGTGTATGTATTTGTTTCTTCTGCATGTACTGCATGTCACTGAGAGGGACTCCACCTAGAATAAACTGCTCCGTTGATAGCAATGTTTATTTGCACATGCTTCCTGCGTTGTTTTAGCAGTCAGTTCACTAAATAAAGTGTGCAAATTAAGTAATGGCACAAACACTCCCAAAAATGTTGTGCTGAACACAATTTACTCTTGACTAAACGATTGTGTGTTTGGAATATGGCTAGCTATTACACTCTTTGCCACCATTTGATGAATTAACACTGTCATGGAAAATGTACACAAACACCTGTTTGTTATAACATTCCATTGACTGCCTGCTTTTCATTGGCAGTAATAGCACAACATTAATTGCAAAAAATGAAATGAGGCATGTTTGCACTGAAAGCAATGAAAATTATTGAAATGTGGCACAATAATATTTCAGCATATTTTGGACCTGCTTAAACTATTTTGGCAGCTGCCTTGTGAATTAGATGCATGGATTTAGATGCAGAAATGCTAAAGTTTTGTAACCCTTTAATAGTTTGATAGTTTGTGCTAGTGTTTATGATTTGTTATTTTTTGTCTCTCTTAATCGACTACCATACAGTGAATTTTTCAAGTCCCTTTCCAAGATAATGCTGACAGTCCGTGGTCTCAATGTGTCAAACAAAAACTAGATTCTGTTCCCGCAGGATGCTGCATTCAGTCTTGAGATGTTCAGGAGACTTTAAGCTTTTGGGAGACAACAAGAAATCAATAAATGAATAAAAGCGCATCCTAAAGGGGACACATGGTGGGAGCCGGAGACGAGTACAAAAAGAGTCTGCAAGAGAGAAAATAAAATAAAAAAATGGGCTGTTTTGTACAGCAGAATTTGTAGTCATATCTCATATACTAATTGTCAGGAAAGTTCAGTGTTTAATCAAGCCACATAAGATAAGAGTAATTACAGTGCAGCGAAGCTCTCCCATTACTATCCTTTTCATCTGTGCTTTAACACCTCGGCTGTGTTCACCACATCCTCTTTCGCTTTCATTTGCGTGCATGTACGTGTGTGGAGGGGGGTGTCGGGTCGCTTTCAGAGGAAGGCTGGTTAATTTGTCCCCATTGGTTTGAGGAAGAACACAGCTGTTTCTGGTGGTGTGGTTTAGAAGTGCTTGTGGCCCCAGGTGATGGGTGTGAAATTGCGTATGTGTATCTCAAGCCGTTAAATCATTAATGGTTTTAATCTGAGGGCTGAGACTGTGGTGGGTTTTGGGTAAACAGATTTTTCTTTCAGATAACCGACAGTGCCCTGAGGTTAGTTTTCAGAGCACCATTGACTCGAGGTCTTTCTTCTAAGACTATGTGTGTATGTTTTTACAGTAGTTTTACATAAGGCCTTTTGTTTTGTGGTAATATACTTGCTTTCAGCATGGCCTCTCTCTGATAGTCATCCTCCCCTCCCAAGCTGGTCGTTCCTGATTTTGATTTCTCAACCACACATCTGCTTCCTTCAAGTCCACCTGGGAAGGTCCTACGTGCATTTAAGAGATTTTAAGCAATTTCTTTTAAATAAAAACAATTCTCATCACAAAGATTGGAGGCCTTTTAGCACTGGTACATCAACATGAAGAGCAAAGCATGTGCATTAGGTGTATAATTAATTTTATATGTATTGAGCTACCACAGAGAATTAAGAAAATCGCGCTTGGTTGCGCAAGCTTTTCACCTCATAAACCTGCTTAATGAGTTGTATATTTTGGGTAAGCTTTATCTTATTCTTCATCAAAATTGCAAATGCAATTTTTTAATAAGAAATGCACCAATGATGAATATATACACAAATAATCTTTATAATTTACATATCACTCTTGGTGTATTTAAATATTTTTGCAAATAAAAGTGTAAAATATCACACATCATTATCGCAATCTGCCCTTTTCAGTGGACTCAGGGCCCATAGAGCCCCATTGAATCAGTACTTCAATCAGATTCTATGGCAGGTACCGGTATTACATTTCAGTGAAGCAAAAATCAATGATCAGACAAGAGGCTCTAAACACGTCATTTTGGGTTCCACCTGGACACATGCTTCATGAGGATGACTTGCATTGGAAAAAGCATGATTGCTTTTTGGACAATAAGTTGGACAAAACATGTTGTCTCATCTAGAAGCCTGGCTTTTCTATATGTATATATAATAGGTTGAGCTTTTAAATGGGCAGAGCTTTGCAAAAAAAAGGACAATATTTGAAACAGCGATCTATGTGATTGACAGTATAATGTAAAAGCACCGCTGTTGAGCACAGTGTTCTGCGGCTCTAAGATATGCGCAGTTATATGTAATCTGATGGATTTGTTTTAGCTTTCAAAATCCTATATTTTACCTATTGCCATTTTTAATTGTTGCTAAACCAGTTTCGAGCTTAGTAAATTATTTTCACTATTAGTAGTTTGAGTTGCTGGGAGCAACCAAAAATGCAGTGCAAACACCAAAAACAATAGCCTGTGCTTCCCCAATTTTGAAAACCTACAGCTGCCTCTGTTTAACTCACAGTTAAACTTATTGTGATCAGTAAAGAGCAACAGGGTTCCAAAAGTAAAAATCCCATTCATTTTCTCCATATGGAAATTGTTTTTTAGTGATTTGATGTTTCAAACTGCTTTCATAGTTGTATATACCTGAATATTTAGCAATAAACTTAAATATACATTGCTTTATGCTTATAATCAATGACTATGTCAATGTTTTTCTGTTGTATGATTACATCATTTCAAGTGCAACTATCTCATAAATGTGATCATTCTGACATGACTTGAAGGTAGCATTACATGTAATTTATTTCAACCTTAATGATCACTGTACCTGCTGTTTGTCTCCAACATCTTTTCTAACATAATGTGATTCACGCTGTTGAGTTGTAAGGTGATATGCTCTCTCTCGTCTTTTTCTTTCTCACTTTCCCTTGTTAGCTTCTCACATTCCCTTCACACCCCTAGCCTCAAAACTCAAAACTCTCTCTCTCTCTCTCTCCATCTCTCCCTGTATCTCTATCACTCTCTCTATCTATGAGAGCATTATTGTGGAAGGATGGACAGGTAATACTGAGCAGATCAAAAGCTGGGGACTTTATTATCTAGCTTTGCTCATTCATCTGTGTCAGTGGATGCCCGATGGGCCCTGCATTCCCTGTAATGTTCTGTAGCTGCAGTTTATCAATCACTGTCATTCTCTCTCTCTCTCTCCTGCAGGATGGAAAGACAGCAGAAGATCTGGCGAATACTGAACAGCAGGAACATGTAGCAGTGCTGCTGGCCAAACTGAAAAAGGTGAGAGTCTTCCTTTATTATTCATCTCAATGAAACTCAGGAGACATTCATTAGCATTACATGATTTATTTGTGAAGGCTTACACCTGCAAGAGATGTAAGTTTTATTGCCATATACAACACTCATTGATGGGACAGTTTACCCAAAAATGAAAATTCACTTTTCACCCTGTTGTCATTTACTCACCCTCATGTTGTTCCAAACTCACATGATTTGCACTCTTACATGGAACACAAACAGATATGTTAGTTTGGATTTTTTTCACTGCTCTTTTCCATACAATGAAAGTGAATAGTGACCAGATGTCATCATGGTTAAATAGTCTATATGGCTTTCAAAAGTCAGTTCATATTTTTTAATGAAGATTTTTTTGGAATATTTGTTTTGGTCCATACAATACAAGTGAAGAGGTGCCAAAATGTTTAAGCTCCAAAAATCACATAAAAAAGTATGAAGAAAAGAGCAGAATGCAGAAAAGTAATCTGTCAGGCTCCAGTGGTTAAATCAATGTCTTCAGAAGCTATATGATAGGTGTGGGTGATAAACAGATCACTTTTACATTCTTCTTCTTGTTTTTTTTGGAGATTCACATTCTTCATGCATACTGCCCCTACTAGGCAGGTAGAATAATTTCAAGCAAAATCGACTTCAACATTGCTCTGTTTTTAACCCACACCTATCATATCACTTTTGAAGATATAGATTAAAACACTGGAGTCATATGGATTACCTCTATGATGCCTTTATGTGCTTTTTGGAGTGTCAACATTTTGGCACCCATTGACTTGCATTGTATGGACCTACAGAGCTGAAATGTTCTTCTAAAAATCGTAATTTGTATTCTGCAGAAGAAAGAAAGTCATAGATATATCAGGGGTGGCATGAGGGTGAGTAAATGATGAGAGAATTTTCATTTTTGGGTAAACTATTCCGTTAATGCCTCAGTTTATCACAGAATAAAGCTAATCTAATTTAATCTTCATTCTACACCAGTTTCTTTTGTGTTTTGGTCATTTTAATGTCTCAATGGCTTAGATTTGATCTACTAATATGGTTTATGGTTTATTTATTAACCACATATTTCATGTTTAATATTAGGAACAGGCATACATCAGCTTGTTATTTGCTAATGTCACATAAGTGGTTATGCTCAGTTAGCAGACTTCACATGAATACTAGCTATAAATTACACTCATTAGGATTCCCTACACATTCTCAGTTATATTACCATTGGTCTGTGTATCACACACACACAATGTGTTAATTTGCCCTTTGTGGTTATTACAGGACAACTATAAGGCCATTTACATCCAGCAGCTGCGGCCTACACAGACCCTCCAACATCGCATTAAACTCAAGCTTTTCGGCCATTCAGGATCCGGAAAGAGCACACTGGTGGAGTCTTTAAAGTGTGGGATCTTGCGGAGTTTCTTCAGGAGAAGGCGAACCAGACTGACTAACCCTGTCCGACACCCAGCCTCACCTGTCACCTCCAAACCGTCAGGTAAGGGGATGATTTTTGTCTCTGCATTCAAAAAAAGTGCTTGAAATTCTGCTTGCCAACTTCAATAGGGATTTTGTTTTTACCCATTATTAAATTAACACACACACATCATCTTGTGCTATACTTGGAAGGGTAGAATCATATCATTGTAATGCATTGCCTACAAAGCTAGGTATTTGCTCAGAAATGCTGCCGGAGCCAAATTGAGGTAGTAGTGTCAAATAGAGAAATGTTCAGTGGAAGGCGTTGATTGTGCAAGACATTGACTAATACATTTGCAGAATATCCCTCCAAAAATTGGAGTCATAATGTTTATTAGTGAGTCTGTGGTTTTCTCTGGAATTTTTGTTTTTCCAGCTTAACTATTTTAATTATACATTGTCATTCTCACATATACTTTTTACACATCACACTTCAAGTTATGTTTCCTTCAAAAGTCTTAGCTGTTGCAGAAGAACGGATTGGGGTGTCCTCTAACATTTAAAGTCACAAGGCTGTATGTTACAGTAATTTAACCAGAGATAAGAGACATTATTGGGCACGATGCAAAGCTGATAAAACCTTACCAGTGATAATATCACTGATGCAAAGACTTGAGTGTCTTACAAATTTTATAAAATGCTTGGAACAGAAGAATGCTATAATTATTGGTAATTATCGCAATAAACATGTCTTTGACCAGTTTACACTTTAATATAGAATGCTTGGTCATAGGTGTCCAATTATAGTCATTTCATAACTGCTTCAAACATGGCTAGTCCAATCAGAATTTAGAATTTGATTGTTTTATAATTTTTATATCTATTTACTACTAATCAGTATTATTTTTTGTATTTTTTTTTATGGGGGGGTCAATGGCACATAGATGGTATTTCATGGATCACCCTTGTGGTATTTAAATGGTCAACCTTTCCATTACCAGCCCAGATCTTTAACCACCAGTCTACACCAGCCCTATTAAAAATATAGAGAAATGCTTAACGCATGCTACAGTATTTGTTTTGCTGAGCATTAAGGATGTTTTGGGGGGTTTTAGCTTAAAAAAAAAAAAAAAAACTTCTTTGAATGTTTTATATTACAAGAATACAGCAGAAAAAAAGGAACTTGTACTTAGTATTTCCTTTTTGTCAACATTGGGAGAGCTGGAATCAGGCCATAGGCAAAGAGCTCCCCCATCTGGTGGGTCACTGCAGATGATGAAATGTTTTTAATAACTGCATATTTCAATATAATTTTTATCAACCCTTAAATAGATTATGGACTTTTTTTAAATTATTTTCTTTGTATTTTATTATAACTGTTATTGTAATTATTTACATCAATCTTTCCCTATGTGTGGGTGTGTGTTGTTTGTGAAATGATGTGTGTGTGTGTGTGTGTGTGTGTGTGTGTGTGTGTGTGTGTGTGTGTGTGTGTGTGTGTAGTGTCTGTGAGCATCTCTAACCTGTACCCAGGCTGTGAGAATGTTAGTGTGCGTAGCCGCAGTATGATGTTTGAGCCCAGTTTGACTAAAGGAGTTCTGGAGGTTTTCAGTCCCGTACATAACTCTCTCTCCACGGCCGATGACACCGCCACCAAAGCCATCGACATCCAAAACACCAACGTCAATGGTGAAAGAGTCATTAATAATTTTTCAACTCTTTCAATGTACAATGCATTACATTAGGACCCTTACATGATTACATATGCCTCTTTCTAGTATAAATGTTTAGATAACATGTTAAATGATCAAATTAATTAAATTAATATTTAATGAATTAAATGCACTACCTGTCAAAAGTTTAGGCACACCTACTCATTCTTTTATTGTTACTTTTTTTCCAACTTTTTTAGTAATCGTAAAGTCATCCGAACAATGAAATAACACAAATGAAAGTTTGGGAATTTTCTAGTGACCAAAATTTTTTCATAAAAACTTCAAAAATCTTATATTTGAGCTTCCGTTTAAAAAAAAAATAAAAACATTTGTAAAGAAATTACTAAGGCACAAATCATAAATAATACAAATTACATTTATGATACAAATATTAAACATTTTAAGCATTTAACCATAAGCCTTTAGAATGTTTTTAAGATATTTAGATGCTTAAATTCAGTCAAGGGTGTGCAAACTTTTTAATGGCATTGTACATGGTTCGGAATAATGTACAGTCAGCTGGTCATTTCCACAAACAGAATAGAATCACATATTTCAAAGAGCCGTGTAAAAAAAATGCATTTAAAATACATTTACAGAATATACATATACAGAATATTTATAATGTTTGAATTTATGTTTTCAGGTGTAGGAGACTTCAGTATATGGGAGTTCTCTGGTAATCCAGTCTACTTCTGCTCATATGACTACTTTGCTGCAAATGACACTGCCGCAATTCACCTGGTGTCATTCAGTCTGGAGGAGCCGTACGAGACTCAACTGAACCAGGTCACGTTCTGGCTCAACTGCCTCAAGGCTCTCACACTACCCGAGGACAACATTGGTATGTGGGTGTGGTCTTATGAGACTACAGTGTGCATGGTAAAGATTTGTTTCCCTCTTTTTTCTCTGGAGGGCTTTCCATTATTATAATCACAAGGACATATAGAGGCTGTGAAGTCTGTGATAAAGAGGTCTTGGAAGACATTCTCTAGTAGTTTTTCTTGTGAAAAAGTAAATTAAAATATTCTTGCACGGTGATTATAACACGTCACCTTTATATTTATGCATTAAAAAATAGACTTTGGATTTTAAAGAATGTTATGAAATTGCACCTTTCACCTTTCCAGTTGTTTTTTTAACACTTAGTTTGTCAAGAAACATTATTATCTGACTGTATCAGCCTTTTATTCATCACTCTCTGTCTCCAAGTTTAGCCACAAATTGCAGTTTTCTTTTCCATACTGTCTGATTCAAATCAACATTTACTAACCACCCTTATGATAGTAAATTACATTATATTTACTACCATGGTCTTCTGGTAGTTCAGAATTACTATATAAATTGAGATTATGCAGTGAGACTCTAGATGTTAAATACAGTTTTAAATGTACATTGCGTACAAGATTATGAATTGAGATTAAGTCTGGCACTCTGTTGTGTCCTCAGCCTTTGGAGGGAAGATCAGGAATCCACTGTGTGTGGTGCTCGTGGCCACACATGCTGACATTGTGAATCTTCCCCGATCTTTTGGGGGAGAGTTCAGCTATGACAAAGAGAGATCTCTAATGAGGGAAGTTCGAAACAGGTGATCGCATTAATATAAACTGTCATTTTGAGTTCATTTTAACTGAATGGTTAAAGTGATTTGATGGATGAAACAATTAGACAAATTGGTCATCTTGTTAAAAGATATACTAAACTATAAATGGGGTTTGTTTCTTTTAAACTGATTACATTATAATCTCTCTCTGTCAGATTTGGGAATGATCTGCAGATCGCTGAGAAGCTCTTTGTCATGGATGCAGGAGCATCCAACTCCAAAGACATGAAGATGCTGAGAATCCTTCTGTTAGAGCTCCGAAACACCATTACCTCAGTAAGATCATTCTCTACTCTGCTGTATATCCCAGCTTATTCAAATTGTCAAAGTGAAGCCATCATATTAATAGTTACTACTTATGAAGTAACCCACTGTCATGAAAAACCTTATGAGACCTTTAATATTAGGGAATGCAAAGTGTTATTTTACAGGCTTGGAAATAATTCAATCTGGGGGGGGGGCTTGCAAGTTCTCTGACATTTCTGGGGGAATGGCCCTAGCCCTCACCCTCCGATCCAACAGGTCCCAGATGTGCTCTTTGAGATCCGGGCTCTTTGCTGGCCATGGCAGAACTCTGACATTCCTGTGTGCCAGGAAATCCCCCACACAGAACAAGCAGTATGGCTGTTAGCATTGCCATGCTGGAGGCTCATGTCAGGATGAGCCTGCAGGAAAGGTGCCACATGAGGGAGGAGGATGTCTTCCCTGTAACGCACAGCATTGAGATTGCCTGCAATGACAACAAGCTCAGATCTTTGATGCTGTGACACACCACCCCAGACCATGATGGACCCTCACCTCCAAATCGATCCCGCTGCAGAGTACAGGCCTCGGTGTAACGCTTATTCCTTCAACAATAAACACGAGTCAGACCATCACCCTAGTGAGACAAAACCTCGACTCGTCAGTGAAGAGCACTTTTTGCCAGTCCTGTCTGGACCAGCGAATGTGGGTTTGTGCCCATAGGCAACGTTGTTGCTGGTGATGTCTGGTAAGGTCCTGCCTTACAATAGGCCTACAAGCCCTCAGTTCAGCCTCTCTCAGCCTATTGCGGACAGTCCGAGCACTGATGGAGGGATTGTGCGTTCCTGGTGTAACTCGGGCAGTTGTTGTTGTCATCTTGTACCTGTCCCGCAGGTGTGATATTTGACTGTACCTATCCTGTGCAGGTGTTGTTACACGTGGTCTGCGAGGAAGATCAGCTGTCCTAGGCATCTCACAGTATGGACATTGCAATTTATTGCCCTGGCCACATCTGCAGTCATCATGCCTCCATGCAGCATGCCTAAGGCATGTTCACGCAGATGAGCAGGGACCCTGTGCATCTTTATTTTGGTGTTTTTCAGAGTCAATTGAAAGGTCTCTTTAGTGTCATAAGTTTTTATAACTGTCACCTTAATTGCCTACTGTTTTTAAGCTGTTAGTGTCTTAACGACCGTTCCACAGGTGCATGTTCAATCATTGTTTATGGTTCATTGATCAAGCATGGAAAACATTGTTTAAACCCTTTACAATAAAGATCTGTAAAGTTATTTGGATTTTTACAAAATTATCTTTAAAATACAGTGTCCAGAAAAGGAGTTTATATCCTTCAGAAAATGTAAAACTATATATTTTTTGTCTTTCACAGACCTGCAGGCCTATGACTCAGTTAGCAGAGAAACTGTTGTCCACTCTGCCCTCCTGGCGCAAATTGAATGGGCCAAACCAGCTAATGTCATGGCAGCAGTTTGTTGTGGATGTGCAGGAACAAATTAACCCTTTGGCCAGCGAAGACAATCTGAGGGAACTGGCTTTACAACTTCACAGCATGGGAGAGGTGTGTGAGTGGGCAGGACAGTGAATGTGTGAGAGTGTGTGTGTAAATGATGGCTGAGCAAATGATTAAATATGCATGTTTGAATTATGTGTGTATCGCTGTTTGTGTTAAGTGTGGTTGCTGTTGATTGTATTGTATTATTAATTAAAACAAATTTTTTGTGCACTCTGCATGTATTTTTGCACACACCCACACTAATAATTTCACATCCATTACCCCAAAGGCTCTCAGAATATATACACACACATTCACGGTGCTTACATGTGTTTTTGTGGATCCAAATGAGTTGGTGGGTGTTAATAAGAGAATAGGGGTGAATTAGGCATTATTATCAGTATTAGTCATCTGTGTTTTCAGTGTAGGAACAACACTCAATAAAATGGAAAGGTCATACTCTAAATTTTGATTGGACAAGCCATATTCAGAGTCATTATAAAATGACTATAAACAAACATGTGACTGCACATTCAATATTAATGTGCCAAGTTGATGCTTGACAACTGCAACCAGCCTACAGTTAGGATAGTGAACTATGTGGACCCTTTTCAGATTTCTGGTGTTGGAATGCAAAAGTAAACTATAGTGGGGTAAACTTCTATAGAGGTACATGAGCAAATATAATTTTTGAGTTTCCATTTTCCCCAACAGCATAAGATAAAATCCACTATTACATTTCTATGACTTAACAAAATAGAAAAAAAGAGATATTAAGAAAAGAGAAAGATGGCAAATTTACGATCATTCCTTCAGCAGCTGTACATTAATGCTTTTTTTTTTTCTTCATTAATGCTAGGGTAATATTACACATTATAATGTTATAAATGTATATTAAACATCGAAAAAACAAATATATAAAAAGTGGGCTAGATTTACATTGCTAAACTTTGGCAGAATGTGTCATCACAGTCTGTGAAAAGTTTCAATTATTTGACAGAAGAATAATTTATTCCAATAATTATTAATAATACATTTAATGTCTTTTATCATTGTACTATTTCGCTACTTTCTTATCTCTTTATACTCCCTTACATGTCATTAATCTGTAACACATGGCCTCTTGTGGCATATTTTTTTAGAACTGAATGTTTTGGTATTGATGTGCTAAAATGCCTAGCTGTAATCCAGTTCTATTTTTATCACTTTCTTGTTATATTCAATTATTTTCTTGCCTTCTTTTCTCTAGATAAACATCATGCAGAGTGAGACCATCCAAGATGTTGTCCTGTTAGATCCTCGTTGGCTGTGTAGTAATGTACTCGGCAAGCTTCTCTCCATTGAAACCCCCAAAGCGATCCACCATTACCGTGGCCGCTACCGCATTGAAGAACTCCAAACCCTCGTCTCTGAAGGCGATATTGATGAACTTCTTCAGGTGTTGGACGCCATGGATATATGTGCACGTGACTTTGCCAACCCAGGTATGGTTGATATCCCTGCCCTTATTTGCACAGGTGGCCTGCAGCACACCTGGACAGACGAAGAAGACATTGAAGGGGAAGACACGTTGCTTTATGGTGGAGTACGCGTGGTTCCTGCAGAGCACTTGGCGCCTTTTCCTTGTGGACTCTTCCATAAGCTGCAAGTGAACTTGTGTCGGTGGAGCAGGCAGCAAAAGCCTGAGGTTGAAGCTGAGGATGTTCGGTTGTGGAGCGGAGGAGCTCGGGTTGGACTTGGTGGTGCTGAGGCTCTAGTTCTGCTTGTTAACCACGGACAGGGCATGGAGGTACAGTTACGAGGACCTGAAGCAGACCCTGGACGTTGCTATGCTCTGTTGGACACGTTGTGCAGCATGGCTGAGGGTCTTTTGGCTGCTACGTTGCCTGGTTTGCTAACTGCCCGACATTATCTAAGCCCTCAGCAGCTGCGGGAGCACCACGGCCCTATCATGCTCTACCAACCGAGGGACTTTTTCCGCGCTCAAGCACGCAGCGAGAACGCCCTATCCAACACCATGGGTGGCTATCATGAGAGCTTTGTTAGTATCGTCACATTAGGTTGCACCCAGGTCTACAAACAGGGTTGTCTCGGTAGAAAGGTGCCCGTGGCGGAGATCAGTCATCTGGCCAGACGCAAGCTCTGCCGCCTGCTGGATCCACCCGACGCCCTTGGAAAGGACTGGTGTCTGCTTGCCATGAACTTGGGTCTCAGCGAGCTGGCTGCTAAATACAGTTCCGGTACCAATGGGACTCCGCCTGCAGAGCCCCTTTCCCTCCCCAGCCCAACAGCAGTGCTTCTGCAAGAGTGGAGCCAGCGACCAGATTCAACCATAGGCGTTTTGGTTGCTAAAATGCGGGAACTTGGCCGTCGCGATGCAGCAGATTTCCTTCTTAGATCTGCACCGGTGTTTCGGGTCAATGTGGAGATTCTGGGCACTCCGCCAGAGCCCTACAGCCCAGTGTGCAATGGGGGCGGCACTTCTTACAACTCCATCAGTTCCGTGATCTCTCGTTAGCTTCACACTGTCTGTAAAGATATGTGCAATTAACCAGTGGAGTGTTGTTAAATCTCAGCTTCCTGGTCTTTTAAGACTGAAGTATTTGAATCAGATATTACGTTCATGTCCATGCTGTTGCCCTTTGTATGTTCTTTAATGTTCATCCTCGATATCTCTGAAACGTTGCCTTTGTACATTTTTCCTGCAAATCTTTTATCGATTGTGTCACATTCCCAAGGCTAAACTGCAGAAGAGTTTCTTAAAATGTAATTATTGAATATAAATTCTGAAGCTTGCAATTCTTTTATATATTCAGACAACCATTCTAGGGAAATTATACAAAATTTGATGACTGAATGATAGATCACCAAGTGCTCGGCTGTATTAACTGATAGAGAGATAATTATTGAAACAATTGAGTGCCTTGAAGATTGTAAGCTATTGTCAAAGAGCCATCTTTCTAGAATTCAAAATTGGATGTGCTGTGTGCCACCTACTGAGGCCACATCCACACTAATCTATTTTAATTCAAAAACTCAGTTTTCAGTTTCCTGAAGTCATAAAACTCCAAAGTACTGTATGCAGTAATGTAGAGCTTTTTCGAAACACTGTTTACAATGGTGGAAAATGCTGCTCTAGTGTGGATGAGAGGAATAAATGAAGTTAAATCAATGCTTTTTTAAACAAAAATGTATTGGTGTGGACATGGCCTGAAAGTAAATTAGTTTAAAGGTGTTTCAGGGTTTACCCTTCCTATGAAACCTCTTAATGAACATATCTCTGGTGAAACAATTAATATCTCAAATATACAACAAAAAAGTGGGGTAGTTTAACTGTACTGCCTTAATGTTCCTTATTGCAGCTAAAAGGCATCATTTTCCAGACAGGGTTTTAACCGACAGATGCACAACAGAAGCACAAACATTAGTTGAAACACAAATTACATGTTAGCTTATTTTTAAGGCTAGCGTCCCAGTGTATTTGCTGACATTCACATTTTTCATACTTATGTCACATTCACTTTTGTGAAATATTGTGGTTTTGGAAACTTGGAAATAATGACATACCCCAGGCATTTATTTTTTATTTATTAAATTTTTTTTTATATATAAAATTATGTCTGCTGCAGTCTGTTGATTAATCATGAGTATTGTTACAATTGTTCATCTGTTATATCAATATTTTCTGTTTCACACATTTGCACTGTTGTTGTGCATTTAAGGCAAATTTATTTTGTACTGACTTTACTCTGGAGAATTAACTATATGAACTATATTTTAAGGGATTGAAATTGGGTATAAATTTCAAAATGTTTTAGCATTTGCATTAAAAATTAAGAGCTTTAGTTAAGTTGTACCAACGATGCTGTTCTGTGGTTACTAGAAATATCTAAATGCATAACTGTCCATCATTTCTGATTGGTTTGTATGGAGTGTGGTATGTCGGGCACAAATGCATTGACAACTTGAAAGCTGTAGATGGCAGTAAAGACTCATGTATATAAACGTATGTATATAAACGCATCACTCATTTGCTTTCCTTGCTTCCCAGACAGCTGCAGCTTCATCTCTTTTAATGTTTGAAAAATTACCAAGAACTCTGAACTGTCCCATGTCCCCCAAACCTTTCACGTTTTCTTAAAATCACCAACAATCTCTTTAAAAGGGAAAATGGGGTATTGTGTTCTCATTCCAAAAGGCACATTGTTACATTGTGATTAAGTCTGTATTATGGAGCTCTTTCTCTGTTTAGCTGTGGTCGAGATTCACGATTTCCCCTATTAAGACACTTAAGTGGGTTAATCAGAGCGGAATTTATCCTGTTGTATTTAAGACTTGTACAATCACCTCTATTTATATTATGTTCTGAACGCATGTCTCTGAATGCCCTTAATACTTCCTTAAATCTTTACAGTGTACTAAATTTGTTATAATAAATTGTTTAATCAATGAATTTATTCACTGTTTTTATTTTAATGTTAAAAAAATATCTTGCATTGTTCATTTTATCATGCTGTAACACCCCCTGATTTGTATATGCTATATGCTAATTTTCAGAACAAGGAAGTATTGTATAGTATTGTATAGGCAAAGGGATTGACCCATATTTTGCCCATAAAAATTATTCCTTCCACACATTGGTCTAGATTATGTAATTTTGTAAAAGCATTTCCAGTAACAACCCATGTGCTTGGAAGTTTTGTCAAATACTGAGAAGTGCCTTCCAGTGAATTCTGATCAGTTAGCTTCTGCATGTATGCTCTAAGGCAGTATCTCCAAATCAACTGTGAGAAACCGGGCCCAATGAAATGAAAATAATCATGACAGTGCTGCTGATGAATAATTAGTCATGTGAATTGTCATGGAGTGTTGCCTGACTGAACTTGCATTATTCAGCACATACTGTAAACATCACCACCACACCTCTATTGCAACATTCAAGTTTTAAAAAAGCCTAGAGAGTGCGGTGTAAAAAAATTATCTTAAGAAGCTTTTCCCATTCTCTTCTGTTAACAGCTTGGTTTGTGGTTACCTGTAGAACAGCAAAATGACATGTAAACATTTAGTAACTTTGTAGTACTAGTGTAACAACTTGCTGTGTCATATTAACCCTTTACCATAAGTGTAAATTATTGCTAAAACCTATTGTTCACAGTAGATCAATTGCATCTCTTTTAATTGTGGTCGATTTTGATCATCAATGGCAGATTTAGGATGATGGGTTTGAGTGGTAACTGAACAATCTTCCTATCTACATCTATTGTGTGTCTCTTGTGACAGACATGGCCATTAATCAAAGTGTGCTTTCCTCTTTGTTTATATGTAGATTGAACACCACTCTACCTCGCACCTGATACGTTTTGCAGTCAAGCTAAACAATCTGGAATGCTGTTACAGAGTCAAGTTATAGGACTAGATTAAATTCTCGACACAGATAAACTGATTAAAAAAATCAATATATGATCTTAAGTGAATCTGGTCTTGGCTGGTTTTACTCTCTTGATGGCTGAGCGGGGTCATGCAAGTTCAATGCATTTATTTTTAACTTTGTAGGAACATATAGTGTTCCATGTGAATAGTTGAGAATACCTCTTAAAATAGAGCGCCTCTTGTTAAATAATTTTTGTGAATGAACTGGTCAGCTGCTGTTAACATTTTAGCTGGATATTAATCCACACAGCATTGTAAGACGTTAGACGGAGATGGACTGCATTAGAAATTGACTTTTTCACAAGAGTTCATCAGCTTTAATAGTTACATTTTGTGGAGAGGTTGTTTATTTGAACATCATAACATATAATGGCAAAGTTAATAGGATATATTAATGAAATACTTCCAGGTTCAATAAGAGTTAAGCTCAATCGACAGCATTTGTGGCATAATGTTTTTTTACCACAAAAATTTAGTTAGACTACTTCCTTTTTTTAAAACAGAAAAAATCAAGGTTACAGTGAGGCACTTACAAAGGAAGTGACTGGGGCACATTTTTGGAGGGTTTAAAGGCAGACATTTGAAGCGTATAATCTTTTTAAACCACTTCTGTTTATTCTTCTGTTAAATCTCATCTTTCTGTATACTGTAAAGTTGTAAATCATCATTTGTACAATAGTTGCAAAATTGTTTATAACTTTACAAGAAAAGGATAGTAAGCGATTTGATTACAAGTCATGCTAACATTGGATATTGCTTAGGTCTTGTGGCTATACTTTTGAAATGTTTAAGGATTAGCAGGGGGGCCTGGGTTGCTCAGTGAGTGAAGGTGCTGACTACCACACCTATATATATATATATGAGTGGTGGTGACGTAGTGGTGGCGTAGTGGCTAAAACACAGGGCTGTTAATCAGAAAGATCACTGGTTCTAACCCCACGGACACCACCATTGTGTCCTTGAGCAAGGCACTTAACTCCAGGTTGCTCCGGGGGGATTGTCCCTGTAATAATTGTACTTTAAGTCGCTTTGGATAAAAGCGTCTGCCAAATGCATAAATGTATGTAAATATATATATATTTGTCAAGTCAAAATAATATTTTGTGGAAATCAAATTTATGCAAATGAGATTGAGCTTTAATTGTATTTAACCTGGAATATTCCTTTACATTTTTTTTGTTTTTAAAGGAATATTCCGGGTTCAAAACAAGTTGAGCTCAATCGACAGCATTTGTGGCATACGTTTGTTTACTAGAACAACAACAACAACAACAAAAACGGATTAACACAAACATCTGGAAATTTCATTTTTATTTATTTTGAGTAGATTTGTAGCTAGTTGCTACTCTTTGTTGTCAAGTTTGACTTTGGGCTGTTAATTTGTTCTACTTTGATGCAGCGTATTTTATACATGTGCAAGTACAAGTTTTTTGTACTCAAGTACAAAAAGTCATAACCCATTTATTCGTGATTTATTGAGCTGTTTGCTTAATAAAGCCACATTGTTTTTCTGGATGAGTAAAATATCATATGACGCGAAGTCATCACGTGCTAGCTGGTCACATGCTGTATATGACGTGTTCTTCGGGGGCGGGAACAATAGATCCAGAACAAGAATCTCGACCAATGAGAAATTGAGGAATTTAGCTTCAGCAGCTGCTGATATAAAATCTGTTTATAAAACCTAGTGCTCTCCTTTACAACGAAACCTTTTCATTAGAATTTCTGCAAAACAGGGTGAGTACTCTAGTTTGTACAGGCTGTTAGTATGTTATTTTTCCATTGTTTTAAATAAGTGGATATTTTAATGTTACTGTTGTGTATGGTTTAAGAACGTTTTGCTTTATTCACAATAGAATGGACCTTGTTGACTGTACTGCCTCGCAATACACGGTTTTTACATTACTTTTGTTTTTGTCACGTATTTGTTTCGCGCATAAAGCTTTTTTATAACCATTTCTCAAAAAATCGCTACAATAGTTACCGTTTCGATCTCCGTGTTTTCGCTTTGTTTTCTTTTCCTGGGAAACTGGGTTAGAACCCCCCAGATCTCGTGACTGCCGCTAAGGGAACATTGTATTCCATTCTGTGTCTGTAGTCCCATGTAAACAAATATATTTATAGAGAACCGCTACTAAGACGAAACTATGCGAAATTGGGAAGCGTTTGTTCTTTATCTGATTACTAAAAAAAACAGTCTGTGCTCTGCGGTATTTGTTGCATTTCAGACTGTTTCACGATTAATGCTTCCCCACCCTTTAGATTACTCAGTTTATTTGTTATTGTGTTATTACTATTCATCATAATGTAATTACCTACCGTTTGTTGCTTGCATGTTTGTAAACAAAGATTCCGTGACAGTAACTTTATCTGCAAGGCTGGAAATACATACCAGACCTTTAAAATATATATTACAGTGAGGTGACCGTGGAATATCTGTTTTGTGACATGTCTGACTCTGCTACTTTGTTTTCTTCAGTGTTTTCATCATGAGGATGTATTTAGCGGCGTTCACACTGTGCCTCAGTGCAGTATTTGCTGCACCTACTTTAGACAAGGAGTTGGACGACCATTGGGATCAGTGGAAGGCCTGGCACAGTAAAAAATATCATGAAGTAAGTTGTAGAGGTTCATCACTGTCTCAGTTTTCACTAGCAACTTGAAAACTAAACGTGAAAGGGAACTTGTTAATATTATCTCTTCTTAACACAGAAAGAGGAGGGGTGGAGGCGAATGGTTTGGGAGAAGAACTTGAGAAAGATCGAACTGCACAACCTCGAGCACTCCATGGGCAAACACACTTACAGACTCGGAATGAACCACTTTGGTGACGTGGTAAGACTGAAAAACCTAATTTCCTTGGATTTTTGCATGCTGATTTGGTTAATCTCCATCAGGAATTATCAAATGCCTCTATATCCACAGACCCACGAGGAGTTCAGGCAAGTAATGAATGGCTACAAGCAAAAGAATGAAAGGACATTCAAGGGATCTCTCTTCATGGAGCCCAACTTCCTGGAGGTCCCAAACAAGCTGGATTGGAGAGAGAAGGGATATGTGACTCCCGTGAAAGATCAAGTGAGAAATTACATAAATTTCACTTGAGCCTTTTCTCCTAACTGCTTAAACTGCAGAAATAGGGTGCCTACGTACTTCGAAATCTGAGCCATGGCTTGTTATTTTAACACTATAGGGAACAAACAAGTCTGACCACTTTAGATATGATATGTATATGCCATTTTGTGTCTGATAGATCATAGCTTTCGATGTATGTGCTGGTATACCCAAAAGTAACTCGCAATAAATGTAGTTAGCTGACAAAACAGCATACATTAATCCAGTTTTAGAAGAAATGTTTGAAATCCTATATATGTGAAGTCCTTAATGTTTTTGTCTAAGCAATTTCAAACTTGAATTTTACAGGGTGAATGTGGTTCTTGCTGGGCCTTTAGCACTACTGGCGCCATGGAGGGTCAGATGTTCAGAAAGACAGGAAAACTGGTCTCTCTGAGTGAGCAGAATCTGGTTGAATGCTCCCGTCCTGAAGGCAATGAGGGCTGCAACGGAGGTCTCATGGACCAGGCCTTCCAGTACATCAAGGACAACAATGGGCTTGACTCAGAAGAATCATACCCTTACTTGGGAACTGTAAGCCTATTACATTACTTAATATTGATTACATAATTATTTCAATGAATTTGCTAGAATTGCATTTACAGTATCCAACCAATGCTTTTACAATAACATACATGCTAATAACCATGTTACTATCTTTGTATTTAGGATGATCAGCCATGCCACTACAATCCCAATTTCAGTGTAGCTAATGACACCGGATTTGTTGACATTCCCAGTGGAAAGGAGCATGCTCTAATGAAGGCTTTGGCCGCTGTGGGGCCTGTGTCTGTGGCTATTGATGCTGGACATGAGTCTTTCCAGTTCTACCAGTCAGGTATGCATATTAGTCACCATGAGTCACCAACATGCATACATTAGCTAAGCCTACTTACACTTGTTAGTAAATAACAGGATTCCTAGGATGGGATTCCTGATGCAAACTAATCTAGTCCCATTGAATGAGTTGCATTTTGATTTGCACTAACTGAATTACATCTCTTGTTAGGTATCTACTTTGAAAAAGATTGCAGCAGCGAGGAGCTCGATCATGGTGTTCTTGCCATTGGTTATGGCTTTGACGGTGAAGATGTTGATGGCAAGAAGTACTGGATTGTCAAGAACAGGTAAGAAGACCATTTATTTTGCATTCAGATCGAACCCTGTTACTTACTCAAGGATGGTCAAAGTTTAAAAGCTAACCCAATGTGTTTTTCTCTTTTCTCTAGCTGGAGTGAGAACTGGGGTGATAAAGGATATATCTACATGGCGAAGGACAGACACAACCACTGCGGTATTGCTACAGCAGCTAGCTACCCACTTGTCTGAAGAAGAATACCTCAAGTATCAAGAAATAGCATCAGAAGACCATATTAGTGTATCAGGAGCCTGAGTGGCTCACTGAAACCCAGTGTAGTGAAAAAGTAGTCACTTGACACAGATGACTGTTTGTATTGCAGTCTGAATAAGACTGGACTGTCAGAGAAAAAACCTTAACGCTATTGTTATTGAGTGACACTGTTTTAGGGAATTTTGCAATTGTTTTTGGTTATTTGTTGCCACTGATTATAGTTGATTTTGCCTCAATGCATTGTAAATACATGTTTCTCACTGTGAGTCTAAATGTACAAATCTTTTATTTCTACTACCTTTATGATCAATAAATATATTAAAAAAAAACTACAACTGTCTGGACTGATGTCTTACGTATCGGTTGCAAAACTGTTTCAAACTTTCATGAAGTTTTGATAACTGGTTAAGATAAAAACCAAGCAAATAATTCTCCAAACTAGTAGGGTACAATGGGGTAAAAGGCTCCTTTTGATTTGATTTTCTCCCAAAACACTAATCAGCATCAAAAACTACTACACGATTCTCCTAAACACCTTTGTCACAGTACACTGCAATACTCTTGTGTGAAATGTCTAATGTTTGATTTTGAGGTCAATTGATCTAATATTTAGTCATTATGTTCAATACACACAGTGGATATAAAAAGTCTACACACCCCTGTTAAAACAAAATAAATCATAAATGAAAAAATTACAACCTATGCAATGCCACTGAAAATTAGTAGAATAAACTAACTGCATAAGTGTGCACATTCCTGAACTAATACGATTTGAAGCACCCTTTGATTTTATTACAGCACTCAGTCTGTTTGGATAGGAGTCTATTAGCTTGGCACATCTTGACTCTTCTTTGCAAAAATGTTCCAGATCTGTCAAATTGCAAGGGCATCTCCTGTGTACGGCCCTCTTCAGGTCCCCCCATATTTTCTATAGGATTCAGGTCTGGGCTCTGGCTGGCCCATTCCAAAACATTAATCTTTTTTTTTTTTTTTTTTTTTTTTGCTGAAGCCATTCTTTTGTTGATTCTGAGGTTTACTTTGGATCATGGTCATGCTGAAAGATCTCTTCATTTTCAGCTTTCTAGCAGACACCAGAAGGTTCTGTGTCAAAATTGACTGGTACTTGGAGCTATTCATGATTCCCTCCACCTTCACTAAAGCCACTAAAGAAAAGCAGCCCAAAAGCATGATGCTGCCACCACCATGCATCACCATTGGTATCGTGTTCTTTTGCCGACGTGTGGTGTTGTTTTTGCACCATACATACCTTAAATTTAAAATTTTGGGTAAAAAATCTTGGTCTCATCAGACTTTTCTGTTTTTTTTTTTTTTTCATCAGAAAAGGCTTGTTCTTGCCACCCTGGCCCATAGCCCAGACAGATGAAGAATACAGGAGATAGCTGTAGGTAGCAACCAGTACTTGCCAGAAAGAGCTGCAGCTCCTTTGATGTTGCTGTAGGCCTCTTGACAGCCTCCCTGACCAGTTTTCTCTTTGTCTTCTCATCAATTTTGGAGGGATGTCTTGTTCTTGATAATGTCATTGTTGTGCCATACTTTCTCCACTTGTTGATGACTGTCTTCACTGTGTTCCATGGTACAGTGCATCCAGAATGTATTCAAACCACTTCACTTTTTCTACATTTTGTTATGTTACAGCCTTATTCCAAAATGTATTAAATTCATTATTTTCCTCAAAATTCTACAAACAATACCCCATAATGACAAGGTGAAAGAAGTTTGTTTGAAATCGTTGCAAATTTATTACAAATAAAAAAGCATCCTGTTTCCACTGATCATATTTGAAATGTTTCTACAACTTGATTGAAGTCCACCTGTGGTAAATTCAGTTGATTGAACATGATTTGGAAATGCACACACCTGTCTATTTAAGGTCCCACAGTTAACAGTGCATGTCAGAGCATAAACCAAGCCTTGAAGTCCAAGGAATTGTCTGTAGACCTCCGAAGCAGGATTGAATCGAGGCACAGATCTGGGGAAGGGTATAGAAAAATGTCTGCAGCATTGAAGGTCCCTATGAGCACAGTGGCCTCCATCATCTGTAAATGGAAGAAGTTTGGAAACACCAGGACTCTAAGCTGGCCGCCCGGCCAAACTGAGCGATCCGGGGTGAAGGGCCTTAGTTAGGGAGGTGACCAAGAACCCGATGGTCACTCTGACAGAGCTCCAGCGTTTCTCTGTGGAGAGAGGAGAACCTTCCAGAAGAACAACATCTCTGCAGTACTCCACCAATCAGGCCTGTATGGTAGAGTGGCCAGACGGAAGCCACTCCTCAGTAAAAGGCACATGACAGCCTAGAGTTTGCCAAAAGGCACCTGAAGGTCTCTCAGACCATGAGAAACAAAATTCTCTGGTCTGATGAAACAAACATTGAACTCTTTGACCTGAATGGCAAGCGTCATGTCTGGAGGAAACCACCGCTCATCACCTGGAGAATATCATCCCTACAGTGAAGCGTGGTGGTGGCAGCATCATGCTGTGGGGATGTGTTTCAGTGGCAGGAACTTGGAGACTAGTCAGGATTGAGGGAAAGATGAATGCAGCAATGTACAGAGACATCTTTGATGAAAACCTGCTCTTTAGCACTCTGGACCTCAGACTGGGTTGAAGGTTCATCTTCAAACAGGACAACGACCCTAAGCACACAGCCAAGATAGCAAAGGAGTGGCTACGGGACAACTCTGTGAATGTCCTTGAGTGGCCCAGCCAGAGCACAAACTTGAACCCAACCGAACATCTCTGGAGAGTTCTCAAAAAGGCTGTGCACCAACGCTCCTCATCCAACCTGATGGCGCTTGAGAGGTCCTGCAAAGAAGAATCTGCCCAGAAACTGCCCAAATATAGGTGTGCCAAGCTTGTAGCATCAAACACAAAAAAAAAGGATGTGAATACTTATGTACATGTGATTTAAAAAAAATAATATTTTTTTTATAAATTTGCAAAGATTTCAAACAAACTTCTTTCATGTTGTCATTATGGGGTATTTTTTGTAGAATTTTGAGGAAAATAATTAATTTAATCCATATTGGACTAAGGCTGTAACATAATAATAAAATGTGGAAAAAGTGAAGCACTGTGAATACTTTCTGAACGCACTGTATATCTAATGCCTTGGAAATGTTGGTGTAGCCCTCACCTGAGCGATATCTTTCAACAATGAGATCCCATTGATGCTTTGTAAGCTCTTTGTGGACCATGGGTCTTGTAGTAGCATGCAACCAATTTTAAACCATTTCAGGTGAAGACAGGTTTTTACTATTTCACAGGAGCTTGATGATTGGTTGATTCTGAATACAGCCACATACCCAATTATGAAAGAGTGTGCACACTTATGCAGTTAAGTTATTCTAAGTTTTCAAATTTTTTTCTCACTGAAATGTATCACTTTGTGTCATTGCATAAGTTGTCATTTTGATATTAAAGGTGCAGCATTTCTGATTTGATTTATATTTGTTTAATTATTTACATCACTAAAACCTGCTGTTTTAACAGGGGTGTGTAGACTTTTTATATGCACTGTGTGTGTGTGTATACAGGTATATATATATATATATATATATTTATAAATTCAATAACTGTCCAGTAAGTGAAAGGATAGTATTTGGGGTAAAAAGCCCTCCTGTTTCAGGGGATAAAGGCCCCTCTTAAACACATTGTGTTTTCCTAATTATTGGTAAATAGTTTGGTTATGAAAAACATTCAAAATTGACTGATCCAGTCACAATGGAGTTTCGTTTGTTTATAGAATACTTGAGATGTAATGAAATGTCAAATGTGATCGAAATGAACAAGAAATGATGCACCCTTTTCTGAAGTGGTTGTTTTGAATAAGCATTATCTCAATTTGTTACTCAAAAATGCATCTTGCTGTCTTAAAAAATATTCACATACAGTAAATTGACAAATTGTGCCCTATATCTATTGCCTCAGTATCTACACTATATCTATATTAACCCCCTAGGGGGCCTTTTACCCCAGGTGTTGGATAAAAGGTTCTCTCGTCACATTTAAACAAAATAATAATTTTACTCAAAATAACCTTCTGTTGTTATTTCTTTTCACACAAATGATGTTACTCCATCAATATTCATTGAAAATACATGTATTTCTTGAATCTTGACACACTTTGGGACCAGAATAAAAGCTAATTTTCCTTAAGGTGGGCCTTTATCCCAGTTGTACCCATATCTAGGCCAGCTTCCACAGGAAGTAAGCTGCTTCTTATCTATATGACTGAATGGTATTGTCTTTACTGTAATGGTTTCTTAGACTTTATCCCAAGCTGCAGAATATGTTGGATCAATATATAATTGACATATATGATGAGGGTTTTTAAAGAAAGAAAGAAAAAAAAGAAAGGGCATTTTTGGAAACACTGCATGTCATAATGCGTGCCAGGGTTTTGTTTTTCACCATACCTGTTATGATCTTCTGTAGAGAAGATCTACAGAATCTACTAAATCTGTCAAAGCCATTCTTACAAGCAACAAAGGAGATGGCCTTATACCTGATATGTGTAATTTTGTCAATGTTAAAATTCTTTCTCGTATTCCAGATTAATATCAGAGTCAACTACAGTACAAGTAGTGGCACAACCTATCCAACCCAAGACCACAACATTGACTTAAACAATGCTGTGAGTTTTCTGGAATCTGTTTGAAAACAGTATTATTACAATTCCATTAACTGATGCTAGTGGCGCAAAAATTACACACATCAGCTTTTGTTTGTTTAATTTGTGTTGCTAAAATGGAATAAAATCCTCAAGATTTAGAATACTGGGAATTTATTATTGTTCTCGGTATACAAAAAGCAATCTTCCGATACAAGTAGGTGTTCTACTGTTTTGTTTAGTTTTTAAAAAAAGCTACTTTGAAGTTTTCTGTGCTAACTTGATCTAAAAAAAAAAAAGAACTTCAACATAAATTTCTATTTCTGATGTTTCTTGACAAAGGACAAGTATTCTTCCACATCATCTTGGGAGCCCACCACAAAGGGAACCCTCTGGTGCAGTGTCTCCGGTTTAATATCAAGGATGCGTTGAGTGCCAGTTGTGGCTATACCTCCAGCCTGTTCGATCAGGAAGGCGATAGGGTTACACTCGTACAGCAACCTCAGCTAGAGAGAATGAAAGACATGAGTAAAGAGAACTGCAAAATCTAGCAAGTCATGTTTCGCTGATATGCCCATCAATACAAGTTCAGTTTTATCAAATTCATTCAGTACACAAATGTGTTAGCACTTATAGTTTTATCTTGACTTTAAAGTCAATATGCTTTATTTTCTCACATCACTGAGAAACACTGAACATTTTCTTGTTCAGTCACACCTGGTTTATATATATATATTATTTGTGTAGAAAAGGGAAACTGGACTGTGTAAATATGTATTCAATTTAACAGTACAGCACTTCTTGAGTGGCAGCGAGGACTGCAGATAATGCATCTAGGTCACAGCTTTCCAGCTCTGATTATTCTTAGTGTGCATTCGCAGATGAGGTATAGCCTCATGTTATATGTTTATTCACTGCCATTGCTATAAGTGACACAGTTCTAGGTCATGCAAAATGACTGTTTATCTTTTATCAGAATATGACCTGCCTGAACCTGCTGTAAACCATAAAGTAATCTACAGTATACAGCATACAACACTGAAGAAGCTAGTCTGCTGGGAACAATCGTATTACAGATTAACCCTAATAACGTATGCTTCATAGAACACCTTGTTGTAACATGATATGATGAATGACTATTCAGTATCAAAAAATATCCTATCATTTTAATGATTTCATTTAATGATGATTTTCCACATTTTGTCCTAAGAACTTTATAGCACATGAACAAAAGATAATAGTGTCGTGAAATTAATGACTTACCTTTCCTTTTGGACTCTTCTCATTGGCTGGGTACATGAAGATGCCACCATAGGCAATGGTGCGGTGCACATCAGATACCATAGAGCCAACATACCTTGCACCATATGGGGCACTGCCATCCTGTGAGACAATCACATTTGAGTTTAAAACATGTATTCAACAGTATTCTTTTTGAATGACCACTCAAACTTTGTTAATGTATTTCTACTTGCCTTAGATACTGTAGGTACTTAGAATTCTTGTACCACAGTTTGTAAACAAAAAGCAAGTTTCTCACACCATTTGTCCAATGAATTTCCATGACTTTTCCAGTCATTTGTGATTAATTCATTTTACATTAATTAAAGTTGCATTCATTTTTACCCCATTAAAACAAAGGTTTAACTTCTAAAGAAATGAATTGCAATCTTGAACACACACGACACTCTAGTCATATCAGTAACCTTATAAAAGTGTTTTTATTCTACATGGGGCAGGGGTGCTCTCATGGTGGCTGCCATTTTAGAATCACATGACCAGCCAAATACAACTCACTTAATCTCAGTAACCATCTTGTTAAATGACACTTGCACTCATTGATTAAAGTAATCATGGCTGACTGTGAATAGTGAATCCCTACAATGCATCTTAAACTGAATGAGTAAGCATCATTATTAAAATTATGTCCCCTATATTATTTTAATTAATTATTGTAATTTAATTAATTCACATTAAATCAGATTGCTTTCACAAAGAGCAATGTCTAGCTGAATTAAATGTTTTAATTATAAGTATAAATGATAGTCACTTGAATGTTTTTTCCTTTTAAAATGTTTTATGAATTTCCATGACTTCTCCAGGCCTAAAAAAAATCACAGTTTGTAAAATTCCCTGATTTTCCAGATATTGCATGACCATGGGAACCCTGTAAAAGAAAATAAAAAATGCAGTGACAAAAAAATTGATACACTTAAAAAGGATGTCTATGGGAGCAATATTTTGTATGTTGTTTTCTATGGCATTTTTTGTTTGATTTTACAAACGGAGGTCTGAATTATTTTCTGTGATATTCGAAAGCAGTGCACAGATACTGTCCGTAGAGCTTAACTTGTTTTTAACTGGGAATATTCCTTTAATGACATAGTTAACACATTACTGTAAATGAGAGCCAGAAAGCACCATAGTTTTCACAAGCGTTTCAGTACTAAAAAGAAAACAGGAAGTATAACAGGATCCAGGAAACTGAAACTCACATCTGTCATGAAATTAACAGTAAGCTTTGAATGTCTTTTCCATAACAAAAGCCGTAAGCGGTCACATATAGGCTATCCAAAAATGACCAAAGGAGATCAATGTAAATTTGTGATACTATTCTATAGCCAAACCCAGCTCAAGCTATGACAATATGCAAACAAATCAATACTTCATGAGGTCAAATATAGCACATGTCTGAAGACAAACAACAACTACTGACTCAAAAACAACATCAACCAATAAGACATATATAACAGTCAATAATATGGAGTTTACTGTATATGCGCGATTAGCACATTTTCAATTTCAAATGCAGATAACTGAAAGAATTTGATCTTTCACAGTAAAAAGCTTTCTGTCTCAGTCATGTTTATTCTTTCCTTCTTATCAGCATCAGACAGCACAACTTGAACAAAAAAAGAACTCAAATTCCTGGAAAGATCAGGCATGACATAATCGTTCACACAAAAAAAAACAATTAGCTTTTAATAATTAACCATGTGTTTACCATCTGACCCATGAAATATCCATACACGGCTTATTTTAAGTACACATTGTACCCAGTTTCCCTCTAGACTTGTGATTAGTGGTGTAACATGAATGAGCTGTCTACTGAGTCTAAACATCCACATTGTCATGGATCAGACAACAGAGCTGGACTCTTTCTGCAAAGGAAGTCTCTCATCACTTTTCAGTAAATAACTTAACGTCAGCTGATGCAGTGAACTGTCATGCCCGGCTCTGACCTGTCAGCACGCATTATTCAGTATGGGATTAACAGTTTGTTAAACCAAGCGATCTTTGGGCAAGCTGAGCAACTCTGTTCTGTTGCAGCTTGTCAAGACGAGCACGTGAGTCAGACTGCTGGATCACATGATGTTTGTGGTACAAAAATATCGTTACACGGACTCAACGGTTTGATTTGTTTGGGGTTAGGCTATATCTGATCCTGTGGTCGCATTTAGCTCGAAATTTACAATGCCGAGCAAGGATTAAACTTTCCCCCAAAATAAAGCAACTTTATTTAGCACTATTTTATCTGTTATAAATTCATAAAACCCACCTTCGGGTATTTCTTGTTCTTTAAATACTCCTCCACTGCAGGCTCGAAATATTTAGCATTGCCCTCGTTGATGCTGTAAGTCTTCCCCTTTTTCTTGATCTTTACATTTCTTTCTGTCAGAATGAATTCGCCAATTGCCTGAGGAGGAACCACATTAGTCATTTAAATCATGCGTAATATAAAGCATTAATTCTAATATTTAAAACTAACTCGTTAAAACAGACACATTTACCGACATCGGTGAACAGCTCAACTCACAAGCGAGGAAATCCCCAACACTACTCCTAAATTATTTTAAAGGGGTCATGACATGGTTTTTTTTATTGTATTATTATGTTCCCTTAGGTGCAATTATAGTATTAATATATTTTTTTTTAAGAAAAACTTTTAAAATCTAGTGATTTATGACCTTTTCCCACCCTGTTTCTCATCCTCTGATTCAAACAGTCTGTTTTGGGGGCGTTTTCCATTTAAGACTTCAGTGTTAACGCCCACTGTTATGATTGGCTAACGTCAGTGCCTATGTATCAATTATTGACGCCCCAGCCAGAAAAATATGCAAGTAAACTAAGTAAAAACACTGTGATTATTCATAATGAATGAAATTGCGCTTTAAAAAGTAGTTTAAAGTTTAAAATAGATTACTTACAGTTTGCGTCGTCGTTGTTCCCAGAATAGTCGGCACGGACTTATCTTTGAGCAACAGTTTTCTGGCAAAGCCAGCATCATATTGAGATTTGTTCTCAAAACAGTCATCCTTAAAATGTACAGAACAAACGCTTAAGTTAACACTGCCGTGACTGGAACGTCCGCAAAAAATAAACTGCATCCATTTTTCCCTGACGTCTGGATCTTTCGGCAGCTTATTCAGAGGTTTTGTTTGACCACAGCCAGGAACAGCACATCTGTGTGGCATCGTAATTTTCCTGTGCACAAGTAGTCTCTGTCAGAGCTCGCTGTCCATCGACTGAACACTTGTGAGGCGACGGCGATACTGAAATGAGCGTAGCTGTCTTGCGCTTAAATCGTAGTTATCTTGTGCTGGAGGCGGTCATATGCAAACGCTGTTACGTCACTTCTAACCGACACGTCACTTCTAACCATGAATCCAGAACGAGCTGTATTTTGAGCTTGATTAAATAAATGATTCGTTTAGAATGGGGAGGACGTCTTAAAATATTAAACTTGCAGGACGTTTTAATGATACAAAGACCTCTTATATACCAAAAGATCAAGGCAAATTTGGTTTCTCATGTCATGACCCCTTTAATACATTCTTTCTTGATTCTTCTTCTTGAAAACATTGTTAGTGCACTGAAAATGTCTTACAGTATTATTTTTATCAGCTCACATTTTTTTTTTTTTTTTTTTTTTTTTGTCGTCCTGGTTATTGTTGATTAAATAAAAACACCCTTTAACATTTTTGTCATTTCTTAATAGGGCGGTTTTCAAACAGCATCAATAGACCTTTTTCACACTCCGGGTTTTGGAAAGCGGAAGTAGCATAAATGTCTGAGGGGTAAACTTTGACACTGGTGAATGGGAGACCACAGCAAATATTATTTTCACTTACCCATTTGCTCCAAGAGCAAAAGAAAAAACCCACAATTACATGTGAATGACAGAAGAAGAACAAATAGAGAGCGACGGATTTATAGATAACAAAGTCTTCTTCTTCTTCTTCGTTTTTTACTGGCGACTTGCAACCATATGGAGCATTATCGCCACCTACTGTATCTTAGTTACATTTGTTTAAATCCTTATGTTTAGTCCAGTTTGTTGTAGATACGATGACACAATTTTAAGCACCATCTTTCCGGAATTATTTGAGAAAATATTTGCAATATCCATTTGTTTGATTCCTTCATGTTCCAGTCCATTCCTTAGAGCCAGTCTTTGATTTGAGTATTTAGTGCACTCAAACAGCACATGTTCCACAGTTTCTGATTGACTGCATATCTCACACTTTCCCGTTGGATGTTTCCCTATTATGTGCAGAGATGCATTTAACCTTGTGTGACCTAACCTGATTCTGCTAATCATCCCCTGCTCTCTCCTGCTCTTCCCCAGAGTCTTTTCTTCCCCCACCTTCTGCTGTATTTTAAATAAATGTCTTCCTTTACTTCCATTATCCCATAATTTTGCCACTGTATCTTAATTTTGCTTCGTACGTATGATTTAATCTCTGCTTTGCTAATTAGTACTGCCACTTCTACCTGATTTATCTTTAACCCTTCCTTAGCTAAAGAATCTGCCATCTCGTTTCCTTGGATGCCAATATGTGCTGGGATCCATAAAAACTGAACATCTATACCCAGACTATTTACTCGATATAGTGATAACAAACTTTCAAACATAATATCCTCCCTACATTTTGATGACGCACTTTTGAGACTTTCCAATGCTGCTCTTGAATCTGAACAAATTAGTATTCTCAAGGGTTTGACTTCCTCTATCCATTGTAATGCAAACATGATTGCCATCATTTCTGCTGCATATACTGACAAATGATCAGTTATTCTCTTAAACACCTTAATTTTTAGTTCAGGAATGTAAAATGCACAGCTTGATTTTCCATTCTCTGGATTTTTTGACCCATCAGTGAATACTTGAACATAATACCCATATCTCTCACGCAGCACAGTGTTCACACAAGCTTGCATACTAAACATGCTTTTGCTTGAACTAACCTTTTTTAATAGAGAAAAATCAACTCTAGGTTGAGGTAGTAACCATGATGGAACAGCTGGTATTACGGCAGTTGGACTAATTACCCAATTGTTGATTCCTAGCTCCTTAGTTATCTCTATAATTCCCCTACTAAATACCTCCTTTTTAATTTTACTGCTTTCCCAACTTTCGTTTAAACTTCTTTTTGTTGGGTGTGTTTCCTTTTGACTTTGTAAGTTAGCCCAATAATTTGCCCTCAACTGTTTCCTTCTCAGAATTAATGGCATTTCCCCAACCTCCACTTGAAGCGCTGATATTGGAGTTGATTTTACTGCTCCACAACATAATCTCAATGCTTGAGCTTGAATTTTGTCCAGCCTTTTTAAAGATGAACTAGCAGCTGAACCAAAAACAATACATCCGTATTCTAGGACTGATCTAACTAATGCAGTATAAATATTTCTTAACGCCACACAATCTGCTCCCCATACACTGCCTGTTAAACACCTCATAATATTCAATACTTTCTTACACTTATCTTCTATTTTATTAAAATTATTTTTCCACGTAAGCAACATATCAAACCATAACCCCAAGAATTTAAATATTTTCACCCTTTCTAATCTTTGTTTATACAATTTCAGACAAATATCCTCTTTGACTTTCTTTCTTGTGAAAAAGATGGATTGAGATTTCTCAACAGATAACTTAAATCCCCATTTCAAGGACCAGTCTTCCACCACATCAATAGCTTCCTGAACTTTCTTTACAACAAATTCCATATTCCTTCCTCTTTTCCAAATTGCCCCATCATCTGCAAAAAGTGATTTTCCGGAAAGATCTACTCCTGGGCTCAAAGACGCCATTCCCCTCTCTCGACAAACAAAAGCTCACCACTTCAGTCAGTTTTCGCGCGCCTTCTCCACAAAAAACCTTTCTCGCGGATAGGCCTCCGTCTCTCTCCCCCTTCGGATCCTACCAACAACCGCGTGTTCTCCGTGTGCGAAGATGCAAGTCACGCGCCTCACAAGCCCTCCTGGGTTTGACAATCAATCAGAACCTTGCGTTCTTGAGCTTCATCATCTTATCCTTAAGTACTGATTTAAGAGGATATAACTGTCTAGCCAAATTTACTGTCAATCTCTCAGCAGCTGTAATACAAACCACTTGCAGCTGTGGTAATTATTATTTTTTTACTAATTGCAGGGTAATATAACACAAAGCACAATGTTATACATTTACACAAAATTTTACAAATGTATAATATAAAAACATTTGCGTCAACTCGCGCGATTGATATAATTCGACGTCAAATGATTATACGAAAGTTATGATACGTCACCAGCTTGACGACGCCTTCTGACTGGATGGTTATCTTTTTCCACCTTCTGACACTTTGCCCTCCCCACAGTAGAACAACTGTTTGTGTTTTCCTCTTTTAATTAAAAGTAAATGGCTGAATAAATGTACTGGAAATAAGATCATTAGTTATATGTGGCAGTACATTGTCCTGAAAAATATTGTATGATATGAAAGATATTAAAATATTTTTTGTGGGCAAACCGATTTTGCCTGGCTCCCGCATATATGGTTTCAATGTATGCCAAATATAAGAATATAATATATCAAGGTATCCATTCATCTATCCTCCGTAGATTTGAAATGTGTTGTGCTTACTGGATCCAGCATAAAGAAGTTAACTCCAGCTCCTGTGCTGAGGGCCACTAGTGTGGCGCTGCCATAAAGGGCATACCCTGCACACACGATCTGGCTACCAGGCTGCAGGGCGTCCTGGTCAGTTGGATCTCCATCTGAGGCCTGTATCAGGAGAAACAACAGAGTCAGCGCTGGCCCAAGCTAGCTTAATAAACTATTTGATGTTGAGGCATAAAATTGTAAGACTTGTCCATGTTTAATCATATTTGTACAGATACATAATAACACACAGCAAACTTTCGTTTTCATCGTGTGATACTTTGTGGGTTTTAACACACATCGAATTGCTGTTTCATAGCTACATAAAAAGGTCATTTATTTTTTGTCTGTGAATGGTTGTTCCTGTTAAAACAAATAAGCAAAATGCAACTTGAACATGCATGCCTTCATTCAACAAGCTCAATGACACCTCATACTGTACATTGTTACGGCAGTTTTGTACAGTAATATGCTACTACTGTTTCTGATAGCATCAAATACACTTAAAAGTACTAAATATGTTGTGACAAAAATGAAAAGGAAACTGAATAAATAAAATAAAATGTCATATCAAGTCATATTCCATTGCTTAGCCAATATTTGTCATCAGGCAGGGTCAAATGCAGTCAGCTACTGTACCTCTTCGATCTGAATGGGAAAGTAGCACAAGAACACCAAATATCAAACAACTATTTCACACCACGCATGACAGAAATCTATTTGATTAGTAGCCTATTTTGCATTTGCTTATACAGTTCTCATATGCAACAAACATTAGGCTACACCTGCAATTCCAAAATAAAGTGTAAAAGAATCATCTTGGCTAAAACACTGTGGATGCACACTCACCCTTTTGTAGATGGCAAAGATGGTGCCTATGGGGGCTAAACAGTCAATGTTGGAGGAGCCATCCAGAGGATCAAAACAGACTACATATTTCCCCTATGACACACAAACACCAGCTTGAATTGAGTTTACAGCCAAAGTGAACTGGCGACCTCATGTGGTAATTATATAAATGCACTCCAGTAAAGATGCATTAGTGCACAGATCCATTATCCTGTCACAAACTGTTTACATTGCAGTGATCGTTCATTTTGAAACTAAATAAACTTTATAAGGTGATATGTTTTTTTTTATTATTTACCAGACTTGTAAGTTTATTTTAAGTACATAATTTATAAAAACCTTTTCCTCATTTATATGCACATTTTGATGGAAATAATTTCAGACTACACTTTATCCAATGATACCCCCATCTCTCTCTCTCTCTCTCTCTCTCTCTCTCTCTCTCTCAATTTTCAAATTTAAAGTACTTTATTGGCATGATTGTGTTTACATGCAGTATTGCCAAAGCATTAATACACAAAACAGATAATGATACATTTGTCTTGTAATAATAATCTATCTCGCGCTCTCTCTCTTTCTCTCTCTCTGTCCTAATAAGTCTATTTGAACTGAAACTGAAAACTGAACCCAGTCCAAAATGATCAGGTATTAAAGACTTTTGAATTTATATTTTAAATATCAGAAATGTCAGTTATTTGGCTTTCAATAAATAAAATCACAACTGAAAAATTAAATACAAATGACCATTCATTTTATTCAAAAGTCATCTTTTAGACATGACCACAGTATGTACCTTTTTATTGTAAAAGATGTGGCACACCCCTCCATTAATATCTGCCTGGCAGACCAGCTGTGAAGTTTCATTACAACATTAAAATACCCACCTTTATAAGTAAAATAGAAGCAATTTCACTAGTGGTCTCAGACTTTTGGGCCCCACTTTATACTCTATCCCTTCTCTATTTGGTTCACTTTGGGCATTTCTAAGTGCTCATTAATGAGCATGTCTTGCGATGCCAATCCAGTGATCATACCCTTTTCTCAGCAGGGGTGATGATGGCATCCTTGTTCTCTTCAGAGACCAGCACAGAGGTGCCATAAGAGGCCTGCAGCATGTTGATGATCAGATCATTGGAAAGCACATCCAGCTTCTTTTGATCATCACCTGTGACATTCACTTGACCAGCAAGGCCTTGACTGAGGATCGTAAAGCCAGAACATACTAATATTCTAAAACCATATTCCTCTTTATTTTATTAGAGACAACACACATTAATGTATATGAATAATACACATACATAATAAAACAGAAATAACTACACTTTAATAAATTAAAAATTATTATGCTGAAGAAATAAACAGCCTTAAATGTAATGTACATTAGTGTGGTATATCTTTACAAAGAAAACTATATTACCTTTGTAAATCCAGCTAAAACATTCATGTCCTGGGTGATACTCAAAGAGTTCATTGTATTAACTGTAACTGTGTCTAAAACTGTAAGTATATCACATTTATCACTTTATCCATTGGTTAAGTTTAAAAAACACTTTCTGTCACAACAAATATGTTCACAACAGATCTAAAGCACATTATCGCTTCATCATTAAAACTACAAACCACTGCTACTATTGTCATAATGCAGAATTATAAAATGAAACTCACAGGTGAACAAGTCCAGCTTTCCTGACGGCAGATGAAATAGCTTTGACTGCTGTTAACATGGAGTTAATGAGCTGCGTAAGTTCTCCTGTTGACCCTTTTGCCTTCCGCCCGGTCTCCATGACAAAGCGTGTGAGAGTCCATACGTCCACATCAAAGACAGACTGATCTGACATCCTTACAGTATCCCAGTGTGTGAGCAGTAGGAAAGGCAGATACTAAATGACTGCAGAGCCACTAGGTAGAATGTTTTGCGTACACAGAGTGTGGATGGAAGCCAAGGTTATATCTGTGAAGGAGTTCAAGTTACAGTAGTGTATAGTCTGAATTCTAGTAGAGCCAGAGCTCAACAGACCCAACTTATAAAGCACACTCATGACATTCAACTAATTATTTATGTCCACTGTTGGCCAAACATATGCTGAGGGGTTATGAGGTCATAGGTCATGAAGCAGAGTGGTCATGGAGAAAACAGATTTTATGAGGATATGTCCCAATCAATTTTGGATGTCTATTAAATAGATCGAATAAATAATTTTGTGTATTTATTTGGATTTAAATAGAGTGTTCATAATGTGTTCGCAACAAGTCAAATCAAACCTACATACTTTACTAAACACATCAAAAACATTTGAAGAAAATGCATACACAGTATGTTGTTCATGCATTATATTTGATTTACCGTTTTGGAAAGTGCAATTAACATGCTTTCTTAGACCTTTATTTAATTTTGAATCCTCCAGAAGCACTTAAGCTCAAATATATTTAAGTATGTGTGTAGACATCATTCACGTCATTAAAAAAATGTTGGCAGTTTGGCATACCTATTTCCAAACAAGCCCATAATCTATTACCTCCTGCATTCTCATTGCCTTAAAGGAATGTTCCGGGTTTAATGCAATTTAAGCTCAATCGACAGCATTTGTGGCATGATATTGATTACTACAAAAATTAATTTCAACTCGTCCCTCCTATTCTGTAAAAAAATCTTGGTTCCAGTGAAGCACTTACAATGGAAGTGAATGGGGACAATATTTGAACGTAAAAATACTGTTTCAAAAGTATAGCCACAAGACATAAACAATATGCATGTAAACATTATTTTAGTGTGATTACTAACCTTTTCTGTGTAAAGTTATAAACAATTTTACAACCATGTTACCATGGCGATGTAATGTAAAAAAAACCTAAAACGAACCTAAAAATTTACAATTTAAACACATTTACAGCTCAAATAATACATAAGTGCTTTTAGCTACACATTTATGTTTAAACCCTCCAAAAACTTTCCCCATTCACTTCCATTGCAGTGCCACTGTAACCTTGATTTTGGCTTTCTTTAAAGAAAAGGAGGGATAAGTTGAAATTAATTTTTGTTGTAATCAACATTATGCCACATTCGTCTGTCAACTGAGATTGTATTGAGCCCGGAACATTCCTTTAAATTCACATGGCTTTTTTTTTGCTACAAAACCCAAAATCACAAACTCATTACCAGAACCTACCAAGCACAGTAGTATTTGCAATACTTTTACACTTCTTTCCACTTTTAAATGATGGTGTGTTTTGCATTAATATACTTCTTAATAGGTTGCTCCTCCTTTCTGTTCTCAGATTTGTTTTTACATATTGTAACAATAGCTTAACGACAAAATAAAACAGCATTTTATGAGAATATAGTGTATAAACAGATCTGCAAGCATGTATTTTTGACCAAGAGCAACACACCAAAATGTGTCTCAAATGTCAGCTGGGCTCTATGTGTCTCTTGACCTTTACAGAGAAGGTCATCTGCTCTTCATAAGGTTGCCTTGACTTGTATTTTCTGTACTAATATCCATGTTTAAAGAAAACAAGCAGAACAAGTGTAGTAAAGGAAAACAGCATGTTTCATTCATAAATTATACTAATGCATTCTGAGAGGGCTTACTGAAATGACTATTATGTCTTGTGTCAGCCATATATTCGAAAAATGACAGTGTAAACGCAAACCAAGACTTCATCTGCTTACATGAGCTTGACCATTGCAATTCCTACTCCAAAACATCTACATACTTCAAATTTTGTAAGCACTCCCCACCCAACACAAGCATGGCTCACAACGTCTATTGTTTGGTTAACTTTATTCACAGCTTCCATCTATAAGGTGAAAAAAGCCATTAAAAAGTCATTATTTGGTATGCACAGATGGGAAGAATGATCAGTTCAAATTCAAATCATGTCCATTACTGTCAATAAGATGTTTGTCTTTTTGATCGGCAACAATTTTAGCTGCCACATACACAGGGATTGTCTGGACTGATGCAGAAAATACTGTTTTGTTATAAAATACAACCTTTAAAAATTATACAAAATCCAATTTCAACACTGGTGTCCCAACACAGATTAATCCCAGCTTTACAGTATATAAGAATCACTTGCTACAACATTATTTAATTCAATTATCTTCAAGTTGAGGTATTGAGTGAATAGAAACATTTGGTTTTAGGGGGAGGCATTTGATTTCCATGATAGAGTTATTTTGAGAATAATAATATATATTTTGTTATATCTTATTCTGGATTGTCAAGTATTTTATCTCTTCTTTATTTTTATTTTAAGGAGTCTTAGTAAACATTCAGGCTGTTGGTCCTCATTTCTGATGTTTCTGAAAAATGCCAATGTACTCCTGGACATCTTCGAGGGAGCCCATCACCACAGGTGCCCGCTGGTGGATGCTCTCTGGCTGGATGTCCAGGATGTTCATGGTGCCTGTGGTGGCCATTCCTCCAGCCTGCTCCATGATGAAGGCCATAGGGTTGCACTCATAGAGCAGTCGGAGCTGAAAAGGGTGGAACAGAGTTCAAGTCTCTGACTAGTCATTTGTCTTAAAGAAACAAACAGTAATTCTCCTCCCTACATTATCCATGTTATTGAGTCATGCAAATGTAGTAAGGGCATTCTGCACAACTGAAAGCTGTAACTCCCTCTACAGGCAGACAATGCCTTTTTGTGGACATGACAATCATAATGTGTGCTGATACAGTAAGTTTATCAGTGTAAAGCAATGCATACACACAGATAAGCATAGCATTAAAAGATTTTTCATTAAGGTATTTGAAATAAATTTACATAATGGTAATGTGAAATAATCGCATGCTACAAGTATCTGTAATGTAATTGATCCTTTTTCAGTTTTCAGTATAAGGGAGAGTAAAGAATGCATGACACACCTCTCAGGTGATGTGATACCAACCAAAAGAACTAGAACAAAGGTTATGTTTTCTTTCATTCACTCTTATTTATTTCAAAAGTATAAAATTGTCATCAAAATGTTTGAGGAACAATTTCACATAAATAAAATAAAATTATTATCACATACATTCATCTATAGCAGGGCTCCAGACTGTGACTAAAATGGTAACATTTTAAAATCTAGTCGCCATAGTTGACAATTGGGTTGTGTGCGTTCATATGCGGTTTCATCAGATATCATCTTATGATTTATTGAATACATCTTTAGAGAGCATACCAGTGTGTATTGAGCCTCTTTTCACCCGTTCTGTTGTGATGAGCTTGCTGCACTGTACGCAACATCAAAACCAGCACGAGAGAGTTGTGAACAAATTACTCTTTTTCATTAATCACCCGAATTTGAACTTTTGGTGCTCAGGTTATCAGTTCGAATCAGATTCACTTTCTCAGTGAATCATCCATCAATGCACCGCAATAAGCATACTATACTTTATGTAAATATCTGTAATGAAGATTCTGAAGGCCAGTAGCAAATAAAAAAAATCTTGTATCTCTTATATTTGTATAAATTATGAAAGAAGTGTAAACATTTATGAGACAAAATGGAATGCAAACTTATCTTCTCAACTATATAACTTATACTGTTTATTAAACCTTTGACAAATGGGTTATCAGCTGACTTCCCTTTCTTCTGCTTTCTATTTTCTTTCTGAACAGCTGATCTAAATCGAGAAAATCTGTGATTTGGCTCTTTAATTTTTCAGTTTAGTAGCCAATGGCTCCTAAGTCATTTTTTTAGTCTGGAGCCCTGAATAGTCTGTTTTTGTAGATTGCAAAGTCCCAGATTTTACCCCTATTTAAAATAGCCAAATATTCCATGAAGTGACTATTCCATTTATATTCCCATTAATTTGCAATAGTTCAAATCCTGATCAATGGCTGGGGACAAGTAATATAAGGAATGCATTGTCAAGCTAAATGTGTTTCAAAATGCCAAGAAAACTCTGAATAAAATCTGAACAAGGTGTAAACTTGTCTATACTATTACAACTAATAACTCATGAAGCATAATTAGATATTGCTTATTCAAGCAGTCCATGTCAACACAGTGATTATATGAATATAATGTTTTTTTTTAATTAAGTACCTTTCCTTTCGGGCTCTTCACATTTGCTGGGTAAAGGAAGATTCCTCCATAAACGAGAGTTCGATGCACATCTGCAACCATAGAGCCTACATACCGGGCTCCATAGGGCGCACTGCCATCCTAAACACATTTTCAATAGTTACCCTAAATATCTGTTGTTTAATTTTTGTTTTGTAAATCTGATTCAAATGGCTGAATTTTTAAATGTGTCAGATTGTAATTTATAGGAATAATTCACCCAAAAATGAAAATTCTCTCATCATTGACTCATCATTACATCCCATATGTGTATGACTTTCTTTCTTCTGCAGAACACAAATGAAGATTATCAGAAGAATATTTCAGCTCTGTAGTTCCTCACAATGCAAGTGAATGGGTACCAATATTATGAAGCTCCAAAAATCACAAAGGCAGCAATGGTTAAATCCATATTTTCTGAAGTTATATGATAATTGTGTGTGAGAAACAAATAAATATTTAGGCCCATTTGATTATAAATGATCATCTACCCAGTAGGTGGCATTTTACAAGGAGAATGTGAAAGTGAAAGTGGAGATCGATTTGATGTACATAATAGGTACAATACTATAATTGTTTTATTTGGTTTGCCAGAGATATGGAAATACCGTTTTTCCTGGAGAAGTTTAAGGTTCATTAAAGTAAGTAACCTAACACTAAACCTATGTTATTGTTGTTTCAAGAGGATTTTAGATTTATTGTGAGTTTTTCTTTTTATGTTTCAAAAGTGGCCTTTTCTTTGCAATTCTTCCCATAAGGCCTGCACACCCGAGTATTCTCTTTACTGTTGTACATGAAACTGGTGTTGAGTGGGTAAAATTCAATGAAGATGGTTCCTATTTCTCACACTAGAGGCTCTGATGTACTTATCCTCTTGTTTATTTGTACATCTGGCCTTCCACATCTCTTTCTGTCATTGTTAGAGCCAGTTGTCCTTTGTCTTTGAAGACTAGTGTTTTTTTTTTTGTTGGCAATTTCAAGCATTGTGTAGCCTTCATTCCTCAAAACAATGATTGACTGACGAGTTTCTAGAGAAAGCCATTTCTTTTTTGGCATTTTTGACCTAATATTGACCTTATGACATACCAGTATATTACATATTGTGGCAACTCAAACACAAACACAAAGACAATGTTAAGCTTCATTTAACAAACCAAATAGCTTTCAACTGTGTTTGATATAATGACAAGTGATTTTATAGTACCAAATTAGTAATATAGCATGTTTACTCAAGGATAAGGTGTTGGAGTGATGGCTGCTGGAAATGGGGCCTGTCTAGATTTGATCAAAAAATGACTTTTTTCAAATAGTGATGGTGCTGTTTTTTTCTTCAGTAATATCCTGACTATACTTTGTGATCACTTGAATACCACATTGGTTAATTAAAGTACCAATTTCCTTCCACAACAGAAAAATCTGTAAATTTGTCCAAACTTTTGGCTGCCAGTGTACATACTTGAATGAGATGTTTGTTCTTTCTATACATTTGACTGTATTCTAAGCACTTGCATGCAATCATCTAGGTGTCTGAATCATGTTTATTTGTTCTTTAAATATTTAATACGATGGCCTTTTGTTGTTATTATATGTGTGCTTTGTTTTCTCAGAGGTTCTTGATTGACTGAATTCTTTATTGTCAGTGTGTTGCTTGGAATTATAAAATAAAAACAAATATCCAAGAGTTAATGTGTATTCCTTTACTCTATCTATCAATGTCATGATTTTTTCAGATAATAATTTGTAAAACTGCATGCATATGAAAAACATAATGAATGTTTTTATCTGATTGAAGTCGAAGTCTGTCCCAAATGCACACAATTATAACTCATCCATCCTCATGGACTTGCTGACTAGCGCCCCATCTGTCAGCACTCACTTACGTCACCAAATTCTGGAATCTGAGGAGGATCGCAAGGGCTTAAGGTGCCATTTGGGACAGGGCTAATTTTGATTTTTTTTTCATCCACACTTATCATATCACTTCTAAAGACATGGATTTAACAACTGGAGTGTTATGGATTTCTTTTATGTGATTTTTGGAGCTGCAAAATTTGGTCATCATTAACTTCCATTGTGAGGACCAACAGAGCTGAAATAATCTTTGTGTTCTGCAGAAGAAAGAAAGTCATACACATCTGGGATGGCATGAGTGTGAGTAAATGATGAGAGAATTTTCATTTTTGGGTGAACTATTCCTTTAAGCTTCTATTATGATTTGAAAGGAAAGATATTTGATTAAATGCATACTGAACCTCTGGGAACTTTTTCTTCTGCAGGTATTCTGTGATGGCAGGATCAAAATAAGGGGCATAACCTTCATTCAGACTGTAGATCTTTCCTTTTTTCTTTATCTTTACATCTCTGTCCACCAAAATGAACTCCCCAATGGCCTGACATTTAAAGTAGAAGGTGAAAGGTAATATTCTTTACTTAAAGATATATTCTGGGTTAATTCCAACTAAATGTCTATGGACAATATATTTGGCATGCTGTTGATTAACCTAGAAAATATAGGTTATTTAGGTTACAGTAAATATATTCAGTCAATATATGGCTAGCATTGAGTAGACTTCATAAACTGTAATGATTCCTCCTCATTCATTTATTGCCAAATTACCAGATCACATATTTTGCCAAGTCACACGGAGTAAAACTGACTCACTGGATCTAACATGAAGCAGTTAACTCCTTGTCCAGTGGAAAGAACAATCATGGTTGCACTCCCATAAAGTGCGTATCCAGCAGCCACAATGTTTCTACCAGGTTGCAGCGCATCCTTTTCAGATGGCTCACTGTCTGTGCACTGTGAACAGAGCATTTATTAATGCATGTCCATCTAATATTGTAGAATCCAATGCAGTAGATTGTCATTCAATACATTCTGTCATACCTTTCTGTAGATGGCAAATATGGTCCCAATCGAAGCAAGGCAATCAATGTTGGATGAACCGTCAAGAGGGTCAAAGCAAACCACGTATTTACCCTTGCACACATACAGGAAACTTTGATTAATTAAGTTTGACTTCAAAGGGAGAACAGCAAAATAAGCAGCACCCCCCCCCCCCAAAAAAAGGAATAATTCCAATTCCAAGTAAAAATGAGTGGTGAAAAGTCATGATAATGTTGCTCTATTAAATGAGGAATATCTGACCCATTTGACTCCACTCCACCCAACTCCTTATTCTGTCTTTTCTAATCTCTAAACCACACTACTGCAACACAGTTCTCTCTGGTCAAGCTTTAGCACACATACAAATAAATAAATAAATAAATTTCCATGGCTTTTGTCAGATTTTTATACCACGATACACCTTTGTACAGGTCTTTCAGCTTCCTTCCCTTTCACTGCCAGGAGATTTAAGATGCTGTTTCTGACCAACAATGTACTGTAGCGAAATACCTAAAATGTGCTATGTAAAAGCTGTAATCTAACCATACATCCCTTTCTAGTTGCTGCAGACTAGATTTCAACTTTCAGCCCAGAAAAGATGAGCACGTCAGCAATCAGAAGCCTCTACATATTTGTTCCCAAATATTGGAAACTTTATTAATCATTAAACTGTGTAAGAAAAGACACTAGTCTACAGAATCCAACCTAACACTTCCCATCCCCTATTACAAGTGGAAGCCCTTAAGCTGCGTACACACTGCCAGCGACTTTATCGCTGCAGGTCGCCAGTGGCTGGCGGTGAAGTCGCTAGTGGGTGTTCCCACTACTGGTTGCCTAGTAACGTTTATAAATGACATTAACGGATGTCATTCCATTGCTGTTGACAGCGAATCTCTTTTCTTGCCACTAAAAACAAACATTTTGTAGGGAAAAGACTAAATATAAATGGAATCAGTACATAAAATGCTTTATATCAAAGATGAATGAGAAACAAGGCGTGCTGTTTGCCAGAGCGGCTGTTTATCTGCGGCGAAAATGCAAATGTCGGTCTGTCTGGGTCCATAAAATCCCCGCGATCTCAGATACACCTTTCCACGCAAAAATGTCCTTGTACGTGGGAAGAGACATATCATAGAGCACTGGAACATTTCTAACAGCAAGAATTAGCCTCATCCATCTTTCCGTTACTGCAGGAGCTGAGAGAAAGAGAGAAGGATCACGTGAGCTCTCCCGTCGTCTCTCCTATTGGCTGTCGCTTCCGTTAGTCGCTCCAAAGTTGAACTTTTCTCAACTTTGTCGCGTCGCTGGACACGCCCACATCTAGCGCCAACGGTCGCGACAGCTCGTATCGCCGGAAGTCGCTGTGCTCGCATTGAAAATGAATGGTATTGAGTCGCTGTCGCGCGCGATGTCGCTGGCAGTGTGTACGTACCTTTACTTACTCTTCTATCAGGCTCCACAATGATTGCGCTGTCATGTTCCTCTGTGACCATTACGCATGAAGTGAAAGAGGATTTGATCATGTTTATGACAAGGTCATTGGAAAGGATGTCCAGCTTCTTAACCTGGTCACCAGTCACATTTGTACTTCCAGCAATGCCATACCTGCCCAAGAAGAAAAAAATGTCACTGACCATGATGGCAATGAAATTTTCTTTAAAAACAAAAGATACAAAATTATGAATACTACTATATTTTATAGTATTGTATATTATAATTGGGCTCGATTATAAACCACTCTTTGAAATATCTTTCATTTTTCAGTTCTGCAGCTATTGCCTTGCACAGGCATTTCAACACCAGTATGTCAACATTTGGTTTCAAAATTGAGTAGGGTGGGGGGAAAAAGAATATACCGGAAAGATCTAACTCACATGAACGATTCTGCAAGAAAAGCTTATTTTCATCTAAATGTGTTGACTTTCTAAGCTGTAAGAAGTTTTTTATTAGTAGTAGTAGGAGTTTCTGTATTAAAACCCAGAAACATTAGTGCACCAACCCAAACTTACTGGAGTGGAGATCAATTATGTCTTAGGTTTGCATAAGTAATACTCACAGGTGTGCGATTCCTGCTTTCCTGACAGCACTCGAGATGGCTTTTATTGCCGTGCACATCGCATTCAGAAGAGTTGTCAGTTCGCCCGTGCCTTTGGCTTTTCTGCCCTCTTCTAGCAGAAATCTCGTCAAAGTCACTACATTAGTATCGAAAGAACCACGGTCTGACATAACTGCAGCTGTAAAGACTTTCTTTTGATGTAAAAATCGCTCTGTTATTAAGTTCAGTTCACGTAGCTCATCTAGCGGAAATCAAAATATGAACGCGGAAATTGTGCGCGAAAAGAGAGTATAGAGAGCTAAACTAGTGAAAACTGCACAGCTAGAGGCACATAGGTGTGACTGACTGAGCAATGCTTGCGTGAGTGAAAGTTTCAACAACAATGTCGCATTGTGTGGACACAGGGGTGTGGATAAAAGGTCCCCTCATGCCTGACCTCAGTCCCGATCTCTGCCGTGTCATCATGAACATGATGTTTGACTCGTGAGAGAGCTGGGATTAGATTTAATTCATCCCACAAGGGGGGAAACATTAAACAAATTACACCTAAGTGGTTAATATAATCCAGGCTGGTGTGTGGGAAACAAGAAACTGGACTGACCGGACCGAGGTAGGGATGGGAATAATAAACAGGATCAACGAGAATTCAACAGAGGGGTATTGCACAAAAGCAAGATAAGGGATTAAGCTGGGATTTTCCAGTTATCCTGGCTGAATTTAGCCCTGACTCGGTTGCATGAAGGGAGGCTAAATTAATCTACATTAAGTTACTATGGAGATTTACACTTTGCAGCTAGCCTGCTCCGGAGCAGGCTAACAACCAGGCTAAGATTAATCCAAGTGATTTATCGGCTAGTTCCACCCTAAATCCTACGAGATATTAATGTGTTTGTCACTTCATGGTCCTGCATTAAAATACTAGATATACTGTCATTCATCTAAGTATGCGTACTGTTATTTTAGTTATTATTGAAAACTGCTGTTCATTTCACTGTCAGAGGTTTGATGAATATATATATTATTCGAGATTTAAAGCGTTTATTGTCATACACCCAGTGAGGAAAGCAGATTTTCCTGAGCAATTATTACTTTGCTGTCCACAATGAATGCCAACACAGTGCAAAAGAACTATAATATGAGAAACAGAATATAGACTATGTATATCTATATATGCAAGTATAGAGTAGAAATGTACTGTTGAATGAGAAAAAATATCAATATATTACATTTTATTGCAGTTGATGAGATAATAAGAAATGGCTCATGAAGTTGCAAATGTGGTTTCAATTAAGTCCGTAACAAGGTCAATATGTAGTATATATAGACTAAAGATCTGTGCGTTTCCTATTCACAATGGCTTGCCCTTTGTTGGATGTAGTTGATGAGGAAGTTTTAATACTCAGGTGAGCATTCAGGCATGAAAGAGTCTTCCGAGATAGGGCAGACCCAATGGCCTTTTCAGACGAATATCTGACTGAGAGGTACAGATTCTCAGGTGATGGCATCAAATATTTGTGTAGGCTGCTGGGTCCAAACATACAGCACAGGACAGCACGGAGCCAGGCTCTCACTGTCCCACAGATGGTCTGCGTAGCACTGCGATTCTTTGCAAGTGGCATGTTTCTGTATTCTGTCGGTGATGCAGAAAACCTCAATAAAGCCACTATTTGCCGCACAATAAGAAATGCAAGTCTGGCATTGAAATCTCTTGAGCACATATTTATCACCTTCCCTGGTCACAGAAGATTCATCCATATCAAGGAGGAGTTCTACAAGATTGCAGGTAACACAAATAATAACAGATTACTACAAAATGTTACATTAGCACAGTCACAGTATGACACTCATTATTTTGTGTTACAGCTTTTCCTAATGTAATTGGTACAGTGGATTGCACCCATATTCGTATCCAACGCCCCTCAGGGGCACATGAGGGAGATTATGTTAACAGGAAATCCTTCCACAGTGTCAATGTTCAGGTAAGAATGAGTTACGGTTACTGTCAGCTACATAATTATTCTGTGCATTAAATTACCTTAATAGGCTATATATTTTTACAGATGATCTGTGATGCTGACTGCCTTATCACACATTTAGAGGCAAAGTGGCCTTGCTCAGTCCATGACTCCAGAATCATTCGGGCCAGTAGAATTTACCAGAGACTCTCTCTAGGTAAGCCACCCCATTTTTTTTTTAAGCACCTTGAACATCAAGAGTACAGAACTTGTAAGAATTATGTTTTGTATTCGCAGGAGAGTTCTCTGGTGTGCTGCTGGGGGACAAAGGCTATGCCTGTGAGACATTTCTGATGACTCTCCTTACAGACCCCCAAACCCCAGCACAGCAAGCTTACAACCATGCCAAAACCAGGGCTCGAATTGAAATGACCTTCGGCCTCCTGAAATCACGATTTCAGTGCCTGCACCACCTGAGGGTCTCCCCAGACAGAGCATGTGATGTGACTGTTGCCTGCACAATATTGCCAGCTTAAGAAAAGAAAGGGCTCCCAGAGTTGCTTTGGATGTTGAATGGGACAATACTGCCATATTCCCAGATAACAGAAATGGTAGACTTGTTAGAGAACAATACACTGCAAATTATTTCAGTTAATTTAGTTTTGATTTAGCCCATCCCTTAATAAAGGATAATGTAGGCTATATAACTTTTTCATGTTTACATGAATTTTATTTGGCATCAGTAGCACACACTGTGGTTATCTTCACAAATACTAGTTCCACTTCACTGGATCAATAACTATAGTGTACTTGACATTCATTAAAAAAAAAAAAAAAAAAAAAGTTACAAGACCAATGGTTTTGGAATATTTTTCCTTTTATTATTTTGCTGTTATTACTTGTCAGCTTGGAGCTTTGGAGAGAAAAAAATAATGATGATTAATACATTGTGTTACAGTCATGTTACAGTATGAACTGAAGTCACTTCTCTTTCTAGTTTCCTCAGTGTCTTGCGTTTAATTTGCATCTCAAGGTCCATGTCCTGCAGCTTTCTTTTGTTCACATCAATCTTGACTTCTGACAGCTCAATCTGTCTCTTAAGATGCGTTGTGTAGAGATATCTGACAGTTTGTGAATTCTGTGAACACCTTTTCATTAGCATAGCAGACTTTTTGCATAATGTAAAATTTACTTTAGGCAATACTCACTATGTTACCAGGCTGCTTATCAGGCTGCCCAGTGTCAGGATCCTGTAACAAATTATATTTTCTATTAGTACCACTTCCCTGACTTCTTATCTATTATGAACTTAAAAAAAATGTGTCCATTTCCACAAAATTGACATGATACCTCGATCCTCCTGGAGTCCAGCGACACGGTCTCCTCATCGGCAGACGTGCACTCCACTGCTGTAGATGTGGCTTCCCTCTGCCATATTCAATACTTGTATTGATATTTTTGACAGGACATGCAAAGCCTATGATTTAATAAAGAGTACTCACCGGCGAATCATAGTCTGGTGGCTCCAAAAGTGTACGGGTGTTGCCAGCCACTGCAAGGTAAGGCAAAGTCACAGTCCACATAGCAAAATATATTGGATTTCAATATTTTCCATGTGCAGTAGTATGGTAATAATGTACCTTGTATGAAGAGGCCAGTATCCCTTGCTGGGCCAGAGTCAGTGGCTGTCCCTCCCTGGATCCCTTCAATCACTGGCTTCCCTTTATTTAGGTCCAGGGCCAGCTCCGCTGCTGTGGTGAAGTCTTGGGTTGGAGGGCCACCCCCCATACCAGATATGATTTTTTTTAATTTTTTTTAAATTGCTAAAATCAGCACAGACAAAAAAAAATGTCAGCAAACATGTCACCCATGTTCTCCGCAAACAAGTCACATACCAGCCTGCAAAATATTCTTGTATTTAATCTTGACTTGCTGCCAAGTCCTTTTTTGGCCAGACATGTTTGTTCTTTAAGAGGAATAGATAGATACAAATGAGAAAATAGATTAGATGGATAAAAAGACAGCAAATTATCTGATTATAGATTACATCAAATCAATTAGAAACAAAACCTACATACAAATAGATAAAGAGTAAAAAGATTAAACAGATTATAGACATAAAAGAAACTAAATAGATCAAATAGATGCACATAGTGGGTAAGTGTTTGCAATTATTCGTCATGTTAAATGGTCACATTTAAGGCAAAGTATACAATTATTTTTGAAAATGACAAGTAACTCCTTGAAATGTAATTATGAGGGTTTCAGTGGAGCACTGGTTATTTGGACTACTTACGCATTCAATCGGTCCGCTATTGTTTGCCAGGCATTCTCTCTTTGTTTTATTACAGCAGCTGTTTTGCCTTTTTTACATATTATATGTTTCACTTCTTCATACGTTTCCATAAGTAACTGTTGCTCATTAGGCGAAAAGTATGCCGCAGGGGTTTTGTCCATTTTTGCATCGGTGATTCTGTGATCGATTTCGTGATCTTTTTAAGAATGCCGTGAACGTGCATTTATCCAAACTATATACACCTGGCTTGACATATCCTCGCGTTCTCATCCTGGCTCAGCAAACGTGCAAAGGATTAAGCCAGGATGCACTGATTAAACTAGGTCAAGCCGCGACTGTTCTGTTATCCTGGCTTTCTTAATTCTACTTTTGTGCAATACCTCCCGGGTTAATGAGACAGGGCAGTTGAGACTAATAAACTAATTATGGGCAAACAAGGAGGCAGGGTATGATGTAAGGAGAGACACGCGGTTAGAAACAAAACAAAGCCACGTGCTCTCACAAGACAACAAAATACCCAAATGGCATGAGCGCACGTTGCCAAGACAATGAGGCAATATATGCCCATGTCAACCAACAAACGAGAGCAGAGTTACTAAACGAAACCTGAGCGTACAGCGCGAGCCAAACACCATGCGATGCATGCAACAGACGACAAAAACAAGACAGGACACCTGTACAGAAACACCCGAAATCTCAGACTGAAGTTACTGAACCTCAGCACAATGTGAAGACAACTCGCAACCCGGGTGCGCAGTGCAATGCGAGCATGACGCGAGGCACACCCGGGTTCAGAGGCAGACATAAATTATTGGCGCGAGTGTATGCTGCCAAGATGACAGCGCGATGCACCTCAGTAACAGACAGACATGGAGCATGATTGTCCGGATCCTGAAGTAACCGAACCATACAGGAAGTCAGGACCCAGACACCATACTCCAGACATGAAACAAGACAGACAGCATGGCAGGGAATACAATTTAAACTGTGCACCCACTCAAAGACAGACATGGGAAGACAATGCCAGGGGTCCTGTCAGAGAAAAAACCTGAATGACAGGACCATGACAACAAATGTCCCCTTAAAAACGATTTATAATTATTTCTTATTTAATTAATAATGTTACATTACGAAGAAATAAACATGTCTCTTGTTTCTTACAGAGACCAACACACATTATCATTATATCTTACATTTAGATGTTCAATATTTTCTTATAAGTCTTAAGTTTAAAAATGTAGTTAGCATGCGAGGGCACTTTGTTTTTCCCATCCAGCTTCTGTACAATTATTTGCCCTGCCTTCCTTAAAGGTGCACTCAGTAATTATTCCTCATTAAAAAAGTTTAACTCATAAAGACATGAATTGTAATTTTGCACTATATGTATGAAATCATGATCACTCACATTAAAATGAAGACTTCAGTCATATCAGTAACCTTATAAAAGCCGTTTTATTATACATGGGGGCTGCCATGTTAAATTCACATGATAAGCCGAATACTACTCGCTTAATCTGAGTAACCACCTTGTTATATGACACTTACACTCATTGATTAAATGATCATGGCTGACCGTGAATAGTGAATCCCTATAATGGCATCTGAAACTGAAAACTATTGATTTTAAATTAAGTTGCACCAAAAAGCCACTAGGTGTCAGAGTGCACCTTTAACAAACTCAGGCCAGTACGCAGTTGAAACATGTCAAGTTCTATCGGAAACTGTTTAAAATAGTTTGCAGTGATCAAAAAATGACACTCACTATGATCTGGCCTATTTGATCTGTTGTCACACTTTTGCTGACATCACCCAATTAAGCCTACCAATAGCCTACAGACGATAATAGACAGCATCAAGCATCATTACAAAACACTCTATACCTTATTCAGACTAGTATCATATAAAACCTCATTTACTGTAATGCCATGTTTGATTTTTGGTAGAGGCTGTGAGCGACAGGCCTACTCTTCAATAGCATGCACTGTATAAAGCCCCATCACATCTAATTCTCGCAACTTGTGTTTTCTTGAGTTTGTTGTCTACTGAAATGTTTGGGAAATATGACGTTTTCAATGTTTTTATCCTCTGCAACAACAGTTTAAACAACAGTACAACCCTTCACAACCTCGTTGCCATGAAAGGTCCATGGCATACTGTACATAGTAGGCCAAGCTGCACTCCAAAACATTTAATTTGTAATGTTTAATTAAAAAAAAGTAAATAAAAAATTAATAAATCTTACAATGTTTAGTGTTTTTAATGAAAGATTACTCAAAGTAATGTGATGAAATTTAAATGAGTAAAAGTTAAGATAATTTGTGTCCCCACAAGGATAGTAAAACCTGAGATCACCTACCTTGTGGGGCTCAGTGGTCCCCATGAGAGAAATGGCTTAGTAAACATACTGAATTATGTTTTTGTTTTTTATTTTATATAAAAGTGCAAAAAAGTTTTTGTGAGGGTTGTGTCTAGGGGTAGGGTTAGGGGATAGAAATTATTGCTAGATCTGTATAAAATCCATAAAATGCACGGAAGTCTATGGAGAGTCCCCACAATTATATAAAAACAAGTTTGTGTGTGTGTGTGTGTGTGTGTGTGTGTGTGTGTGTGTTTATGAGTGTGCATAGAGGTCTAAGATCACATCTAATTTTCACAACTTGTCAACTGATTTTTCTTTAGCAGAACATCAGTTAAACAATAGCACAACCAGTTGATGAGAATGCGGAACTACCCCTCACAGACTTCTTTTCATGCCCATAATCAAAAATACAATGGCACGCTGAAAAAAGTCTATACAACTTCCAGTCAGCACTACATGGAGTTTCAGAAGCACTCAACAAATATTCCGAATTTTCGTTCCAGTGAGAAAGATGTTACAATTCTGTGTATTTTAAGCAATGTACTGTTTAGCTGTAGTCTTGCTGTTTCAGATAGGACTTTCAAGTTTTACTATTTGCTGTGTGTTCGGAACTACCTAAATGAGCCACTAGAGGTCAGTCCAGATCATTTTATTTCTTAGATGGAGTAACTCATCTTTCCCCACTGTGGTCAACCCCCAATTTTAACACAACTCCTTTTTCATTACAATTTGCTGTTGACTAGACTAGTATTTGAATTGAATTCACTTGGTGACAGCCCAAATCTCATTCTACCTGTGGACCACATAACTATAGGTCTTGCCACATAAAGTGCCCTTCCTTCATACTCTTTGGCTCAGCTTCTCATATAGGCTATAATCTGAGAGCATTTACATTTAATTTATGCATTTGGCAGATGCTTTTTATCCAAAGCGACTTACAGTGCAATTATTACAGGGACAATTATTACAGGGACAATCCCCCCGGAGCAACCTGGAGTTAAGTGTCTTGCTCAAGGACACAATGGTGGTGGCTGTGAGGATCGAACCAGCAACCTTCTGATAAACAGTTATGTGCTTTAGCCCACTATGACAACACCACTAATGCATTTAAAATGACTTTCTGAAATATCACGAAATTCTTTCCTGTGCCTGTCTATACATTTGTTTCTTCACTGGCTACCACTGTCTGCTAGAAAATCAAGACATTGGAATCAATGGCCTAGGCCTCTACTGCATTCACTCCCTTATCAAGTCATAAACCCCTTCCCTACAGTCTTTGATCAGCTACTTCTGGTTCCCCCCCCCCCTTTTTATAGTCTTAAACTTTTTTCCTTGATCCACATTAGTAGAACAAAGTCTCAATAGCCAGAATATTAGAAAGGTAATTCGAATGGAAGGGCAGGTTAATCATTGCCTAAAACGGACTTTTGCATACTATGGCACCATTCGCTACGTGAGCCCTGATGGATCTAGAGTTGGGGCAGAGTGTCAAGTGTTTTTTGTTTTGTTTTTTCTGTAGGAGAAAGGAGAGAAGAAAGATAATGGAACGAAAATGATCCTAACCATGATTGCACAACAGCACAGTAGGTGGCGATATGCACGCAGAATGCAACTCGCCAAAAAACAAAAGAAGAAGAAGAAAGTGGCGCACCTGTCCTTGTGTACTTTTTCACGTCACGCTTTCACGTCAGGGAACATCAATTGTGAGCTCAAGCTCGGTGTACCATGATCCGTGCCGCTCTGATGCGCATGAGCACAAAGAAGTTATTTCACTTGGACTTTTACAAAGGGAGCTTGTGAACAGGAGGGAGACGTATAAACAAACTTCTTTTGAAAAAGGTAATTCGTCGTTCCTTTTATAAAACAGCTGACCGCACATTTATAAACTACATAATATGGCTTGCTTCTCTGGTGCGCATGCGAAACCTGATCCTACAGCTTTACAACAACAGGTCTGCAAATAACTTTGTGCCTTTGCCTTTCATTGTAAGTTGTTAACTTATGTCCTTTATTACATTCTTTACGAAACATTGAATTTGTCTACCCTCAAATAAATCGCAGAACTCGCTTGCAAACGAACTTGGGAATGAATGTAGTGAGGGATAGTAGGCGCATTGGCCGCGCGCGCGACTTATGTTACTTTTCTCGAAGCAAGATAAGATGGATAGCAACATAATTTTAATGGTTAGCGGGGTCAGATTTTGTCGTCTTAAGAAGAGCTTTTCTTTCTTCAGATTTTGTGTGTTGAGAATTTTTGTGATTCCATATTCTTAACTAATTAAGGGAACAAATTGTTTTGTGTATGCATTTTCAGATGTTCTGCAACATTAATATCTATGTTTTTTATTGTATGATTACTTATTTAATTATCTGTTAAACTTTAGATGATGTCAGCTGGTTAGTGTTTTAGTGCTCCTAACAAAAAGCAGCACATGTCACTGTCGCAATTTGGGGTTCAGACGCAACACTGACGGAACGGAACCGTCTCTAGATCCTCCAGACACCCTTGACAAAAGTTTTAAATATCCTATATGCTCAAGGAAAATATGTTTTGAGAACCTCAATGCATTTATCGTATGACTAGGTTACTAAAGGGACTTTTAGGTTTCTTTACAGTTCTTGCAGAAACTATGAGTAAGTTTCTCAGAGAACTGCAAAGGTGTCTGAAGGATCTCCAGAGGGTTCCACTAATGTGGAATCTGAGGAACCCAAAGTGGTGCCTCAAGGATATTTATTTTACATTGTTGAAATAAAGCATCATATTAACAGATTTGTTCTTGTCCAGCAAACTAAGGATTCCTCTTACAGTCCTGATTTCACTTTACAGGACGTAATTATGATTAACGCCCTTCCTGTGCCAAATTCAGGAAGTTTCCACCAATTTTCTTGATAACCTCAGTGTACCGCAAGCTATTAAGTTCGTTCTCTAAAGCAGTTTGGTGGTGATTTGACTCCTTCCACTGCCATGTACATAGAATCATTTAATTGTTTTAAGGCAATATGCAGTTATTGAAAAATATTAATCGTTTAATGCTTTAAACTTAAGCCTTGAGTTTGATTAGTTTTTGAAACATTTCAGTCTAAGGGACAGTTTTCAGTCAAGATCTCTGAACCATAACTTGAAATATTGTACAGTGCTGGCATACTCATTCTTCCAGGTTGGCAGCATTATATACAGTGTGTGTGAGACCCTCACAAAGACGTTATTATGTTCTAGTGGAATGGATTGTCAGCGACCTTCAAAATATTCACAACGTCAGACAGGAAACCTCTGTCTGGTGTATCTGAAACAAGGGAGTCCTATACTTCATTCATTCAAATGCCATTTCTTGGATGCATTCAACCATCATTTCAACAGCAGATAATTTTGAATTCTTCACTGGCGGATACCTCTTCTATTCTAGTTGCACTTCTGGAATAAGTCTGTAACCAAAGCCTCGGACCATATTAGTCTTGAGATTGTAGATTTTGTGATGGGGTATTACAGAGGAAAACTGGCACGTCCACTGGGTGTTGACTGAGGTTCTGGTCTGAGACTGTGAATGAAAGATATTTAATGGCACTGACACAACCTTTGGAGGTAGTCCCAGTTGTTTAAAGAGAGAACTGTTTAAAGATGAAAGTGCTCTAAAGCCTCCTTTCAACAATGACATAAATAAAGACCATATTAAAGAATGAGAGATCCCTGTCGGAATGTTCTGTAGGCTCATTGTATACCTCATTAAATATTGATCCTGTTCTGTTTTAGTAGCAACATGCATTTGTTAGCAACAGCACTACGTCTGTTTCTGACAACTTGTTAACTTTTTTTTTACAATTTCAAAATACAGTGTTGAAAGTTCAAAATTGATGGGCTTAAATCTCATACCTAGGGATGTGAACATAGATGTGTACGTTCAGGCTTTGTGAACATATGGCAGAAGCCATTCAATTGGCACCTTCCTGAGAAAGCTTTGCACATGGGGATCAAAGCTCAGTTCATGGTGAAGGGAACTGTCACCTATGTCTTTCTCTCAGGCTGTAAAAGCCACACTGCCGCTGCCTGTTTATACAGAGGAAATTACTTCCACTTTGCTGCTTGGATAGAACTGTTTGCAAATCTAATCTACCCCTTTTGCCATTGCCCAAAGCCAACCAACCATCTCTCCATCATAGAGAACATCTCTCTGAATTGTGGATGGGTTACCATGGCCTTTCAGGCTGGTTTCTAAAATGATCTTTCTGTAAGCTTGAAGACTTGAGGTTTTTGAAAAGCAGTGTTATGTGTGTCTATTTCATCACTTATTTGAGGTCATTGGTGTTGACAATGCCTTCAAAATTGACTCACTGGCTGGTTAAAGCTCTAGTGTCATATATTTTATTTTTTTGTAAATTATTTTACAATTTATTTATCCTGTATCCATAAAGCTTACTCATACAATTATGTGTGGTAAAATAAGATTTCATGTTATTAGCGATCTTGACATTCTCTTACAAATTTTCCTTGAGTAAATATATTTTATACCTCTAATGTTGGAGATTTTATCCAGAAAGGTTATGAATTTGTTCAAATTTAGTTAAAAGCCTACAAAGGCCTCTTTTTTTTATTCCTAATTAGTGAAAATATGAGCAGCCTAGATTTCCAGTGTTTTTAATCACCTGGATATAATGTCTGAGCTTGTTGAAAGGCCTGAGGAAAGTAATGAAAGTAATGCAGAAGGAGGGCTTCTATCGTTTGTTGTTGTCATCAATTGTGTGTTCTAGACAGTTGAATCCAATCAGGGATCATCACATTGGCTTGTTGGACTGTATTCATAAGGCAATCATGTTGACTAATATCACAACAAGCACATTTCAGTGTCATTGAGTTTTTTTTTTTTCCAAGCATGAAATTCAGTACTTTGGGGTGGAATTGGCTGAATGCAAGTACTGACACGTATGAATGCATGAGCCTTCTCACTCTCCTAAAAAAGTATTTGGTTCAGAATCTCAATTCGATCACCAGCACACTAAAGGTGAAAAACAACACACCTCAGTGGTGCATCAAACCTGTGTAACATGAGTTGCTTGATTAGTTTGGCTTTTACTAAATAGTGATGGGCCATAGACTAAAACTGCTTTATACAATTTTGTCCTTTCTTTTGTTACTCAGAATGGACAGATTAAATTACATCCTTCTTTCTGGCACTCAGTCCAAACAACTAGATTATGAAGCTCATTTGACATTTGTTCTGTTTGGTTAGAAGCATTCCAGCTAAATATAATGGCGGAAGGGACTGGGATCATATTGGTAGAGAAAGGCACTTAAAACTTTTTGGTCATCTATTGCTGAGACTTTATTGTTTGTTCATGGGTTTTGGATGTAGGCCTATTCAGAGTAGGAGGTAGGGAACTGTAAAAGCATAACCATCACATGAATGGAGCCACTCACCATAAGTTAGAGATGTCCCAATCGATCAGCCGCCGTCCGTTATTCGTCTTAAATCCGTGATCGCGATCAGCCGATGGAGGGTGAGTTGTTGGCATTCATGAATTTAAACTTTCAGCCATGATGTAAGTGAGATGTTTTTAAAAATGTGTAAGAATTAAACATGTATGAATATTAATTTGCCTCTTTTCTAGAGTCGTTACGGTAGTTATTCTGACTTGTTGGACAGTGAACAGGAAGAGGATATAACAAATTAAACCACAAATAAACATGCAAATACATTAAATGAGTTGTGACAATCAGACGTTGTGTTGAGTGATGGAGATTGTTTGAGCAATCATGAGCGCTTTTAGCTTTACTCTCTTTAACATGAGCGCTCTCTGTGTCAAAGACGTGCACTCTTCAGGTGCTCTCAATATCTCATCATCAGTCACTCTGATTATTGTTGGTCACAATATCACTAATAATAAATATAACCGTTTAATCTTCAATAACGACAGCGTCTTCATTCATTTGCTTAATAATTAGTGATTTGTGTTACAGCAAAACTCAAAGACAGTAAACAGACCATTGATATTAATGATTTCTCACTGGAGCAGTTTTAGAGCTTGTGATGAATACATTTTTCTTATTTTTGAATGTATCTTTGCTGTGGGTGATGGTTTTTACTGGTTGTCAGTATGTCACAATGACCTTTTAATATTGACAACAGAACTATTAATAACTGTTTCATTATTGTTGAACTTGGGTCTGTTCGTTTTTATAGAGTAAATGTTTTTTTTTAATTTATAAAAGGCCCCCAGTTGAGTCAAATTGTACTTTAAACGAGATTGAGCCACCATACACATGCTTGTGTCCCCTTTTGGAGCATTCCCAGATTTGACCTCACATTGAGGATAATGCATCAACTACAAAGAAAAATGTCCACATCTGTAGGATTTGAAATGCTGCCAGATCTGCCCTTCAGTGGAGTTTCTCCTCCCTGTTCTTGGTCATCTGTATGTTTCCCAGACAGCACAGAAGGCGTTGTGATGTGTAATGTGGCGTGATTTTATTTTATTTTTTTAGCTCCGCCCATTCGATTTTCTGCTGTTTAGAATTGTATTAAAAACCTACTTTTTGCGAACTACTACACCATTTCTCCGATTCTCTCAAAAGTTTTTTTGTGTATCAGTTAGAGATAGTGCCGACATAAAGTTATCAAAAACGTTTTTATAGACTACACCATTTGCAAATAACTCAACGAAGTTGTCCGCTAGCATGCCAAAATGGACGTGTGGCTATAAATACGCAACGCATTAGCGTATTGACACGAAACGTACTACTTGTCATCACAAGCATGCCCTGAGGGTATCAGCAGAGTTTCCCTACAATGCCACCTGTTGGACAGGAGAGATGAAAAATGGCTATTTTCACTTATAACGTATGAACAGTTTGGCCTAAAATTATGATTCTAAAATTATTGTAGTCTTTTTAGATTACTTGGGTCTTTCCAAATACGCTGATACCAAATTTACGCTGGTTGGCCATTTTTCCTGTCCACCATTTTGAAGTTAATTGAAAACTACTTTCAAACTCCTCTGATCCGCGCACAATTTGTTGTGTATCATCTAGGGACACTCGCAACAAAAATTATGAAAATATTTTTGATGACTAATCCATTCTCAAATAGTACACCAATTAAATTGATGGCAAGTTGGCAAAAAAGCATTTGAGGCTGGTATCTCCAAGGCTTTGCTGAATTTTCATGAAGCTTTGTGTGTCATTATGACCACACCGTGACCTCACAAAAGAAAAATTGTGACAGCACCACCTATAGTTATTATTTATTGTATTTAAATGTGAACAATTCTACATGTTTTTTTTTTTTGCTGCTTTTCTTAGTCATAATCACCGATGTCAATTGACACTTGTACATGCCGTTGGTGTGCTTGGCCATGGTAATTGCTGCTTGCAGCTATATTTTCCAAGTGAAATTATCTCAACCAGCACAAGCTTGCTTCCACATGTAGCTCTTTATGTTGTTAACGGAATGTCAAGTGATTACTTCAGATATGCCCTGATATGATCAGATATGCTGATAACACATCTGTGCTGCAAACATGGATTTACATCACTGATGTTCGATTACAAGCCACAAAACTGGGTGCTAGCTGTTAGCTTTTAGTATTCACACTATCGACATTCATTGCTAACAACATGCTAACCTTATCTAATTGATTTTATTATATCTTGTAATGAGTTTTTCTCCATATAATACATTTTTAAATTGAACAGAATTCTGTATCTTTGTGTCCCTGCTTAATATTAGTTTGAAACAACCATTCTGTCTCTGTTGGTTTAGTGCTTGGTTTCTCTGACCTCAGTGGCGAGCTAACGTAAAGCCTAGCTCATAATAGGCCACTCAGGTTTCTGTTTTCTCTAGAAGAGGCAGGTTCACCTAGGTAACCAAATTTCCATCTGCATTATCTCTAATGTGTCTTCATCCACCCTTTATGATTTTAGAGAAATCAAAATGTTAATGTTTTACTTCCGAATCTGTAGCGATTTAATTTTTTAATTTTTTTTAAATGTGTTTAAAGCGACCACCAACATTGTTTTATTGAAAGTCCCATACAAAAAATCTAAACCAGCTGCCTCCACACATGCTAGGTCTCCACAGTAATGTGCTCTATAAGCCATGTGATAAGATGCGGAGGAAACTGAGATTTGTCCTTCGCCTCCTGTATTGAGGCGAGTCACTACACCACCATGAGGACTTTGAGCGCATTGGGAATTTGGCATTCCAAATTGGGGAGAGAAAAGGAAAAAACTATATAATATAAATATTTTCACATGCAAATGAGCTTGTGATTCATCGCAAATGTTTGCCAGAAGTTTGTAGTGCTTCACCGGCAGTGATGAACCTCTGGAAAACCTTTGGCAACAATGGATAATTTGCCGTAAGTTTGCAGCAAATCTCATTTGCATGTGAAAATGATCTGTGGCGAATTTGTGGCAAGTTTGCTGATGTGCCACATGCACATCAACATAACCTTTTAAGATGCATTGATGAAAATGTTTCTGAGGGGATAGTACTCAACATTATATTTTTATGAGTCAGCAAAAACCTTTTTAGTGATATAGGTGAATTACATTGATAAATCTTATTTTTTGTGATTGTACTTGAAGTTTCCAATGAGGAACTATTGTGTTCCTAGGATCATCCTGGTCCCCAACCATTGAGGGAAAAGTGATATAGGCAGACTGTTAGAGTGTCTTGCATCTTTCTCCTAAGCAACAATAGGCTAAAGTCTAAAAAAAATACTGGACATGTTGGAAAAAAGCACCTTTCAACAGCCAAATAAATAACTTGTTCCTAGTACATTGTGTTATGTAAGCCATTGTAGCCAATAGCCACTTTCTAAGTAAAGTTACACTTCATACACTATGTTAAACTGTTTTGTATTAAATTGAAAGGAAATTAAAAACAAAACAAAAAATGAGATCACTACTTTGACATTGCCAAGGCATTGCGGCTTGATGTTGTCTCTTGTTTAAGTTCAGGTGCAGTGTTTTAGGTACTGTGTGAGACTGCACTTGCACTGCACAACTGGGTTCTCCCAGGGGCCCAGAGTGTGATGACTTAATTAAAAATTCCTTATTCTAAGGTCTTGACAGAACTGTCTGCTGTACAGTCACAGATCATTCCCCAAGATGAAGATTAATACCGTCTTGACAAAAGCCCCCTAAGCTGCAGAGCACAGGCAAGTTTAAAAGGATTCAAATACTGTAGCTTTTAATGCATTAATCTTATAGTTTGGCATGCCAAGGTTTTTGAGTGTTTATTTCCTGTAGTCCTTGAGTTGTATTTCATAACATACACATGTCTCCATCCCTCTTTATAACTGATTTATGCCTTTATCTTTCTGTAAGCCATCTTAAGCTCAATTAGGTCTGCTTTAAGCATCAGAAATAAGAATTTTGACTCTGTTTAACTCTCTTGCTTCTTATCCCTGTTTACTTCTAAATACCCACCATTATCTCCCTCCCTGTAATACTAGATTATGCACTAGTAGTCCCTTTAATTGCAACTCCAAACCCAAACATTACAAGGTTTTGTGGTTACGTGACAGAACCCCCTTTAGTCTATTTACAGCCTCCTCTGCTTTCCATAGCTAGAGGAGGGTTCCAGAGAGTCAGCTTTGTTGTCTGTGGGCAATGCATTTCCTAACTTGATCAGTGCTCATTGATTCGTTAAGCCATGTTTGCTATTACTGAGCTCATTCCCAGGCATTCCTCTAATCTGATTGGACAGCACATTCAAGACCCAAGTTGAAGTCCCATATCAATAGTATTGTATGTGGAATTAAAAACCTTTCACTCCACTAATTTTCCACTAATGTTATAGGGTAATGGATAATAGTGTAACCTCTATTGTTATAATTTTCTCATGAGTTCCCTGCAGTTCTCAGAGCTCTTGTAATTTTGAGGAAGGATCAGATGTGGGATTCTCACTTTGGTGCATTTGTACAGTGACCCAAAGGATCTCAAAGCAACTGTCTGTTCCCCTCCAGAGCTCACTTATCACAGCTCTCAACTTCCTGCTGAAAGCAAGGCTCCAGAGTTCTCCACACAATACACTGCATTATCTGCTGGAGGGTGCGCTGTTATTGTCATAACCTTATGACCCTTTGACCTCTCACACTATTAACAGAAACACAAAATATCTGTCATGAGGAGCTGATCCATCCGAAGGAGCTTATGATGTCGTCAGTATTATTTTCACAGATTTAAGAATTTTTGTGTATTATGAAGTAGCCCACTTTTCCAAAATGTACATCTCTGTTGAGGAGTTTTTGCATTGATAAAATGGATAAACTCTAGAATTAAAATTAAAGGGAACTTTAAATTCTGGTTGGATGATCCATGTTTAAAGCCGATGTAAAATGATTATGAATGTACACATGTAACCACACCTATTATTAATCATCCACTCTGCTGTAATGTTTCACAATCAAAATAATTATCATTCTATTAATTGGCTGAATAATTTATTCTGATAATTATTGATAATATTTTCAACTGTTTATTGAACATTTAGTGTCTTTTATCATAATGCTGTTACTGCCATTTTATAAAAGCAATAAACTACTGAAGTCTTTGCTTTACTGTGATTTAAAAAATAATTATAATAATCATTTTTTGGGGACATGTGTTGGTTAAAAATTGCCTCAATCAGCTGTCTTCACAAATACAGTTTGAAATATAGTTGTCACTAATTTCACATAGAAGGGTGTATTTGAACTATCTCTTTGTTTTCATGACAAGCTGCCATGAGCTGAGAACAAACTTTGTTTTTTATCCACACATTCCATTCAATCAGCTATTGTTTGAATGATTTATTTAGTTTATTAATTTGGCTTGAGCTTAAACTAAACTAATTTTTATATTTGAATATTTCCTTTCCATTTGAAAAGGCATAATTAAAACGCATACACATATTTGCATAATGTTTGTTTTATTTAAGGATTGTTTGTGGTCTTACTAGTTGCTTGTACATTAATCATAAATCTTAGACAGAGACCCTTTGTGAAAATTGCAAGATCTGTGAATGGTTTCCCAGATGCTGCTGAGATGTTGTTAATCTCTGCATTCATTAAACAGCTCAGTTTAACCAGAGTCATATAGAGAGAGAGTTGCGACAACGGAAGTTCTAAATGCTTGATCGTCACGTGATTCTCGTAGACTTCAGATAGTTCCAGGAAGTGCTTTGGCGGGCAGTGCAAACTGTTAGAGTAGAGTGACAGAACTGCGATTTCTGGTAATTAGTAGTCAATAAATGCATTTATTTTATATATTTATGTAACACACCGACATATGTATGTAGCATGAGTATGTTGTTACAGCGATGTTGTTTTTTTAAAGATCAAATCAGCTAATATTTGAGGATTAGTGTTCGCTTACCGTTATTTGCCTCAACTTATTTCAGGCTAGGGTTTCTGTTGCCTTTTTATGTTACCTCATGTTCATTGTTTTCACTAATCTCATGGTAACTAATGTCATATTTATGACTTTTCAGATAGTACAGAGACAGGCTGGTGACAGGTGATTTCCAGCTCGCACCACACAATGGGTCAATGAACTATTAACTATTAGCAGCAGTTACGTAAATGTAAAATTTTGTGAAATGAAGCTTATCGTTTACAATTCTTACAATTCTATATATAGTAATATAATTATTTATGTATTATAAATATTATATATCTAATGTATAATTCTTACAATACTTATTCATATACACAATATATTCAGCTTTAAAACAACTTAAGCATATTCGTATATAAACTGCCGTTCAAAAGTAATGAGGCTGAAAATTCAGCTTGGCATCACAGGAGTAAATTACATTTTAAAATACAATACTTTATCCAGCTCCAATCCTTGCCTAATCTGTTAGTTATCCGATAACATCCCTTATCTCTTAATTTAATGAGTAATTCTCAACTATAAGGTTTTAATTTACAAGTTATTTTTATTTAGATGTACTGATAATATACAGAATAAGATAATATTATTCTTTAAACGTCTCACCTTTTAAAAGTGCGTCGCAAATGGTTTGTTCTGCTGTATCTCTACGGCGCGGCATGTGTTTGCTGCTACTTCCGGGAACTATTGAGAGGCTCCACGAGCCGCCATTGCTGTGAAAAAAAACGTTCCATTGGAGTCAATGGAGTTGTCGCAACTCTCTCTCTATATGGCTCTGAGTTTAACGACATACAAGGTTCCACTTACAATGCACTATATGTTTGTTTCAAGGGCAAGGTTCCTTAAATGGTTAAAGAAATGGTTAATCCAAAAATGAAATTCTCTCATTATTCACTTACCCTGATGTCATCCCAGATGTGTATGACTGTCTTTCAGACAAATACATTTTTAGAAGATGGAGCTCTGTCAGGTCCTTATAATGCAAGTAAATGGGTGCCAGCAGTTTGACGGTCCAAAAGTCACATTTAGGAAACATAAAAGTAATCCACACAACGCCAGTTGAGCAATGAATGTCTTCTGTAGCGAATCGATTGGTTTAAGTCTATAATTAAAATGTTCTTAACTTTAAATCTGCGCTTCCGTCCATGGCTCTGATGCCGTTATTCTGTTGTAAATAAGCACCACTTCAAATTCTCGCATGAACTCGCCGACGAGCTTGTGTCACGTGACAGCTACATGATGGGTCAACTGCTGGCAGGAAGCACTTTTTAAAAGATAATAACATTTTAATTATGTTTATTTTTTTTTACACAAAGATATAGATTTGCTTCAGGAGACATTCACTGTTTGAATCGAGTCACATGATTACTTTTATTCTGCCTAAATGTAACTTTTGGACCGTCAAAGTCCTGGCACCCATTTACTTGCATTATAAGGACCTGACAGAGATCCATCATCTTCTAAAAATCTTCATTTGTGTTCTGCTGAAGAAAGACAGTCATACACATCTGGGATGGCATCAGGGTAAGAGAATAATGAATAAAGAATTTTCATTTTTGGGTGAACTATTCCTTTAATCTGGTAAATGATGGCTTAACCATTTCAATCATTCATGTTTTGTAATCTAAACAGCTTCTTTTCACATCTGCTTTTGGAACCTCAATTGAAAATTATGGATATGTATTCTTGTTAAAATATACTGCAGGATTCAAAAGTCTTAGTCCACATTAAAAATCTGGAATTTAATATCAAATTTAAACCTTGAAATTTAGGATTTAATATAATAATAATAAAAAAAATCCTAAAATTCTATTTATTTCCAGGTTTAAATGTGATTTTGAAATCCAGATTTTCAATATGGATGAAACCTTTTTAAAAAAGAATCTATTGCTATAATTTCAATTGAGGTCCCTAAAATAAAGAAACATCACAACCTTAGATGAAAGGAAAAAGGTTTAAGATTCTGTACTATTTCTAGTAGGCCTGTCATGATTATTAATTAATCGTCTGATCGTGGTTATTTAATCTATCCGAAAGATTTATTGTGCGCTTCAAATTCCAATCACATTTTAATGTCCAAATAAGGGAATTTTAAGCGACTATGCTAAATGTTGTCAACTGCACGAATTTTAATTTAGCAGCTTCTGTATGGAATAGCACATGAACCACTTCTCTCACGCTCTGATGCGTGAACTATTAGCAGACTCATGCCAAACTCAGAAATAGAAACTTTGATTGAAACTTTTAACTCTGCGCTTTGGCTTCACTGTAAACGATTGTGTAATGGCAAATGTTTCTGTTCATTGTAAGATCATATACGCAGTGTTAATGACACACAGTGACACGGAGGAGATGCACGCATACTCCATTTCTGTGGAGTGATAAAATTATGCAACGAAATCTCCAAGGTTTTGCTTCATGAGAAATAAGTGCTTGTGGGTTTAATCAAAGAGCATTAACAAACGTGTGAAAGTGAAGAAATTGGGACAAAAAATATTTACAATTGTATAATATAATATATAAAAATCTATAATTTAAAAACACAAGAGTTTGAAAACAACAGTGTTGATGTAAACCTGACCAAGACTAAAGTTGACCAAAAAGAGAGACAAATGTATTTAGAAATATTGATATTAAAAACAATTTTTCTTGTAATTTATAAATTTAAGCCTTAAAAGGAAATCATACCCCTATTGATTTATATCTTTTAAAGTTAAATATGACAATTTATATGACAATTAATTGTAAAAGCTTTAAAAGAGACAATTAATCTTCATTATCGCTATTATTTGTTAATTAATCATTAATTAATCATTAGCCAAATTTCATAATCTTGACAGCCCTAATTTCTAGGTAACTTAGCAAATGGTGGGATAACATGGATCATCAGTGTGGCAGGGCGGAGGGCGGGGCCGGGTCGTGATCCTACACACCCGGTCCCGTATTATGCTAATCAAGCCTCTGAGGTTTAAAGGCCGACTACAGAGTATCGAGGGAGAGAGAGATCGTTAGCGGACATGTCCGTCATGTGTGTGTTTATGTGGTCTTTTGAGTTTATCATTAAAACTATTATTTGTATTGAAAAGCCGGTTCTCGCCGCCTCCTTTCCATTGATCCCTTTACAATCAGGTTTTGCAAAAACTTGTGGATTCCATGTCATTAAAGCAATATCATACCATATACTACAAATTCATGTTAATTTTTCAAGTCAAATTTTCACTGAAATTAATATGCTGATAATATAATTTTTAAAAAACTTGAGACCACTTTTGAAAAATGCTTATTTTGCATTTTTCTTATTTTAATTCTAAACAGACTTTAGGATCACAATGTAAATGCAAAACTCATTATTTAAGACCAATGCCAAGAAATAGGTGTTTGTACAACAAGTTTATTAATAGATTTTTATGGGAAGCAAGTCAAAGCACCGTTTTAAGTATTCATACAGCCTCCTCTCACCTATTGTTCAGCCTATTCCTGCCTCAGTTGTTCTACAGGAAGCAATTAAAATTCGTACTGCCAGATTGTGTCTACTGCATTCGTTCTAGTCATGAGAGGTTTTACGGAGCATGCTTTAGGGGCCGGACAGTCCAACAGATCCCTTGAGGACAATGAGAGGGTGGAAAGAAAAGTGTGTGTTGGATGGCAGTTACGTGTAGTGGTCGACTGACATGACTGATGCCGATATCCAGAAAGCAGGGTGGCCAATACAATTCTGATATATCACACAATTTAGTATAATAACGTAAACATAAAGCAAAAAAATTTATAAACTCTTACTTGGCATTATATTTACTCAATTTCACACCAAAATGTAACTTTGAAAAAAATTTTCTTTAAAAAAAAAAGATTGTTTTTCTGTTTAGTCCTCCAAATTTTTGTAATTTATTTCTGCATGAAGAAATTGGACAGCAGAGGAAATAACAGTACACACAGTAGTCCAGCAACAATAGATGGCATATGTGCATTAGCAATTACATTTTCTCACAAAAGACCAAATCAAACCAATTGTAAATACAGTACACCGTGAATATGACATTTACTCAGTGCACGTGAAGCTCTTTTAATTTGAAGTTGCACTCACACACTCGTGTGCATTCAGTGTGAGCAGCTGCAATCTACTGAGTGTTTAAATGCTTTGGATTGCCTGCTTTGATTGTTACAGACTGACTGTCATGATTTGTGAATTAAGTATATACAGTATATATGTTTTATTGATAATTGAAGAATGAAACCGTCAAGCTCACGCGTCTATCGTGAACTGTTTAATGAGACTGTGTTGTACACATCTATTGTTGTAGTAACACGATGGCACATAACAACAAAATTAACTCTGATTGGTCATTTACGTGTTTCAGATGCTCTCTCACAAGCAAGCAGGCGATTCTCCGTGCCCTTGCGGCCTTAAGAAACAAATCGGCCAAAGGGAAAAATTATCAGCTGATTTATCGGCCTCTGCAATATATCAGTTGACCACTAGTTACGTGTTGTCAATGTGGGGATTGCAACAAACCAGGTTTTTATCCCAGTGCCTATAACCCAGATGGACTCCTCGTAGTTTGTCTTCCTCAACTGTATGATGAGATAAATCCCTTCACCTCAACTACAGCATGACTATTTGTGACTTTCCCACATTAGTTGCCAGTAAACACAAAATGAGTAGCCTGTTAGTTTGAAGGCTGATTAGAAAAACAGCGGACCCCAAAAGGTGGTGTCTGTAAACAAATGAAGCTTGACCTTTTCTTAGAACTTACCTTACATTTCAAAAAGTAATTTTAAGTGGATATGAAGTCAATTACTCTCAAGTTCACACGTATCCTAGCAGACATTATCACATTAAGTATGGACACTTTTCACTAGTTTTACAAGTTTAACAATCAGAAAATGTCTAAATACTTTATTTATTTTGAATAGTGATTGTTTTATCTTTAAAAATGGCAATGAAATTCATACATTTAAATCTGGCTTAAGTCATAATACTTAAACACTTTTTGGGACCTCTGTAAATCAATTTTTCTGGAGTTTTTCTGCAAATTTATTTTTTTGTCCTGTAGCTTGTTTTGTGTAGAGAGCATTTGTTGTGGGAGAATTGTCTGTATGTCTACTTGGATCACTTTTCCCACCAAACTCTGATTCGCTCTTATACTCTCAGATAACATTATACAGTTTATCAATTTACTATTGGAAAATGTTCCCTCTGCTTATCAGCTGGCCTTAAAGACCATCCCTCAGTTCCTACTGATAAGCCATTTAATCATGCTTGACTATGATGTCACCGGTCAAGTCCCTCTGGACCATCTCTACAACCGAAGACAAAAGGCTAGTTGCATAGACACTGGCCAGTGGAGATGCTATCCTGACTACGAGAATCAAATATTGGGGTTACTAGTAGGTAGAACAGCTGGTACGGTCAGTGCTCCATGCATAAATGGATGAGGGGCAGAATATTAATTCATAAGGAAAACCTATGGCCAAACAAACAGTATGTAGTACTAACAAGATTCATTGTCATATTAAAGTTGGTCTTAACTCTAGAATGGCCGCGGACCAACAACAGTCAGTTTGCTGACCATCAGATGCAGATTGCTTACAAAAAGTGCAAGTGCTTGCAAGAGCTGATATCCAACTTCCAGAAATCTATGGTAAAAAAGAAAAAAAGTCAAATGCTAGGACTAGAATTTTTTTTTTTCCTGAGTTATTATTTTTGACTGACAGAAATTCAAAACACACCGTGCAATCTTTTCTATGAATTTCTTTAGCTTATGTACAAAATGTATCAAGGTTGAAATTTAATTTTTATTGAATATTGATGGAGCAACATAATTTGTGTAAAAATAAATAACAATGTTTCTTTAATTACAATTCTTTAAAAAAAAAAATGTGGTGAGGGAGCCTTTTACCCCCATTCTAAGGGTAAAAGGTCCCTAGGGGGTTTAAAATTACATCGTGCAGATACCAGGGCAATAATTTGTCAACTAAAGCAAATAATTTGGAGACTGCTACATGTTTTTTTGAGTAACTTAAAATGATGCTTACTCAAAATGATTACTACAGAAAAAAAAGTCAACCATTCGTAATTTATTTCAAACTTTTGTCATTGTATTACATCTTAAGTATTCTATTAACACACTAAACTCTAAAATGATTAGATGGGTCAATGTGAGGCCACTTTGAAAATTGTTCAGAATAAATCTATTTGCCCCACTTTAAAATACAAAAACAGCAGGTTTAATAGGGGCATTTAGCCCCTGCAACAGGGGGGCTATTTAACCCAAATACTATCCCTTTCACTTACTGGACAGTTATTTTATTTTTTTTTTAATTTAATGACCTTAAAACTGAAAATAATAAAAAATTTAGCCATTACATGCAAATATCTCATGGATCAGGAATATTTTGACAAAATACAGTGACAAACAGGTGTTTAGGAAAGTGCTTTGGTAGTTTTTGGAATCAGAGGAGTTTTTTACCCCACGGAGCCTTTTGCCCTGTGGTAACCTAATGAGGACTATAATTGTATATTAAAAACTAAAGCAGATGTTACAAATAATAAAACAGAAGGATTCATGACTAGGGCATGTTTTCGTGTTTTTGAGCAGTCATGTTATCCTGTTCATGATCAGACGTACGGAAAAGACACAATGGAATATGTGCATCTACACAAACAGATGCTGCAGGTTTAGAGCATGGGTAGCAGAACTGTGGCCAACAAACCTGCTTTCTCTGCTGTCCATTCTGACAAGTGATTTCGATCTCACCACTATGTTTATTGTAAAAGTCTGGTCTCATTTCTATTCCACAAGTGCTGTTAAACCTCAAAACTAGGTTTTGAATTCTCCGCAGTAATGTGGGCTCATGCATGACGCAGCGCAGTGATTGTACGGAAGACGTGAACATTTTTGAAAAACACTCAAACTAAAAAACGTAGACACTCTACATCTTAGACTTTCCGCATATACCTCACATGTCGGGATGTTGCTTCAAATGTAGTTTTTAATCTTGAAGAATGGCTAAAAAAAAAGAAAGAAATGAAAATGAACCATGTTCCTCTTGATATTAAACGATGAGTGCTGTCATTGTTTTCAGTTATGAGCAACATGTACATAACTGTTAACATCTAAAACAAATCAAGGTTTTTGGGGTTTCATGACCCTTTAAGGCTAGATTGTTGTTTTTTTTACAAATTTTCTTCAACCTGGAAACTTTTTTGGTAGAGTGATGTAGCTGAAAGCATTGAGGTGTTGAGTACCAATTGTTACTTTCCTTTACCTTGGCTTCTGTTTTGGCATCTATTTGTGTAAACTTTATAAAGCAAATACGAGTACCTCCCTGAAACATATTGTGCCCCCTTTACGGTTGCTCACTCGATTGAGAGCATAGTGGATGAATTATTTCCCATACTTTCTTAGATGGTGCTCTTGGTCTTTGTTGTGCTGATTTTGTGGCTGAAGCATCACAGAAACCCATAGCATGGGGACAAGTGGTAAAATTGATTTTCAACGCACTTCGAACAAAACATGGTGGGGCACTTGTGCTAAAGCCAATGATTCTCAAGGAGTTAATTCCTTGAAGATCAGCAATCACAATGAAAAGCTTCAGTGACAGCTGTAACTACTCTCATAATGTACAAGAGTGATGAAATGTAGATATGATGTCTCCTTGTATCAGTTCCTTCAGCTGATATTTGCTGTTTTGGGAGTTTATGTCTGTTGTTTGCCTATTCCATGCATTTCCCAGCCTAATCCACCCTTTCTCCTTTCCCAGCCCCTCCTGGAATGGGCCCTTTCTCATTAGTACCATTATAGCCTAGCCAGCTCAAGTGATTACGCCAAACGAAACCCTTTAGCCTTTAAACGCAGCTTTAATTAACACTGACAAGGTGTGTTCAGTGTCAGAATTCCTCATGCTTCTTTGTAACTGCAGTCTAAAAGATATTCCTGTTGTGCCTGTCAACAAGGACACATCTCAACAAGGACCTCATGCATCTATTTATTAAATATTTCATTAATTTATGAAAATGTTCTTTTTAAATTAATAAAATAATGTAATTGTTTTATTTTAAATTCTATGTAGAATTGTATGCAGTAACTATTAATTTTATTTATATGAAATGTGTTTTAAGTGTATATTAAACAGTATTATTATTTATAGTACAATAAATATGCAATATTTTAGTATTTAAAGTAGCATCAACAAATCAATTAATATGAAAAGTAAATGATTAGTATGTTGTCTTAAGGAAAATTAAACTCTTAAATTATGCTTTAGTACTTCAGTTGACTTTGAAAACTTATTTTACACCTCTCTTGTTGAGGTAACTATAAACCTTGTCAACCGTGTCAATGGATCCTAAACCAAGCCACACAGATAGAAATTTTGCCCTTTCTCTTATCCTTTTCACAATATGTTGACTAGAACTCTACATTTTAGGTTGCAAAGCCTGTGTAAAACTTGTCACTATGACACAAAGCATTGCAATTTTTAGTTTTGTTATTTATTAATGCATAAAGTGTGGTAGTGCAGCTTTCTTGGCAGTAACTCTGTGAGGCTCCTTTGGCCCACAACCCTCTCTTAAGGCTCTTTATCATGAGAAGAACGGCCTCTGGGCTTCTCAGTCTGCCTGGCTCCACTGGAGAGCTAAATAAATAACTGGCTCCAGCCTGTCCTTGGTCAAGTGCACGGTTGGACTGAGGTGATGAGATAGGATGGGCAAGAGAAAGAGAATGAATTAAAAACAAAGTGTTTAAGATTGTTAGAATAAGTGATAGAATGAGACTGGTAAAATAAAAAAATGGGCCTACATCTGTCAGAGAAATGGGGAGAGGGAGAGAGGGAGAATGAGAGAGAGAGAGAGTGTGAGTGTGTGTGGCCACCAGATAGGGACTACCCACTCCCTCTGTCTGTCCCCCTCTAAATACCATGTGGAGTGAAGGGGTTGAATCATTGTTAAATGAAGCAGCGAGTTTGGTCTGGATCACTACATGGTGTGAACATAACTTTCCCTCGGATTCATGTTGCCACAGTAACACTGGCTTCATTCATACATGTTTTACATGACACAAAATAAAATTTTCTCTGTCGGAAGCTCTGAGACAAAAGGACTATTTGCGTTTTTGGTATGTACAATTTTCTTCAATTGTTTCAATTGATTTTGAGGTTTACATATTTATCTTTCTTGCTGATAAAATGTGGTTAAAAACTGAAAATTGAATCTTTTTACCTTTTAATTGTATTGGAACTAAAGTTTTTGTTTTATGGCATGTTGTAATATGCTTGCATGCACTCTGTTACTGTAGTTATATTTAAAGAATACTGATCTCTAGATGGCAGTGTTGTCAAAGTTGCACTTGGAATCAAACAAAAGTCTTTGGCCATTGGCTGGCTTTGTGAAAACCCAGTTTAGCCTGGCATAGTGTATAAGTGTCTGTTGGCTTCTTTTATATCCTCCATCTGAAGCAGGCAAAAAGTGGAAGCCTAATCCATGCGCTACATTTTCGTGCCTGAATAGAAACTTGTTGGCACTGTGTCTTTGTGGACGAATGAGAGATGGACTGCTGGCAAAAATAAAGCTAGTCCTCAGAATTAGACTCTCCTAGCACTTTTATTTATAGTGTCCTTTGCTAACAGACTCTTCAAGTGCTAGTATTTCTTATCTTTGATTAATTGGCTTCATACTCTAAGCCTAGTCTGTCAGTGACTTTATTGAACAATTTCTGCAAAGAATACTTTTGGAAAGCTAAAACAAGGTTTACATTGTTGTTTGAAGCTCACATCCTAAACATAAGGGGAAACTTTGAAAGCTTGGGTTGCATGTGTGTGCACGTGCCATTCAGATTTGGTCTTGGTGTTAGAGACTGGCTTTAACAGATGAAACGCATTCCAAAAATAGAGAAGAGCTGGAATCAGAGGTGCATACCAAATCTGAGCTCAGGCGCAATATTAACTCAACAACAGGTTGCAAATTTGCCTATGCATACGGGAAAAACCCATTCATATTATCTTCTGGTATTTTATTTAATTAGGTTTTCTTTTGAATGACCTTTGCTAGCCTTGTATCAGATTGATCTGTATTGTATGTCTGCTGTTTACACAGAACTTTCTGTGATCAGGAATTTGAAGCAATTGAAATAGAATGACTGTAAATCATTTTTAGATTATGAAGGAAAGATATCAGTTATTTATTACAAACAGCTGTTTGAAATCTGTCACTACTACACAGGAATTAACTAAGTGCAAGTCATTGACATTGTGCTCTTGACGTTGGAATTTTTTTAAAAAAGATTAAAAGAATGGGTGTGGTATTATGTTTTTGTATATTCATTCAAATCAAAATGCATCTTTATTACCAGTAAAATTTCTTGATTGGGGAAACAACGTAGTCATGCTATGCATTTACCATCCATCATTATGAAGGCATTCCACAGGACTGGATTAGCCCCTATTTCTCAGTCAGCATGACTTACAGGGGTCAAAAGCCTCTTAACCTTCGACAAAACAAGATATGGCAGTTTGGAACGGTTCAAAGTGACTTTTCTTATGTTCTTACGTTGGAGTCAGGCTAATTTGTTCTAAAAAGTGTGCATTTTAAACCGTTATTTTATGTTTGATTGTTCATTTGTTTATTCATTTTGAAAGTGTCAATCTATTTGTTTGTTCTATATATTCTACTGCACATTTTATTTTGATGTGTTTTTTGGAATATGGAAACAGGAAGAGATTTTAGTAATTGCTACAAGTGATGTCCTTGTTACTGATGAACAAGCACTTTGCCTCCACTTAACTAATGAATTTAAAGCCATATCAAAGGAGCCTGTTTTTTTGTTATATTTTTAACTTGTGCATATATTGGCAAATCACTGTTACGGAGTCAAAACTCAGTAGCAAAAGTAATACATAAATTAAAAAAGGATGGACTTGTGACAAGATTTCTGAAATGTTCAGACCGTCGCTGTAAGCTTTCAACTCACGATGTGCGATTTTTGCTAACCATCACCAAGCATGTGCCTCAAAGCTGGCAAAAGCTGTTTGAAGCCAAACTGGAGTGACTGTTTCATCTCACACAGTAAGACACACTCTGCAAAGAAGTGTAATGCGTGGTTGTCATCCAGGCATGAAGGCACTGCTGAACCCAAATCATAAAAAAAGCTTGTTTCACCTTTGCCTAGGCCCATACTGATAAAGGTGAAGACCTTTTGAGAATCTATAAGTTGGTTTCATGAGCCCAAAGTCTTTTTTTCTTTTTGTGTATCTGATGAAATCCAAAATGCATGGTGTCACTTGGGAAGTGCATGGTACACAGTGATGTACAGTGGTGGTAAGGTTCTTCTATGGCGATTTATGAGTGCTGAAGCTGTGGGGGAATTGCACTTAATCAATGGCATCATGAATTGACGGATGTTCAGCAAAATCTTACAAGAAAATGTGACTCTTTCCCCATCCTGGGCTGTCGGGCACTTTTTTACCATGGAGATGACCCTAAACATTATTCCAAAGCCACTGCTGCATTCCTATGGATAAACAAGGTGTCACCCAACCGCAACCCTATTTAAGTCGAGCATCACTCCCCATTAAACATCATAGTACTCAAGGAGGTCATCCTCCAGGAGTGGAAGAGGATAGACATGACACTATGTCATAAACTTGTACACTTGATGTCAAGAAGGGTCAGAGCAGTATTTAAAAGTTATGGAGGACTTTCTAAGTACTAAAATATTGCACACTATTTGAAATTATTCAAGGATGTACTCATTTTTTTAATAAATTTAAATGTTGTTATCTTCATATGAATTGCAATAGTAATCCTTTAGAAATATATGTTTGTTCAGAGGGGGTGTCAAATGCTGTAAAAAAAGGCTCTGTGGCCCATGCGATTTAGGGTCTGTGGCTATGATGAAATCATATTTTCTTTATATTTAGCTGACCTAGATCAGGCTTAGGACCATTCTGTCTGATCTTCATGGTGGTGCTTGTGCATCAGTCACTTTTGATGGAACTTGCATTCACAATATAGGGTTTAACTTTTCCAACAAGTTCATGTTGAGTTCTTTGAGTGCCCTGGGTACTTGTGGTTCAGATGACCCAGGTAATGACAGTGAGGTAAAATTATTATAATTGCGTAGTTGACCAAATTTTTTTTCTGAAGTTGACTGCTTGAATGTCCTGCAGTGTCATACTATATGCCTAAAACCATTTTAATGAGTGTTTTGCATGCAGTTGGATTTTTAAAGATTGATTTGTCACATCACAGGATCATTTAAAACAAAAACCATTAATATAACTAAATATTTATATATAATATCTTTTTAAGATTTATTTTTTTGTTTGGACAAGCTATGCCTTAACTACCAGGTATTTAATATACCACTGTAGCGCTCTTACACTGCGTTACAGTGTAACGTATAGCGTTGTGTGTGAGGTGGAGAGTTGAATTTAAAATATGAATCGCTGTAATTCTTCTCCAGAACGGCACTTTCATATCTCATTCAAACATATACATCGCAGAATACGGCAGTCGCAATCGGTCAAGAGAACTTGAGAGCTAATAAGCATTCGACATCACTGCTGTTAAACTGCTGCTGTGTTGATGGTTACAGCGGGCATGACGGAAGATGGAGATGGAGATTGAATTAAAAGGCTTGAATTTGGGTCTGTTCTTCACAGAAATAAGTCTGAAGATTTGGATTATAGCTAACAAATGTATGGATACATTTTTTTGTTGTTTTATGGTGCTTTTTGTGGTTTATTTATATTTTGGGGCATATTCTGAAAACTCCTTATTGTCCCATGGCAAACAAAAATACAATTAAATGTTTAATTAGTGATTTCTTTTTAATATACTTTGTTTTTTCATTTTTTTTTTTCATTTTCAAATGTCGTCTTGGTGATTTGATCCTTTAAAACTGTGTATAGGGCAGCAGAACTGAATGAAATCATTAAAATACTTTAAATAAATAAATGTGATTGCATTTAACTAATCTCATTGATTATAAATTAAATGTAATTAAGTGGTTAATTCTATGACTTATTCAATATTAGTCAATACAGTACACATAACCATTTGTATGTTTCTATAGGTGTTAATATGTCAAATGATGATGTTTAGATGATGTCAAAATTGTATGTTTCAGTGTCTATGCAAATGTAAGAGAATGATCGTTTCCTAGAACCAAAATGTACATACAAATCTTCATAAGATCATGTTGGCTTTGAAGCTGTATTTGGAAGAAGGGGATCGGCATGGTTGTCATAAGTAATGGTTGGGGGCAATAGAACCTGTCAACTTTAGCTACCCTGCCAAAAGTTAACGCAAATGCACAGATGTGTTCAGTCCCCCTCCTTTTTTCCTGAAGTCCTTTAGTTCAGGCTCATTCAAAGCTTATTGCTTTAATGAAATTCAGCTGCCTTCTTTCATGGTCAAGTTGCCGCCAGCAAATCCCCTTTCTTCCCAACTCTGTCTACATAATGAAGACGGCTGTTGTTGGAAAGGATAAACATTTTTGTTAATTAGTGTAAATTGGGTTGTTTGACTGCTACTAAAAAAAAGCATGTGGGCAAGATTACAACTGCCTCATGCATTGGTGTGGAAGTTTAACATTGATTTTCTTCATGACTGTCTTTTTAGTATGTTGTTCAGTATGGCCAGTTTTGGGAAAGGGGCATTAAATTAATATGCAAAGATAATGAGCCATATGTAGGTTGATTCTCCCCAAGAGTGTAAACGCTGTGTTGCTTTATGTATGTCAGGATCCCCTTGCTGAGTATCATCAATGGACACACCTGCAGCTCGGCCTCAAACAAAAAACGCAAAACCGAAATGGCTGTGTGGCCTCTCAGACACCCCTCCTCCTCCTGGGGACAAAAAGATCATATTACTTTGACCATTATCTTTATTTTTGTGAGAGCAGCATGAGGCTCTATTAGTGGTCTTAGTTAAGAGTTTAGTTAGTGTGAGTGAAAAACTTATTGGATAGTCTTAAAAGGGATAGTTCACCCAAAAAAATGGAAGTTCTGTCATTTATTCACCCTCTTGTTGTTCCAAAGCCACATGGTTTTCTGAATGTGTGGAATTTCAAATGTTAAATTAATGACAGCATTTTTTTTTTTTAAAGCAGTTCCTTACCACTCCCATTTTTAGAGCTGCACAGCCGTTTCCAGCGTGCGTGCGTGTGTGCGCGCGTGCGTGTGTGCGCGCATGCGTGTGTGTGTGTGTGTTTGAATGCAGTGCTTTGTATGGACCTGCAGTGCTTTGAGATATACTGCTTCTGGCTGTAGTGTTGTGCCAGGTGACTGCCTTGTCATGCTACCCTGCTCTCACCTTATGTTTATGCTTTAAACAAGAACACAATTGTCAATGGAGTAGAAAGAATTAAATGGATTTAATTCAAGATGATTATATTCTGCAAACAAAACCTAAAGCTAATTCTGTAAAGTAAATTGATCTTTTGTTTTAAAGGGATAGTTCAATAAAAACTGAATTCTTTCACTATTTACTCACCCTTATGTTGTTCCAAACCTGCAGGAATTTCTGTCATCCGTGGAACACATGACAATGCTAGAATGTTAGCCTCAGTCACTGTTCACTTTCGTTGTATGGACATTTTTTTCACAAATCAAAAAATCAGGTTGGAACAACAAGAGGATGTTTAAATGATGACTGTATTGTCATTTTTGGGTGAGTTGTTACTTTTTAAGGAAGTTTAGATATATTTACTAAAAAACAAGATGCTTTGCAATGTATATCAATGATTTAGTTTAAGATGTTTTACATTTTTAGTCATTATTTTAGTTTTATTTCATTTTGTCGATGGTTAGAGCCCACTGGCATACCTGGCTTGACTTTGAGAACACCTGTCCTTTCTGAAAGCAGTGGACTGTAATAGATCCAGTGACATGTGACTGAGACATGCCATACAACATTTGTCCAGTTGTTTATGGCCTCTCTCTCTGCCTCTGTGGTATGAGCATCTCTGTTTGGGTTTTTTATAGAGCAGCTTGTTCTCTTTATCGTTGAAGTACAAACTTTCCCAGCCAGGTGTTCTCCAAAAAGAAGAGGGAGTAACCTTTAGTGAGTTAGAATAAAAAAAAACACACCTGCCAGTGTCTTGCTTTTATCAGTACAGATGATCTACCTGCAGTTACATGTCAACCTGTACTGGGCTGACCCAGTTTGCTAATAACAAGCATAACGTAACCTAATAACATCTTTGGTGCTGTTGTGCTGGTAGACTTGACATTGGACAAGTGTTTGTTTAGACATCATCTCCTTTTTACTGGGTTCTCTGTTAATGGTGCTGACACTTGAGGTGGTCACTGATCTGACCAACACAGATACATCCTTTCCTCTTTTAGGACCCAAGGCGTTCGACTGACATGTGAGCAAGTTAGCTAATCTTAGCTGTAATACACACTCTATGTTGCATAGACGCTGTGGTTTTTGGAGGCTGCAAGTCACACAATTCTCTGTGCCTACATGTGGAACAGTTGAAGAAGTTTAAGAATGACTGAGCAAGGTAAGTGTAAATTCCAGAGATAAAAGTCTGTCATATTTTGACTTTTTATGTATTGTTTGATTAAAAAGTTAACTCAATTACTTAAATGTAATTCGCAACGTCTGAATTTGAGGTAGCCTTTCTTATTGGTAGCATGCAGCATACCTTACTGTTGACGATTGTAGCAGAATTAGTGCTGCGAACAGATTAGCCTGATATTTTTAAAAGGCCTTCCATTCAAAGTTCAAAATATCTTGTGAAGTATGTTATGCATTTATTTTCAATGGCAGCCACTTTAGCACCTTTTTCACTTCTTTATCCACTATAGAAATATATTTTGACAAGCTCATAGTTGACTTTTGTCCAGATGTAGACATTTGTTTTTTTTCCCAATTAACTTTATATTACCAGTGTCTTTGTTGTGACTGAGTCGGTGTGGAATGTGCCTTCATTGTTTTCAAAGAGCTCTTTTGTTGTTCTTCTAATCGACATTAACTTGGAAATTAAGTTCTTTTCTCTCTTCTTGCCAAAATGTATCCAAACTTCAAAAACACGCACATTTTTGCCTTTGTTAAAGAGTGCCTAATGATATTGCACAACATTCTTAGGTAGAAGCCCATGTTTGGCTATGAACTTTGGCTGTGCTGCATGTGCCTGTAGGAACTAAGGCACGCTATTGATGAAATGTGTGTGTATGTGTTGAAGTTTTTTGTTTCTGTTTGAGTTAGAGGAAATTCCATGCCACGTCCTGTGTTTCGTAATTCTCAAGACTGGTCCAATCATTGTTTTTTTACTAGATTCCAAAGTCTGTGTTCTTTGGAGAACATGGGAGACCTCCCACTGGTTCTTCTTCCTGCTGTTCTTGCATCAGGGATTTATGAGGCCCAACACTATATCTGCTGCACACATGCATGTTTGTTGTCACAATGTTAAAATACTTTTATCCTATCTTAGCTTATTATGCAGAGACAGCTAGGAGCAGACCTACATGGAATCTGCAGATTTTTGTGCAGAATTGAAATGCTTTACCTTTACACATCCTCCACCCCTACTGTGTTTATAACATATTTGTGCCAATTTGATATGGTCTGCAGGTACTTATAAGATTTTACACTCTTAGCTCTGTTTAACACATTTTACAATGTTTGAATACATTTGCAGAATTCTGCAGATTTTCCCCAGAATCCAGTTTGGAAAATTGGAAAATTCTGTAGATTCCATATGGGCCTGGCTTTAAGTAAGCAATTTGTCAGTTGATTATCCCCCAAAATATGTATACACTTGCACTGTGGTGCCATCATAACATAGCTGTTTGAGATGGCAACATCATCTCAATCAATTGTGTCAGTTTGGGGCAGCTCTTTGAAAACAATCAGTATTGTTCCAGTTCCCTTTGGTGATGCTAGTGGCACAGAAATGACACACTACTTTAACATTTAAGTTTTGTGTTGGGGTCATGGTGAAATCTAAATCCAGCATTATGTGCTAAGGGGATGTTCAGACCAAATACGTTCTTGTGCTAAAAAATCTTGCGACAGCACAAAACATATAACTGAAGCGAGGTGTTTCATATTGTGCTTTTGAAAGTTGACATTGATTTCAAACTGACATTGAGTAAGATTATTAAAAACGTTGAGAAGCAGTGCATTAGTCAAAGGTGTCTGACCTGTGCATGTTTACAAATGTAAAACAGCACAGATGGACACAAAAACACATTTAGTGTGAGTACCCCCTAAAAGGCACAACTTCTTCACACAAGCATCAGACTCAATATATAGTTTAAGGTGGTTGCAGATGGCGAGATTGTTGCCCCACATTTCTGATCTGTATTTGGCCTTATTGCTTTTCAGGTTGTTCCATGTTTAGTTTCCTCTAGTCTCAGTGCTAATTTAGAAAGGATCGCTGCTTCATTGCAGAGCACTTATAATGTGACACAGTGCTCTACTTTGATATACAAGGCTAACTGTGACTTGGCTTTTCTGTACATGTTCATTCTACTTTAGCCTAAATGGAAAGACAAGGTGATTTCTAAATGCCCTCCAATTGAAGGTTTAAGTTCTGTTTGTGTTAAATATTAAATAAGCTTAATGAAAGCTCTTTTTGGTTAAGCTACCCATAAGGTCATGCACACAAGCACAGTATTGCAACATTAGGTTCATCACCAGTATGTCATATCAGATGTATCATACATATCACATTGACCCTTGCCTTTTGGATTGTTTTTGAAATATGTTTATTTCTGATTACAATTGTTCCCCACAAAATTGTCTTCCTCTTAAACCTGTATAAACTCATGTCATCTCACATAAAATATTTGGAAGTCATGCATGTGGTATGGTGTCTGACATTTTGGTTTTATTGTTGTTTTGTCCAGTTTGCAGGTTGCATGGCAAGCTGATTTGATGCACGACATTTGCATGAGTGCATTCAGGCTCTCTGTGGGATTTCGAGTGAGTGGCTACAGTCATGGCCCAGACCATGCATGTTAACGGCAACACCTCAGGTAACACCCCTCCCTTTTAATTATGTGTAACTGCCTGTTCTGTTCTCTAATGAATCATCAGGTTTGATGCCTAAAATTGTTCTCTGAAAACTTTGCCAAGTGAAGACCCAGGGAGCATTGGATACAGATACAGTGGCCCCAAAAAGTGTTTAGACACTTAAGCAAAACTTACAATTGTATATATACCTTTGTTTAAAATAATTGCCACTTGGTTTGATATTTAATGCAAAGTTCACACTTTTCAAAATTTGATGAACAACAAGTCAACCACAGGAGGAATTTATTTTTCCATTTAAATGTGGCTGTTTTTCCTCTTGAATGAGAGCACTGTCTCTGTCAAGCAAAGAGAGGTACGGCATGTTAAGATAATGTTGGAATTAAAATTTGGAAATATATAGGAAAAATACCCAGTTAATAAAAATAACCCTAATAATTTTACATTCGGAAAGAAAATGAGGATGTGCTTGTTAATACATTTTACATTTATGCATTTGGCAGACGCTTTTATCCAAAGTGATTTACAGAGCCCTTATTACAGGGACAATCCCCTAGAGAAACCTGGAGTTAAGTGCCTTGCTCAACGACACAATGGTGGTGGCTGTGGGGATCGAACCAACAACCTTCTGCTTAACAGTTTAGTGCTTTAGCCCACTACGCCACCACCACTCTAATAAAAGTCTGCGTCCGCTGTGGTGTAGAACTGACCCTCTTTTAAATGCCCCGTATACACAAGAAAAGTGTCGGACTAAGTAAATTACCTCAGGAATGATTAAATAACACATTTGTGAAACTTGCATATGTCTAGTATATACTAGCCAAAAAGGTTTGCAGTATCCAGTGGAAGGCAAAATCCTAAACAAATGTGTGTTGGAGGGGTTTGCTTCAGAATCAGAACCAACGCTTGCATGTTGTTCTTCTAAAAAATAAATAAAAAAGAAACTAGATTTTTTTTTTTTCTAGATAAAAATAGATATAATTAGTTACTTATTAATAACGTTTTTTCATTGCAATGGATCGGTTTCGGGTCCGATGCTGCCATTTTTACCCAGATTGGGAATTGGTCCAAGGAGCCCAATCCAAGTCCGATACTACATGTTGGTCATTGACATTACTGTCAAACTCAAAGAATTACATAAATAACCTTCAAATCACCATTAAAGTAGTCCATATAACTCTTGCGTTTTATTCAGGCTCTTACAGTCATCCAAAAGCATTTGTGAATTGCAAAGTAATAAATATATAGTCAGCATGCACAAAGTAGTCTCTGGCAGCATCATGCTTTACTGAACTAGCGCTGCTCTGCTGGCACACACACACACAAACTCGCACAGAGGCTCGTAATGCGCTGCTAAGCGCAATATGTGGTCACTCCACACAGACTACATCTCTGATCTATATAAGTAGTTTGGTCTGCCTATAACATGCATTAAGAATGGCACCGGACAAGCATTTCACCAGATGTTAAATGAGAAGTGTAACACCAATGTGTTATTAGCCTACAAACAAACTTTGAAACACAGACTTCCTGGAGCACTCGATGCCGGACTTTCAAAATAAAAGCCTTAAGAAGTTACAACTGAAATGTAATTCCAATGTACAGTAAATGTAGTATTATTATTATTATTATTATTATTATTATTATTATTATTATTATTATGAAATTACAATAAAATCAAATTGGGTTACAAAAATTACTGTGTGACTGAAAAGTGGATTGATATACTAATAAAACTAAAATGAAATAATTAACATAGAGAGAGATCTGAAACTATTTACAAATCCAGATACAAGCTAAAATGTGCAAAGAGAATAGTCTTCTTTTCTACTGAAGACTTTCACTGGTATTACTGTTATTTTTGCTGCTGTATTCTGCAGACTAGTTAACAAAACAGTTTTGCACGTGCTCTTATGTTTCCTATTTTATAATGAAATAATTTTGTGTTATAGGTTTTTGTTACAAAACAACAGTGGGATCGGTATCGGCCGATACTGATAGTTCAGGTATCTGAATCGGATTGGTTGAGAACATTTTATCATTCTATCCCTAATGACAAGTCTACCAGTAAGCTTCTTTGTACATAATTTTTAATTTAAAATGAACTAATTACTAATTAAGTTTTTCAATCACTTTCCCTAAAAATGCTCGCATTGCCACCCCTTCCATTTTTATTTAATATATAAACCCTTTTTGTTGATTTATTTCAAACAATAACTATATCATGATATATAGAGTTACTATGACAATAAGTTACTCATACCAAGATATAGGTTTTTTGCTATATCGCCCACCCCTAATAGATGTTAAGATACTATGACAAAAGTACTTGGACAATTTCTGGTTGTTAAACTTATCCACCTGATATAAATATCCTTATTGGAACATGTCCATAGTTAATGTATTGAACTGCTTTTGTGGTTACTCTTCTATACATTATTTGAGGGGAACTGATTTCATTCTACCCCTTTCATTCTACCTGGGACTTGATTAATAGCAATTGCATAAATGACTAAAAAGTTAAGTTGGCATCCTTTGTTTGCAGATGCCATTTAGTTCGATTTTGTTATCTTGTGCAATGGAATCTTTAAGTGTTTGAAAGTGTTCAAACAATTTTGGGGCCACTGTATATATCAAATACACAACTGGTTTGACAGATACAGTATCAGAAGCTTATGAGATGAGTTGCAAATCAGATTTAGAAAGTATGTTTAAAAATTTTTTTTAAATGTAGAGCTGTGGTTAAGGATACACGCTTACGATTCCTGTCCAGTTCTACAGATCTGAATCGGGGCAAGAGCATGATTTTTTTTTTCAGCATGCTGTGAAATTGCTTGTCTGTCTTGCCATCTCTGAGCCGATAACCAGAGTTTCAACACATCCTTACTCACAATGAAGTGAAAGAGCAACACTGTGAGAAATAAGAAAAAGGAGTCTCAGCTGATAAGCCTATAACTCTATGTGGACTGATACAGTGAAAATAAATGCATTGGGGTAAAAATGCTTTGGATTCACATTATTTATTCCTTTACACTGGTTCCGCATAAAGCAGTTAAGTTACACCAACATATTTTTTTCTCTTGGATTAGCTTATTACTATTTTGTCAGAAAACATTATTTGTTCAATTTCAGTATATTGAAATAGTTTTTCATTATATATAGACTCAAAGTGATTTTATGTGTCCCTAATATGATTCATTAATTCAGTTTTACGTAATATTAGCTAAACTTTAGCTAGCAATAGCATACATTAGCATGCCAGATGCTTAGTAGTAATTCCTCCATGAGTAAAGTAACACAGCATGTTGTTTGTGTAACCATCCTCAACCTAAGCAAAAGCTCCACCCTTCACCAATCAGTTCTAAATCCCAAAATAACTACAAGAAACACTATTAATTCTCCCCCTTTTCTCACCTTTGTCAAAAATACATTTGTTGAACTTGATTAGAGAATTACAATAATCGAAAGTAAAGAAAACGAGGTTAGAAGAGAAACAGTTTTGTTGTGTAAATTGGACTACCTGTGTTTTCTTGGGGGGGGGTTTATCAGTGAAGAGATTTAATGGGGTTTGCTCCTGTTTTTAGACATGGTCCAGAATGCCCTGCTGAAAAAAAAAAAACTTAAACCAGCCTAAGCTGGTTTTAGCTGGTCTTCCAGCCTTGCCAAGATGGCATTAAACAAACCAGATCAGCTAATACCAGGAAGCAGTCTTAGGCTGGTTTAAGCTGTTATTTTCTTTTCAGCAGTTTGTGCACTGTAGCCAACTTGTGTTGTCATTTTTATAGGACTTTATACCTCAAGGAGGCATGCTTTTGTTGTTGAAACCAGATTGTGGAAATCCGCTTAACAAACATGCACAGACAATCAATAGCATCCATCTCTATGATATTGTATCTGTCTTGCATGCTTTGGTTGTGTTGTCTCATTACACACTTGCGTTTGAAGTTTAGGCCATGAAATTCATGTTGGTAAAAGTCGAAAGGAGATTTTGTGTTGTCTTGGACCCATTCCATATGGCGGCTCCACAGCAAGCTAAGGCCAGATCACTTGATGTTGAAACAAGTCTGCCAGGCGGTGTCATTATGAAGTCTGGACTTCTCAATGATTAACATGTCAAGATTGCAGGGCTAATGAATGTGCTAAACTGTTGGACACCACAGTTACAATGGTCATCTCTCTCCAACAATGTGGATACTCATTTATCTTTAAAACATTTACTTTTAAACTTCTTTTGTGTCGGACCTCTGCAAATGTAAGCTTTTAACATGACATAGAATGTACAAACTTTCAAAATGGATTGATTTATTTAAATGGTGTGTTTTTAAAGCCTGTGAAAGTGTTAAATATAATCCATTTCAGAACATGAATTTCAATCTTAGCAGTGTATTAGTGTTTTAAAGACCCCATGAAATAATTGTTTTTGGCTTTTATGCCATGTATGTTAACTTTGAGGTCATCTATATGCTCTGTCTACACTCCTAAAAGTTGACAATATGAACGTTTGGCAGATCTCTACCAGCAAGATAGTCTCTGTTTTTCCACAGTGAAATGGACCAACACTTTGAAACTGTATTTCACTGTTTTAATTAGGGCTGCAACTAATGATTAGTTTTATAGTCGATTAATTGAACGATTATGTGACTATTTGGGCGATTATTGCAACGATTAATCATTAGCTCTTAACTGACTATCCAGCTTGTGCCTGGAATTAAAAGGTTGTATTAAATGTGCTTACTAACAATAAAGAGGACGAAGTAATCTTTTAAAAATACCTCTAAATGACATTCACTGAATTAACGGGGAAAAACTACTTGGATTTTTATTGTTTAATCAAGTAATAATTTCACTGCAAAAAATCCTATTGTTATCAAGTGTTTTTGTATTGTTTTCCATTTAACATTATCGAAAAATCCTTAAAGCAAGATGCATTTACTTGAGAACCAACATATAAGATATTTAGACTTGCTTTAAGAGAATGTATCTTAAATATAAGTGTATTTTGTATACAAGTGTATTTTTTCCATTTGTTAATATTTCTGCCAGTGCAGTAAAGAAAAAATATACTCCTATTCAACATAAATGCTCTAAAAGCAAGTCTAAATATCTTATATGTTGCTTCTCAGGTAAATGTATCCTGTTTTAGGGATTTTTCAATATATTTAAATATTAAAATGAGGTAAATATTATATTCAAAATCCTCCGATAACAATTTTTTTCTTCTGCAGTATAGCTGCTAAAGTATAAGGATTTTGAGATATTTATATTAGAAAACAATCCAAAAAACACAAAATATTTTTTTGAATATTTCAAATTTATCATCTCCAAAAAAAAAAATCACTTTCACACCCATTCCTTCAGATATTTTTGGGTCAGGTACTGTTAATATTGGCTTAATATTGAGTTGCTTTGGTCTGGATGGGATGTGCAGGTTTAGTTCACATGAATACTTACTGCTGGATCTGTTCCATTGCCTTCACTCTGTCCTTTCATTCCAGTACTATTCTTAGAGAGGCTGTTCTTCTGCTCTTTATCGGTTCCAGCATTGTTGTTGTACTTGTTTAATGGGCCTGTGTGTTTGTTAGTGTGGTCCTGAGATGACGTGGACTTATGGGATAATTAAACTGGAAGCCTGACGTGGTTTCCATGGGCCGGGTCAGGAAATACCAGGCCAGAGTGGGAAAAAGGGCCTCTGTTTTCTGTTCTCTCTGTGTGCATGTTTGAGAGAAGACTGATAATTCTCAGACCAGTAGTACTAGTCTGCTACAGTCCTGCTTGTCTAACTGCTGTCCCAGTAAGTCTCAAAACAGTATTATACTCATTGCTCTGGAGGTGGCTGCATATTGACTGAATGCCCACTATTGTAGTTATTGAATTACTGAAATTCATGTCACTGTAAAAGGATGTTCTGTAACTGTTGTTTGCTGCTTTGGTGGGTGGGAATTTGCAAGCATGTTTAAGGACATTAGATTTGTATTTTTGTTAGGTTGAAAAGTGTCGTACTTGGTTTATGTCATGGGTTATTTTCGTAAAAGTTTTCCATTTGAGGATCTTGAGGAAAAACATGGTATCCGGCAGAAGCACTCCCCCCTGTCCTATTCTATAGCATCAAAGCATAATGCCGTAACTTGCTTTATTCTGAAGTCTGGCCAGCATTATTTATGTATTTGGACTGTTTGAAGACAACTGGCATTTAAACGAATTGGAGACCATTGATGTGGGTTTTAGTTTTTGCAATTTTCTGAAAGACACTGACATTGTCCCTGGTGCATGCTTGAAAGATGACTGAAGGTAAACTTGGAGCGTTGCTTGTGTAGAAGCATTTATCTGTTCCTCATCGTTTGGTTCAGGCAGTGCATGGTATTCTATAAGGCAATGCTGGACATAAGAACTGTGCCTATTCTCCCCCTTTGCCTGATCATGAACAGGACACTGTACCGCCACCATAAAAGTGTTAGAATCTTTTGCGGTACTTTGAAACAAATTGTTCTTTTTGAACACTGCCATAAGGTAAAGAAACTCCCCGTGTGATTACGATGCTGTGCAGTATACAACATGCTGACAAACCATCTGACAAACCTTAATAGACTGTATAGGAACATTCCCCAGCTGCGTCATCCAATGGCTTGGAGTACGTCATTTGCACGGGCAGAACCAGAACCCAGCTCGAGCTATAGACCACAAATGCACATCATTTTTATCTATTTAAAATAAGACTATATAATAAGGTCCTAGTAATTGGTCCTGCATTTTATAATATTCTTTTTATTTTTTATTTTTTGCAAATTCGAAGTGTCAAAATATTTTCTTTTGTGAAAACAACATTTCATGCACATACGTGCATACGAATGGTTAGTAAATGAGGCCCAATGGCCATTGTGAATTGTAATTTGTAGTGAATACACTTTGGAGTGATATTTTGGAATAGACCACAAATTTATTAGCCAGAACCTAGAAGAGCCCCAAAACAATTGAAACTAGAGATTATTAGATGAGAATTTAGTAAAAACCGTTTTATGTTTGCAAGGAATTGTGGCAACATAATGCTGATCAGTCTGATATTTAATGTTTATTGCTGACAAATCTTTAGACTGTCAACAACAAAAACTGTCTGACTAACTGAGTAGATAAGCTGTGACCGTTTGAACCCAAAGATTGTGACCCACACAAAGATTGTAAACCGCACATACTCTGCTCACTTCTATCAGTATGAGCAGTGCAGAGAAAAGGCATAAGAGTGGACTGTTTCTGAACAGGGCTGACGGCAGACATCTATTTTAAGATGTTTACATGACACTGATGTTACATTTGGTCAAATGTGGATGTCTTGTCAGATTTTAGCTGAGAAAACTCACACCATCTTGTCCTTTTTGGCAAATGCAAGTGAAAGACAAAGTGAAAAAACAACATTCTTTTCCCCTTATTCCATGTAATGTTATGTTTTTTTGGAAATGTTCTCTTGTGGTTCTCTATCAAAAGCCTAACCTGTGTACCTATACATGCTAACCTTCAAAGGTAAAATTCAGTAACTACAACAATGAAATGGCTTCTAACTTATTTTTAGTGTGGATTTTGCAGTTACTGCAATTTTCAGTCAGTTTCTCTTAATCTTGGCATAGTTAAGCCTAAATAGTTTGTCACAGCACAGATCATAGTCTAAATACATGATTGATAATTTTGAGAACTTGTTTTCTGTGTTTTGCCTTTGCACAGCAGCATAGTCAGATACTGTTTTTTTTTTTATCAGATTCAAACAGATTGGATAGTCTTTGAGGTTGTTGTTATTATTGAGATTCTGCAACTTGCCCTCTGATAGTTGGCTGAACGCCCTTTATATTGATATGTCATTAGTGTTTTAACAACAAGGCTTGTTGTGGATGTTCCACTATTCCACAGCTTTTACACAAAACATTTAAAGTAGTGCACTTTCAGCCCTTAATATCCACAAATAACTCTGTGGCAAAAGACATCATGTGTCATGTTTGTTAGTCCACCTGCCTCAAACATGAGTGTCTATGTTCTGCTCTCTAACTGGCAAAACATTGGCCAATCAAAGTTTACAAAAAAAGTCACGTCACCTGGCAATATTTTTTTCTTCTTTCTTTCTGTGTGAAAAAGACTTGGCAACCTAGAAGGAACCCAAGGAACCCTTAGCTTACACTAAACACATACAGGAGAGAACCAACAAGTTTGAATTTAATATTTGTGTTTCTCTTTTAGTGAGGTAAATGTGATTTATTACACAATATATGTATTTCCCAGCTTTGACCCTCTGGCAACTGGTTGCTGAAACCAGTCCTTTCCTGTTCACTGTTCTCAAATGCACAGCCAGTGGTGAACAGAGAGCAAGTCTGCTTCAGCAAATTGCCCGTAGCATAAACTATTTTGATCTGAACATCCTCACGGCTGTTTTTGTGTCTGATGGTGGGTTGTGTCTTATGTAATTCTAGACTCCTAAAAGAGAGTGTGGGTGGATTATTCTTGGAGCTTTTTCACACACTGCTTTCATTGGATTCTCTCGCTTGCCCCTCAGTGGCACAGGTTTACAACCCCCCTCCTGTGTTCACATTCGGTGAGGTCAGCACTCAGCTGCCCATGTTTTCTGTTCCTCGTACCAGACAAGCCTGTCTCATTCAACATGACATTGCTGTTGTGCTCTTGCTATAGTCAGCAAAGAAAAATGGCATGCTTAACAAGCTCGCAATTGTTGCTGTGTAAATACAGTAAAGGAGGCTTTGTTATTTAATTGTAACTTATAGAGTAATGCTCTTTTCTTTGGTTTGACTATTTAAAATCATAATAACCATGCAATTTTTCAAGTTCACTGGGTGAATCTCATAAAACAAAGAGCATGTCCAGGTCACATTTTATCCCCAAATCAAAAGGAAAAACATAAAAAATAAATGCCTTAAAATAAGTTTAAATTAATTGATTATGGCCAGAATGCCTGTTTTTCGTTTAGTATCGAAATCCAAAAACCCTTCATTTGATGATACATTTTGTCTGAAAATGTACTTGATGAGATTAACACAATATATAATTTAATACAATGTTTTTAAAACTTTTGATTTTGGGGTGAAATGTGATTTTAAGTATGTTTTTTTTATTTCATTATGTAGGTAGCGTTTTATATTTATCGTTACTGATAAAAGTGCCTTTACTTCACCTTAATGCCACTGCACTGGTATCTTCATCTTGACATAGTTAAAATTAAGAGATGCAACAGCTTTATTGAAACTTGTGTGTGTCTAGTGAGTTTAGACTCCTTAATGTGCCTGAGACATACCTGGAATGAGTATTTTAAAAGGGTCCACTGTTTGAAGAGTTACCAAGTGTTTTAAAGAACAATTTGAGCGAAGCAAGAAAGAAGAAAGTGTAAGTGCTGCGTGATTGGTGGAGGCAGCTAGCCTATCACAGGCTGCACTGAGCTGGGCTAAGTTTACACCAATAGTGGAATTTTTTTCCCTTATGGAGTGAAGGTTGAGAAAGTGCCCAGTGAGTGAGGGGAGGCAGCCTGCAGCTTGTTCTTATTATAAAACTTTATTACGGCCTTTGAGGGAATAGATACTGCTGCATGAAAACTGCTGTTTGACTTTGGGTAAGTGACTTTTAAACAATGAGGGATTAGGTTGCCGTTACCTTGGGGAAAACCTCTTGCAGTTTATTCTATCTAGAGGATTCCTGAGGCAAACTTTCAGTGTAACATAGTCTGGTAAACTTTTAAAGTGTTTTACAAGTTTCCTTAAACCATCACATACCAAGAAATGTTGTTTAATTGTTTGCTGTTGCTACTCAATGTGCTGTGTCTCACAATGATCTGAAAGTGTCAGTTTCCAGAGAGTTATTCTGTCTAAATGACAGCAGGAATTCTCAGTCTGGTGTGGAATTTGGACTGTGATATAAGCTATGTTGATGTATATTCCTTGGCTTCTTTGTTTAAAAAAAATGTGTCTCTGTCAAGACGTTCTTGGTAGTGAGGGAGAGTGCAATGTTTAAAACTTTGCCAGTTGCGATCTGACCAAACAGACCTTAGGGTTGAAGGGAATATTTGTTCTCCATGTTTTCTCTTAAACCCACCCTCACTTACCCTCCCCTTGCAAATACTCCGCAAACACATGGAGATTTTGCCTTGACATTGTGTAGAATACATCTTTAAATTTGTTGTTGAAGATGGATACATAAAAGGTTAGTTATTAGTATGAAGGTCCTCTGAGAAATCTTGGGTATAGTTAATTATTAGTTAATTAGGGTATAATGTGATGTTGGAATGACTAAGACTCACACTTATGATTTAATGGTTATATTTTCTCAATGTGATGATCACATCTTTGGACTTGCAACCATAGATGAGTTACCCCTGTGCTAACAGATTTGGCTGTGCTTAGAATTAAAAATGGACTTATCTAAGAACGTACCAAGTAAAGCAGTTATCATGTGAGGTTAAATATAAATGTAATGTGTTTTAGTTTTTTTAAGATGCTGAATATTTTCATTCTTTTGGAGAATTACTTTTTCTTTGAAAGTTAAAGTGGTGTTCTAGAGCTTAGACATTTTTAATAAGGGCTACAAAATGTGAACACTTATTAGTGTAATATGCCAAATTCTATCTTTCAGGTATAACAGTTCCATAACTGGGGAAAAATCCTTCTCTCAGATCATTTTATGTATTTTAAAGTGATTAGATCAGATTTAACAACAAATCTCAACTTCTGTTTGCTTTCTACAGAAAAAGATGATGATGAGAAGGACCCTTACTGTTTGGAAACCCCATACGGTTATCAGCTAGACTTGGACTTTCTTAAGTATGTGGATGACATTGAGAGAGGCAACACCATTAAGAAGCTAAACATCCAGAGGAAGTCAAAAGTGGTCAGATCTGTGCCACCGCCTCAGAGCAATTGCAGCGGGCAGACTGATTGGACTTCAACCGATTCCTTGTCCTCTTCCAACAGTGATGAGAACAAACAGTCACCTGTGTATCTCACACCTCGGAACCAGGTAGCCCAGCCTGGCCATACTGCCCAAGTCCATGAAGCTACCCAAACCATTGTGAACATCCCCGAGACCAAGCAGCTGCTGCCACCACCCTCGCCCCGTGTCCTTCGCCATAATCCCCAGGTGGAGAAAACTCTAATGGAGACTCGAAGGCGACTAGAGCAGGAGCGGCTCCTTATGCAGCCACCAGTCAGTGAGCCGCCTCGTAGGCGCCTTGCCAGCTTTGGGGGGATGGGTTCTTCTAGCTCTTTGTCTTCTTACAGTGGCTCATATGGGGCAAGCCAGATTTCACCCAGCTCCCATTCTCTGCAACATAATGGACATCTAGCCAATGGCGAGTACAACTTCTACTTCACATCCTCCATGGGCAGTTCCATCCGCCATAGCCCTCTAAGCTCAGGAATGACCACACCAGTGACCAATGTCAGCCCCATGCACCTCCAGCACATTCGAGAACAGATGGTAGTTGCTCTGAAGCGACTTAAAGAACTGGAGGAGCAGATAAAGACCATCCCAATCCTTCAAGTCAAGATCTCAGTCTTGCAAGAGGAGAAGAGGCAGCTGGTGTCCCAGATGAAGAACACAAAGCTTGCTGGACATGGTCTTGGTGGAAGTTTTAGGAAACGCTCCTACAGTGTCGGCAGTGCTGATCAGTATGAGCCACTGAACCAGCTCCAGACAGGCTCTGAACTACACATTGAGGAGGTGGACAATACAGAGCAGAACTCTCAAAGGTTACAAGAGTTCAGGCAACTAACAGCTGAAGTGCAGGCTCTAGAAAGGAAGATCCAGGATAATGGTGAGGAAGTGAAGCCGAACTTACACCAAAAAGAGCAAAGGACAAACCAAAGTGCACAGCAGTGGAGCCTTGAGTGCAAGTCAATTGGTGTTGGAGCTGATGAGAACATGAACGACGTCATTGTCTACCGGAGGTCGCCGGGGCGAAGCAGAGATGTGGCCGTGGGAACTGAGAAGGAGGTGAGAAGCACAGGAATTGGGGTGACTGAAGCCATGCTAGGTTTGAGCAGTGAGGCAGAAGCTGAGATTGAGATGCAGCACCAGACAATTGAAGAATTCAAAGAGAAGATCTACAGACTGGAGGTTCAACTTAAGGAGACCACACACCAAATGGAGATGGGAAAGCTAAAGCTTCAGCTTCAAGTGGCTGGATCAAGAAATAAGGCAGATAAGGGCTTGATGGCAAGGCCAGAGATGTATAGCACTTCTGTGGAGGCCAGAGTGCCCACACAGTGCCATGGCGTGGGTAATCATGTTGAGTTTTGCGATGCAAGCACAAGTCATGTCACTCAAATGAATGCAGTAGGTATTTCTTGCAGGCCAGATGCAAAGCATGTTGCTGTGGGTCCAGAGTTGCCAATGGAGCGGTGGGTCATCCAAGAACGTGCTGAGGTTCAGGATCAATGTGTTGGCAGGCAGGTTGTGACATGCAACCAGTGTGTGGGAGTGGAATTAAGTGTATGTGAAATGGGAATCAACACCGAGTTAACAGCTGAAGGTTTAGGACTTTGCAAATCTGAGGCTGAACAAGCCAAAGAGTTCAGGTCTATAGGATGTGGAGATTGTTCAGTGGATGTAATGGTCAACCCAATCAAGGAGATGGTAACCCAGAGTACAGCAACCAGTGAAGTTCACAAAACTGACTTTGGAATCATGGTCTTACCTATGAGTGTTTCGAAGTACACAAACACAGAAATTGAGACAAAATGCAAGTTTACCAACACTGATGAGATAATTCTCACTGATTGCTGCACCAACACACAGCCATACTTAAAAGACAAACAAATAAGCACAGAACCAGTGGTGACTCGGACAATCGCCATTGGTGATGGTCTTGTAAAAGATGTGCCGGCCACATTGAAAATGCGCTCAATATCAGTAGGTACTACTGAAGAGGTTATGCTCGACAACACTTCATCTTGCAGAACCAAAGAGGCTGGGATTGGTCACACAAGCATACAAGAGAATTTCTTAGTTGGTTTGAAGACCAGGAGCATTGCCTGTGGCCCTCTCAGTCTTTATTACAGTCCCAAGAAAAGAGTGTTTCTGTGGGATCACTGATATCAACAGAGCCCATCCTGGAACAGGCTGGGGCAGGTGTTGGACTTGATCACTACATAGAGAGAGTGCAGAAGCTCTTGCAGGAACAGCAGACGTTGCTTGCTCAGAACTATAGTGAGTTGGCAGATGCATTCGGCCCACCTCAACAATCCCAGTTTAGCTCCATCAACAGTCAGCTTGTCACTACTCTGTCATCAATAAATTCCGTTATGAAGTATGGCAGTGTTGAGGAACTCTGCAATATGGAGCTTCTCAGGCAGCAGGAAGACTCGGACAATGGCCTGAAAGGTTAGTTGTTAGTTATCGTAAATACTCAGTGGTTCTTTTAGAAGTGATGCTGCTTCGCAAACAGTTTTTTGTTTTTGTGTTACAATGACCTCATCCATCTAGTCTCATTCTGACCAAATTCTATAAATAATTTATTTTAGTAACCGTAAACTGTTAATTTAAAACAATAGTTCACCCAAATAATTAACATTCTGTCATAATTTACTCTCATTGCAAACCCATATGACTGACTTCCTTATGAGATGGTCACACACAAGTAAACACACAAAAATATATATATGATAATCATACACATCTAAAACTATGCCTCTCCCTCCATAGCCCCTCCCCAAGAGTCCCCAAAAATATCAAATAACTGCCCCATTTCCCATCAAATGAATCCTAGATCCCCAGCCTTTTTCCATAATCTCTTGATAGAAGTTAAAGCTCTGTTCCCCCAAACTCTGAATTAGCAGGGAGTAATACACTGATGCCTCATGATCTTTTCCAAAATCAGAAATCACCAGTCAGTGTATCTGCCACCTTAGGGAGGTGTATACTACTCCCAAAAATACTACAGAGCAGATAACGCAACTGTAAATACCTAAATAACTGAAATCTGGGAATCCCAAAATGTTAAACCAAATTTTCAAAGGATCTCAACACTCCACTCTTATATAGGGCACAGAGCATATTAACCTCCCTCTCAATGCACTCTGACCAGCAGAAAGGGGACTTATTAATACATAATTTTAGATTCCACTATATACTCGAGGCAACATTTAAATAAATGTCCGAATTAAACACACTGGAAACTTTTGTCCATACCGAGCGCAATGCAAGATAACGGGGTGTAACTTCTTCAATTAGTTTGATAGGCTTTGCAATGACGAAATATCGGCAAGAACATCCGGTTCAATACAAAACCAGATAGGGGCTCTCTCGGGTGGAAGCGACCAATGATTCAAATGTCTGAGACCGAATGCATAATAATAATAATAATAATAATAATAATATAAAAAAATCTTTGGTAGGCCTAGCCAATCTTTGTCAATTGCCCTATGTAACTTATTGAAATGTAATCTGGGACGCTTACCATTCCAAATGATGGACTTCGCAATGCTAACAAATTGCTTGAAATAAGAGAGGGGGACATCTACAGAGAAATATTGTAGCAGTTTGTTGAATTTTGAATACAATTCATTTTATTAGCTTTTACCTTCCCAATCATTGATAAATGTAATAAAAACCACCTGCCCACATCGCTCAAACCTTTTTATTAAGGGGTCAAAATTAACTCTGGGAATATTATTTTGCTTTGAATAAATTTGCTGGGAATAAAATGCCCAAATACTTAATGCACTTTTTGGACCACTGGAAGATGCCTGACTGAAAAGCTGTCACTGGGCAGTACTCTGATAGAGCCAAAGCTTCGGATTTAGACCAATTGACTCCGTATCCTGAGAATAATTCTGTGGAGACGAGGCATAGATCTAGTGGGGTCAGAGACAAATAATAAAATATCAACTGCATGGAGCAAAAGCATATGCACCATATCTCCCGCCACCACACCTGAAAAATCATCTTTCTTTATTATAATGGTTCCTAATGGTTCCAGGGCAAGACAGAACAATAATCGGGAAAGAGGGCAACACTTCCGGGTGCCCCTACCCAGAGTAAAATAATCTGAAATTAATCAATTTGTTTGTACCGCCACTACCGGGTGTCCATTAAGTAACTTAATCCATCCAATAAAAGTATTCCCAAACCCGTATATTTCCAAAATCTTAAAAAGATAATCCCATTCTACCATATCAAATGCCTTTTTGGCATCAAATGAGATGGCAGCGACTGGAGTCATTCGCCACTGACCACATGATATTGATGAGACGCCTGATGTTATCAGAAGAGCTACAGCTCCGAATAAACTCCACCTGATCTGTATGTATAAGAGATGTCATATTTTACTTGAGCCAGAATTTATGACAATCTTTTTAAGTCTAGCTGGATCAGGGAAATTAGATGGTAACCCTTACACTTGCTTGGATCTGTGTCCTTTTTAAGAATCGGACTGATCTGGGCTTGTGTCATGGTTGGCGGAAGCTTTCCATTCTTTAATGATTCCGTATAAACTTAAAACAAAAGTGCAGCCAATTCTGTAGCATAAGATCTAAAAAATTCAGGGCCATAGCTGTCTGGCCCTGGAGCATTGCCTGTAGGCAAGGCCTTTATTACCTTGCCAAGCTCTTCCGAGTTTATTTCAGAATCGAGAATATTTTTTTGCTCAGTCGTCAGTTTAAGGAGTTCTAATGATTCCACAAAGTTTCGAATGTCCTCTTCAGTAGATGAAGACATGGAACTATAGAGATCAAGATATAATTCTTTAAAAGCATTATTAAAATCAATGGCTGAGGTAAATATATTACCACCAGCAGATTTCACTGAGGGAATGGTAGAAAAAGACTCTCTCAGCTTTATATATTTTGCCAAAAGCTTCCCTGACTTGTCCCACGACTCCTGAATAGACAAAACTCCACTTTCAGCGATAAAATAGTATTATATCTGTATTTCAAACGGGTCAATTCTTTGAGGCCATCCGACAACGTTTGGTGCTTCAGCTCTGCCTCTGCACTTTTAATATTCCCTTCCAACTTCGAGTTCTTGTGCTTTGGATTTTTTGGTGAATGAGGCATATACTGTATGATCCGACCTCCAAGTACCACCTTAAGTGCCTCCCAAGCCATGCCCACAGAGGATACTGAGGACTAGTTGGTCTCCATATAAACATTGATTTCAGCATTTAGCATTTGTTGGAATTCAAGATTTTGCAAAAGGGATACAACTTTTAATTTAATAAAAAATTCACTTTCAAAGTTTGTGTTTTTTACTTGCCTCCTACAACCTCAAACCTTATAAACACATCTGGCGAATAAAGAAAGATATCTGGAATGTTTAGTTTGAACCTGTTATGCTCTAGGTTTCTATATTTACACTCAAGACCTCAGTTTCTGCTGAATATGGTGAAGAATAGAGACTGGACAAGGGGTGCTCACTTTTATGTGTCTGTAATGATGCCTGACATGATCTGACAGGGCAAAGTTTTCTCTCACCGTGAAAAATGCATGGGGGCTTTGGATATAATCCAACAATGAGCTCACCCCTTTTGGAAGGCAGCAGCTTGTGCTAAATGGCTAGTTGTTGTTGTCTTTGTCAATGCTGATTCATAGGTCCTCAATGTTATGTAATATACAGAATTTTTGTGTAAAAAGTTGCTCTCTAGAAGATCAAAATCATGGAACATATGGGAAGTATCTTAAAGTATGTACGCAAGTATTTATTTATTTATCATATAGGAATGAAGGCTGAAATAGAATATCAGTTTCATCTAAAAATATATTTGTCCAGTATTGGGAATGGAGTACATTTACATTTCACTTAGTAATTTAGAAACGCATTCTCAGACATTTTCATGTCTCTCACAAACATTACTGTGACCCTATCATGGAACAGATTTTATCTGCTGATAATACCATACTTTTACCAGTTATTTTAATTAGTACTATATTCATGGTACTTACAAGTTACCCCAAGGTACTTTAAAGAATATCCTGGTATATGCCCAAACAAACACTATATTATAATGAATACATGTCTTAAAAAACATGGTAATTATATGCAAGTTTGCTTATCTGTTAAATGTGGTTAGGCCTGCTTCAGATTTTCATTTAAAGCATCTGTTCTACAGTACATAGACTAGTTTTACTTGTATATTAGATATTGGTTGTGTTAAAATTATGAAAACATTTGCCTCCAGGCAAACTGCTGGGCTCTTTGCATTTATAGAGCTTTAAGTTTTACAGTGAGCATCAGTTATGCTAAATTTACTGACCTTACATAAAACAATTTTCAGAGATGCTAAACATAAAATTTCCTGAAATCAATTTTTTAAATATTTTTTTTTACATCCAGGACATTGTGTTCAGTCAAGCCTTTTTATATTTCTGTTCCTTAAAGGATTAGTTCACCCAAAAATGAAAAATTATCTCATAATTTACTCACCCTTATGCCGTCCCAGATGTATATCACTTTCTTTCATCAGCAGAACACAGATGAAGATTTTTCGAATGATATCTCAGCTCTTTTGGCCGATTCAATGCAAGTGAATGGGTGCCAGTTTTAAAACGCCAAAAAATCACACAAGTCAGCATAAAAGTGATCCATATGACTCCAGTGGTTGACTCAAAGACTCCAGAAGCGATTTAATACTGTGTTTATGCCATAAATACTGTGTTTATGCTATAAATTCTCCTCCTGGCTCAGTCAGTCTGCACTTTTAAATTTAACTTTCACATTCTTCTTACTGGGCAGGGAGAAGAATTTCTAGCAAAAATTGACTTAAATATTTATTTTTATTTTGTCCCCAATTTGGAATGCCCAATTCGCAATGTGTCCTTGTGGTGGCGTAGTGACTCAATCCTCAATCTGGTTGACAGAGGTCGAATCTCAGTTGCCTCCGTGTCTGAGACCATCAATCCATGCATCTTATCACGTGGCTTGTTGAGCGCATTGCCGCGGAGACGTAGCACATGTAGAGGCCCATGATATTCTCCATGGCATCTACGCACCATTCACCATGCGCCCCACTGAGAGCAAGAACCACATATTATAGCGACCGTGAGGAGGTTACCCCACGTGATTCTACCTTCCCAAGCAACCGGGCCAATTGACCTGGCTAGAGAGACACTGCACGCCCTAGATTTGAACTTGCGACTCCAGGGGTTGTAGTCAGTGTCAATACTTGCTGAGCTACCCAGGCCCCTGAACTTAAGTATTGCTATTTTTAAAACACTGGAGTCATATGGGTTACTTTTATGCTGCCTTTATGTGACTTTTGGAGTGTCAACATTTTGGCACCCATTCACTTGCATTGTGTGGACCTACAGAGATGAAATATTCTTCTAAAAAAAGTAATTTGTGTTCTGCAGTTAAAAGAAAGGCATACACATCTGGGATGGCATAAAGGGTGAGTAAATGAGAGTATTTTTTCATTTTTGGAACTATTCCTTTGTCACACACAGTAGCAGACAATTAGCTAAATGGGAATCGCCTGTAAGTGCTATTGAGGTGTTTCCAAAAATCAGTACAACAGTTTACTGTCATGTCAGAGCTGTGGATAGTGCATGTGTATGATACACAATGATGTACTCTTGTGGATGCAGGATAAATCCCAGTTCAGAAAAACTTATTGAGCCTTATTCAAGGAACATAAGCAGAGCAATTTTTTTTTAAATGCATTCTTATGAAATTTGTCCCATTTGAGTTGAATTGGACAGTTTACGTAAGATTCATTTCACTAGCTATTTAAACACCCATTTATTCTGGCAGTGAAATGCTTTTCCATGGTCTACATGTTTTTGACTTGTATTTGAATGTCTTGTGGTTTGCTTTACAGTTGCATATTGTTGTGTCATGTGTGCCTCTTTCTGTGTCCTGTCCACCCAGAAACCCAAATGGTCAGTGGGGTCAGTTTCCATTCGTGTAGTATGAAAACGACAGAGGTCACACCGATAGAAAGTGTGTGTGCAGAAGACACACATGAGCAGAGCACCGCTGCACAGAAAAGCCGCATGGACCAGCAAATGTCCACAGCATTGCATGGTATGACCATTTCTATGTGAACAAATATTGTACTGGTATTTATCTATCATTACAGGTATATACACACATTTACATATTCCAAAGTATTTGGACACTTAAATCAAATATGGATGTCATTGCATTGGATAAAAAAAAAATATCAAACCAAGTGACATCTGCAAATAAATTATGCTAGACTAAGATCTTGACATTTCTGAGGCGTTTCTGTAATTACTTTTAGCCAACACATTTCATCTTAATTTTCAACAGTATATCTATTCTTTTATGGTTAAAATATTTCACTTGGAAAGTGTGCTTGTACTGTTTTTATTTAAAATAAAGGCCACTTTTATGTGATATTTTGTTATCTAATATAATAACATCCAGACATTTTTAAAAGACGCTTACATTTCCAGATCCTTTATTGGTGCCATTTTATGCAAGTAAGATTTAGCTTGTAAATAGATCCATTAGGTTACGTATTATCATACATATTATCACAAGTGTTGATTTTAAGTTTTTGGTACAACTGTATTTAGAGTAGAAATAGTATGCATACATCTAAACATTGAGGCAGGTGCACGATCAAATAATTTACACAATTCAAAAAACAAGAAGAGAACAGCACACCGCTATGCTCCTGTATCATTTAATAGAAAAGACAAAACAAAGTTTCGACCAGTTGGCTCTTTGTCAGGTAGTTACAGCAGTGTGCCGTTCTCTTGTTTTTTACAACTGAATTTAGCCCATTATGTAAAAATCTTAATCTCCCTTTGGCCGATTTTCTTTTTGTCATGAAGCAACACTTTTGTGATTGTCTCAGGATAGCAAGTAACAGATTACTTGCTGCAAGGCACATAATTCCAGGCAATCACCTGCTCTCACCTGTCAAAATATGAGAAATGTGGATAATGACTGCTTACACTGCAAACAATGTTAGAGATTCAGAGAGTCAGAAAGAGTGTGTCCATCTTTAGGGCTTGCTCTGGCAGTTCTCAGAACTGTTCTTTTTTCAGTCTCTGTGGAGAGGGGCGGTGATCGTCTTCGGTATTTGGCAGAGCAAAGCCTCTACTTAACATGTTTGGCATAGCTTGAGGCTGTGGAATGAGTTTCTTTTGCTTCACATAGTTTTTAAAAACTCAAGTTTGACACTTTTTGTTTCTTTTTTTTTATATTATACATTTGATTCTACATTTTTACATTCTATCTTCCACATGTTGATTACCATTACAATTTTGAAATGTAATGTAGCCAGCTCTAGCTTATGGACTTCATTAACTGTTACTTGCTAACATAGATCAAGCTTGTTCATTTTACCCAACTGCAATAACACTGGTAGGTTAACCTCCCCAAAAATGTAAGCACTGTGGCTTTGGTACTTTCAAAACAATGCTCTGTTTGTTTGAGAATCCTGACCAGCCCAACACTGCAACATTTATTACATAAACATACACCGTTACAATGGAGCTACATCAAGTTTTTGCATAGTCGAGCTATAGTCTTCATCAGTCTGTCTGTGGATACATGACGCAATGCATAATCGAATACTTGAAGGAAGGTCAGCAAATACACTGGGGCTAAATATACGTCACAGGTCATTTGTCTTTCCGAGCATGCATGCAATTATTGTTAAAGTCCGACTGAAACCAAACTTTTAAAGTATATGTAAATGGCAGCTCCAACCAATAGTGTGAGTTTGGGGTGGGACTATCTGTTTGTTTGTCCAGTGGAAGATGGGGGCAGTGTTTGAAAATTGTCATTATTTTAGCAATTTTGTTTGGTGCCGTTAATGGCACAGAAATTACACACTTAAGCTTTGAATATTTGTTTTGAAATGTTCAAATTTCATCTCTAGTTTAACAAATTGCATATAAATTGATCGTTGATTTGCCTATTTGTAGTGTTGTCATAAGTACCGGTACTTCGGTAACAAGTCGATATTAAAATAAAAATTATGTAACGGTACCAGTGTTTCTGCAGTCCCGATAGTACCGAGCACTGACTCGATCCGGTACCAGCACGCAGTATGACTGAAACACGTCTTCTTTCAAATTCTCACAGGCTTATTTTGAGTGTATGCTCTTGTTACTCCTTGTACACTGAAATTACCAATTACTAAAATTAAAATCATGATATGTCCTAGTGTGATTTAATAAACCGCTAAAGGCTGCAATCTTACTGTGGATGCCAGTCTATTGCATACTGTGGCTACTCAAAAACAAAAACAAACACAAAGACAATGATAAGCTTCATTTAACAAACCAGATAGCTTTCAACTGTGTTTGAGATAATGGCAAGTGATTTTATAGTACCTAATTTGCAATATATCATGATTACTCAAGGATAAGGTGTTGGATTGATGGCTGCTGGAAATGGGGCCTGTCTAGATTTGATAAAAAAATGTCTTTTTTCAAATAGTGATGGTGCTGTTTTTTTCTTCAGTAATATCCTGACTATACTTTGTGATCACTTGAATGCCACTTTTGTGAATTAAAGTACCAATTTCCTTCCAAAACAGCAAAATCTGTACATTATTCCAAACATTTGGCCACCAGTGTATATAATTAAATCACATCATTTGCACTTTAAACTCGCATTTAAAACAACAAAGTTGACCAAAGTGCTTCACAGTGATTAAAATTTAAAACATAACATTTCAAAATTAACACAAACACCAGTAAAATACAAACACTTCAAAACTGTGCCCTACATTTCATTTGTCAGACTCAAAGGCCAGTTTAGAGATGAGATTTCAGATGTGACTTAAAAGTCTTCAAATGTATTGATTAGACACCATTTTGATGATTAAATTAAACTTTAAAACATTATCTGTGAATGGGGGCCTGCGTAGTTAAGCGAGTATTGACTCTGACTACCACCCCTGGAATTCGAATCCAGGGTGTGCTGAGTAACTCCAGCCATGTCTCCTATGAAACCAAATCGGCCCGGTTGCTAGGGAGGGTAGAGTCACATGGGGTAACCTGCTCATGGTCACTATAATGTGGTTCTCATTCTTGGTGGGGCGTGTGGCAAGTTGTGTGTGAGTAGCATGAGCGTCCACATGCTGTGAATCTCCTTGGTGTCATACACCACAATCGTCTCCTCCGCCACCCGGATTGAGGTGAGAAAATGCGCCACCACGGCGGCTTAGTAAACAACGGGAATTGGACATGCTAAATTGGGGAGAAAAAAAAATTCTGGAAAGTTCTATAAAATAATTATTAAAATAAATAAATATTAAATAATTAAAAAAAAAAACTAAACTGGTGTGTTCATTAGCACATTATAATAGTAACATCATTTTGCTGTGCTATTGAAACTGGTATCGATATGAAATTTCACTGGTATATGTACCGACTACTGAACTTGTGGTACCGTGACAACTACATATTTGTATCCATTTCTCTTTTCTGTTAGGCAGTCAAAACGCCCTGAAGTCTATCATGAAGAAAGATGGCCATCAGGGACCTAACAGCACTAAAAAGAACCTGCAGTTTGTTGGTGTGAATGGAGGGTAGGTTTTCTTTCATTTTAAAGGAATAGTTAATTTTAAGGAACACTCAAAAATGAGTTTTCTCATTATTTACTCACCCTAATGCCATACTAAATGTGTGACTTTTGTTCTTCTCTGAACACAAATGGAGATTTTTAGATGAATATTTCAGCTCTGTTGGTCCATTCAGTTCAAGTGATTGGTGACCAGAAGTTTTAAGCTCCAAAAAGGACACAAAGGCAGCATAGAAGTAATCCATATAATTCTAGTGGTTAAATCCATGTCTTCTGAAGTGATATGATAGGTGTGGGTGAGAAACAGATTAATATTTAAGTCTTATTTACACCCAGTAGGTGGTGATATGCATGAAGAAAGCGAATCGGTCAAAACAAAAGATGAATGTGGAAGTAAAAATCTATTGTAAATATGGACTTAAATAATGATCTGTTTCTCACTCACACCTATCATATCACATTAGAAGACATGGATTAAAACACTGGAGTTATATAGATTAATTTCATGCTGTCTTTATGTGCTTTTTGGACCTTTATGGACCTGCAGAGTGTCCATTTGTGTTCTGCAGAAGTCATACACATCTGAGATGGAATGATGGTGAGTAAATGATGAGAGGATTTTCATTTTTGGGAGAACTATTCCTTTAAGCATGAAGTGATATATAATTTCTCATAGAAGAAGTTTTTTAAATATGTTGTTTCTCAACTGATGTTTTTCATATCAAGGTATGAGACAACATCAAGTGATGACTCGAGCTCAGAAGAGAGCAGCTCCTCTGGGTCAGACGATGAAGGGGAGGAGAAAGACAAAATGGTGGATGTGAAAGACAGGAGGAAAGAAGAATTCAGAAATAAAGAAGCAATGGATGAAGTCAGAGATCCTGAAGATTTAGGCCAGGAGAAAAGGCAAAGGCAAGTTCTACCAGTAACCATTAGATCCAAATGCAACAAGTGACTTATAAACTCCGTTGCATTCTTTATGACTGTAGAGCAAGTCTAGGATGTGCTGCCTTCAGTAAGGGAATTTCAGCTATTTTGAATGTTATGTCTACAGTGGAATATTTGAATATTTTTTTAAATTAGAGAAACAGCCAGCCAGCAGCCAGGAAGAATAAAACCTGAGGAATGGGAGCTCTGCATAATCATATCAGTTTATAATCCTGCATATCACCCCTGAAATGAGCTATTAGAAAAAGTTTAACTCTTAAAATACTGCACTTGGAAGTTTCGAACAGAACTTGATAACACGTTCAGGATTCTTTGCCTAATAATGTTGAACACTCAGAGGTGTCTTTCATTCAGTGGACTTCTTTGTTCTTCCGTAGACACGAATTGAATGAGAAGATGCTTTCTGCGTGCAACATGCTGAAATCTCACCTCAATGACCCCAAGACTTTATCTAGCAAAGATGTGGTAAGAAAATATGAAATGCATTCCTCAATGCTCCAAAATAATCCAAGTCTGTAATTCCAATATACTGCTGTGCAAACCCAAAACGCAACTACACAAAGGTATTACTGAAATCAGGTCTCTTGGACCATGATCTGTCCTGTGTCAGACTGGCTTGTCTTAACAACGGTATTCTTGGATTATTTTACACATCTGTCCATTACCATGTGTATGTACAATACTTTGGGCTAGACAATCAAAATGTTTTAAGCCAGTAGACTCTGTTTAAGTGTGTTTTTTTTCCTTTGTAGTAGAATTAATTAGTAAAATCCTCTGCTCTTGAAATGCTTGGGCCAATTTGATTTAATCAGCTATTTTACCAAACAAACTAGTTATTCAAAGCAAATTAGAGTCTCAGATGTCTTCATGCTCTGCTTCACCACTCCTGAAACAGGAAGGATTTTGGCTTCTTTGTGGTTAACGTGGTGTAAAAGAATGTTGGATCAACACAATTTTTTGCGGACCCCTGAACAGAGGGGCTGAGACGTGCCCAGCTGTGAGCTGACAGGGTTACTATCAAGTCCTACAAGAAGTCAAAGCTTTATTTGACCTGAATTTCAGTCAAGCAGAAGATGCTAAATGTTACCATGAGTTTTGCAAAATCTTTTTTTTTTTTTTTACTTACATTTAGAATTCCCTTCAATGTTAAAGCAAATGTGTAGGTGTGAATGACTGCCTAGTAGTAGAAATGTATAAAAAAATTTAACTTGTCTCTACATTTTAAAACTAATATTTTTAGGCAAGGTAAATTTATTAATATAGCACACTTCGTAAATGGTAAAGATGTAATTTCCACATAAATAGCATTACCAAACAGAATTTGAAAAACGATTATTTTCTAAGAGGTTCCGAACACTCACCCTCTTTCATTGGTTGGTCAAACAGATAGTCCCACCCTAAACTCAAACTACTGGTTGAGACAATGTTGCTGTATCTTGCTGGTTGGGATGGCCAAAAAAACAGGGGAATGTTTTGATAATGCCACAGTGTTCACAGGTTTCGTTGGAATTAATGTACAAGTGGCTTATTTATAGTTGTCTGCCTTTTAGATAGAGTAATGTTGAAAATGACACGCCTCACCTAATGATTGGAAATGTAGCTCTGTATAATATACTGTATTTTGTAATCTCCTATTATGCATACTGCTCGCAATTTATATTCTTTAATGTAATTCCAGAGGCCATATGTGAACACGGTGCAGCATGAGTGGTTCCGTGTGTCAAGTCAGAAGACAGCAGTGCCAGAGATGGTAGAGGACTACCTGAATGCTTTCAAAGTCATCTCACCTGCCCTACTGCAGCATGTCGTGAACATGGCCGATGGCAATGGCAACACTGCCCTCCATTACAGTGTGTCCCATTCCAACTTCCACATAGTGAAGAAGCTACTGGATGCTGGTTAGTATGGATGCTCTATTCAAATTAACACTGGTTTACCACATTGTAAGCGGGGCGTAAATTTAATTAGTTTTAATTGGATTGGACATTTTCTCAGACATTTCCCTCATGCTTTTCATATTGCCAGGATTCAAAATTAATTATTGCACACGCTAGAAAAAATAAATACATTTGCATACTGTATATCTTAAGTATGAGTGTCTATTGTAAGTCTTCATAAGTGGTACTTGCCAAGGCAAGCACCACTATAATTATTGCTCCTATTTGGAGTTAGAAGTATTATACGTTGTGTAAATCAATGCACTATTTATTTACGTCTCATCCGAAGGACGGTGGCCATTTTTAAATTATAGTGTCGCCATCATTATACTGGGACATTAGGACCTACAAGACTGCAGGGTGAGCACCCCCTGCTGGCCTCCCTAATACCTCTTCCATTGGATTGGTACAGAACAGCATGATTTAGCTCCAGTAACCTTTCAACCTGATGAAAGGGTTTCACTAAAAGAGACTTGGGGGTGGCCTTTTTTGACTTGGGCCTGTGAGTTACCACCTGGAACATCCTGGCAACATCATAGCAACACACTAAAAACTACTCTGTACACCTTAGCAGTTACATAGCATAGATATTTGGGTGGGCTCTCTTGACTTGGGCAGTAAACAACCACCAAGAACATTCTAACAAAGGCCTGGCAACAGCCTGTAACACCCTAGCATCGTTTTCTATCTAGTCATGACTGATATGCTTGTGTGACACACAGGCTTTTTTCCCCCATTATGTTTCAAACCCTTCACCATCTCCGTTATTCAGCCCAGAGTATATAGGAAAATGGGTAATCCTCCAGCTACGTCCAGAATTATGCCTTTTCGCTCTGGTCCCTCTCCAAAAATTACCAAAGGCCTCTGTGAATACAGCATGATGAGGTGTCCGTGCTCCTAAAAATAGAAGCCCATTATCCCGAACACTTTTGTGCTCCTCCACTATCTGATGCTCCTGGGGTGCCCCTCATTGTCTCCATTGTCTGCTTCCATTCTCAGACCCTCGGGCCATCTTTGCCCCATTGCCAGTCAGTGAAGCACTGATTTGGGCCTACTCTTCTTCCTCAGCCCATGACTGAATAGCCTTCATGTCGCCTCTTTTTGTTTAAACAACTGACAGGCTCTCTCCAAATGCATTTACTACAAGGGTGCTCAGCAGTCTTGTCTGATTGCCCGGGTCTCACTGTTTTGTTGTAGATGTCTGCAATATCAATCAGCAGAACAAAGCAGGATATACTCCCATCATGCTAGCAGCACTTGCCGCCGTGGAGGCCCCTAAGGATATGAGGGTGGTGGAAGAGCTGTTCAGCAAAGGAGATGTCAACGCAAAAGCCAGTCAGGTCAGTGTAACCCTTTTAGAGTGATTTGAGGGCTGCTTTTAAGGAACAAATTAAAGACTACATTAAATGGTCTTTAGTGTAAATAATAAATAATTTGTTGAATATTTTAGTTTATTCAACATGAAAATATTTCTCTCATATTTTTGCCAAATTTCAACTTGTTAATTTGTTCATGCTGCACAATGGTTAAAATGTTTTGGATTGTTTTACCAGTCAAACTATCTAAACATCCTTAAAGGAAGATATATTTATATGATTGTATAATCATCTTTTTCAGACTATAAATATTTATAGAATTTTATTTTATTTATCTTTTTCTTTTTTTTTTTTTTACATTTATATACTGTTACTAACCAATGGTAAGCCCAACTGTAACCTTTTTTTACTGCATTTATTTTTATATATAAAAAAGGACTAATCAGTTATTTTTTTCATTATTTTTATAGTAATCAACATTGTGGCAAATGTTTTTGCACCGTAATCAGTCACTTATGAAATTTCTAAGCTGATCTCTTTGAACTTGTGCGATTCCAGGCTGGTCAGACAGGGCTCATGCTGGCTGTCAGTCATGGCAGAATGGACATGGTGAGAGCTCTGCTCGTCTGTGGTGCAGACGTCAACATCCAGGATGACGAGGGCTCCACAGCTCTCATGTGTGCTAGTGAACATGGCCATGTCGAGATAGTCAAGCTGCTGCTGGCTCAGCCGGGCTGTGACGCCACACTGAGTGATAATGTGAGTGTCTATATTCCTGATTCAACCTAGACAATCTACCAGATATGCATTTAAAGCAGTGATTCTCAGTTTAGCTTCATACAAAAGTAAACAAAAGTGTCCTTAAAGTCAAATGTATTAATTGGTTTATTATTGTTTTCTGTATGTCTCTTCTGAATGTTGATAGTTTCATGCAAGTTATGTAGACTAAATAATATTTTCTTGTACCTCACATATTTATGTTCATGGTTTTTGAGGATTAGGGCATGTCACACAACCATTCCATGTTGGCTTTTGTCTAAATTGGTCAGCTTTTACCAATCGACAAATGAATTTGCAGCCAAATAACGTAGAGTTTGATGGGGGACACAGACATTTAAGTCGACAACGAAAGAAATTAGAAGATTTTTTTTCTCCCCTGTAAAAGTTGATGAGACTTTATTTTGCTATCTTATCTACACACAATTATGTTTAGTTGCATTTTAGTATTTGCATTGCATTTGCAGGTCACAGTGCACACTGCAATTTAATACTATACAGTACCTTCCGTTTATGTATTTTCATGTCCCTAGGATGAGAGCAATGCCTTGTCTATTGCTCTGGAAGCTGGCCATAAGGACATAGCAGTGTTGCTGTACGCCCATATGAACTTTTCCAAAGCTCAGTCACCAGTGAGTAATCTGACTTTCACCTTCACCTGATACACAATGCATTCATTTGGCTTATCCATCTGTACATATTGTTGATAATTTAGCTTTCTGTTTTTTTAAGCTGTAGATACTGTAGTATAGTAAAAGCAAAATTAATCCAATGAAATTTTTTTTTATCCAATTGAAAAAAGAAGGTTTGCATGGAATAGATAACATGACATCAGGTTGATGGGCATTTCGATCCATTGGTGCACTCACTGCCATGTTGCAGTGGAGAATCTCAATTTATTTGGTAATCTAATTCAAGTTAAGGCTATGAGAGACTGAGGGATCATATAATGGTCTAGAGTTGGCAAATTAATCTTGTTTGGCCTGTTGCTTACTGTTAATTGTTCCTTTTTGTCTGTCATCTTTTCACAGGGTACACCTCGACTTGGGAGGAAGACTTCACCCAGTCCGACAAGGAAAGGGCACATTTGATAACAAAGCTTCAACCCCACTCTTTCTAAGCTGCTACTTTTTCAGGTTCTACCATGCCTCCCATTTTCATCAGCTAGAAACCAAATCAACAGCAAAAGGACTTCCTGCAAACCTCAGCGAAGGGATAGTAGGCAATTATACTGAGCACTTTTTCAAACTTGTCTTTAGTTATTTCTCTTTGCTTAGCTTTCAGAGACAAATGGACTTGCTAGCTTAAAGTCAGTCTCTTCAAGAACTAAAAGCTGTACTCACCCTGAATGTATTCAAAAGTATTCTCATGCCTGAGATCACCAGTATGTGACAGCATAATGTCAGAGCTAGATGTCAACAGGAACTTGACTATGGAGTAGCCTTACTTCAATTGTTTGTTCTCATATAGATGTTTAATTATATAATATATGAGTATATCTGTGTATATTTCATCTAAGTGGTCTTAATCGTATCTACAGTCCTGTTCAAAGTAAATTCTCTCTTTTTTTTAAAAAAAGAATAAATTATTTATAATTCCAACATGTGGCCAATGTTGCCTGACAATGAGCTTTATACTGGAATCATGTGTATGCTGCCCAATATATTAAGCCTTTTGGGTTTAAGTCTTTTCTCCTCTATCATTATTCCATCAGAGATGTCCAATGGATATCAAAGGTTGAAGTGCAGACTTTCAACCTAATATTTTAAATGCAATGTTTCCTGATTGGATATGGTCCATTTTTATCTATTTAAAAATCACAGTATTTAGGACATTTCAGATTTGCTTTGTAACATGCCGTTATGTATCTTTACCGATTAAAAGTTTTTATTGCAAATAATTGTACTTTCATTGTATATAATTTATGTTTGCAGTACATGGATGCAATAGGTTTTACTGGCCTTTATGAAAAAACTATCATGTCTTAGATCTAATATGTGGCTTCTTATATAGCTTATTAGAAGCGCGTATAACGTGACCGGAAATAATAAAGTACTAACATTACAAATATTTTGCTCAGTTCTTCTTTTTCTCCTGTGACGCAAAAGCAACTCTTTCTTCTGTGGCTGAGTGTCTAGAGGTCAACAGCACAATGTCTCCCTCTATTGGATTTGACGGTTAACGTTCACTAATGTATTAGTGCTTTACTTGCTGTCTTGAACAACCTTGTCTTATCAGGAAATGTTATTCTAATAGGAAACATGATATTGTAAACTGCCCAAATAATATTAAATGTTAAATTTGTAATAGCCTTCCGAAGTTTGGACACTCTTGTTTTATGACAAGTCTAAATAGTCACCTGTTCAACTGGGCATACAGTGAATTTCCTGTTGGAAGTTGAGTTTCACCACTGTGGACACTGAGTTTTGGTGAACTGTGAGATATTGGTGCTGGCTGATCACAATTACTTTAAGTTGAGTCGATCTCTCTTAGACCTTTCAGGTCTGTGCGGCCTGTAATTCCCTTCATTTTTCTTACAGTATGCTTTACATTTACTCAGGCTATGCGTGAATTACTATTTTCTGTACTTCTGTTTCTGTACCCAATTAAATATCAATAATATTCAGTGATCCTGAGGTCTTCATCCAAAACATCTATGCCAGCTAAATAGCAAGAGATGCTTCACCAGACTCGAAATGTAAAATATTGTCTAATATTTAGACACTATACATTTTCTCTTTTGGTATAGGGACCTATGGGAACTATGATATTACAAACTGGGATACATAGTGTTTAATTATTTACTTATTATATTCTTATATTATGCACTTTTTATAATAAAATTCCATAAATTGATTTAAGGAATATTTAACTAAATAAATTAACGAAATATTTTTCTATAAGTTTTATTTTAATTTTGAGGAAAATTACACAATTCAATTTGATGGAATTATGTTAAGAAATTGAATGTGTAACGCTTGATTATTATTATTTTTTAATTTATTTTTTATGTATAAACTACAATCGATTAAAAAAAAAAAATAGATCCACGTGTATCTCGTTAAAGTAGTAAATACTTTTTAAACTACATAAAAATGGTAGAATAGTCTAAAGACCTCAAACTTAATTGTATTAATTGCAGTCAATTAGACATGCAAATTTGAAGGTGACGTCATCTGATCAGTTCGTCACGTTTGGTCTAATCCTGTTACTGTAAATATTTTGCCGCGATTTCTTTATTTTATTATTATCTTATATAAATTGTCAAGTTAAATGTATTTTTATTTCTGAAAATCTTAAATTATTTCCTAATATGCATAGTAGTCTATTTACAGTAGTACACTTTGTGTACGCTTTGGACACTGACCAAATCTGTCTAAATTTAAACAACCCATAACACCACGATTCTTGTATTTTTTTTTATTATTATTTTTTTTTTAATTTTAATACATTTTATTAGATATAATTATTTTATGAGACACGTAGGGAGTGATTGCTCTCTGTGGGAATAAACTGGACATGACCTCCCACACGCGAAGGAATGTGATTATCCCTCGCGCCAAACGTGTCTGTCTGCCAAATAAATACAGTAACCTTGTATCAAACCTCAGACCCTTCATCTCCCTCTCTATATTAACTTATTATCAGCCGGCGTGACGTGCTTTAAATTGGAGCTTTCCAAGCGTCTGGAGACCGATCATCATCACCAGTCGGGATGAGTGAAGAGGAACCGAGTAACGGCTCGCTGTCGGTCAGGAAACTGCCCCGCATGCCCAAGTGCTCGCGCTGCAGAAATCACGGCTTCGTGTCTCCGCTAAAAGGCCACAAACGCTTCTGCAACTGGAGGGATTGTCAGTGTCAAAAATGCAAACTGATCGCCGAGCGACAGCGAGTCATGGCAGCCCAGGTACAGCACTAGACATCATCGCTAGAATCATGCAAGTTCATCCCTACTGAATGAACCAGCTGAGCACGAGCTTGGCCTGGCTGGGAGACCAGCATAACCCTTTTACTGTTTGTTTTTTCAGCAGAGGTGCATGATAATACGCGGATGCAGTGTTATTTTTTTTCTTTCTTCTTTTTAGTAATTTTACTGTATCCTCTGATGCTCAGATTGCACCATATGTTCTTGATATTTGGTTGTTTATTCATCTAAATCTACTCCATATTTGGAGACAAACCACCCTCAGATTTTTTACTGGATTCAGTTTGACTTGAAATACCCGCATGTTTTCTGTTTTGTTTGTTTTTTTTTAGTCGCGATGCTGTTTTACAAATAATTGGATGTTCTTGTTGCAACTTAACATGTATATATGATGTTTGGTAGGTACAATGTTGTTGAACTGTGCATGATTTGCGACTGTTTCAGCTAGATGCAGTTTAAAAAAAGAAGAAAAAAAGGAAGAAGGGGAAAAAAAGAAAGCTAGCTGCAGTTTGGCGCCTTTGGCGCAAAACCTTCCACAAATTAAAAGGACAGCTCGCTGAAATAATTTTATTGGCCTAGTCAAAATTATTAACTATTTTGTAAAAAAGGAAAAAAGATAAACCTTTAAACTAGATTAAACTGTAATGCGAACTTGTAAGTTTCGTAATACTTTCAGGCCACAGAGGATACCCTTGAAGAGGTCAGGCCTTTTGTAGGCCCAGAATTAAAGGTATAGTTCTTTTCACCCAAAAATGAAAATTCTCTTATAATTTACTCTTTCTCGTGCCATCCCAGATGTGTGACTTTCTTTCTTCAGCAGAACACAAACACCGATTTTTAGAAGAATATTTCAGCTCTGTAGGTCCTCACAATACAATGAGAATGGGTGCCAAAATGTAGAAGCCAAAAAAAACAAAGGCAGCATAAAAGTAATCCATAAGACTCCAGTGGTTAAATCCATGTCTTCAGAAGTGATACGATAGGTATGGGTGAGAAATACTAACATTTAAGTCCTTTTTTTTTTTGCTTTGAATTCCCATATGCACAATGAATGTGAATCGCCAAAAACCACAGATGAAGAAAGTGAAAGTGGACATTTATTGTAAGAAAAGAAAAGAAAAAGAGACTTTAATATTGATCTGTTTCACCCACACCATCCCAATATTTCATCTGTCACCCACACCTATCATATAGCTTCTGAAGAAATAGATTTAGCCACTGGAGTCTTATTGATTGCTTTTATGCTGCCTGTATGTGCTTTTTGGAGCTTCAAGGTTCTGGCCACCAGTCGCTTGCATTGTATGGACCTAACGAGCTGAAATATTATTTTAAAAATAGTTGTTTATGTTCATCAGAAGAAATAAAGTCATATACATCTTGGGTGCCATGGGTCTGTAAATGGAGAGAGAATTACATTTTTTGGTGAACTATTCCTTTAACCCTAGTTTTGTTGTGTTAGGTGGCTTTACGGAGGCAGCAGGCTCAAGAGGAAGAGCTGGGCATTTGCAGTCCGGTGAACCTGTCCGGTTCCGACACTTTGGTGAAGAATGAGCCCGCAGGTGAATATGTGTTTACTGTCGGATCAAGAGCTCCATCACCCACCACCAGCAGTGCTGCCACCTCTCCCACTGCTCTAGGTGAGGCCTAGTGAGTGCCCTAGTGATTTATTGCATGGTTGACTAAAGTAGTACTTGAATTATTCTTCAGAGGTCATTAATGAGTTAGTAATATAGTATTAAAGACCACATGACCTCAAAATGTGTTTTTTTGTGGCTCTTAATCCATGTCTGTTAGCTTTGATGCCATCTACTGTGGCAATGTCAAACATGCAAGTTATTTAACCTCTAAAAGAAAATACATTAAATATTAGGGTAAATAAAAAATAAGGTCTGTTATAAACATTACTTGAAGATACTTGATTGTTTTGTTCTACAACATAAATTACACACAGTCATAAAGTTTACATTTTTTTTAAATCACCTTGTTTAAATAAAAAAAAAAGAAGAAAGAATCATGCTGCTAACAAGTTGCTAAATAAAAGGACACGGGAGGGCTTCTGGATTTTAATAAATAATACTTCACAAATAATCTACATTTTTTTAATTTATTTTTTTAAATATACCATCTAGTCACTTTCCTGCAACAATAAAAACATGCAGCTTTAAAATATATACCCTTTGAATTGAGTCGAGAGGTCATTGTGGGACTTGTGATTTTGTGTGATTTTAACCTTTAAATTGTATTTTTCCAAAAATAATATTGCCTCTGATTACCTAAATATTCCTTTCAAAAATGCATATTTAATGAAAGTGCATGAGTGTCCAGTTAAATAATCATAATTTACTGATGAAATCATATCACGCATGACATTTGACAGTAGGATTATATTTCCCCATAGCTTTATTATACATGATTTTCAGCATTATATATAGTAGATTTATCAAGATGGCACTGTCATTAAATCTCAGTAAATTACAATTTTCTCTTGTGCAGAGCAGATCACTCTTGCACTTCAAATGCACATTCGATCCCTTGCGCTAAAAAAAGCAAGCTGTGACATTGATATTTTAGGGGGACAAATTGTTTCAAGTTTTACATGTTTTTATTTTTCCTACATAGATAATTTTATACCACAATTTATGTTCATCAAAATAATGTTTTCCATTTTTGCTGTTTGATGTATTGTTTTGTGTTTCAATAGTTTTATTTTAAATACAGTATATTTAAATATAAACTGTGGAAGAAGGCTTTTTTATTTTATTAAGTAGCATTTCATATTTCAATAAAAGCTATTCTTCTCAAATCAGTAAACAGGGTCAATAATCAGCAGGTTCCCATTGTGGCAGCTTAGCCTGTATAGCGGGACAATATGGCATGCTATAGGGGCTTGTTATCACAAAGGTCTCCTTTTTTAAAATTACCTTTATCTTTTTTCAGCGCAGTCTTGATGGAAATGTTTCAGTGCATTTTTGTAATTAAGAGTTCAATGTACAGTTCTAAACAAAAATTAACTTTCAAACACTAACCTTCACATTGGAGTAAAACGTGTGCTAGCCCCGATCTACTCTAATCTCCTGAGAGCACACACTTTTTTGTTTTGTTTATATGTTGTAATATGTAATTAATTATACAAATTTAATAATTCTAGAAAAGATTAAAAATATTATATTCTGAAAAATCAAGAAAATCTTAGAAAATGTAGTGTTCATAATTTTTTTTCATGCAACATCATGTCAACAATCAATTTTAAACTGCTGTTAATCTTGCTTGCATATGAAATATAGCACTTTATAAGGAGCTTGCTATGGAGGAATATTTCCGATCAAATCCTTTAAACGTTTGTGTTTATGAGGAGCACATGTTATTGTGTAGTTATTAGCATGAGAGGTCTATTGTGGAATAAACAAGCTCCTATTTTACTTCTTGACCTTCAGTATTTCTCCATCCTCATAATTTGTCCATCAATTAACACCTTCCTTTTAATAAAATAAGAACTAAGCTCAACTCTGCTTTGTGGGAGGATTCCAAGAATCAGGCCTTTGTCAATTGACCATGAGACCATGAAAAGATAAGCGCCTTTTCTTGACACCCTGAACTATCCATGACTCCATAAATGACGAAGAAAAACAAAAGGAACCATGTCCATGGACATCATGTACCTACCCCATGTTTCTCCACTCTGCCAGCCCCCTCAGAACACGATACAGTCAGCGAGATGCACCTCTATTCTCATAAAGGGGGTGACTGCACATTGTGCTATCAGCGTAGATGGTGATTGTGTCTTGCCAAACCATCTTTTGATGCCTGTTTATGAAGGGCCGTTGTGTTCGATGAGCGGGAGAGACATCCTGTTCCCGGTGTGCCGATAGGACTAAGCAAGGAGTTGAATACCAAACAGGTCAAGGCTGCCTAAGGTCTGTGGTTGTTCTCAGTTGACTCTTTGGCTGCTGACAGATGAAGCTAGAGTCACTGGTGATATTCAGAATATTTCACCAGAGATAAAGTGAACAATGACCATGAACACATGGCATCAACACATCCTGAGTCATTCATGGGGGACAAAACAACAAACTATTATTTAACAAATGTTATTGTGGATCGGTGCCATTATCTAAAATCAGCTGATTTATTTCATGTGCTATTATTAAATCTTTAATAGTACTGTGCATCTACAAAATTACTTTCATCTTTTGGAAAAATGTATTATCGCTGGCAGTGAGCAGGGTCAGGTTCAGTTCTGTCTTCTGATTAATCTGAGAATTAGACAGAGGTGTTAAAGGGATAGTGCACCCAAGAATGAAAATGCTCTCATCATTAACTCACCCTCATGCCATGCAAGATATGACTTACTTTCTTCTGCTGAACACAAACACAGATTTTTAGAAGAATATATCAGCTCTGTGGGTCCGTACAATGCAAGTGAATTGAGGCCAAACTTTTGAAGCTCCAAAGTAAACATATGGTGCAACATAAAAGTACTCCACACAACTCTGGTGTTTAAATCCATATTTTCTGAAGTGATATGATAGGTGTGGGTGAGAAACAGATCATTCTTAAACCCTTTTTCTCTCACTTTCACTTCTTCTATTTTTGGTGATTTACATTCTTTGTGCATATCGCCCCCTACTGGGCAAGGAGTAGAATTTATGACATTAAAAGGACTTAAATATTGATCTGTTTCTCACCAAAACCTATCATATAATTTCATGGATGATAATATAGCAATATGGATTACTTTTATACTCCCTTTATGTGGATTATGAAGCTTCAAAATGTTGTCATCTATTCACTTGCATTGTATGAATCTACAGAGCTGAAATATTCTTCTGAAAATCTGAACGTCTGTTCTGCAGAAGAAAGTTATTCACATCTGGGATGCCTCAAGTGAGTAAATCGTGAGAGAATGTTCATTTTTGGGGGAATTAACACTAAGTATTTCATAAAGGTCAGATTAGTATTTTTCGTCTCACAACTGCAGAAAATTTAGTGCTTTCTGGGTACATTTACTGAGGGGTTCAAAGGTCTGAGTCCACATTGAAAATGTGTGGTTCAAAATACAATTTAAACCTGGGAATAAAGTTTTAGGATTGTTAACATTTTAAACAAACATTTATGTAAAATGAATAAGAAATATTTGTTAAAATTCTGCACAATTTCTAGGTCATTCATTTGTGACACTGCCCATGTTAACCTCACAAAAGGTCAGATTTCGTTGTTTCCATTGAAGCACACAATATATTCTCTGGATCATTCTCAAATCATGCTGCAGTTGGCATGGATCATCTAATTATGCACAAACGTCAAGCTCCAAGTCCAAGCCGACTCGAGTGCATGCTGTCATTAAAGCACAAGGGGGAAAACATATTAATTCTGAACTTTATACTTATTGTTATTTTGAAGCATAAATTTAAACATTTTCTCAAGTGGACTTTTGAACTGCATTTCATGATTTCCAAGTGAAAAAGAATCAAACAGCCCTTTACTCAAAGAATACAACCAAAGCTTCTAGAGGACAGAGAAAGTTCTTCTTTTTTTTCTTTCTTGTTACTGAATAATCGATTTTGGCTGCTCATTTCAATCAAGAGTGGAACATCAAATCTAGGTGAGGTGCACACCAGTCATTGTTCTTGTCTGATTTTCCAGGGAGTCGTTCCATGCTGGCGTTAAGCCCTGCAGCGGCCAGTAGAGGGCACAATGAGGGCACATCTGACCTGATGCTGGATGCCTCCTATTACAACCTCTACCAGCCCACACGCTACTCATCTTACTACAGCAACCTGTACAACTACCAGCAATACCAGGTGAATGGATGTGTTCCTTACATGTCAAACACAGAGCACGCTTAGCTGCTCTTACAGGCTGTAAATGAATATGTTTAAATTAATATTATTTACTAATATATGGTGGCCCCAAAAAGGATTTGGACAATTCAGCCACACTTAAAAATGTCATTATATTACATAACGAAATCTTAAACCTGTGTCATTTATTTTACAGAAAGATAAAAGCACTTTTCAAGCAGAACATTTTTACAAAAATAATTTAGGTTATGTTTTAAATAACACAATAGCTAGCGAAATTATGACAAAATAAATATTTGGGCACCTGTTTTGTTAGCTGTTATGTTCACAGTCCTATTCATGTGGTTACTCCGCTAGAGGCACCTGTGTGAACTTCATTGGGAAGTCATACATCCACTGAAAATGACCTTGGGACAAGCTGAATAAAAATATTTTTTTTATTCAATCAGTTCTAAGAAAAAGTCTAGCATCGCTCAGATGGAGCTTGGGTGGATATTTTGTAATCTAATGCACTGAAAATCACAGATTTTACATGGCTAAGTATAATGTTTACATGCCTATGATTCTCATTTATTAATAAAACTTAGATATTTGCTATAATTTACCCTGTACCATTTGTACTTCATTTCAGGATACCCCTGTACAATATTTGTAATCAGTATGTCATAATCTAGTAAATTTTTTTTAAATATGTAATATGATTCAGCACAGACAAATAACATTGCCCAGATTTGTCCTGCAATACTAAATTTATCCTGAGTCAAATGTAATAGTTCAAAAGATCAAGAGTGGTCAGAAAATGTTATATGAGGTTCCGTTTTACAAAATTTATCTCTTCCAAATAAGGAAACCAGAAACCACATCAAAATGTCATGTAAAAACTCATAGACTTGACTAAAAGATTTAGTTTGAATAATCTTTTGACCCCAAACTCAGCCCCCATAGTATCTTCTTGCCAACCCTTCAGACCTATATTACAGCATCTGTGTGAACGCCAGCATGGTGCACACACCTCCACACTCACCCACTCTGCATCCCATGTAGCCCAGGCCACGGTAATAAGGTGATTAAGTGTGTTGCAGCAGTGTTGATAAGGGATCCTGTCATTGGACCTGGCTGGTTTGTTGAAGTTGGCAGGCCGTGGTGAGCCTCTTTCCTCGGTGTATGGTGATAATACCTGTGCCATCGTTCCAAGCCACTGGGCAAACACAGCAGGGAGGTGTGGAGCTGTCATGCCACGCTACACCTCATACATGCTGTTTACATTTCCCTGCTCCCCCTGGCCGGAACCGCAACTAATTTAGTCATCTGATGTTCTCCAACCCTTATCCACGTAGTACAGCTATCTCAAGGTTCTTAAAGGAGAAGAGTCTGATTAAGCACTGCTTTCAGTTAGTTTTACAGTTATTGTTTTATTATAGCTAAATATGTTTAAGCTTTTAAAGAAACTATCTTATAACAAAATTAAAATTTTGCAGTTTTTCCTTCCTTATGCTGCTCATTTACTACAGCAGTCAGTGAAACATAATGTTGACTGTAATTACAACTATGTTTTAATGTTGGACAGTAATGAAGTATTATTATTATTTATATATATTTCCCCTAACAAACTAAATGAATGGAATTGTTGGTGTAGCTGGGACCCTTGTGACTAGTGTCAAAAATGTATATTATTGTATATTTGTTGCATGGAATTGATTTTCAGGGGCATATTTTATATTTACGGTGGCATATTTTTTTCTGAGACATATACGACGTCATCCATTTGTGTCATATACAGTACCTAAATTGAATCAATTAATCGAATTGGTCTAAACCCATGACTAAATATTTATATCAAATGAAAAATCAAATGTTAGGTAACATAAAAAGCAGAGGATTTCACAACATGTGCTTTTCTTTGCCACCACATTGTAAATATCTGTGGCATTTTTGTCACTTTGGAGGCATTTTTCTCGTTAACTTCTGATCCTGCTTGTAAAAAACATTTCAGTTTTAAACAACCTAATTAGATGCTGGACCCATCTGAAAAGTTATTTCTTTTTTATGGTTTACAATTTTTAATTATAGAGACAGTAAATGGGACATGAAACAATGTTAAGAGAAGGAGAATTGAATCAACACATTACATCTCTGAAATGGGAGCTGCTGCTTAGCTTATGTGCTAACCGCTAAGCCATAGCTCTGACAATTTCAACATACAGTATATTAACTGTAAATATTTACCCCAAATTTGTCATCAGGTTTATTGCAAACTTAATCAGCTTTAATCAGAGTCAGATGCTTAACATGGAATTATGAGACTAGATAGTGTAATAAAATCAGTCTTGGCAGCAGTTCTCTAGTGTGGATACAGTCTAGACAAGTTTAAAGATCTCTTTTTAAAGATATCAAACTGGACAGCATGAAATTGAGGGCATCCTCAAAGTCATGGCCCATTCAACTTTGATATACCATCATCTCATTGCAACAGTTTTATAAACCCTTATTAATCAGCCAGGACCCAGTGACATAAGACAGTGTCTTCACGCCATGACATAATATGCCTTTCATATGGATATTAGACTGTGTATATGGAATCTGATTTATATTGCAAAGTATCTCCATTGTATCAAATCTGATCTAGTCAAGTGTGAAGTAAATTAAATCTATATTTCTCCAGGGACTCATCCGTGAGTGTTATATACACATGAGTCATTGATGGGGCCATATTTCAGGATATTTGTGCAGTTGGGACCCTGATGGCGATATATTGCTCCAGGGTCACAGCCTCCATCTCCTCTGTGTGTCTCAGTGTTTGAATTGCAAAGGTTAATGGTATTGCTCACATCAGGATACAGCTTTACTGTTTAAGCTTTACTTTAATTCTGAACTCAGATTGCCTGATTTGGCCATTTGAAAGAGTGAAGGGAATGTATTGTGATTCTTTTGGTGTTTGCATTATGCAGTGCTCTAAACAATGCTGAGTTTTATTATTGTTTTCATTCGATATTTTTTTTGCTGTTGAAATGGAATATTAAATTCATATGATTTTTTTAATTAACAAGCTTATTTGGTGGGTCAGTAATTTCAATGAATATTTTGTGTGTGTTTGGATCTGTTAATCCATACATAAATACTGTTCATAAAAAATGTGAATTCGATTATTTGAATGCATCTCCGCTATAATGAACATGTTTTAATTTTCTGAATTAAACTTAATTTTTGATATTTTTTTGTGGGGTAAGTCAAAGTTAAGACGGTACAAAATGTCCTGAGATTGTAAAGAAGACGAAATGTTAAAGGCTCAAATGTTTGGAAAAACTTTATAGTTGGTTTAATTTTCTATTATAGTACCTTTTCTTCTAGAAAGAATAAGAATTAGTGAAATATTTTTTATTTGTATAGTGCTTTTCAAAACACTTTGTATCAAAGCAGCTATAAAACATTTAATATTTTTTAAAACAATAATATTTCACAATAGAAAGCCAGTGTGTTGTAACCAGCATAAAGAAAGTCCATTTTTATTTATTTTTTTAACAAGAAAACCATAAAACAGGAAATTATATCACAGGAAGGACCCATGTTAACCCTCATGACTGTGTCAAGGCCAGAAAGTAAGTCATTTTAAAATATCAGATAATTTGACCTTTAACATGGTAAGGTTAGTTTAGGTTCACATAAAAAAAATTCAAGGTCTGAGGAAAATAGGTTTTTACTTTTTACTGGATGGATATACCACATTTTAGAGCCAAATAAACAAAAGAATATTTGTTAAAAGTTTTTTACTTATAATTATTCAGAAATGTGTAAAACGAAAGAATTACAATATTACATTTCAAAGAACTTGACATGTTTTTAAAAGATTTCTTTCATCATCTTAGACATCCCTTTTTTCAGTGACCTGCGGACTGATGCCAGTATGCAGAATATTAAATTGGTTCTTAATAAAGTACAGAAGTATTAGATGTAGGTTTATGCAGGTTCTCCTTTAATCAAGTTTTCTACCTGTCATCCTGAAACTTCACACTGTTTTTGTTATGTGCATTGAGTTGTTTATAGAAGTAAGTTATAATGTGTGCCCCTTCATGTGGAAGCAGAACAATACATCTTAGCTGCTTCTCTTCCAGAGGGTTAATTTGTTAAGGAAGTAATAGTGTTAGGAGATGTTCCTCCTCATGGCTTTTATCAGAGTGTGTCCATCTCCCGCCCTCTCCCACCTCTTGCGAGTGGGGCTCCGCTGCATTGCAGGTGGAGAATGAAAATATGAGGGTTGTGTAGAGGACCCAGACAGCTGATGGTGCCAGATAAGAGATCATTCAGGGAGGTAAGAAAGATCAGCTAGCCCTTATTAATGAGGCTGCTCTCAATCTAACACCACAGAGGTAGGACTAGGAGGTGTCTTCATTAAGAACTTTAGTTTGTGGGAGCAGTTCTGTGAGCCGGTAACACATTAAACCAGTTTTTGGTTACAAAACATCATATTTTAAGTCTTAAGTTAAGATGTGATAAGTGCAATGTTCTAAATAAGATACTAAATTAAACCACCATGGTTACTAAACAGTTAAGGTAGGATTCTAGGTTTCCATGCTATCACCCCTGGTTCCTTTACTGTCTGTATATTTGGGACAGTTTGTGCATGTACAAAATACAGTATTTAATTTAATTTGATTTTAGTTGCATTAAATATATTTGAATTTAATGTGATTCGCAATGCATTTGTGAACTACTTACAATGATACCAGATTTCTGTCTGGAATGCTAGAGATTGGAATCATAGGGAATGATGTTGAAAGTTGCATGCATTTTATTCTATTTAGGCTTACGTATTTTGATTTAAGCGTTATGGTAGGTTAAGAGTGGAGTGGAGAAGCCAGGAAATAGTTCAGTAGCATTGCAAACATTTTGGCAGATTTTCAGTGTTTGTCTTTATGCTTTTTGTGGTGCATTCCTGAAAATGAATTTTACCTGAAGGTTTTTTCCCCCACCTTGGTTTATTTCATGCAAGTGTTGATGTGTTAGTCTTGAAAAAAAAAAAATACAGTTTAATTTGTGTTATAATTGTCATCGGCAATACAAGAGGCCGAGACTGTTTAAATAACAGTTTATAAAACTGTCAAGAGTTGATGGGGTGGACAGTAAATGGTGACATATTACTGGCTGACAGAAATCAAATTCCATAAAAGTGAAATTGAAAACACCCTAAAGCTGCCAAGTAGACACCTTATTTTAAAGTTCTCACAAGAGGGAAGAAAACTTGCCAGAGCAGTTTGTTGCAGTTTATTCTAAAAGAAAGAGAGAGAGAGAAAGCAATCTTTTTGTTGGAGGGTAACCATGAAGCATATCGGCCATTTTACTCCATCTCGATTATGAGAGGTTCATAATGTCACATGTACAGACTCTGTTTTATGAAGCATTTTCTAAGACAAATGTGTAATGCAGCATGCACTAAATCTCAAAACATCGTTTAGGTCCATGAGTGTTTATATGTAGGTTATATAGTCATATATTTTTTTATTTGTGGCCTTTTTGCATCTTTAGTGGATCAACAACAGGAAATAATTGGGTGAAAAGGGTAGGGACATGACTGGGAAATGTTGTAAGCCGAATTCTAACTTTGATTTGGGCCACCTCCATACTTACCCCTTTTACTCTTTTTTTTTTTTTTTTTTTTTAAGTTTTTTAATTGTTTTCCAAAGCATGTGGTAATGGTGAGCATTTTTGAAATGCTCTGTTTTCAGTGGAGGATGTCGCCTTTCTAGTGTGGATGAGAGGCATGAACATTGCAAAATGTAATGCGTTTACAAACAAAAATGTATTAGTGTGGACGTGGCTTTGCATTGAGCAGTATCACTAAATGTCTTAAAGCACATGCATTAACTAGCCTGTTTTCATTTTCAGGTCTCCAGTGTTCTCTCGCATCTGTGTATGTTTTAGTGGATAATGGGGTTTTGAGCATATTAAATTGCCAAATAAAAAACAACAACATGTGGCTCCATAGTGCTGATACTTTACAGAGTTGCAATGACTGTCTTTGGTCATCTGACCAAAGTTTAAGGAGTGAGTAGATGACATGAAGTGATAGCCCAAGGTACATTACTTTGATATAATTTATTACATTGAGTTATCTTGACAGCACAACTGCACAAGTTGAGCTTGAACTAATTTTTACTGTAACCAAGTTAAATAGGTCATTGTTCTCCAACTGGATTGCTTGTTTCAGTAGTTGTTACATTGCTTCTAATGGAGACCGGAACCAGAAAACAGTCCAGCAGTAATCCAAATCATCATGGTGCCGCCCAGTGGTTGGTCGGGAAAACTGTGGATAATACTCTGCATTCATTTTCACTGATATTTTTACAACATGACCTTTTTAAAAATGTGTTACTTTGATGTGTTTAACAGATTAAGAAATTATGTTATAAAAAATAAAAAGGCATTGTTTAATATCCTCATCTGCAATTTCTATAAAGTGGTCTTGGATCTCATTCACTCAGTCTTGGGGCTCTTTTAGGCTAGAGCTTTTGGTTCTGACCTGAGTTTGTTTGATTTCAAAGTTTGGTTCATTTATTTGGTGTCAAAGTGTTTTTATTTTTTTTAAACTCAAGTGCGCAACAGCAAAACCACACCTGAGTCCGTTTAAAAAGGTGTTCTGAGGGATTGCTCATATGAACTCCGGTACACAATAAGTATAAAAGCAATCCGTCGTAACTTGCAGAAGTGAACTGTTATTGATGATGCATATCTCTGCATGCTTCTGGTCACAGTAATTATAGTTTAATGCATTTCTTATTTAACTTAAGAGAGCAGCTCACATTCTTTGCATCTCTTGCACTGTGTGTAAAGTTTAGGTGGTACATTCAAAGAGACTAATACTTCAATAGCACAGCAAAACTGGCATCTTTCCCTGAGCCATTACTTACAGTAGTTACAGTGCTAATCAGCTGCCACTAATTCTCACAATTGTACTCACACTGATGGCGCAAACATACCATGGCTTGGACCATGTGAATATGTTAATAGAGACCTGCGTGATAGAGGGAGAGGGTGGAATCAAACTTAGGTTTTTGACCAAGTTGTTTGTTTCTTCTTCTTTTTTTTTCCTCTTTTTCTCCCCAATTTGGAATGCCCAATTCCCACTACTTAGTAGGTCCTCATGGTGGCACGGTTACTCACCTCAAGTCTCAGTTGTCTCCTCTTCTGAGACTGTCAATTTGCGCATCTTATCATTTTGCTCGCTGTGCATAACACCGCGGAGACTCACAGAATGTGGAGGCTCATGCCACTCTCTGTGATCCACACACAACTTACCATGCGCCCCATTGAGAGTGAGAACCCCTAATCGTGACCACGAGGAGGTTACCCCATGTGACTCTACCCTCCCTAGCAACCAGGCCAATTTGGTTGCTAAGGAGACCTGGCTGGAGTCACTCAGCACACCCTGGATCCACGATTCCAGGGGTGGTAGTCCCAGGCCCCCCTGACCAAGTTGTTTCTTGACAATTGAACCATTCATCTTCACAATTATCATCAGTCAGTTTATAATGTGTTGAAATACCTGTTTTTCTCTCCCAATGCACCTGGATCACGTCCCTCTGAGACAGATGCCTAGTGGAGACGGCCGCCTGTCCAGCCATAATGTGTCTCCCCAGTACCGCACACACTCTTACTATTCATCTTACCTGAGTCAGGGGCTAGGCACGGCCACATGTGTCCCTCCGGGCACCTGCACTGATCCCAAAGCAGCAGGTCAGTCGCATGCACACACACACACACACACACACACACACACTCTTTCTCGCTCTCTTTCTCTCTCTCAGGCCCATAAACTTTTATCCAGAGATTATCAACAGTGTGAGCAAGTACATCTGAGGGAGGTTCAGACACTGAGTCAAGGGCGCCATAAAATTTATAAAAATAAATAAATTCAAAGGTAAAACTTTATGAGGACCATTTGTTCTGTTGACTTTGAATTTAAAGAGACAAGTACCATGTGCTAAGAACTCCAATGTTAGAACACAGAAATAATAATAGGAATAAAAAAACAAACATTGTGCCTTTATAATGTGCACTTTACAGTATTGAATTTGAACTGTCTACACTTATTTGCAGGTTTTAGAAAGTTTGATTTGACTTGTAGTGCACCATTCTGAATAACCGATTTTGAGTATTGAAGGATATTTTGCACTCACTTTGAAAGAGTATGATTGTTGCATTTCTGTGATCCATCATTCCCCTATACCCCTATTCCCCTAAAAGTGCCACCTGCCCTGGCTGTTAATTTTTACATGCTGATTTCCAGTGGTTCAAACATGAGGGTGCAGTCACCCCTACTATCACTGCAGGGGGAGTTAGGTTCTATTGCAACACAAAACACTCCAATCTGGGTGGTCTCATCTCCAAAACTCACAATCCAATGATGAAGGGTTTGTGATCTATTATTTAGTTTTTCTATGCCTTGAGTTTTTGTGATATGCTATTACTGCATAGTTTATACTCCACTGTTGAAACATTAGGATTTCCTTCTAGGCACTCTTAATATTGTTCATACATATAAGTGATAAGGCAAGCATCAGTATCACTATTGCTCATTCTCCTCATACACAGGGTTGGGTGGATTATTTAAAGTATTCTGGGCTCTGAATACTGAATATTCCCTCTTTAATGTATTCAGTAAATTATTCTGAATACATCAAATAAACATATTCAGAATACAAGAATAATTTTAGAATACATATTTATTGCAAGGCACAATTGGTGAATTAAGTGTGATATGTCATTATTATCTTATTAATAAGTGCTTTTATCTATTCCACTTTTATCTAAATGGCTTGTTTCTTTAAATTAGATGTGGAGTTGTACAATGATGTTTTTATTTATGAAAGGAAGAAAACAAACAGAAGGCAGTTTTTGGTCAACTACAATATTTTAATAAAATGTTTTCTTTTTCTTAACCCATTATTTGATTGGACTGACAAAGAATAATACAATTTGACACAAAATTAGATAAGAAGTGCAAATAAACCATATTTATTTTCTAGATGATAACTGGATGCCATAAAGTAGTAAGGTCATGTGACAACAATGTAGTATATTAATGAGTTTTAATTAGGCTTGCTTGCATATATTTCCATGTGTAGGCCGATTTATTTAGTTTTCGCTTTTATTACCAACACTTTTATTTTAGGTGCATTTATTTTACTGATCCTTTTTGTTTTTATTGTAGTTTTATAAAAAAAAAAAAATTGTGCATCACTTTGTGAGATGTTTTTTTTTAAAAGTGAGAAATAATATTTTTTAGCTATTCATAGTAGCCCATTATTGTCCTTAATAACTGCTATTTCTCAACAATTGAGCCGTCTGTCTTTACTCCGCTTTGATGGTGCGTTCAGACCAGAGGCGTCGAGAGCGTCAAATTGACTGGAAGTCATTAATTTTCTACGGCTCGGCGCGTCTTGGGCGGTGTGGGCGTCAGAGGAAAGTTCAAGTGCAGCCAACATTATGGAAATGAGCTTTGACGCGGTTCAGCTGCAACCTATTGGAATATAGAAGTGCTCCACTCTAGCGAAATCTAGAGAACACAACCGTGTAAACTTTGGTTCCCACCAAACATTAGTTCCGAAGACAACATGGAGGAGAAACTGATTATTGACTGGTTTTCCTGTAAAAAATTATCTGTCCGTGTTTGCTTACAGGGATATAAATACAATTTTAAAAAACGATTTTTGGACAAAGATGTCTGACATTTTTGGTGTGCCAGGTGAGTTGAAGTGGATATTATGGTTTATATAATAATATATAAAAATATTTCATAAGGATATACGCTACTTATGATATGTCGGCAAAAAGATACCGGTCGACATGTCTGGATGTTTTGCTGCCGCTTTAAATATAGTTCACATAACCAAGCATTCGACGATTAGGACGAACGTTGCCGCCTATTTCAACTACGTCAGAGTGTCCATGAATCTTCCATAGCGTTGTTGGCAGGGCAGCCTCAGCGAAGAAGCCGCAGCTGCCGCATAAATGTATTTGCAATGCAACAATCATGTAGTCCATTACAACCCCACCCTGCTCATTTATGCATACTAATGCTCATAGTAATTGAATTTTGTTTAAACTCTTAAAGGGATATTCCAGTTTCAATAGAAGTTAAGCACATCATCTGTGGCATAATGTTGATAAATAATAATAATAATAATAATAATAATAATAAAGACATGTCTCTCCTTTGAAAAAAGAAAAATCAAAAATCAATGTTATAGTGAGACCCTTAGAATGAAGTGAATGGGGACAATTTGGTTTAAAAGCAGAAATATGAAGCTTATAATTTTATAAAAGCACTTATATTAATACTTCTGTTAAAACTTGTGTATTATTTGAGCTGTATTTTTTATTTTTTTTATTTTTTATTGTCGTTTGTAAGTTAATTTTGTAGTTTCAAAGTTCACACCATTACATCATCATGGCAACTAAGTTGTAAAATTGGCTATAACTTTACAAAGAAAAGGTTAGTAGTAAGTGATTTCATCACACTAAATTCATGTTAATGCTTATATTGTTTATGTCTCGTGGTTACACTTGTGAAACAGTGAGTATTTTAACGTTTACAGATTGGCCCCCATTCACTTCAATTGTTAATGCCCCAGAATTGTGCTTTTTTTTTTTTTTTTTTAAGAAAAGGAGGGACAAGTTAAAATTATTTTTGAGGTAATCAACATTGACACAAATGCTGTAAATGTAGCTTAACTTGTAAATTCAATCCTATAAAAAATTAGGCATTTTACTTACAGCATTCAGTAGTAATCATCCTGCACTGTTTGTGCTATGGACATGAATGATACATGCTGACAATATCACAGACTTAAATTGTATATGCTAAAGTCTTGGAGGGTGGGCCCTGTTAACTTGGGCCAAAAAACACCTAGCGCTCAGAGCACCGTAGCAACAACATAGCAACACACTAACAACCATGCAGAACACCTTGGCATAATGGCAGCGAGTTCACATTTCCATCAGAAAAATAAAAAAAAAATCCTTTTACTTGCTTTAACTGTGAATATAAATTGAATGAACTTTCTTATGCAAGCAAAACCTTCAGAACAATTCATGAAGTAAAGATTTATTAAGCACAGTAACTTATTGAACATAAAGAGTATATGGTCCAAACTATATTTATGTAATTTAAAGGAATGGTTTACTCACCATTTACTCACCCTCATGCCATCACAGATGTGTGTGACTTTCTTTCTTCAGTGAAACACAAACAAAGACATTTAGAAAAATATCTCAGCTCTGTAGGTCCGTACAATGCAAGTGAACTGTGATCAGACCTTTGTAGCTCCAAATCTCATAAAAGAAACAAAGCTGTAATCAATAAGACCCCAGTGGTTAAATCCATATCTTTAGAAGCGATATAATAGGTGTGAGTGAGAAACATATATAAATCTCCACTTTCACTTTTACATCTGAAAGTCACATGTGGTGCCTGTTTAGTTTCACTTACATACCTGAAAGTCAGAGTGGAGATTTGGAGTAGAAAAGGACTTTAATATTGTTCTGTTTCTCACTCACACCTATTATATCGCTTCTGAAGACATGGATTTAAACACTGAAGTCATATGGATTACTTCTATGTTTCCTTTATGTGATTTTTTTGAGCTACAAAGGTCTAATCACCATTTACTTGCATTGCGAGGACCAAAAGAGCTGAGATAGTCTCCTAAAAATCTTTGTTTGTGTTCTGCTGAAGAAAGAGTCAAACACATCTGGGATGGCATGAGGGTGAAAAAATTATGAATTAAAATGTTTTGGGTGAACTATCCCTTTAGAATTATCAAGCTGTCAGTCAAGACTAATTCCTTGTTAAGAACTGGATAATATGAGTGACCAGTCAGACAAGCATGGCCTAAATTAGGTCCTTTACATGGGGTTTGCACTCCCTTTTCAGAAAGACACTTAACCAAATTAGCTGTTCTCTAGATCTTGTTCCTAGCAACGTTGTGCTCTAGTTATCTTAGAGGATTTAGACAGAGATAGTACTGCTTATATTATGAGATTACTTTGTTTTTGAGAAAGAGAGGCAGTGCAGATAATGACAAGCAGTTCAGTAACTTTACAACAATATACAATGCAGCATGGTTTTCAGATGACTTAGCACTCAAATCCTCTGTAATCTCTCTGTGCCTCTAGTCCTCTCTGCTTGTGCGGTGTGTATTTATTTTCCCTAGCACTGGGGTAATCAGTTGGCCAAATATGAGGCCAAATAACCTTCAGCAGTGCGACGCTGTCCTTTCCGAGCGGCCCCCACAGCTGTCTGTGGAAAATTGCCTCTGGGGTTAGTGAGCGGGAACAAGTTAAGATTTACAAACAATGATGAAGCTTGTCATGCGTCTTTCTCCATCCGTCACGAGCGGCGGCCTGCCGGGGCGTCGAAGTGTTCTTCATAAAGCTCAGCTCGCTGTGAAATACGCCCCTGTGTGCTCTTTACTGCTGGGAGCTCGTCAGCAGCGCTCCGCCATAAATTGCCTGAGCTGGAGGTGACACTGCACTCCATCACCCGCCAGGGCAGCCTTACCTCCACCCGCGTTTGTTCCCCACCCACAGCAGCCACCAAGCCCATGAGATGATGTGCCCTCTTTGAGTTATATTAGAATTTCAGTGTTATATGAGACAGTCTATGGCTTTTACCATTTTCTCTTGGGCTGTGTTTTATTCTTTTTGTCGTTGTTTATTATTGGAGTATTCAAAGTTAGTTTTGTCTCACAGGCTGGGCCAAGTTTTGTAGTGAGAGGGGTGCTTTTCATTGGTAAACAACCATATTGGAAGAAAAGAAGATTTAATAAGTCCGATGCTGTTTCCAAACCACAAATTTAATGGCTAATGTAGTTCTTTTCACTCCGAGTGTGACATCATTTTCAGAGGCAGAAGGAAAAAAGAAAAATATCCAGGGACACCCAAAATCTTATAGGAGTAATCAAAGAGCTCATTATCTTTCACTGCAGAATAACAAAGGAGAATAATGATTCTCTCTCCAAGCTGTAAGCATAATGGTGAGGTAGAAATTTAGCAGGAAGAGGTGTTTTTTTTTTTTTTTTTTTTTTTACATCTAATCCATCCTGCTTGCACTAATCCCCTTTGGAACATGCACTGAAATCAGACACAGCCAGTGCCCTTGGGGTTAAGTGCTGTTACACTTGTTCCTTTATTTGGTTGTTACACAGTTTTCCTAACTTGGATAGGGTTACACTTAGGGCAAGAGTTCATAAGAAGCTACAAACACTAAATAGGCTTGGGAATTAGTTTTTCTAAGATCTGGGATGTTGGTGAGCCAACTGTATGATTTCATATTTAATCTTAAATCTCATCTGCTTGATGCTGTTTGTCAAATTTACTCCTGCATACAGGGTATGACCTCTAGAACAGCGCCAAACCTCATTCAAATAAGTGTTCCAAACCGTCAGTGCCCTCAGTGTACTGAGGTTGTGTGTGGATATTGCACTTCTTGTTCTTCTGGGCACAATTGCAACAAACCCCTTTAGTAAAGAAAACACATAGAATTGTAAGGCTATTGTCACAAAGGGTTTTCTTGGGGTTTCTTGCAACTGTCCCCTTCTGTTCTTTAAGGCCGAACTCCGTGCAAGTATGTGAACGTAGACTTTTCTTGCTATGTAAGCTCATTCTTTCGTTGTTGAGGGTTTTTTGAGTCACAGATATGATGAAATGTGAATTGCTTTGCATCTATATAAAAACATATGTTTAACCAACAATATTCCCCCAGATTTTGTCCCGACTAGCTTAACACTCATCTGAACCAACCATAATAAATTATGCGGTTAGAGTTATAGGCTTATTTTTTGTTGTTTGCTGGCTTTATTTATGCTGTTATTGTTGTTTTGTTGCCACAGTTAGTCAGTTGTCGTGTGAAAACGTTAGGAGCTCATCTTTTAACTTAATGAGGTTTGTTGATTGTTACCGTTATTGAGGTTTGTATGTTAAGGGTTGAGGTCTTTTATGTGTTAATAGCTTCTTTTCCACCATCGGGCCGAACAGTTGTCATCGCCAAACAGTATCGTTCTGTGCCGATCTGGGCCAGCTGGCATGGTTAAGGTTTCTTTTCCACTGTGGTGCGTAACAGATCCGTCCTTTGGCAAAGCCATGAGAGGTAATCATTGGAGCTAGTGCGACACGCTATGGAGGATGATCACATATTCCAGTTTTTAGGACTGCTTTTTCCCATGGTTTTACTTTGCAAACAGCAAAGCAGCAAATACACTGGCCATGTTGCAAAAAGGAATAATATGCTGAGGGCTTGTGTTTACCACTGGACACAAACATGCAGGAACGTAAAGGTTCCCAGACTAACTAAAAAGGATATTTATTGACAAAATATTATATAAGTATTATATGAAAATAGCATATGAGAAAATATTGATGTACTTTGAGTTTAAACGAGGTAGTAATCTACTTCTCTGATGAAAAAGGCATGTAGAAAAATAAATAACATATAGTCTACAATACTAGTTAAGCCATCATAATAAAATCATGAATATAAAGTAAATGAGTCACCATGTACTAAAGCCATTACACCAGCATGGTTGAGTATGGTTAACTAGCCGTGCTGAGAATTCCGGGCCAAGAATGGTTTATAATCGTACCGTGCTCAATTGGAAATTCTACTGTAGCCGTTCCATACCTTGCACAGAACTGTTCGGCCCGATGGTAGAAAAGCTGCTTATGCCAAACAATTGTACTTAATGCATTGTCTTGCATTACTTGCCTCTCTTCAGAGGTAAAGTTTGCAGTTAAATTTGTGTAAAAGAAATTAAAATGGTGACAAAATTAAAGTTCTAATATTGCGAATTTATTGTTTTCTGAAAAAGAAATTGGTAGTTGTCTCAACAAGAATTTTTGCATTTAGTGAACAAATTCACATTAACCAAACAAAGCAATTTTACTGAGGACAAGTACGACAATTGTTCAGAGAACTAAAACATCTTACTAGATTAAGTTGCCTTGATTTTTTTAAGTTTGTTCAGCAATTCTTTTTTTTTTTTTTTTACAGTGTGCATTCCAAAATGTGTCCGACTGCAATTCATAACACTATGCAAGTAGGTGATATATTCTCACGTTGCTGCCAGGGGTGCTATAGTGGATATTAGTGTGAACTTCTATGGTGAGTTTATTCTTTCAAGCTAACTACTGTCATGGCAGAACAACTGTTTGAAGAGAATAGTACTGAGTAAGTATACATTTTATAGCAAGTTACCCAAATACATATCCAGTTTAATGGCATATCGAGTGAAACACATCCGGTTTAAAGGCATAGACCTTTGAAGATAATGCCCCCTTGTGTACTGAGGTTTGTTATCGCCACAGTGAACGCACGTCAAACATGTTCAACCGGACTGCGATGTTGGCAATGCTTTGGCCAAGTGTTTGAATTTGTGCACTCATGCTGCATCCTAAAAGTGTTCAAAATAAATTGATAAAGCCTGACTTTTAGCATCAGTAAATCAGAAGGTGAATCAGTGGCCTGCAGGCAAAATTTGGAGTGTTACTTAACCACATAGTCAGTAACTCCCATGTCATGCTGTCTTCCCTTCTCCACTGCTGCTGCTAAACGCTCTGTCTGTTCTCTCTATGGATCAGTTAAATACCAGTGTAATTGCCTGCTCCAGGCTCAAGCACTGTTGTAATGTGTTGTACAACATTTCCATTAACACTTGCCTGAGGCACTGAGGAGATTAAATGGATAATGACTGCAGCTAAAGGTCCTGCTCTCTTTAACTCACTGTCCTCCTCAAGAGACTCCATTGTCTGTATTAGACAAAGCTAAAAAAAGTTTATAGAGGTGTTCGGAAATAGTCCCTGATTAGTGCTTTAACATTATGGATGCAAAGTGCTTTTTTATTGTACTGTAATCTGTAGTTATTGAATGAAGCAAACCTGGTAGTTTCATTCATACTGAAGTTTAAGTCGTAGGCATATCTTTGACATTTTCATCTCGTTGTTACTGGTTTCTTTAATTAATTTTCTATCTTCGTATGAATTAATTTGGTAGAATTTAATGTAGGAACATTAAAGGAATATTTTACCCAAAAAACATTCTATTAGTATAATATAGTAACTAGATAATTTCATCAGTTATTTCAGTCCAAATTAAGAATCATTCAGACTGATTTTTTTAACTTGAACATCTGATTCATTGAAAATATTTGACTCAATTGAAAGTTTCAATCACAAATCTGACATAACTACTTCTCATGAGCTTTCATGAATTTACCATGGAGAGCTAGGAAGGGTGTCAAGAATTTCAGCAATTACAGCTATTAGTGGAATATTGTACATTAGTAAAGAACACTTTTATAATACGTTTATAGTGCTTTTGCATCTTTTTTGAAGCTTGAAAGCTGTGGTCCTCATTGATTGCAATTGAATAACAAAGAGTGTGTAGTCTCCCTCACTGCCATGAAGGCCTGCATCACTTATTCTGAGCTCATGATTATTTTCTCCTTTAAAGATAATGGTCCTCAAATCCTTCAAATCATTGATCCCATGTCTCAAGTCATTATAGTATATCCATAATGCTTCGACAGATCGGAGCGCTGGCTGGGAGATGGACAGGTCATTTCCAGAGATGGCGGGGCGCAGTAGCAGTGTCAGTGATTTAGCATGGAGGAGGGTCTGTCAATTCTCTCAGAGACACTTTGAGACTGGGGACAGATTGGTGAACAATACAGGTCTGAAGATGCTTATGTGTTTAATTAGCCTCTGACCCTGGCGCAATGCCTCCTTTCAGATGTTACAGGCCACTCGTGCACATCTCTAATAGACCGATAATGTGGACTGAAGACTTTGATGTGCTTGTATGTGATTTGGTGGAGTATTGGCCACCTGATGAATGGCCATAATTAAAGAAGATCATCCATAAAATAATATTCTGTCACAATTTGCTCACCCTAATGTTGTTTCAAACCCATATGACTTCTTATGTGGAACACAAAAGGGGATCTTTTAATTAATTTTCTGGTCCATCTTTTCCATAAATAGCAGTTAATTTAAAACAAATTATTGTATAAGTTGTCCATGTGAATTGTGCTTCATATTTCAAGTCTTACGATAGGCTTTGTTGAAAAACAAACTGAAATGTAAGTTATCTTTTGTGAAAATCTTTACATACATTGCGTGTTCATGAATGATATGATAGAAGTTGTAGTGGAAGGGTGGCTAGCGTGTTAATGCTGGAACGCTAAAAACCATGCATGTCTTCAATCGTTAAAAAAAGTGAGTCACATTCAACTGCCAATGTATTGAAAAGACAGACCATACATTTCAAAGTTTGTGTTCTGCATAAGAAAGTAAGTCATATGAGTTTGTAATGATAGTGAGTAAATTTGACAGAACTGACATTTTTGAGTGAGTGTGTGCTTTTACATTTATAAGCAGTCAGACTTGTGATGTTTGCCTGACAGTCATTAGATTAGGCCAAAATATCCCTTAAGGTGCGGTCACATTTACCTTTACTTGGTGAAATACAGTCATCTAATTGGGAATTCACGCAGTCCTTAATTTTGTGCAATAGACTTCTGGTAGCAAAGAATTTCCATCTCGGATTTCACATGGAGTTCTAGTTTGGTGAACTTTGACAGGCAAATTCGCCACGTTGAACAATAGGAAGTTTCTTGGCAGTGACCTCTGTGCGGGCGGTGATTCGTACACAGCTACACTGAATATGCACTTGAATACTTTGGAATGGATACCGATACGATCACCAATATTTCTTAAGTGCCAATTGCCACACTATTGCATGTTCCCTTACGATTCAGTACACTTGACATTGCGTCACTAAGTTGACGCTATGAGGGAGTATCCTTCTACATGACCTAGTTGAAACCTTTCTACAAAAACACCTGTATTGGCTATGGTGTTTAAGCCCCGCCCTTTTAGGTGCGAAGCTGACTAGTTTCTTCCTTCAAGACAGCGATTCATCTCTCGTCTAGAAGCCTTCTACTACTTCGCCGACATACACGAATCAGCAGGCAGGATCTTCACGGCATCGAGAAGACTCTCCGCTCTCCTGCAGTGTTACAGCGAACATTTAATCCGACTAGCCGATTGATGCTTCGCTGGTGAACAGACCGCTTCAGCATCCTGATTCCCCACAACGCTTCGGCAGGAGTTTGTATCTTTATAAGCTATTGTTGATATATATATATATATATAAAAGAGCCGCTTATGTGTTCGTGTCTTTTTAAAAATGTCATTCTGTATGTGTTTCTTATGCGAGTGACACATCCTGCCATCATATCAGCATGAAAGCTGCATTCACTGTCTGGGCCACGTACATGCAGAGACAGCTCTTGTAGAGATAGACTAATGCCCTCACTGTGAGGAGAGTGCATGTGCCACTGACAAAAGATGCTTTGCGTCCTTTCAAGTGTGGTCGAAGAGCTCTGTCTCGAGTGGTGTCCTTCAGAGAACCTGAAAAATCTCACCTTGATGAATGTTTCTTGCAGTCCGTATGCCGTCAAGGGATCACATTCCGCAGATCTGCCCCATTCTTCACAGAAGTTCATATCAAACTGACAAAATCCTAGCGTGCGCCATATTCATTTCACTCGCACAGGAAAGAATATGTGCCTATGGTTCTAACCACACCCTTCAGAACGCAGGTGGGTTCACCTTCAAACCTTTTTCCCTACTCCATTTAATTCAGATGAGGAGCAGTCCTTGCATTAGCATGCGCATGTTCAGCACACACATACACCGTCTGTCAATCAAACAGGGCGCAGCTGTTACTAGATCACTAGCAGACTATAAAATTACATGCTCTGGATTACTTTCATCAGCAGAATAAGAATATGAACTTAAGTGAGACAGGCCTATCACAAATATAGCCGGTTATTTTTTAGTTATTGACGTTTTAATCAGTCTGCTTGTCTGGTCAGGCAAGTCAAATTCTCTTTCACTTGTCTGTTCAAAATTCCACTTGTCCTGGACAAGTGTTAATATCGAGTTCTGATTAAATATTTTATTCACTGATAATAATATCAGATATTAGCAGTAAATGTATTTTATTATTGTTTTAAAGGAGTTTTAGATATTTTTTGGAAAACAAGCTAAAAAAGATTAATCAAAAATCCAACTTGTTTCCTGTGAGACTACACTCTTACCTTTGTTCAATTCGATCCATCTTTAACTCACAAAAAACAAACTTTCTCTTCTTAATAGAGCTGCGTATTGCTGATTTTCTTCATGATAAGATACACAGTGAACGTGACATATATTATGATTCAGTACCTTGCGAGCCATCACATTATAATCAGTATTAAGCAAGTTACTAAAAAAAGTTATTAATTACAAACTACTAATTACATCATCTACAGTTCCTACTGTGCTAATTAATCTATCTGTATTACTTATTACTAATTACTTTCTAAAACCCTTATCAACCTAGACCATATGAAAAATACAAGGGTAGACATGAAACTGTTCTTTAAATTCTTTCAAATAAATAATATAAAATCAAATAAATTATTCATGAACTGGCCAAAGAATTTAACGGGGCAGCTTAAAATGAGAAAACATATATTTTAACATAAGTGTTACTTTTCTATTTTAAATTATTTTGAAATTTCTGAAAATTTAAGAGTAATCCCTTACTTTTCTTTTTTCAATGAAAAAATAATGTAAAGTAATTAATTACTTAGTAATGCATTAAATCCAACACTGGTTATAATCTAACTGCAGCCAAAGATTCATATCTTCCCCGGTCACTTCACGCAACTCATAGACGCGGCGCTGACCGGACAGAGAAATGCCAGTTTCGGAATTTATTTTCATAAACCACTTCCTTGAGCTCAGAATAAGTGATGCAAGGATGCTTTAAATATATTATGCTGTGTTGTTTCATTGCAAAATGCAATGTGGCACAAAAATCATTTTATCTCGATTATCTTGTTTTCATAATCATTGGAAGCCAAAATCGTAGCCAATAGCCAATACTGGCATTATTGTAGAAAGGTTTCAACTAGGTCATGTAGAAGGACTCTCCCTCATAGCATCAGTTTAGTGACGCAATGTAGTTTATATACGTAACCAAGACGTTATATGTTTATGCCCCACACTGTAAAATGGCATTTAATGTACAGTAATTGTGAAATTCTTACATTTATTTTAATTGAAACAGTTATGAATAGTTCTGTTGCCATTATCCAAGATCCTTGTGACATACTGGCAACCAGTAAACACCATGAGGGCATCACACAGCAGAGATGTATTTAAAAATAACAGAGATACTGTATATCCACTACAAGCTCCAAACCTGCTGTAGTGAGAAATCATTATTATCTATGATTTGTTTACCGTTTATGGCACTTTGTTGTAACGCAACATACAGTATATATCTGATTTAAATTGGGTTTCTCACAAAATAGTGCTGGGATGAGTGACTGATGAGAGATTTTAAGTAATATGGAGAGCGTGCATGTTGGGAAGTGAAATCAAAAGTGTGTATAACCGCTCAAACTGTCTCCACACAGTCGCAACTGACATTACATCAAGTAAACTCAGATTTGTGTTTGTATGTTTATTTGTAGTTTAATTCATTTTTACATCCATTGCAGTAGGTTTTCCCTATCCATGTCAAACTGTACAGTGAGTCAAAATTAATCATAATGACTCTTGAAAATGACTCTTAATATTCAGACTTGTGTTAGTAACACATTTTAAAAACAAACTGGCATATTCATCTTAATTACAGCATGTCTTAAAATGTAAATTTGGGAATGCTTATAATTGCCAACAACACACCCTCCTGTGGATGCAATATCACTCTTCGAGAGCTGAGTAAGCGCTCATTAATTTGGGTAGCAATGCAAGTATGATTTTGTGCATGCTGCAATTGAAAAAAAAAAAGATCAGCCTTGAATCTAGGCATGATAACACATCATGGTTTTTAGATGAAGATCAGCTGATCTAGATCGGTGGCCAATCGACCGGTACATCGAGAATATCGTAGAAATTTTGTGGGTTCTTTTGACTTGCACTAGTAAGCATCTACCTATATCACCCTAGCAACCACATATGAATGCCCTGGTAAGTAGCAACCACCCACAACATCTTGGCATCGACCTTGGCAAGCACCACTCACATTTTCTTCTCACAAGTATTCACCACTCACAAGTTGCATTGAGGTGCAGTACACTTCCCACCTTTCGACTTTCTTGAATTACTTGGTTTTACAGTATCAAAAACCAAGTATTGATTTATCACTTCATTGTAATTTACTATATATATATATATATATATATACATACATATACACAGTATCTCACAAAAGTACACTCCTCACATTTTTGTAAATATTTGATTGTCTTTTCATGTGACAACACTGAAGAAATGACACTTTGCTACAATGTAAAGTAGTGAGTGTACAGCTTGTATAACAGTGTAAATTTGCTGTCCCCTCAAAATAACTCAACACACAGCCATTAATGTCTAAACTGCTGGCAACAAAAGTAAGTACACCCCTAGGTGAAAATGTCCAAATTGGGCCCAAAGTGTCAATATTTTGTGTGGCCACCATTATTTTCCAGCACTGCTTTAACCCTCTTGGGCATGGAGTTCACCAGAGCTTCACAGGTTGCCACTGGAATCCTCTTCCACTCCATGACAACATCACCGAGCTGGTGGATGTTAGAGACCCTGTGCTCCTCCACCTTCCATTTGAGTATGCCCCACAGATGCTCAATAGGGTTTAGGTCTGGAGACATGCTTGGCCAGTCCATCACCTTCACCCTCAGCTTCTTTAGCAAGGCAGTGGTCGTCTTGGAGGTGTGTTTGGGGTCGTTATCATGCTGGAATACTGCCCTGCGACCCAGTCTCCGAAGGGAAGGAATCATGCTCTGCTTCAGTATGTCACAGTACATGTTAGCATTCATGGTTCCTTCAATGAACTGTAGCTCCCCAGTGCCGGCAGCACTCATGCAGCCCCAGACCATGACACTCCCACCACCATGCTTGAATGTAGGCAAGACACACTTATCTTTGTACTCCTCACCTGGTTGCCGCCACACACGCGTGACACCATTCCAGTAATCCATGTCCTTAGTCTGCTTGTCTTCAGCAAACTGTTTGCTGGCTTTCTTGTGCATCATCTTTAGAAGAGGCTTCCTTCTGGGACGACAGCCATGCAGACCAATTTGATGCAGTGTGCGGCGTATGGTCTAATATATATAAATATATAAAAAAATATATATATATATATATTTTTTTTAAACTAAAGTTGTTGTCTCAAGATAGATATTTAAAAATTAAATGTAGAATTTTACTGAAGCTTAGAAGATCAGTTGCGTGTTTATCTGTTTATCTTGTCGGGGAAACACGTTATCATCCACCTCAACCTGAGGTGCTTCAAACTCCAGTCCCAATGTGACTGAGTGAATGCTTCATTCTGAGAACAGCATCTGTCTCCCTGCAGCATCCACGGCTGTTCACTCTTCAAAGAGTCAGCATGTGTTTAAAGTACTGCCTCCTTGCTATAGGCCTGTGTTTTCTGCGCCATTAAGTCCTGCCACAACTCTAATGATTGAGAGAGACATGCATGTTATTCCATGAGGGAACTCAATCTCTCTTCAGCTTATCCTTACCCAAGACATGTCTTACTGTATGTGTGGGTTTGATGTGTCTAAGGCAGCATTTACACTGTCAACAAATTACGATGAAAATCAATTTTTTCGCAGATATATGGCACAGATTGGATCTTGTTGCATGTGTGTAAACAGCAAAAACATATATCAGATCTGGCTTTTTCGCATCTGATTTGGGCCACTTTCAATTGTGGTTCTAAATCGAAACATATCAGATGATCATCTGACCCAAGTCTAAACACTATCCAATTCTTTGTATTCTTTGTATTCTTATTTTCATATTTGAGTTTTCTTGAATTTTTATCATTAAAATCATCTGTAAAAGTTAGACATGCAGAGGAAAATTCTAAAGATATCAGATGTAAAGTTGTGAAATGTCAAGCATGCATTTTGGAGCTAGGAGACTTTTTTCCTACAAACATTAAAAGAAATTAGCATAAATCAGTATTTTAAAACGTAATGATGTCCCAATACCATTTTATGGAGTACGAGTACCGATACTTAGTTCTCGCCGATACCAGTTGGGTTTTTTTGGCAGTAAAGGTAGTATGTAAAGGCTATCTATCAATAAAGATTATTTTGCAAATGTAAGGGGCAGGTGCATTCATGAACAGAAGCATCTCAGGTCGCTGTGAAATCTGGTTTAATTTTTCCAAATTCCGTTTTTACTCATCACTCGGAACTCCGGTATGTTAATGAATGCAAAGGAATTTCTGTGTGAATCATGGACTCGTCTTCTCCTTTGAAGAATTTATTTCATTTCTGTGATGTGTATCAATATTTGCAAGAACAAAGGCATGTAAAATGAAGGCCTTTTCGATGGTGTTCATGTTAAACACTTATTAGAAACTACCACTAAAAAGTAGTGACACTAAATAGTGCTAACTGTCAGCCTAGTGATCATTACTGTAAACAAATACATTTACATCATAGCATGTAAACAGGCAGGACAAAAAAAATCAAATCAGATCTGTGTATTAAACCTTGTTGAATAAATGCAGCCTAACTCTCACCTCAACAGAACTGCTTAGTCACTATGTCTTAAGACTCAGTTTTAGATTGCTACAATTATATTTAATTTTAATCTGAGTAAGCAAATGTGAGTGTGACTGTATACACGTTCAAGCTTGTATATATGCCTGTGTGTGTGTGCCCATGTGTGTTATCTCTAGGCAACTCTCTGTGTTTATCTAAGTGAGGGCATTACGGACCCTCATGGCCCAGTGTTGGCAGTATATGAGTTGCAGAGGAAAGAGCTTATCCACAGTAGATCAACCCTAAATTACCATCTTCTCTCACATCTGGGCTTTTGTTCAATTTTTTCAAACTGCCAGAAATGATTGAGCTTCTTTCACAGTTTCCCCTCCCCTTTTCATGCTCTTTTAAAAAAAAGCTTTCTTTTGTTAAACTACACAAAGACGGTTTAATAGTTTGGAAATCTAAGATAGTCAGCTGAACAAGGGTGAATAGGGCAAAAGTTCAGATGGGAAAATAAGCTCCTTATGGGCTTACAGAAAAGTAAATCCTCTCTTGTTTCAGTTCTGTTTTATACTTGACAGACACGTGATTTTTTTTTTTTTTTTTTTTTTTTTGAGTCATTGCTAATGTGTAATTTACAAAGTAAATCTGTTGTTTGGCAACTTACACAAAAAGGTACACTTGAATATATGCATTTTGTAGTATTAAATAACAAAATATCAAGCCAATTGGACTCTGCATACTGATGCTAAGTCGTCTTCTTCTTTTTTCTTTAGAACTAACTACAATTTCTGAGGCATTATTTCTGATAAATATTTAACAACTGGTCCCAAGGTAATTTAAAGTGGATTTATTAAGTAATTTCCCCTCAAGGGAAGGTTGTCCTAGCAGGGTAACCACAGGTGTAGTTTGTCACATTAACTATGAACATGTTCCACTAATGTTTGTAAAACTGAATGTCTAAAGACTCTTTGTTTTAATTCTGAACTGGATATCTATCACTGAATAATTGAATTCTAACAAACCTCTTTTTGCATTTTCAAGTGTTGCATATGTGTCCAAATTCCTTTTGGGACCACTGTACATATTAAAAAGGAAAATAAATCCATTTACTTGGACCAGCTTGTCTTTATCTGCATGTTTAAAGCAGATATGTGTTATTGTTTCAATGTTAAAAAAAATCTAATTTCCCTGTTTAATATGCAGAGAAAAGTGTAAGCCATTTGTAGGATGATTTCTCCTATAAGTGTAAAACTGTGGCGCTCTCGTCTCAAAATGGTCCCTGTATACCTTCGGATAATCGTTTTTTTTATTTTTTATTTTTTTGTCTTTAAAATGGAATAACCAATATACCAACCGTTTGCTTGTTTTTATCAAGTAAGAAATGAGCAAAGTTGAGAACACTTTTTCTTTTTACATATAAGAAATAGAAAATGATAATTCAAATCGATTTCTGTTTTGTTTTTTTTTTTTTCTCATTCAAGCACATAAAATAAGTTTTCTCATTCAAGCACAATTTGGTTATTTGATTTGCACAGGTGGATGGACTTGACACGCCCATTTCTACTGATTGGTCAACCTGCAATGTCATCTGATCGTCCTAATTCTTTTTCTTCAGACTAAAAGCCACACGGGATGTGACGATCGCTGAATCACCACAAGTTTATCGCGTAGCCTTCATTGAGGAAAGGTTTTTTTTTTTTTTTTTTTTTTGGGTCAATGCAGTGCTCGCGGAGAAAGACTTGATTTTGCCTGACATGTCTATCTTTATTCCTTTTTAAAATGAAATATGGGGGAGTGCCGTAAATGTGTGTCCTTATGTGTTAAACAGAACAGAATGAAACGTACAAATTTAATGGCTACTAATAGTTTTCATTTATTTTTAGTAAACAGCAACAATGAACTGATTGAATAAAGTGGCACCCTTATCTATTATTCAGTTGTCTCTCTTTAATATCTGGGCTATACATTCTGCATACAGACAAGATGTTACCTTCATTGTATGTGTTCAACCATAATTACACAATATAGTTGCCTATTATATTTTAGTGAATGTGTTTTATAACTTAATGGGAATTAAGTAAAATAATTGTTGCACATGAGTAAGTCTCTTATAGCTACAATTTGATTATCGTTTTTAATATTATATTGCTCCATTATTATAGAATTGTCAAAATTTTCCCCCTTTCTAACATGTAACCACAAATTTGCAGTCAGCACTGACAGAACCTGCGGTCATTTCTGATCTGCTGGAGAAATAATTAAGTAAAGGTTATCTTATTGGCCCTTTCAGTTCCCCTCCTTTCTTTCCTTTTTGAGTCAATCCTATTGGCCTAGCTACTTGCAAATATTCAGGCAGGAAAAGACTGATTTTCGATATGTCCGCTTCGCGGTCAGGCCACATGGCTAGTGTAAATTAAATGATTCCACTAGATGTGTTTTCACTTTACTACACTACAGTCTATCATGCCATTCAATTAATTATCAAGGCCGGGCACGGCGCCCTCCTTGCCAAAGTAGACATCAAAGATTCTTTCAAAGTAATGCCTATTCACCCCACCGACTGGCCCATCTTCGGCATTAAGTGTCAGTCAAAAATGTTCTTCGCTGTCTGGCTCACTTTCGGGTGTAGGAGTAGTCCACAGATTTTCAATTCACTGTCAGAAGGCTTATGCTGGATCCTTCTAAATTATTTCAAGCTCCTGTTGATATTGCACCTACTCGTCGAATTCCTGCTCATTTATAACCCAGCCTCTCACAGCTCCACCCTTGAATTTGTATTCATGCTTTTTCACAAGCTGGGTGTTCCCCTCTCCAGTGGAAAAACCTTGGGCCCCATTACATCTCTCGAATTCCTTGGCATTGCGCTCAATACCCAGGACTAAGCCCTTCACTCCTACCCCTTTTAGATTCCGCTAAAACTCTTATGCAGAAAGGACTCGCATATTCCATGCTCATTTCTTATAATTCTTATAACACAACACTCCTCTATTTCCTGTTCTGGTCTTCACCGTATGTGCTTTCATTCCTTTTTGCTTTAACACCAGATTTCTCAAATCCTCATCCATCACAAAAATGGTGACCAGCATCCAAGTCATTCCCCTGACACCCCAGTATATATTCCATTCCCTCCATTCGCCCGCTGCTCAAAGGAGGATACCAATCACTTTAGACATCCTTCGTCTCATGATTTCATCACTCAGATCAGGTCTTTTTACCAAGTATATCAATATTCTTTTGGACGCAGTCTTTCTATTAGCCTTCAATGTTTTTTTGAGGTATGGATAATTCAGTACTAACTCTCTCTCCTTCATGCCTTCTCACGACCTTTACTTTTTCAACCATTCCTCCCTTTTTCTCTAACACTCAACTCTGTGTGCTGCCGTAGCATAATGATATCTAAAATTTTCAGGTCCTTCTGCCTCTACACCTCCATGGTTAAATATCTGCAAACACGTTCACATTTCGCATCTGACTCTCTCCTATTCATCACCCCATCACGAGAACCTATGTCACGCTACTGGTCCAGAAATCACCTTTCTGCGACCATCAGACATAGTGACCTCTCCCCCTGTGTCTTTTCTGGGCACTCATTAAGAATTGGTGTGGCCACATCTGCTGCTCATCAAGGACTATCAGAACTCAGTCAAGATACTTGGCTGCTGGTCTTCCTCATCCTACCAGAAATATATTTGACCCATCCCTCAAATCATCACACATGCTCCACTCTCCATCAGCTGTAAGTTTCATGCCTAGGTTGTGGCCTGGGGCCACTCACTGCTTCATCCGCATATTCTGTTTCAAATTCAAGCATGTCGATCCTCCGGTAAGGATATTTTATAATCATACTTTCCTCCTCACCAGGGCTTCCACAAGCATGGTTTTCTTTAACATTGGTACTGCATAGCCTAGCTCGCCCTTTTCAAAGGGCTCATGTGCAAACGCTGTTAAGATATTCCACATGCAACGTCCGCCCTTGTTGGGGGGCTCATAATCAATTGCTGTTTATCTTTCAACAAAGGGTATTGCACAACATCACCCTTATTGTCAGGATTTATGCCACATTGTTCACTTTTTGGCAAAAATATTACACAAACAGTGTCCGTCCTTGTCGGAGGGCTCATAATCAAACGTTGTTTATCTTTCAACAAAGGGTATTGCACACCAATGTTGCCCTTATCGTGGGGCTCTATGCTATGTTGTTCATCTTTTGGCAAAGATATCACACAAGCAACGGTCACCCTTGTCAGAGGGCTCATAATCAAAAGTCATCAACATTGCTCATACAACCGCCCTCATTGGACGGCTTGTAACACATGAATTATCTTCAGCAAAGGGATCATACAACTATGTCACCCTCATTATAGGGCTCAACCAAAACACTGTCTATCCTCTGACAGATAGCACACAATTAACGTTCATATGCAAGCATGGCTATCCTCAAACAAGGATATCACACGAACGATGCCCCATTTCTCATTAGGGTCATCAGCAAACGCAAGCACGTGTTTCTACCCCCAAAAGTCTCTCTTTTGGGGTAGTATCTGGGTTCTCTTTTTAGGGTAGGCTTGTCACCCCTTGCCTCCAATATCCGGCAGTATTTGATGTTTCGAGTGACAATCTCATCGGACCACCAGATGAGATCTGTGGCAAAAATTACATTACAATTCTGTGTTCACTATTTCATCAAATAAATGTAATTTCAAATTTACTTAAGTCTGTGAGTCTCCCTGATAGAAATGGCTGTCGTATCCAGGTGTCCATTGCTTGATGAGATTGCATAAACATGCAGCAGTCAGAAGTTTTTCAGTGAAAGATTAATGTTCTTCATTGAAATAATTAGAATCAATCTGCAAAAACAATCAGAAACTTTAGTTGACACATTGGTGAACTCTCATCCTATGGACGGGGTTGAGGAAGAATGGATAAGAGTGCGCTTTGACCATTCAGTGGAAAAAGAAGTATCAGGCCTGCCCACATGTGCAAAACAAATATTCAAGTTACAGTATAATCTTAGTTTGTATGCATGAATTAATTTCTTTCCCCTTGATTTTGGCTATTTATTTTTAAAAACAAGCAGATACAGCATAAATTGTTGTAATGTGATAAAGCGAGATAACGGAAATGTGGTAAATGGTGAGTTTGCAGCAGTACTATTTGTTTGTACAACCATTGGAAAAGGCAGGAAGTTTTTTGGAATCTGTTAGAAAAGTGTGATACATTTTGAATTTCAGTTCAGTGATGATAGTGGTGCAGAAATTACACACTTCAGCTTTAAAAGCCTGATTATACAGTGAATGATCTAACATTAGGAATTTGTCTTTGTGACAGCATCCTCTCAGCAGTCCAAACTGTCCTTTGTAGTCTTCTGAGGTCTGATTTCGTACCTGAACCTAACCAGACAGTTATTGAAGTGCAGAGGTCAGACTCAATGACTGCTGAGTAGAACAGCTCCTGTGGCAGGTTGAATTTCCTCAGCTTGTGAAGGAAGTACAACCTCTGCTGGCCTTTTTCACAATGGAGTCAATGTGGGTCTTCCACTTCAGGTCCTGTGAGATGGTAGTGCCCAGGAACCTAAATGATTCCACTGCTGCCACAGTGCTGTTTAGAATGGTGAGCAGGGTCGATGTTGGGGTGTAAAGTCCACTAATCATCTCCACTGTTTTTGTGGTGTTAAGCGGTAATGCAATAATAATCAAATGCAATGAAGCCATGACACAAAACACTTCCACTCACTGAACATCCCCTTGGGTGATTTAACATCCCTACAAACGACATGTATACTCACCCGCAAGATCTTCCCTTTAATTACACCATAGATTTCCTCCTGATGAACTCCCTCAGAATTAACACTGCCACAGCTAATTCCAACCCTGCCTCTTTCACCCTCTCACAGTGTATTATTGTTATACAAGGAGCAGAGGCGCAATTTAGCTACACAAACATTAGTATTAATGACTGGCCAGTTTGTATTTGGTGACAAACTGCAGGCAGAGCGCAAAGTTTTGTAGCCTGAAACCCATCAGGAAGTTAATGAGGAGAAAAATTACTCCTTTTCACCAGAGCCCCTTAATTTTCTCCATGCCAGAGCAGCACAAGGGAGAGCGAGACGAGGAGATGTAGATGACAAGGAGGGAGGGCAAAAAAGAGATGAGCGGCACAGTAAGAGCCTTTATGCTCCTTTTGTTAGGTTATGAAGGTCAGTAGAGCAGCTGAACAGGATGTGTGTGTCTTCCCCCTCCTAACACTCGTAACTTTGATAGACTCTGGAGAGATGGTAATGTATAAGCTTCATTTGCACATTGAGAGGAGCTGGCTGACCTGGCTCAATGCGCAAACCGTGATCTGTGTTTACAGGGAATGAAAACGGTTTGTGCTGCTAATGTTTCAGTTTTACATTAACAAAGTAAATAAATTTGTCATGAACCTATAAAGTAGCAAACGGATTAGGCTGTGTGGATTAGGTTTAGGATTTATTTGATGTTAAATAAAGTTTCTGATTGTGACAGTAATTTTTAGTGAAAGACTTTTATTTGCTTATACTGTATGTTGCAGGGTCCTGCGACTGACTTCTGTCAAACACACTACACACCAAATTAGTGTTGCAAATTTCAGAAATATTGACAGTTAATGAATAAAATACACTTCCGAGTGATTCTCGCAAAACCTGTCAAAGGAAAACGCCCTGTACTTATTTCACTCCAAAATCAAAAGAAGCAAATAAGTAACTATATTTTGCTTACCCTATAGAAAATTAAGCCTAGTTTTAGGGCCATTAAGGTTTTTTGCATTGACAATTTTCACGAGTGTTGCGCAAATTTTACCCCACAATTCTCATTACTGCCATGCAAAAAAAAGATTGTCGTAATGATTTTCTCATTACCGCAATGTGAACATAAGTAAATAAACATAATAGTTGTACTCCCTTGTCACTGCCTGTCATATTTGCTGATTTGAATTTTAAAAATAATTGTACAACACCATATTTTTCGCTGTAATACAGTAAAACAAATTATGTGTTATGCTAATGAAAGTCATCATTGAAAAAAATAGGGATAGTAAAATAAATTTCTGAATGCATTATGGTAATGAGAATGGGTGGGTGGGTGGGGAAATGTGCTTAAAGGATTAGTTCACGCAAAAGTGAAAATTCTCTTATCATTTACTCACACTCATGGCATCCCAGATGTGTATGACTTTCTTCAGCAGAACACAAAGTAAGATTTTTAGTAGAATATTTCAGCTCTGTCCATACAATGTAAGTGAATGGGTGTCAAAATCTTGAATCTCCAAAAAGCACATATTGTATAGCCATCATAAAAGTAATCCACATGACTCCGGTGGATTAAATAATGTCTTCTGAAACTAAATGCTAGGTAAACGTTTTGCTTCAGAAGACATTATTTAATCCACCGAAGACATTAATTACTTATTGGAGCTTCAAGAATTTGGCACCCATTCACTTGCATTGTATAGACCTGAGATATACTACTTCTGTTTCTCTGTCAAAATATCAACGTGTATTTTTATGTGAAAGCACACAGAGATGCATATGTTACAATCAGGTGTGGGTTATTGTCTTGGCTTTTCATAAAACAATAGTGAGAGTCTATTAAACAGATTATGAAAAATGGTTACACATGATTAATTCAAGCAGATGCTTTTAATTAAAACAAGCCCAAAATACAATATGCATAGATATTAAAATAATCACAATGGAGTGACCTGACTGCAACTTTATTTCCAGAAATCATCCCAATTTAGTGCTATTCTTTAGTTATTTATTTGTACAATAGATAGACTGTCAGATAATGGAGAAACTCAGCATGGGTGAGACATTACTTGTCCTGCACTGTGTTTGCTCAATAGCAGTATGCAGTTTGCTTGGTCAGCAGTCTGTCTGGCTCAATAATTGTATCTGCAGGTTGAGTGAGTTTGCCAAAGTAGCCAGAACTTACTGCAGTGTGAGGTTCAGAAAAGGGATAATTGTCTTTAATTTGATGTAATATTGTGAGATGACAGCACTGTTCCCACGGCTAATTAATGCTGTTTGGTTTGACTGGAGAAGCTGATTACCTCAAGATAAGAAATGGTTTCAACAGCAGCAGGACTTTGTGTCCTATGCAAAGACTCAGCTACAGTAGTTCAAAGTTTTTGGTGAAAATGGCATCTCTTTATATAAATAAGCTTTTAAATACAACAATCCCAAAAACTATACTACAGGACTCTTAGGGTGTGTTCATACTTGGCAGGTTTGGTTAGATTAAAACGAACTCTGGTGCGATTGCTCTGTTAGTGCGGTTCATTTGAACAGGTGTGAATGCTGCCATCGAACCTTGTGCACACCAAACAAGTGGATTGTGACCGCCTGAATAGTGGGTCTCGGTCCGCTTCCAAATGAACTCTGGTGCTGTTTGATTGATATATGAACGCAGCATGGACCAAAGATATCTAAACAGACAAAAAACAAGAAATAATTTGCCTAATACTGACCTCAAGCATACCTGGTTCTTCTCATCATAGGAGCTATGTTCCCCATTATAGTTCAGTTTATAGTTCAGTGCAGGCGGCGAACCGCCGTTAGCTGTCCTTGCAGCATATCTTCGTTTGTGTGTACAACAGAGGACTTCCTGGCACTTTTTTGACTCCTTTACACATTTTATTAGCTCTTTGTTCTTAGCTGGTAAAAATACCACCATATATACATATATAAATCCAACGAGCGATGTTCGGCAAGTTCCGTCATCAGCAAAATATACATCATATAAGCTGTCCAATCAGGTTGTGACTTTTTCCTGATGCCTTTTGGTTTTGTATCATTAGGTTCGGTGTTAAAAATGCCAGTGTGTACGCTAAGCGAACCGGGACTAAATGTATCATTTTCTTTTTTGGTCAGGACCAAGAGAACCGAAATACAAGTGTGAACACACCATAAAGATGTTCTTTGGTCTTCATTTTGAACAGCATATCTATAGACCTTTTTCACTTTCCGGGTTTTGGAATGCGGAATTAAACGATTGCAGGGTAAACTTTGACAGCGAGGAACAAGAGTGAATGGGAGACCACAGCAAATGTTATATTCACTTACCCATTTGCTCCAAGAGCAAAAGAAAAAATTCACTATTACTTTTGATTGGCTTTCCAGAAGGAAACAAAATAGAGAGTGGTGGATGACTCAATATTTAAAAAAACATTTGAATAAAAAAGGTTTGCTAGATTTATGCTGCTAAATAAGGCAGAAAGGCATTGTCACAGTCTGTGAAAAAAGGTCTATTGCTTTACAATCTAAAGCCTAGCATTGTGTGATTTCATTATCTTTCTATTTTAATACTTTTTGGGGTCACAATACTACTGACCTCACAGTAAAATCAGAAAGAGTAGGTTGACTTTTCTTTAGCTAAAATCAGTCTGTGTTTACCAAAATTCAAAACGGTGACAAAAGGGGACAGTGTCGTTGGGCGTATGGGCACATGCGAGCTCATTTTTCACGGTGTAATGTCCACGGTGGGACGCCAAAAGCGATTTGTAGAGTGAGTTGTTTTTAGGGCTGAAACGATTAGTCGACGTTAAAAAACGACAATTAAATATTGTCTACAAACACGGTGTCGAATAATCGTTGATCGCATTTAACATATCATGAGATAGATCACATTAAACCCTAATGATGCCGTGCAAGAGGAGCACTTCAGCTCGTGCCTGATTGAGGAGAGGAAGAACATAGTTCACAGTCCAGACACACATCAAACTTTCCAAAGCTTCTCAAGTAAATGTATCTTGTTTTAAGGATTTTTAGACCGTTTTAGATGGAAAACAAGACAAAACACATGATAACAATATAATTTTTTCCCAGTGAATTCTTTACTTTTTTATTAAACTTAATAAAAAATTATTGATTTCCTTTAATTCAGTTAATATTATTAGGTATTTTTAAAATATGATTTTGTTTTCTTTATTTTTATAAGAATGTTTAGTACAACTTTTTAAGTCAACGCACAAGCTGAATAGTAATTTAAGAGCTAATGATTAATTGTTGCAATAATCACCTGCATGATCCTATAATCGTTCTTATAGCCTAATCATTAGATAAGCGATTATCAAAATAATAGTTAGTTGCAGCCCTAGTTGTTTTAGGCTGTATAGTCTGTAAAACAGTGAAACATTTCATTATTTAAATGAATTATTTGTCCAACCCAAACCTAATCCTAACCATCAGATGTGTAAAATGTTATGTTAGAGCAAAAAAGGCAACTCCCGAATAAGCCTGTCGTGATTATTAAATATCGTCGTTATTTGAGACAGTCGCGATTATTGGGCATTCGAATTCCAATTACATTTGAATGCCCAAATAAGGGAATTTTAAGCGAATATACTGTGTAAATGCCATAAACTGCGCGTTTGTGTGTCATTCTGTTAAACTCAATGTCCGAGTGTCACTGAGCCGCACCGCGTGAAGCACACTGATGCACGTGCTGTCCTATAAACCAACAAGTATAAACTTTGAAAGTGAACGCAAAGCGCTCCGGTTTCACTTTAAAGGATTGTGTAATGGCAAATGTCCTAGTGACAAAGAAGAGATGTTTGCTTACTGTGTTACTGTGGAGTGATGAAATGATGAAACGAAATCTCAAAGGTTTTGTTTCATGACAAATAAGGGATCGTGGGTTTAATCAGAACATTAAAATAATTTTTGAATGTGAATCATTTATGAAATAAATACTTTACTATTGCATAATATAATAAAAATACTATATATATATATATATATATATATATATATATATATATCTTATTTCTATTTAAAAAATAATAAAATATGAGTTCTAAAATCTAGTGTAAATGTAAAATTGACCTAAACTAAAGCTGCCCAAAAAGCTTTAATGACAAAATATTTATAAATACTTAAAATAAGTTGCAGGAAAAAGCACACTTTATAAATATGACAATTTATAATTAATTTGGCAATTTCATAATCGTGACAGCCCTACTTGTCACTGATTATGCAAAGGCGATTACTTTCTGGTTTCTACGCGGGATCCGAACCCGGCTCTACCACTCTGCTGATGCGCTTTTTGTCATGTCACGAGGGAAGGTAAACACACTGTAGAGATGCCAGTTGTCAGTGAGTGGCCAATCTTAGGGTTCTGGAACTCTCTAGAAACAACATGTCAACTTCCCGTGTGATCGTGTTGCCCTTGTATGTGTCATGAATGTGAAAATGTGAAGATTAGTTTACATGCATGCTTCTGGTGTCAGTTATGAACATTACACATAATTCAGATAAGAATAATTGGCAAAAATCAGTTAATGTGTCATAACCCATCTATTTCAGATTTTTCTGATGGAGTGCAAGACTCCAGTTTGGCCTCAATGTCCATCAGCTCAATGACTAACACAGAGAATAAGATGGAGTGTGAGAGCAGCTCAGAGTCTGGAACCTTCTCTGTGGATTCCATCATAGAGGGAGCAACCAAATAAAAGACCCTCAACTGCACCTCACTGGGCCATCTTCATTCTAAGACAACAATATCCCATTTCCATTTCTGGCAACTTTTGGTTATGGCAAAAACAAATTCTTTATGAATTGAGGCTTTCAGGTTGATAAGTGTGGCCCCTTTCAAATTTTCGTGGTATTTCTTTCAGATATTCACAGATAATACTGTAGTTATATTTCTGTCTTTTTTTTTTTTTTTTTCAAAGATAAATATCCCAGTAAACTTTGATGATTGGATATTGAGCATACAGCTCTGGAAAAAATTAAGAGGCCACTGCAAAGTTATCAGTTTCTCTGGATTTAATATTTATAGGTATTTGTTAGAGTAAAATGTTGGAGTAAAATTTTTGTTTTATTCTATAAAGTACTGACAACATTTCTCCCAAATTCCAAATAAAATATTGTGATTTAGAGCATTTATTTGCAGAAAATGACAACTGGTCAAAATAACAAAACATATGCAGTGTTTTCAGACCTCAATAATGCAAAGAAAACAAGTTCATATTCATTTTTAAACAACACAATACTAATATTTTAACTTAGGAAGTGTTCAGAAACAATTATTTGGTGCAATAACCCTCATTTTCAATCACAGCTTTCATGCATCTTGGCATGCTCTCTACCAGTCTTCACATTGCTGTTGGGTGACTTTATGCCACTCCTGGCACAAAAATTCAAGCAGCTCGGCTTTGTTTGTTGGCTTGTGGACATCCATCTTCCTCTTTATCACATTGCAGAGGTTTTCAATGGGGTTCAGGTCTGGAGATTGGGCTGGCAACAACAGGGTCTTGATCTGGTGGTCCTCTATCCAGACCTTGATTGACCTGGCTGTGTGGCATGGAGCATTGTCCTGCTGAATCAATCCTCAGATTTGTGAAATATTGTCAGCAGAAGGAAGCAAGTTTTCTTCCAGGATAACCTTGTTGGTTCACAAAGACGAATCTGCCTGATTCCAGCCTTGCTGAAGCATCACTGATTCTCCACAAAATTAAACTGTGGGTGTGAGACACTGTGGCTTGTAGGCCTCTCCAGGTCTCCCATCTAACCATTAGACAACCAAGTGGAGGATCGGTGATGATCGGGGTGTGCTTCAGCCAGGCTGAAATCGGGCAGATTCATCTTTGTGAAGGACGCATGAATCAAGCCACGTACAAGTGTTCCCCAACTCTGAGGATTTGTTTTTCCAGCAGGACAATGCTCCATGCCACACAGCCAGGTAAATCAAGGTGTGAATGGATGACCACAGGATCAAGACCCTGTCATGGCCAGCCCAATCTCTAGACCTGAACCCCATTGAAAACCTCTGGAATATAATCAAGAGGAAGATGGATGTCCACAAGCCATCAAACAAAGCTGAGCTGATAGAATTTTTGCACCAGGAGTGGTATAAAGTCACGCAACAGCAATGTGAAGACTGGTAGAGAGCATGCCAAGACGCATGAAAGCTGTGATTGAAAATCAGGGTTATTGAACCAAATATTGATTCTCTGAACTCTTCCTTAGTTAAAACATTAGTATTGTGTTGTTTAAAAATTAATATGAACTTTTCATATTTCTTTGCACTATTCAAAGTCTGAAAAAACTGCATCTTTTTTGTTATTTTGATTAGTTGTCATTTTCTGCAAATAAATGCTCTAAATCACAATATTTTTATTTGGAATTTGGGAGAAATGTTGTCAGTACTTTATAGAATAAAACAAAAATTTTCATTTTACTCAAAAACATACCTATAAATATTAAATCCAGAGAAACGGATAATTTTGCAGTGGTCTCAAAATGTTTCCAGAGCTGTAGTTAGTTCGTATAGTTAATATGTTGTTCTGTCAATATGTTTCATACTGTTTATTTGCTGTAAATGCTGCTGTTTTAAGAAAAAAAGATCAGAACCATATGTAATCCAGGTTGGTTAACAATTCCCTTGCAGAATGCCTTAGAGAAAAATGGCATAGCAAAACAATTTATTGTCGTATCAGTATGAGCTCTGTATTGCTGTCGTTGGTCTAATGAATAATCTGACTTCCTTTCCATGACCTCCGTGATGCAAAACTATATCAGAGCTTCTCAAACATTTCCACAGTGCTGCAGCTGGGTTAGTGTGCAGGTAGAGAAGAAGAGATACTATTAAATTATGCTTCAATCTCACAGCAAACGGCCTGTTTATTTATGGCCATCGCTAAAGGACATCATTTAACTTTTGATGATTTGCATCTAACCTGTTCCTATCCATGATACAGCTAAAATGAAGTGCTCCTCTGAGCTATACAACTCAATTTTAAGCAGCACCTATGGGACAAAAATGAATAACTTTGATAATTTTTTTTATTTTGGATATAATCATTTTAATATTCATATGTTTTTGTGTAATAAACAACTGACCAAAAGTGTTTGTCTTGTAAATGAAGGGGTTTTATGCTGTTTTGTGCTTTTGTATAATTTTGTTAGACACAGTTTAATTAATTCTTTAACACAACATTGCAGGCTTTTCCAGACACTGGTTTTGTGTAAATCCAACCACTGTACTTTGCTGGTGTTATGGTGAGTTCTTGTTCACCAACACCATCATGTTACAAATATTTGTATGGCTGTTATCATTATAAAACAATGCCAAAGCTAATTTGCAATCGTTGTGTTTATATGCTCTTGTGTTCAATGGAAATAAAATTGTTATTGACGACTGACTTTCACAAGGCTTGACAGTTGGGAGCACAATATAAAACCCAAAATGAAAATTACTTGTATTTTCTTTGCTCTGCACCCTGAAAACATTAATTCGATTCTGCCCCATCTGCTGTAATCAATAATCTGACCATCTTGTTTTTTTTATTAAATGCACTTACTCTTAATTTCATCCCCCAGTGGTTTTAGTGAGAAGAATGTGGAGTTACCTATATGGCTTTGGCATTATAAATCACTTCTGGAGAGCAGATTGTACAGCAGTATCGATTGATCCTGATATATCACAGAAATTTACTGTCACTTCTGTTTTCAATTAAAGATACAATCAGTCAGATAATGACTTAATTGGATTTTACAGAAGATTGAGTTTTATTGTCCCATGCTTTACGAGTTTAGTTAAGGAAGGCAGCTTTATCATAGGCTGTCAGCAATGGGCTTCAGCATGCTGCCGTGTCCTTCTGTTGCTGCTCCAGATCTGTGTTCCTGTGACAGCCCGAAAAGTGTCTGTGGGTTTGTTTTCCTTGAGCTGCTATTGTACCATCAATCATGACCACTGCATGAAAGATAGAGCTGCTCCTGTCCCAAAGTCTCCATGCATAGAGGAGGTGCTTGAACTACATTTGCTTAAGTCAGGAGTTTTCCATTTAAGAGAGGAAGAGTTCATCATAAAAGTGTTTGATGGCCATACGGTCTGAAACAAGGCCCAGTTTAATCTGTAATAATAACACGTTTATTTGAATTGAATGCAGATTATTTTGTGTGCCTGTAAAGACATTAAAAAAGATTATGGGACAGTGAATAGAAATTGCAAAGATTAATACGATCTTGGGTTGTTCTGTACAAGAATACATTATTATGTATTTTGCAATGCTATGTTGCACAACTCATTGTTTCCCAGACCACATTTACCTAACACTAGTGCAAACATTAACATTGTTGCATTGTACTTGAGTCATAACAACCTGTATGGATGGAAAACAAACACTTAACTGCTTGAGTGCAAAAATATCGTTGGTTACATATTATATACATATACTTATTGTAGACATCTATATGTAATTAGTAAGCCAGCACACCATCAATTAAAGTATTATTACCCAATCCATGTCCAGCTATGCCAACATGTGATCAAGCACCTGACCTGCATGCCTATTTTATGACATGAACATTAAGCAATTTTTCCCAAACACAGAAACAATTGCAAAATGAGTGTTGTGAGTTGAATAAGAAGCTGAGAATTTGTTTTGAAATAACTTGTTGGAAGGTTGAAGGAAACTCTAGTTTAAGTCAATCAAGGCCCATTGAAGTAGATAATTGAGTGAACTAGTTTGTTGTTTGCCATTGTGCACATTGAGATGGAGAGGGTGTGGCTGGGCGTTCCCATCCCATCAAAGTTTCAACGATTTGACTGCCCTTGGAGGCACTGCCCAAACAGAAGAAATAACCAGACATTTCACTGGACAGATGTCCCATCATAACTCACAACAAAGCAACTATTGGCTGCCTGTCAGTGAGCTCAATGAAAGAGCAACCCACTGGAGCTCGATAGACCATTCACTTCACAGATTCAGAATTGAGTCTATACGTAATTGTCACAATGAACCTGAATCAAACTCATAGTCTTTGAGTGGTTATCTGGTGTCCGATCCTCAGTTTAGGGGTTCTGGATCTTAGACTTGGGACATTTACTGGCTTAAAGCTGTCCTTCAGTTCAGTATAAAACAGCTTTTAGGTAAAACACAAATAAACCACCATCTAACAGTGCTAATTTTATGCCGTCATTGCATGTCCAGATCACAAGAAAACTTTCATACCATCTTTCTACCACAAGAAAATAAATGCAGCTTTTTTAAAAAAAAAAAAAAAAAACTTCTAGAAATGTACATCTAAATAGTGCTATTAAATCCATATTTGACATACATTTATAAATAATATCCCACCCACCTATAATTGAACTTTCTTTCCTCTGTTCATCAGTAATCTGAATAATACAGAACTAACTATATGCTTAATGCTCTCAGCAGAACTCACAATAAAGTGTATTTTCAACTGAGCCAGGTTTTTCAAACCAATTTCCCTGGAGAAATTGATACTTTTTATTTGATTCCATTATGCAGATAGTTTTTCCTATTGTTATTTTTTGTGGAATCGTCTAAATAGCTTGTCTCTAAATCAGTTGTTCATCCGTTCCATTGTTAAGATTACTTTGAAACTGTCTGAAAGTATTTACTCAAATTTTAGAGCTATTGTCCCTTTTCACATTTTTCCTTAGGTGTTAGTTCTTAGCATGTATTGTAATTCTCCTGTTATATCTCATTTTATTGGATTAGGAAATAGGATGTAAACTGAATGGGATACAGTTTATTAATTTTTATTCTTTATTATTTTATTTTTTTTACTTTGAGGTATTCATCAGTTTCAGAAAATTGTATTTCACAAAAATATTTAAAAATGTGTCCTATTTGTTTATTACAATTTGGGTCACCCTACCCTATCAACGTCACAACGAAGATGATATGCAGCCAATATATTGTTCAGATTGCTCATTTAATACAGGCTCCATTTCTTTTTTGTTCAGGAACATGCTTGCTTCTGACGTCAGTTTTTTACATAATATTTTCATGGAGAGTAGGTATTCGTTTTAATGTATTTCCTACCAGTGTTGGTGTGAAACATAAATAACTTTATTGGAATTTCTGCTGTCCTCGCTATCCCCTTGGTGTGAATTCCCCTCGCCATGCTGCATTTTTGTCACCTTGAAATTTCATCTGCTATTTTCCAATTAAACGCTTAATAGCCCTGGAAACGGAGTTCATGTGCTGAAGTTTGCCGTGGCCCCAGTTCTTAAAGTTGTGCTGCGGGATCCCATTACGTGCTTGAATAAACCCATTTAGGAACAGAAACGGCACTCGAGGGTGCCCGGTGTTGAGTTTCACTGGACTTTAAAAGCGATGGACATCATTTGAAGAAAGGTGTGCTGCTATTTACACCGCACATCGTGCGCCAAATTGAGTTAATCTCGCATTTCATTTAAAGTCTGTGCGAGTTTACTGTGCGCGCAAAACTAATAGGCCTGTTTAATGTAGATGACATTCCCCAGTTCACCTGATTCAATACGTTTTCTGATCTTTTCATTCCTCATTTACCAGTCCAAATCATATTTCTCAATGAACTCTTACGGCATGTCGCACTATTCAACATTTCTCATGGGAAGATGTTTAGAGCTCATTCAAATGCAAACCAGCATGTTATTGTTTAATTCGGATTCCCAGCGTGTGGTTAAACTTAAAGTGGTTTCAGGATTTTCGTGAAAAGCTCACAGCAGTCATGTGAATTATTTTCTACATTCCCTGTTAATTCTTGAAATTGCTGCGTTGTAATATACTACTGTCATGGGCTGACAATTTGTTAGAAAAGATCCAATTTTAAACGAGTAAAAACTATAAAATATACCATTTTATTTTGATTCTCAATTGTAATTTCATGTCAAATGAAACGGCGAGCTTCAGTAGCCTACGTTAAAAGTATGTATTGAATTAGACATAAACAGACATTTAAAATAATGCATTAGGCTATATTAATATAAAGATTGTTGAAATTATGAACTTAAAATGTTGCATCTATCTATTTTTTTTTTATTATTTATTTATTTTTTTTGGAAGAGGATACGTCCTCCACCCATTCAATTCCAGTGCAATCTTAAGTGTGGCACTGATTTGAGATAAGAGTTACTCGTTTGCATGTGTGCGTGTCAGGTGGCCTGATGCACTTCTTTATTGCGACGGGAAAGGTGGATCCTCGTCTTATAGAGTCAACACCTCTCATCATGAGTGTAGCGAGCATCAGAGAGGTTTGATCTCTTGACTATACTTGACAGCACTCTTCCTCTATACCTGATCTGATGCACTTGCGTCTCTGGAAACGAGCGTCCCGTTTGGCTTGAGAAATGAATGGCTACGGATCACCCTATCTTTACATGGGAGGCCCGGTGTCCCAACCGAGAGCGCCCCTTCAGAGGACGCCCAAGTGTGCCCGCTGCAGGAACCACGGGGTGCTCTCCTGGCTGAAAGGGCACAAGCGTTACTGCCGCTTCAAGGACTGCAGTTGTGAGAAATGTATTCTTATAATCGAGCGACAGCGCGTCATGGCGGCTCAGGTGGCGTTGAGACGGCAGCAGGCGAACGAGAGTTTGGAGAGTTTGATCCCGGAGTCTCTGAGGTCGCTGCCCGGCATCACGTTGGGGAGCGGAGAGCAGAGCGCGGGTTCACGCACAAGCGACATAGACCTGCGATGGAGCACAGACACAGTGAACCCCAAAACACCGCAAGGTAACTTCTTTTTCTTACTTTCTTTATTATAGTTAGACATTATTTGCTATTATATTATAATTATCAAATTTCATATAGTTTTAGTTTCAGCTACGACTTTTCGATATAACTATTAGTCTTAGCTTACATTTTCCTTCATTCTTCTACATACAAGGCATTTATTATTATTATCCTCATAGTTATTATAAAAAAAAGTCTAATATATTTTATGTGAAACTGCATGGTAATCATAAGCGTGAACACACAGCTGTTGCATCTTTTTAAATTAAAATTTAAGTTGGTGTTTACAACAATTAAACACTTAGGCCTAATTACAATACAATATAAATACATTAATTATAATGTATTTATATTGTAATAATAATACTATTAATAGCTATAATTATTGCAATAGGTTTAGAAATAATCGGAATGGTTATCAAAACAACTTGATAATTACTGAATGCTGGCAATATTTTTTTCTTGACAAAGAAAGAAACATAAACAGTAATCGGTAAAAGTCCACAATTTATGTAGCTAATAATAATACACAATATTTTATAATAAAGGCCTTTTGTTGTAGTTACAGTGAGCCTAATTGAAACAATTCATACATTTACTAAGACCTTCAAGCCCATAATTTTTTTTTTTTCTGTACTATATGTGATATTAAAATACACCCTAAACATTTTGCTAAACTGTTTAGTGCTTATACCGCAATATTGTTACAAGAAAATGAGGCAATTAAGAGCCGAACGAAACTGGCTTTCCAATTGATGAACATGTTGGTTTTATAAAAATAAATAAAAAATACTGTATTCTGCGATGGACAGAGCAAATCGTGTGTAATGGACAAATAATTTTGGAGGGAGACGATGTTGAAACGTAAAGACAGTTAAATTGAATGTTGTTATGTTAACAACTTATAAATCCCACCATGATAAATCACCAGTGTGCTGCATGGGATGTTGCACTTCCCATCTGCAGAACTGGCCATTGTCTGAGTATTTTAGACTTGAAATGTCTGTTAAATATCGACAGTTAAATCGTCAAATTACATTAAAGCCCTTTCTGACAGTTTTATCTAATTATTTTGACAAAATGTCATGCAGCACATTTTAATGTGACTTTTAAGCATCACATTATTACCACTTTTCTATAGTAAACTTCATGCTTGTGTGTGTCTTCCAGACCTAAATGAGGACCTGTCTGGTGAGCAGTCTGGTGGAGAGAATGGAGGTAGTACCAGTGACAGAGAACCAGAGCCAGTCAGCTCCCCTGAAGAATCCAAATCTAACTTGTGCTGCACCCCTGACACCTCCGACTCGAGTCCCCAGCTTGAGGAGTCCTGCTTTGGCCTGTCTAAAACCTGCACCGACCCAGAGCCCAAAGCTGACAATCCCAAATACACCTCTGAGCCCAACCTCCTCATCAAAGGCCTCTCAGGTTCTGTGTCTCTTCCTTTCAGCCTGAGAGCTAATCGCCCTCCACTGGAAGTTCTGAGGAAGATCTTCCCTGCCCACAAGCCTGCAGTCCTGGAGCTGATCCTGAAAGGCTGCGGAGGGGACCTGGTTGGAGCCATCGAGATCCTCCTCTCCAGCCGTTCCACTATTAAACCAGACAAGCTTTTGTCTGAGGGCTCTGATGCCCTGGTTATCCCCTCAAATGGTCACCTATTTGAGCATTCTCTGAGTTCCTACCCTGTCTCCTCTTCCAAGTGGTCAGTTGGTTCAGCCTTCCGTGTTCCAGATTCCCTGAGCTTTTCCTCAGAGTCCTCTGGTGGTATGATTCCCGGCCCTCTTAGTTTGCCACTGCAGCATGGCTTCCCCCAGCCACCTCGATATCCCCTCATGCTGAGGAATTCGCTTAGCCGCAGCCAAGGCGGGCCCTTCATGCACAACGATGTGACTCTGTGGAATACCATGACATTACAGCAACAGTATCAGCTGCGCTCACAGTATGTCCCCCCATTCTCAGGCCCCGCAGCTGGAGTGATCCGCAGCACACCACTCCTCACTAGCAGGCCGACTGAGGAGCATCGAATCAGTATCCAGGAGGAGAGCTGCCCTGTCATTACCAAACAAAACATTTATGCTGCAGATGAGGAGTACGATGAAAGATCTGACTCTTCAGATTCCAGGATCCTGAATACCTCCTCCTAACTTATCCCCACTCCAAAAGATTCATCCGGAGGACTCTAAAAAGCACTGAAATTTATTCCAAAGGAACTCTTGAAATTATGAAATGACTGAAGAGACATTTATGAAAAGATATGCAATGTAGTACTTGAGATATTGTATTTCTACCAGATCTGAGGTGGTTGTGCCAATTTACTCATTTGTGAAATTAAAGCAGCTTCACTTTTGGAAAAAAATAAGATCATAAAGGTACTATAATTTGACCATAAAATATTTTTGAGGGAAAATTATCTTTATTTCCACTGTGCATGAAACATACTGTTAATAGCAGTGTAATTTACAAATAATCCAGCAGTCCTGCATGTGAATGTATGGCAAATAAACCTTCTATGAACTGTCGTTATTGTGGTTACCTGAATTAAATATAAACATACTAATTCAAAACACTTTTACACACACACACACACACACACACACACACACACACACACACACACACACACACACACACACACATGTTGTGTTTCCATGTTTTATGGGGACTTTCCATAGACATAATGGTTTTTATACTGTACAAACTTTATATTCTATCCCCTAAACCTAACACAACCCCTAAACCTAACCCTCACAGAAAACTTTCTGCATTTTTACATTTTCAAAAAACATAATTTAGTATGATTTATAAGCTGTTTTCCTCATGGGGACCGACAAAATGTCCCCACAAGGTCAAAAATTTTGGGTTTTACTATCCTTATGGGGACATTTGGTACCCACAAAGTGATAAATACACGCTCACACACACACACACACACACACACACACACACACACACACTCATGTAGTGTTTCCATGTTTTATGGGGACTTTCCATAGATATAATGGTTTTTATACTGTACAAACTTTATATTCTATCCCCTAAACCTAACCCTACCCCTAAACCTAACCCTCACAGAAAACTTTCTGCATTTTTACATTTTCAAAAAACATAATTTAGTATGATTTATAAGCTGTTTTCCTCATGGGAACCGACAAAATGTCCCCACAAGGTCAAAAATGTTGGGTTTTACTATCCTTATGGGGACATTTGGTACCCACAAAGTGATAAATACACGCTCACACACACACATTTCAGCATTAGCTAATGAAAAATGTGTTATGGATATTATATAATATACTGTGTCTGCTGGACGACACAATCAACAATCAGAGACAATAATTTCATAGTAGTTTTTTTTGTGGTCATTTTCAGAGCACCAAAAGAAGATCCCTAAAGCTAAATTGCTATTTCAATCGTAACCTTACATTTCTTACATTTCTAAACATAATGAAATACATTGGAGCTACTCCACTCATGTAGTCGTAAAGTCAACATTTTATGCATAATAAAACCACAGCGGTTATTTATCAGACTCTGCTAAATGATGCAGACAAAGGTAAAGGTGAAACAATTCTCTGTTTAGCGCTGCAAAAACAGCTAATCTGGTTTAAATTTATGTCAACGTAAAAAAAAAAAACGTTAAGGCACAAATAAAGGATCTTAACATTATCAATTCTTTTTTATAAGCCTATTAGGATCAAACCCTTTTCAAAGGGTCAATTACGATAATCTTAATCAAACAGGAAGAATGAACCAAACGATCTTAAGAAGGGGAAATGAGCTAACTGCGCCATCTAGTGCTCCTTACAACAATAATTTCGTGACTAAAGCTTTATACATATCTTTTATAATTAAATTAAAAACTTACATAACACACCTAACATATGTAACCCACCCCAATATTTGGAGTTTGTGTTAAATATTTGTTTTTTATAAGTATATGCTAATTATTATTATTTTTTACTTTCTTAATACATAAAAGGGTCAGACATATATTTTATTTTCTTGCGTTAAGAAAATTTATGAATACAGAACATAGTAGCCTACAGATGTATTATGATGACGCGCTGCGTGGAGGCGGAGTCACGTTCATCAGTTCAGACAGCTTGAGGGAAGAGAGAACTGCTTCACGTGTGGCTGTCGTTAATTTACTCCATTTACGCAGTTGCCAAGAGTATATGTCTGAACTACTTTTATTGTGTTAGTGGCGATCGGATGGCTTATTTCAGCTGTGTGCTGTCATGAGAGAAAGCAGCGCTGGAGATTCCAAAATGGAGGACGATCATTAGCCAAAGGATGGAGAATATGGAAAAGAGGTTTTCTTCGTTGATTGAGGAGAGTTTGTAGTCATTTTCACACTGAACTGAACGAACGAATATACATTACACATAAACAATACACAGGACTGATTGTAATTTGTATTGATTTTATTAATTGTATTTTGTTGTTATTGGTTTATTTCAAGACATTGCTGTTGTGCCTGTCATTTCTGTATTTACAATTGCCATTATGTTGTTTTGTTTATAATTTCTTTTAATTTTTTTGTTTGTTTGTTTAATGTGTAAACTTTGATCATCAGCAATACTGCTGATTTAAAGGGAGAAATATAAGTTGTTCTTACTCAGAATATAGTAAATGTTTATTCAACTAATACTGTTGTATGATTTATTCGTTCAGTTGGACATCTGCAGCTGGTGAAACCTCAGGTTGCGGTCACATACACACCTTTGAACTTGCATGATTACTGTTTCATACAAGTTGAGAGGATCTTGTGAAACCCCGAACTCGGGACTCAAAATATTAGTTAAAACTATTTAGTGAGCTCAGACCCATTGAGAATATTTTTTTTTCTTCGGATGTATTATTGTGGCCCTGTAGTGGGGGTTACACATACATTAGCCTATATGTTTAAAACTGTAAGGGGGAAATGCGGTACAACTCTAAAATTGTGGGGGTTAAAAATAACCGAATTGGAAACCCAGCACTCTGGGATTAAAAAATAACCTAGAAAAAGTTTAGTGCACATAAATAAATAAAAAAAATTGTATTTATGTAACACAGTGTTAATATTTATACTATGACCTATCATGAAATATATATATATATATATATTGGAAAAGTCATAAAGCCCCACTGAAGCCTCAATTAAAAGTTCCTCAAGAGCAGGGATGCCCCCACTGTCACCTTGTGATTATACGATAGAAGTTATTTGAAAAGTTTTGTCTTCGTTTGCTATAATCTGTGAGCCCCAATTATCTCCTTACTGGCTTCAGATTGACAAAAGTAGCCTATGGATATCGCAAGAAGGGCATGCTGTTTGGATGCCGTGGAAATTAAGGGTGCTGCAGCACCCCCTGGTGTCGAGATGCCGGTTGTTCTTTTAATAAACACATTTAAACATGGTGGAAATGTTTTCCCTAAAAACGGTATGCTTGAGGAATAATTTACAACACTGAATGGTGTCATAATTATTTATAAATCATGAGGGCCTTCATCTCAACAACCCCTGAACGCCAAGCCACGTTTGGACTATTTTAGCTATTGGAGTGTCTAGCCGCGCATCTCATGGTAACACTTTTGGTTTATTATAAGAAGCAGAGCCGAGCAATTTAATATTAACAGTTTTCAGTACCTTTTAAGGTTACACTGATAGGTGATAGCCTACTCTTGCTGCAAAAATTGAATCGGCTATGTTTCTGAGTGCTGTGTAGTTTGGGCTTTTGAACCTAAAATGTGGATATGTTCTTGTTCTTCTATATATGGTCTGCCGTGAGCAAAAGGGATGATAATGGAAAAGCCGCCTTTCCAGGGGGTTCGGTGTGTGTGCACGTGTGAGAGAGAAGTGAGGGAAAGATTTTGAGAAATAATTGCCTTTTAGTTGTATACAGCCAAAATGTTTCTCAGAAAATGAGAACAACTGCACTTGTTCCTTAACAGTGATTATAACAGTAATAGACTGATTATTATAGTAATAATAATAAACTAAATGCTATATTACAAGGCGACATTATGCATGCAATCCGATGTGCTGAACTTTCACCCTTAATTACACCCCCCATCCCCTGCTGCTGTCTGTCAACCCATAAGAAAAGTTTAGTCATGTGCTTGAAGCCAAAACCGGGGGGAGAGAGATGGTAATAGCACAGATGAAGGTAATCAAATAGCAACAAAAAAATACCCCCATCCTAATAGCTTATATCCAGGGCCGTAGCAGAAAATCCTGGGCCCCCTGACTATATAATGCTCTGGGTCCCTTTCCTATTCAAATAATACAGTATTGTATTTGTTGTTGCCCCCCACCCCCCCGGACCTTTGGGACCCTAGAATCGTTACCACTTTTCACCCCTAAAATTACCCAGGTAAAGGTGACCCACTGCGAATTGACATGCTGGTAAAAATCCAGTGAATCTGTGCTGTCTGTGAGCACTTTATTGTTGTTTCTGAAGTTCTCTGTGTCTAAAGTCATTAGTGAAAGACACCAGAAAATGAAAAGACGCAATTCACATCCAGGGGCAGACCCAGGGGTTTTTCACAGAGGTGGCCGGGCAGGCGAAGAAATTTTCGGGCAGTACATGTGAAGTATTGTGCTTAAAAACGGCAATTGCGAGTGGGGTGGCCAATGGGGCTCTGCCACTGTCCACATCCTCAAATAAATGTTTAAGAAAATCATGCATCAAACCATACACGCAACAACCAGCGTTAACTGTTTAAAGAGAAAGAAATGATCATATTTTATTTTGGTTAGGAAATGTGTAGCCCCACATTTTGTGGTATATTTTCCAGAATAGGCGACTAATAAAATTACAGAACTTGAATGTGTTGTTTTCTCAAGAGAGTATATTTAGAGCATTGCAATCTGTTATCATTTGTCAAATATTCCAATACATTTCTTCTAATAATCGCATGCACAAGTTTAATATTTTCTACATAATTAATAAGCACAGCTAAATACATTCCCTCAACATAAAAAACGTAAAACCAGTATACACACCTATAGAAATCTCTTTATCCCATGCGAAATAACGATCAGAGACGTCCGCTGCGAAATGTCATGAAAATTAATCTAATCATTTGAGCCATGGTTAAATATAATTGTACTGTGTATCTTAAAATAATTGATTTCTTAATTTAATTAGGCCTATAACTTAATTAATACTATGTATGTATTTATTTATTTATTTTAAATGTAAGCTACACGCAAATATGCAACTCCTACTAGTACATCACACCCAGCATAATTCATCTTCCCACAGCTCTGGTTATATTAACAGTAACAATCACAGCATTAATGATAAAAAGAAACAAGATGACCACTCCGATGACGATAATGATGATGACGAAATCAGCTATTGATTATCATCTAATTAACCATTATTTAAGAACTTACCCTACAATAATATCTAGTGACTTATTGTTTTTAATTGAATCCTTTATGGGTTTCCTGATGTCTCTGGTATGTCTAAACCGGTGGTGAGTGTGCAGGTGTTGCAGTTCAATTTAACACACCTGTTGACTTAACCGAGAGACCGCTTTTAATGCTGACATTTGAATCTGTGCCTCTAAGTCAACAAGGCCCCGAGTTCTCGTCTACATCACCTACACAGACAAATTATGACTGGTTAAGTATTCAGCAGGTTGCACGTGTTACCGATCCATCAAGCGCCTTGAAATGCTAATTAACATAACAGGGATCCAGTGAACTCAGAAGTCTCGTCTCGGGTTACATTGCCGTGTATAACATGCAACATACGCCCTAAACCCAAACCAGAAACAAGGACGTGATTGGTTTGTCACGTACTATCGTGTGTAAATAAATATCCTTGGACGTGTCTGATGGCGTTTTGTCCAGTCTACGGGTATCATTACGATGGACATGCCTGCATTTTAACATGAATCCTACATGTTATCCTGCAATTTCAATTAAGCACCTCTCTAGATACTAAACACAAACCTATTAGTAAATATCCCATTCCACTTGGTCAAATAACGGGATGCAAAAAAATTCAAATGTTTAAATGAAGCATTCACTTGTGTGTGATCAATATGGATCTCTTCGCGCATACAAGTCCCATTTAAAAAAAAGACACAACTTTTTTTCTTTTCTCCGTTTGGCATTGTAATGTGTTTTCAGAGGAAGGGAAAAGAGAAGATCAAAGCATACCACAAGTGGAAATTGCACCCTGGGTAGCAGTTGGGTTTGCTGACCATATAACTTGCTAATAAATTAGGGAAGAAGGGCGAGTGGCAAGCTGCACCTGCACAGCAAACATCTTCACCACATGTGCGCGACAGAGGCAACGGGACAAGACCAGACTGACAATTAACCCACATCACCCTAAAAATACCGAACTGGTTACCCGTGAACTGAAAATGTGCTACTAAATCATCAAACGCAATATTCTCCAGGCCTAATAAAACATGTAGTCATAACTGTAAGGATACTTTCTAAATCCAGGTTTATGATGCAAAACTATTCCAGTTTAATAAATATTAGAGAACATGTATCAGAAGTGTCAATCTGGATCATTTTGTATATATATATATAATTATTACATATCTGTTAAAAACAATATAAAAAAATCATTGCATGTATATGTTCAATTATTAGCTATTTATTATTCAAAATTAGGATATATTCGTAAATCATTTGAACAATTCCAATGTTAATAGTTGAATGCAACAGTAGCCTATTATTCTCATTGAACAGCCTTAATGAGTGGCGGTGTAACTCCATCCTCCTCTCGCTCGACGTTTAATCTAATCTAATGTAACGTCATATACATTTCTAACTTTTTGGCAAAAAAAGTTTAAAACAGTGTGAAAAGTGAAAGTTTTGTTGTTCGTTGAACTCAAGCGATATATTGTCTACAAGCTCATTCTCCCACGTCCCGCTAATGCTGCTGTCTGTAGAGAACCCCATGATGTTACATTCTTTAGTGTCAGTTGATTTTACTTTGTTTTGAGAAACATCACACATGGTAGGTTGATTGGGACAAATATAATTGTGTTTTGTGTAGCCTTCCCGCATACTTAGTCAATGTTTTTTTTAGTATCGCTTGTTGTGTCAGCTGTCATATCATGCTCGATCTATAGTTGACAACAGTCCGTAAATGCATCCCCGAAGGGTTGCGCATTTGTCAAGCGATGATAAGAGATATTAATTGGTGTCAGAAGAGATCTGGTGTCTTGTTAACAGCTAAACAAATTTTGTTAGACAAGCAGAATCATAAAAAATAGAACATTGTAGCATAACCTATTGTCTAAAAACAAATACACAATCAATATAGCCAGTAAATTATAAGCATATGTAAATACATAAATTAAATACAAATTTCCAAACCCGACCAATGGGTTTTATGCGATTAAAAAATAAAATAACAATAATAAAATAAAATGTCATTCCATTATTAGAAACAGGCTACAATCGCAATGTGGTAATTACAAATAACATTAATTAGGCTATTATTAAATTATCATGATCAACATAAGAATAAACAATTGTACACATAAATTATGAATAATAATTTCTCTAAAAGCAAAAAAAATAAATAAACAAAAACAAACCAACAACAACAAAAAAAAAAAAAAAAAAAAAAAACACCTGTTAGGCGCATTTGAATAAAAATGAAAATCCATCGCCAACTTTTGCATTCACCAACTGTAATTTGAATAGTTTCAATTACTGGTTACTTTACCCACATCAGGCACATTAACGAAATATTACAACGTAACTTGCAAATAGGAGTTTGTTATTTAGGCTAATGAAATGAACCGAATAAACTCTGTTAGCCAAGGGCGATGGAGAGTGTATTGAGAGTAACCTGCACTGCAAAACATTCTCTCTATATTTTATTCCATTACGCATCTGTTAACATGCCATTGCATTATTTTGTTTTATTCTATTTAGTTAAAGCGTAACCTCAATGCCATTTATGAGCTGAGAAAACAATTCAATAACATAATTATAGCAATAGCATAAACGAAGTTTATGAGCAGACATGGGAGTTTTAAGTTGGTCGAATTAAACAGCTGAAATCCCCCATTGTGCTCAGTGACTAATTGATAGTTTCCTCGAAATGTTTTATTTGTAATTTCACCCCATTAAGCACATTGTTTAGAGAGCGCTTCTGTTCCAGCCAATGGGGCAGCGCCACTCTGTCCTGATTGGCTCGCTGCGAATGGCGTTACCTCATTGGCTGTGGCAGATTTGCTGCGCAGATCTTAGAGGAGGCGTCCCGGGTTGAAAGGCTTAGAGAGGCTCTCATCACAGCGCAGTGACAGATCAGGTAGTCTGAATGTCGTTCTCTGATGTACATGACGTGCAAGAAAAGTGGCTTATTTAACCATGGAGCAGCGCTTAATATCTCTTTAACATTGCTCTTATAGAAACTGTTGGATTCCCATTCATCCTTTAGTGCTGCTTTGGCAAGGTAAGCTTCTTTTATAAAGTCTCAAAAAACGAGTTTTGTTAGTGCAACCTGGTGTAGCAGTCAGGTTGATCCAGACATGTAATATTATTATCAATCAAACCAGTTAATATAGATGAAGCATTATTAGGTAAACACATTTTCAGAATACATAATTATGCATTTGTTTTAAATATAGGCCTATCATAATCTTATTTGCTTTTTTATTTTACATGAGACTAAAGTGCTTTCAAACACTTCAGTGGCTGATTTTAATCATGGCTTTATTTTGACAGCATCTATTTAAAAGCGTCTTGAATAATTCCAAGAAAATGACAGATCTTTCTGGCACGGAGTTTGAGATCGACGTCGAGGGCCTGGAAACCGAGAGCAATGACCAAGTGGTGTTCAACACCATGAGCGCCGGAGAGCACGACGCGGGTACCAAAGACAACGACAAACCCTCCCGCGTAAACCTCGGCTGTGGATTCCAGCGGAAACTGAGCCGCACTCCCAAGTGCGCCCGGTGCAGGAACCACGGCGTTGTATCCTGTCTCAAGGGACACAAGAGATTCTGCCGATGGAAAGATTGCCAGTGCGCAAACTGCCTGCTGGTCGTGGAGAGACAGCGCGTAATGGCTGCGCAAGTGGCACTGCGAAGACAGCAAGCGACAGAGGTGAGCACACCTAAACTAATACATAGCTCCAGCAGACCATAATGGATAACTCAAGACTTAACTTCTCCTAAAGACCCAAATCAAAGCCCACTAGGCCTTGGCATTTTACTTCAGTCAATTTCAGTTGTCATAAGTAAAAAAAATATATATAATAAATAAATACAAATAAAGTAAATTGTAAAGTAAATGCAGAAACTTAAGAAAATGAATCACAAATAATTGTGAAGTTAATAGTGAGAAGACAGACCTTTCTTAAAGTGTTCAAAAGGATTTGCTTTAAGTATTATTGTTATTTAAAAAGATGTATTGTATTAGAGTTTTATCCATCATTGATGTCACATTCTAATGGATGGTACATGAGCCTATTAATTGCTTAAACCAAAATAAACCTATTAAAAATGTCTTACTATTATGTATATTCTATCATTTTAGGACAAGAAGGGTATATCAGGAAAGCAAATACCAGTGGAAAGACGAAGTATCTATCAGAGACACATGCGTCCATCTACCATGCTGTCTAGAAGTATTTTAGAAGGTGGGTAAAGAAATGAAAATAAATTGCAAAGCACATATTGAGAATTCTACCTTCTTGTTGAGAGCGCAATATTTGTTTGATCTATCTGATCATTCACCCCAATTTTCCTTCTTTTAAAAACTAATTTTACCCCTCTTTTCTCCTCTTCTCTCAGCCTATCTTGGACTTCTGTCCTTTTCAATTTAATTATCTTGGTTCCTCTCTGGATATTTTCATGGAGTAAGCGTCTCTATATTACAGCACATGTTGAACTTATCATAAAAATTATCACAGTATATGTAATAATATTACATTAACACTTACTAATTCAGGAAAAAAGTTATGCATGACATTCAATAATCCCAAACACAGTTAAGGAAAGATTAGAACATTGGATTGAAAACACATTAAACTATATATATATATATATATATATATATATATATATATATATATATATATATATATATATATACAGTACTGTGCAAAAGTTTTAGGCACTTGTGAAAAACTTTCAAAGTGAGGATTTCATAAAAAAATATTGACAAAACGTTTTCATTAATCAATTAATGTCATACAAGTCCAGTGAACAGAAAAATAGCTAAATCAATATTTGGTGTGACCACTTTTTGCCTCAGTATAAAGACTGTATATATACAGTATAAATTATGTACTGTATATTTTAATTAGGAAATAATTGTTAGTGACAAAAAAACACAATGTGGTATGACTATGCTTATATTTAAATTCTGTCTGTGAATATTTCATAGCATCTAACTAAATACTATCCCTCACAGGATATCGTCCGGTGCAGACTGACCCATTCCTAGGTGTCAGTCCTGCTCTGCCCCCTCTGAGCGACCGCATGAGGAAGAGACGAGCTTTTGCCGACAAGGAGCTAGAGACCATCATGCTGGAACGGGAGTATAAAGAACGGGAGCTTCTCGAGTCCAACCAGTCAGCCTCTGCCTCGCTCTTCCACCCAGGCAGCATGGTCCATGCTGCTGAGTACAATTCCTACAAGACAGCGTTCTCTTCCTCCTCTGCCCCTTCTGCAGTTGAACCTTCTTCCTCGGATCTCTGCGGCTTCCTGCCAGGCTGTCTCGACCTCTCCCTCCAGTATGCGACCTCAGGTGGGATGAAAGCAAACGTGGAGCTCATCTCCTCCAACGTGAGCGTAGCGACCACCTATCGCCAGTACCCGCACTCACCTCGCTTTGTGATGTGGCCACGGGGCAGCAACAGTATTGGTGATGCCCTATTGTACCAGCAGTGCCTCCTAAATGCCACCGCAGTCCAGAACTTGAAACCTGGAGCTGTTTGGGATCCAAAGATGATGACCTTTACTGAGAGTCACTCGGCTGAGCAAGAGGTGGCAGCATCCAGGCTTGAGGGCTCTCGAGTGGCTCCAGAGCCATCTGACCAACAGTCAGGGCATGGGGAGGCTCAGACAGGACTTAGCCAGAACGGAAGTTCCCGTTCTGCCTTCTCACCTCTTAAGAGGGTCTTTGGAAAAGCTTTTGCAAATGTGCCTCCACATCCAGGGAGCCATGAGCATGTGCTGAACAACATGAGCAAAGACACTGCCAAGCATGCACTGTCTATGAAGCTCAACTCCTTCCATTCTCTCATACAGCAGACACTAAATGACAAAAATCCAGAAATGAGTGGGCAATATTGTAAGGAACTTCTGGAGGAAGCAGCAAAAAATTTCAGGGAGGGTGCAGCCAAAGACACAGTCGGATTCAAAAACTCTGAAAGAGTGGTAAAGGACTTTGTAGCAAAGCCACGGAGCACCAAGGTTTCCACAGGAGAGTCTTTATCGTTCTCAGTGGAGGCCATATTAAAAAGACCTTCTCTTTCTTTAAATCCGACTTCCCAGTAAGACTTTTTGTTAAAGAATCTCAAATGTACATACTAACTTGGGTACTGTTTTTATATTTATTTACACACATTTGTGAAAATTATTAAAGTTGGCAGTGATCAGTAAATTACAGACAATATAGTTTAATCATATTAGTAAAATAGGCAGCATCTAAAACAATCTGTGCTGCTATTTTGACACTATATATGTGTGTGTGTGTGTGTGTGTGTACATACTCCATATACAAAATGCATGTTGTATATTATAATGCACCATAATATGTAGAGTATTTAAATGTAGATGTTAATTTTGTTACTTTCAAAAGCGTGAATAAAATATTTTTTTAATACAATATTGTAACATGCCCCATGTTCCTTCCCCATATGTAATTTTGAATGTAATTTTATTTTGATAATGGATAATAACTTTGTTCAATTTATGTTCATTTTACTAGCATTGTAATCAAGATTCTAGAATTAAAGAATAGGTCATAGATAAAAGAATAGAAAACCTAAGGAAATTTACATCTATACATTTCAACAGAGCTGGGCAGATATTTGTCACACTTAAACACCATTAATTAAGAGTCTTCAAAAAGTTATAATTTTTGGATTATGGATTGCAAAGAACAACAGTAATTTGTTCAGCTCATTGATGTTTTTACATTCTAAAGTCAATGAAAATATTAGCAAAAACTGCAATTAGATAAATGTGATTCTTCATGTAATTCAAGTTTTAATTTATCTGGCAAGAAAACCTTTGTTAATGTGACTGCTGCAGAGGCAAAATGTATATTAGCCATTATAGAGAAGCTGTACATGGATCTGGAAGGACAAATTATTCTATTTACTAATGACACTTTATGAGCAAATATGTAACACCTGGTCAATACATTAGTTTTGTCTATGTATCACAGATGTCATTAACATGAAAGCTCTATAAACGGTTTATAGCTTTTACAATTCAAATCTTTTTTTAACTCAACTTTTACTGACATCAGATTATACAAGGCTTTATATACATATGGCAATTGTACTCTGAATTGTATTAGATTCAGAGAAAATATAGACCAGAAAACCAAAACAAACGAACCGGCTTTTCTGCAAAAAGGTGTGTTTAATTGCATTCTCCCATGTGAAATAAACCTTAAGATTTATTTTAGTCTAATCTATAAAATCTAATTTGCAAATTACATGTGAAATGATTATAAATTGGACCTACTAAAGTTAACAATATATGACTTTGATATTATGAGATTAGTTTAAGCACTCAATATATAGTGTATTGGTTCAGATGGAATAATTTCTGGCTTCAAACAGAGCAAAGAAGGGTCTCTTAGGAAAGAAATCTGAATAATAATAGTGATGGAGAAGCTTGCATGAAATTATAGATTGACTACAGCTGTTCCGCTTTCTTATGAAGACTGCAGATCTATTACCCTGAATATATCCTGTGAGGACAATTCTTACATTTCAAGAAATGATCTCATCATTCCCATTGGGAGGATGTTCTGTGTACTTCACACTAGTTATCTCTTCTCCAATTTACTTAAACAGTTCCTGTAAATAGCATCACAAATAATTTGTGAAAATAGGGGAGTAATTATGAAGCACTAAGATAAGGTATTGTGAGAATGTTTTGACAGCATGTATTTCTAGCTCAAACACATTCAAATCAATAAGGGTACATAAGCTAGTCAACCGTTGTGTAAGGAGATGCTACTGGAACAGTAGGGCATTGGATCTGCTGATGTCGTCAAAACTGATGAGCCGTGTTCCCATAGTGTCAGATTTAATGCATTTGCAACTTGCCATCACTAGCATTGCCAACATGTTTATTCAGCTCCTTTTACTACACCCTTATGTCAAATCAGGTTAACTTGTCACTTTCAACACAGTTGCTAAAAGATACTGTAAGCAAGGCATAATTTATATAGTTCTGTATTAGCATAGTTAATGCAGAACTTATCCATGAACTTTTAAATCAATATTATAGGTTAAAATTTATATGAATGTTTAAGTGAAAGTGTATATCTTGGGTCCTATTAAATCACGGTTACATTAGGGCACTTAAAATGGAAGTGAATGTGGCCAGTCCAAACATTTTAAAATACAGATGTGCAGCGGAGGGGGGCGGGGCCGGGCTAGAATGTCGCACGCCCGGTCCCCAATCGGCCTGATGGGGTGCGCGAGGGATAAAGGTGGCCGGTGACGACGGTTCGAGAGAGAGAATTACGGGCACGTAAATGTGTGTTTTGGGTTTATTAAATATTATTTATATTGACAAGCTGGTTCTTGCCTCCTCCTTGCCCATCTTAACCCCCTTATATTGGTGCCGAAAACAGGGAAGGAGGAGGGATGCCCGTCGCAGAGTACTCGACACTACCGTCCACCCAGTGGAGCGCCGCTACCATCTGCCGGAGTAGCCCGACAACCCGTCCGTGGGGTGAGTGGGGACTGGATTCCCCGACCTCCTGGAGTAATGGAGCAGCTGCAAGGGGCGGAGGAGTGCCCTGACGTCTCCCAGAAACGCGGAGGGGTCTAGGTTAGACCGCCGTCCGCGAGGGGAGGAGGGAAGTAACTCCCCGATTGCCTGGAGCGGTAGGTCCGCTGCCAGGGGCGGAGGAATGTCCCCAGGTGCCGCTGGGGGTCGGAGATTTGACTCCGGTTCGCCCAGAGAGGAGCAGCTGTCGTCCGCCGGAGAGTGTGGCGTAGTGTTCGAGGACCACGCGACGGTACATCAGAGAACCGGTGAGTGAACTTCTTCTCTCTCTCCACTCTCTCTCTCTCTCTGTCGCACCCTGTTGGCCTTTTCCCTCGCATATTTTTTGTTGTTGTTTTCCCATCCTGTCTCCTCCCAGGTCGAGTAAGGCGGGGATGACCTGACAGGGCGCAAAGCACGCCCCTCCCCAGGGAAAGAGGGAGGGGGATGTAGGTCATGCCGGGAGGAGTGTGGAGCAGAGGGGGGCGGGGCCGGGCTAGAATGTCGCACGCCCGGTCCCCAATCGGCCTGATGGGGCGCGCGAGGGATAAAGACGGTCGGTTCGAGAGAGAGAGAGAGAGAGAGAATTACGGGCATGTCCGTCATGTGTGTGTTTATGTTTGTGTGTTTTGGGTTTTGAGTTTAATTAAATATTATTTATATTGACCAGCCGGTTCTCGCCTCCTCCTTGCCCATCTTAACCCCCTTACAACAGAGTTTCAAAGGTATGCACAAGATGTAAACAAATACACATATACACAATATAGTGTTCACACAATTGAATTTGATAAAACCATTTACCAACCTTAGATTTAAAGTAATATTCAATATTACAATGTGACAACGTTACGAGTGTAAACCCTATAAATTCTGTAAAGATGGTAAATTAATTACTACACAAAATTCTGCTAACACATATAATGTATATGTCTTGTAGCTGTGTATTTTAATGTTTATGGACTGGCCCCATTCACTTCCATTGTAAGTGCCAAAACCCAGGTGTTTTTTTGTTTTCTATTAACATTTTTTATTGATTCATATAGTTGACAAAGAAAAACTAAATACACTGAATCAACATTTAACTCACACTACTACCTCCATCCACAACCCCACCCTGACCCCAAACGAACATCCCAGTGGTCACACATAAGTAAACACACACAAAAAATATATAATAATAATAATAATAATAACAATAATAAAATATATAATAATCATACACATCTAAAACTACGCCTCTCTCTCCACAGCACCTCCCCGAGAGTCCCCCAATAATGCCAAATAACTGCACCATTTCCCATCAAATTAATTCCATATCCCCAGCCTTCTACATGACACCTCCTTGAAAGCAGCCACCCTGCCCTTCTCCGCACACCACTCCCGAAATAAGGGCACTCCAGCCGACTTTCATCCCCTTAAAACAATCATAACACTGGTCAGAACCCAATTTTTTGGGTGATTATCCCCTATTTTGATAACCACCCCATCCCATAAAAAATACAGAGCCTGGTGCAAAAGGAAACCCGAGTACCCAACACGTCACACACAAAACTCTGAACCTTCAATCAAAATTCTTGGATCTTAACACCCCCCAACCCCCACCCCCCGGAATCCTAGCCAACACTCCCTCCTCTAATACCAAATTTAAATCTTTCTCCCATAATCTCTTGATAGAAGTCAAAGATCTGTCCCCCAGACTCTGAATTAGCAGGGTGTAATACACTGATACCTAATGACCTTTTCCAAAAGCAGCAATCACCACCACCCAGTGTATCTGTCGCTTTGGGGGTATGCTACTCCAAAAAATAGTAGTAGTAGTACAAAGCAGAGGACACAGCTGTAAATACCTAAAGAACTGAGATCTGGGGATGCAAAAATGTTGAACCAAACTTTCAAAGGATCTCAATCCACCACTCTCATATAGGTCACCGAGTGTATTAACCTCCCACACAATCCACTCTGACCAGCAGAAAGGGGACTTATCAATACATCATTTTGGGTTCAGCCATATGCTCGAGGCAACATTTAAATAAATGTCCGAATTAAACACTCTGGACACTTTTGTCCATGCCGTGTGCAAATGCGAGATAATGGGGTGTAACTTAACTTCTCTGATTAGTTGGTTAGTTTAACTAAATCGGCCTATGTAACTTATTGAAATGTAATCTGGGATGCTTAACATTCCAAATGAAGGACTTCGCAATGCTATCAAATTGCTTGAAATAAGAGAGGGGGTCATCTACAGGGAGAGATTGTAGCAGGTACTTGAATTTTGGAAAACAAATTTTTTTTATAACATTAATCTTCCCAATCATAGATCAAAGTAATGAAGCCCACCTACCCACATCGCTTGAAAACCTTTTCATTAAGGGGTCAAAATGAAATCTAACTAAATCACAAAAATTTGCTGGGAATAAAATGCCCAAATACTTAATGTCCTGTTTGGGCCACTGGAAGATACGCTGTCAGAGCCAAAGCTTCAGATTTAGACCAATTGACACCGTATCCTGAGAACTTAGAAAAGGAATGAATAATTCTGTGGAGGCAAGGCTTAGATCTAGTGGGGTCAGAGACCAAAAATAATATATCATCGGCGTAGAGCAAACCACCCCTGGAAAATCATCTTCCTTTCATATCGCGGCCGCTAATGGTTCCAGGGCAAGACAGAACAATAATGGGTAAAGATGGCAACCCTGTCCAGAGTAAAATAATCTGAAATGAATACATTTGTTTAAACCACCGCTACTGGGTGTCTATAAAGTAACTCAATCCATGCAATAAACGTATTCCCAAACCCGTAAATTTCCAAAATCTTAAAAAGATAAACCCATTCTACGATATCAATCACCTTTTCAGCATCAAATGAGATGGCAGCGACCGGAGTCTGATCATTTGCCACTGACCACATGATATTGATGAAATGCCTGCTGTTATCAGAAGAGCTACGGCCCTGAATAAACCCCACCTGATCTATATGTAGAAAAGATGTCGTAACTTTACTTTATCGGTTAGCCAGAATATTTGACAATATTTTGACATCTAGCTGGATCAGGGAAACTGGACATTATCTATTACACTAAAGAATCAGACTGATCCTGGCTTGTGTCATGGTTGGCGGAAGCTTTCCATTCATTAATGATTCCGTTTAAACTTCTAACAAAAGTGAAGCCAATTCTGTAGCATAAGATCTTAAAAATTCTGTGGCAAAGCCATCTGGCCCCGGAGCCTTGCGTGTAGGCAAGGCCTTGATTCCAAGGTTATATCAGAATCAAAACATTTTTTTGCTCAGTCGTCAGTTCTAATGACGGGAGTTCTAATTGTTCCACAAAGTCTGTAATATATTTTTCAGTATATGAAGATGTGTAACTATAGAGATCAAGATATAATTCTTTAAAAGCATTATTAATATCAATGGCTAAGGTAAATATTTTACCACCAGCAGATTTCACTGAGGGAATGGTAGAAAAAGAAAGCCGTCCTTTATTCCTTGCCTCACGTAACACGAGATCTTTATTGGATGTTCTCAGATATTTGGCCAGAATTGATCAGGGCCTGTCTCCCTCAAAGTATCGCCGACCCAGAGCTCACTAGATTTCCATCTTATATAGCCTGTTATGTCGAGCAGACTCAGAAAGAGCCCGTCCAGGAATTCCAACAATTCGGATTTTATTCCACCAGTTACGGTTCTCCATATCTTCCAGCTTCTCCCAGACGTGCTCCAAATCTGCCTTAGTCACTAGTGGATTAGTAGCTAATTCCTTCTCCAATGATCACGATCTGTTTTTTCGACATCCCCCACTCATGTAACCATCTCAGTGAATTTCATCTCCATGGCAGTGATCGATTGACGTATTACAGCAAGCTCTTCCAAGTCAACAACGACCTTCGTCAGTATTGCTGACACGTTCATCAATTGTCATAGAATTTCTTCGCTTGCGATCTGTTGCTCGGGGGCTTCAGCTTGAGCACGTAAGTGTCTTTTAATGTCTTCAGAGCCCGAGGATTTTGAACTCTTTGACATATTATCTTCCTAGAACAGATAAGAATCAGGGTGTATCGAATAACACCAGTGATACACACGTCCGAACCTCACATGGTGCCACGCAACTATCTGTTGTTTTTTTGTTTTTTTACGTATAGAGTCTGGATTATTTTTTGTGGTAATCATTATGACTGATCAACAATGAAAATGTGCTTTTATTTGTTTGCATTGCTGCACTGTTTACTCCCAAAACATTTGTCTGGCCAGAGTAAATCAGAATCAGAATCAGAATCAGAATCAGAATCAGAATCAGAATCAGCTTTATTGCCAAGTATGCTTACACATACAAGGAATTTGTCTTGGTGACAGGAGCTTCCAGTCAACAACAATACAAACAATACCAAAAAACAGCAGCAAGACATAGGTAATTAAAAACAAAAAAGAACACAATATAAATAATTATACATATACGTACATACACTCACCTTCATACATACCCACATACACACACACACACACGTAGTGCAAATCTAATACAATCTGTTATATAAAGAACAAAAAACAGTATATTATGTACAGAGCAATGTAAGTAATGGCAGAAGTGGATATGTTGGATAATATAAATTAAAATTAAAATTAAACTGTGTATTGCACATAATTATTGCTCAATGGGGCAGTTTAATTGTTCATTAGATGGATGGCCTGAGGGAAAAAACTGTTCCTGTGTCTGACGGTTCTGGTGTTCAGAGCTCTGAAGCGCCGGCCAGAAGCTGTCAGCTTAGCAAACATGGTAATTAAGAGCTGAAAATTTAACAAAAGCTTCTGCGCTACACATTTCTTATTATATTACAAGTCATCTCGCAGGAAGGAATTCACATCTTGGCTTCCCTCTGCACAAAAGCTGCTGGTACTAAATGAGGACAACTCAAATAGCCCCTGCCACATCATTGCTCCAACTCACACCTCCTTATTCCCTCTTACACATATTCCTTCCCAGGTGCAGGACAAAGCCATCTTTCCATCTGTTGACTTTGTCGCCTCACTTCCTCAGCACACAAGCTAAGGCTGCACTGCAAGACACTGCACATTAAGCACCTATTAAGCTGACGTGTATTCAAACCTTAACACACAGGAGTCACACAAGCCGTCAGGTTATTTTGACATGTGAAATAAATGGCGTGCTGTAAATTTTACATTGTTTTTCACTAGTGCATGAACAAAGGGGTAGGAACCCAATTTGTTACCCTCAGTTCACAGACTGTGTTTGGGTGTTCAGTACCAGCAGCTTTTGTGCAGAGGGAAGCCAAGATGTGAATTCCTTCCTGCGAGATGACTTGTAATATAATAAGAAATGTGTAGCGCAGAAGCTTTTGTTAAATTTGCAGCTCTTAATTACCATGTTTGCTAAGCTGACAGCTGATAAAGTCAATGCGGGCAGTTAAACTTCTGTCTGGTCACACAGACACACACTACCATCATCCTCTGGGTTTCCATGGTGGAACCTTGTCAGGCAGGTTTATATAATTAACACCTGTGGGATGTTTTTTTCTCCTTTCACTTACCCCTCTCTGTTAGTGTTCCACCACATGTGCAAATTCTTTTAAACAGTCTCTCTTTTACAACACTCACTTCTCCAAAAAGAAGACAACAGCTGAGTTTATAAAGACTGTGCCCCCTAAACAAATAATGCTGAAAATGTCACCTCTCCCTATCATAAAGTAATCAGCCAAAGTGACAACTTGGTTTATCTAGCTTTGATACAGCTCGTGCCTCATGCACTAGTTTGAAAACGTCACTTTAAAACTAGCAACGGAGGATGCGCTGCTTTTCGACATAGAAGTAACAAGTTAGTGTATGTGTGTGTGTGAACTGCAGAGTGTGTGAAACATGAAACATGAGTTTTTAGATTCTCATTTGGAAGTCAAGCCATTTCCCCCTTGTGGTATTTATTCAAGGGTATTGTTTACATGAATCAAAACAACATATAATTTAGTCCTGACCTGCTTGCTGTGCTTCTTAATTTGAGTTTATGTTTTTCATTGTATTTCGTTTGCAACATTTCCAAGACATTCAAGTAGATAAGCAAACTGCCCCAAGTTCAAAGCAAATCCAAATGTTTGTAAAAGTCCTGCCTGCAACAGCAAGTCTGTCATGCTTGGATTTTCCACATATGTCCATCAAATGTATCACATTTATGTATTGATTCTGCAACTGTTATTGTTGTCTATGTGTGTCCAGGTATTCCCTATGTTGTGGGGACCAAATGTCCCCACAAGCAGGGCCGGCCCTAGGGTTATGGGGACCCTAAACAAAAATAGTGTCTGGGGCCCTACAGGTTTCTGAACCAGCCAAAAAGAAGAGAAATTGGATATTTTCTAAATAAAAAAGCTCTCATTTCAGAGAGAGAATTTTACCAATAAGTTACCAGAACAGTAGAAAGGGCCATTCACTAGCAGTGTCATCGGCGGAGGTGGTTTGTGGTCCTGTCCCAAAATACTTTAATAGTGCTCCTGAGGAGAAGGAGGAAATTATACATACAAAAAATGCATGGAAGGAGCATTACAATTAATCCTCTGGGGTCTGAGGGTGTTTTAGGCCCTGGAGAAGTTTTGACATGACTTGACATTTGTGCTTTTTTCAGTTGCTTAAAAAAACATGAATGGCTAAAGTCTGATAACACTGTATTCAGCACAAACTGGGCTACAATAATATGTGAGAAAATAAAGTTTATGCATGGTTTTTGAAAAAAAAAAAAAAAAAGTAAGTCACTGAAATAAGGCCATATAACACATACTAAACATTTGCTACAAAATGATGTGAAAAACATAATTAACTTTTGTAAGACAATTTTAGTGTTAGAAAGGTCATATGTGAGGAGGCATGAACTATAATGAATATGGATTGTAATTCACACCTGAGGAGACAAAAGACCCCTCTCCTGGGCCTATCAATGAGGAATGTGACAGAAAGAGAATGAATGTGAGGAGAATTAATGATCAAACTCAAGTTTTAAGTTAAAAGAAGTAATCTGAATATACATTTTCTTTACATAAAGACTTAAAAACTTTAGACCTACACTACCGTATAAAAGTTTTAGATTAGTAAGATGTTTTAATGTTTTTAAAAGAAGTCTCTTCTGCTCACAAAGGCTGCATTTATTTGATCCAAAATACAGCAAAAACAGCGATATTGTTAAACAATTGTTTAAACAACTGTTTTCTAATTGAATATATTGTAAAATGAAATTTGTGATCAAAGCTGAATTTTCAGCATCATTAATGCAGTCTTCAGTGTCACATGATCCTTCAGAAATCAGCTGATTTTCTAATATGGGCATATTTACAGCACATTTTACACATTTACACACAAACACATATTTGCAAGCAAAAGCTTCATTGATGATAATGAGGCAGCATAAACACTAGTTAAAATATAATCTAAACATTAATATTATTTTTATATCATATTACATATCATATTTATATCATACAGCATACAATTTAAATACCTACTTTAGCCTACTTTTTTAAATGTAACTAAAACTTGCTTATTAGGATATATTTCAATACTCTGAATCCTGGCTGGCAAGTCTGGAAATAGTACCACAAGTAAAATATGTACATGTTTATATAAAATAACTTGTCAACTAACATCGCTTTGTTTCATACAGATTATATTGCAGGAGAATATTGTTTTAAATGTATATTGTTTTATATAAAAGTAGAAATTTTAAGCTTTCTTTAGACATATGTTTCATGTTTGTGTGATAAGTATTCGCAGAGTTTCAGTAAATTTTTGTGATGTGTTTCAGATATATGCTCGCTGACTCAGAGACTGCTGAAAGCTCACCTTTTTTATTTTCTTTATTTTACAAAAGCACAAGGTTTTGTTGTTATTGTGAGTGTACACAAATAAAAGTAGACCCTTTATAGTCTCTAATGATGTCTTACACTTATTTGTATGCCCCAAAATGATGGAGTATTTAAGTTGTTTCCGCTGTAATGACGAAAAAAATCCAGCACACAAAAAGTAGCCATGTTTCTGGCATGCACTATCGTCTGATTCGGGAAAACAGCATTTCTCTGATCCAGGTGGGTACGTTCGCTTCATGATGGCTGGACATTTGTTACCTAGCTACTGCTCCTGGCAGTTGACAAACGGAAAAAGCAGAGAGCTGCACGCATCATCCTCTCGGCACCCACACAATTTTAAATCCTCCATCCTAGATCCAAAATTAGGTTTAAGAAATTTAGAAAAATATACGAAAAGAAACAGAATATGTTTCATTGATACGGTTGTGTGTTTTGTTGATTAGAGTAATTGATGGTCAAAAAATAAATGGATATAATATAAAGTTTGTGCATTATAAAAACCATAATGTCTATGGAGAGTCCTCGTAAAACATGAAAACCCATTGTGTGTATGTGTGTATTTGTGAGAGTGTATTTATCAATTTGTGATTTGTCTATGGAAAGTTCCCATAAAACATGGAAACACAACATGTGTGTGTGTGTGTGTGTGTGTGTGTGTGTGTGTGTGTGTGTGTGTGTGTGTGTGTGATTTTAGCCCTATTGTTATGTATGTACAAGAAGAGATAACAATCTTCTGTGACCAACAATGCATGGTCTTAATTTGCTATTCTGAAAGGAACATGGAAATTATATGCAAATCCTTGGAGAAACACATCAGATTTTACTGTAAAAGTCATTATCAAAGATCTTTGCTTAGGCTCATTTACACTGCACTAGTAGCAGGCAATAATGCCATGGCTAAATCCAGGGAGAACAACTTTGTTAATCTAAAAGAAACTTTGCCTTGCACTAATTTGATTATGTGCTTTCTATGCTAATTTCCCCTCCCTCTGCAGACTTTAAAAGCTGTTTTTCTTATCAGATAATAGCATGCATCTGAAAGCAGTTAACTTAAAATACATTTTATGACTTGATAATTTATTTCCAATGTGAGACCCTTCATCTAACTCACAATCAAACTGAAGGGGGAGCATTAACAGTGGTTAACAAGCTAGTACAGAGTGGGGTCACAGCCTGAGCTCACAAGGGAGCTGCAGGATCATCAGGGTGAAGACTAATGACAAAACACAGCTCTGTTTTCCCATCCATGATGTTGGCTTCCCATCACTGTCCACAAACCCTCAGCTTGGGGTCAAGAACCCAGCCCCTGAGGCTAATTGACATCTGCCCTTGCCGTGGCTTTCTTATTCCTCTTTGCTCTGCATTCCTGGGGTACTGCCTGCTGAGAAAGAGGTCTTGCTTCCCTCACGCAAGCAGGCCAAACAAAGTCTTGCTGAATGATCAGGCAAAAGGGAAGAGATTACATGTCAGTTTAAGAGTGGGTGAGGAGCAAACATAGGAGCCCCTGAAGAGTGTGTGAAGAGGCTCTGATGGGTGGAATGTACACTGATGTTTGGGTTTGTTTTTTTCCCTGGTGTGGTTATTGTTCAGTGGCAATGAGCGATGAAATGGGGGATTAAACATGAACATGATAAAGACTAATTCATCCTGAATCTAGGCAATATGTTTGTGTTTACTTTTGTGTTTTAAGCAAATCTGTCATGGGACCACATGAGTCCTAACTGATTTATTAGTTTTAATAGAATATTTTGTATATGGGTCATTGACATTCAGGGTCGTCTGAAATGAGAAATTTCGAAATCGTTTAAAAATCTATTATTTTTTAGGTTACCTAGAATACACTTAATCATTAATTTCTAAAATAATTGTAAACATATTTTGCAAGGTAAACAATATTTTATTTACAAATACCATGAAAATATATCAAATGGAGCAACCATAAGAACATTTCTTGATATTCAAGATTCAAAAATGATAGTTTTGAATATAGCTATATTCAATATATTTATACTCCATTTGACATGCACAAAATATGCCTTTTCATAAAATGTCAATTTGTTTTATTTCTTTTTTTATATTTTTTACTTAATTTAAGAGGGTTTTATAGGGTCCTCTTGTTTTTTTTCACATGACAGAATAGCAGCATGTTTTTTTTTTTATACCACCAGACTTTTATTTGGTTGGCAAAGACTAATATTAAAAAATAATAAAATATTACCAAACTACTCATCCCAACATTAGTTTTTACCCAAAAATGTAATCTTTTAACAATACCTTTATTTATTTATTACTGTCTCTGGACAGTTAAAGATACTTTTTATTTTTCTTTAAGCCCCAGACAAAATATCAAAATGTATTTAAAGTCAGAAAGTAAAAACATGTTCATAAATGTGGCATGTATTGAAGTAACTGTTTTGTGTGAATTGTATTTTGGAATAGTTCCGGACTAAAAAAATATAAAAATATTAAATGGATCTATATAGTGTATGCACATTTATATGTATTTAGTAATATAAACACACACTATATTATGTAAATGTTATGCTATAAAGTGTATTCTTCATGATAAAATACTTTTTCCAATCCAAGTTTAATATGCAGACATAATTATATGTTAGCCCTTTTTAGGTTAATTTCAGTAAAAACATTGTGTCTCTGTGATTCTATATGTGTTTGAGCATACCGACAGCCCGACACAGCAACACTGACACAGCCAACGGTGTGAGTTTGGGTGGGAAAATCTGTTTGTCCAGACCTATGGAAGATGGGGTGTGTTTGGGAAATCTGTTTGAAATGAATCGTAATTTTAGCAACAGTGTTTTGTGACACTAAATGCACAGAAATTACACCCTTACACTTTATTAACAAATCTTTCATTAAACATCCATTAAATCAGCACAAAGTCTTGCCCCTCCAACCTGAGATCTCTAGATAAATCAGAGGTTGCTCATGTCTCAGTATCAGAACCTATTTTGGGGCAAATTTTTTGCTGACTGTAGGATTAAGGATTGCATCTTTCATAATTCTCCTCTCTGCAAAGTGTAATTGTGACATATGGTTTTGAAAAACAACTCTCACATTCATATCAAAGAATAGGAGCCTGCTTAAATATGATAGCCAATGCTGGCCTTGCTAGCACATTTACACAGCAGTGTGTCAGTGTGGGTAGTGTGGGTAGTATGGTAGTCTGGCAAAATGGTCACCACCTCTTTCCATAGTGGCAGGATATCCAATGGAGTGCTGACAGAAGCACTTTTTACAGGAAAGTCAGTGAATGACTCCTTTTATACAATAATGGTGATTACAATCCTAAAAGTTTTCAAAGAGAGAGACTTGATCAAATTTAGTCAAAAGTCATAAAAGAAGGTTCCTCACACAGAGCGTGAAAAGAAACTTGTTTGGACACAAGCCACAAACTATTTTAACCTTGCTAGAGGGTGAAGAGGGAGTCGTTGCTACTCTGACACTTAGACAGTATTTTGCCAACAATATGTGCGCTAATCTCTTTGTTGCCATGTAAACACAGATTGTTTCCTGCACAATGTTGTGCAATAAAACTGGTTTATGCCTTTGATCCGCTTGACTATTGGAATATTAGGGATATGGTGTCCAAAAAAAACAGCCAACAGGGGATCTCGGGATAGTCCAAATATCTGCAGGCCATTTGATTTGACACAACAGATGTGTACTGACCACTATACCACTTTTTCAGTTTTTCTGCCACAATCAGAATGGATTGACCACTACAATAGCTGCTTTGAATATATTTGAATAACTCATTATCACTAATGTGGTCTGGGCTCCTATTATGAAAGTGAAACCGGGAATAGCTACACTGCTCTAAAAGGTTGAAATACTCTTTAAACTAATCGATTAGTTGAGGATAATATAATATACTAATGTATATCCCCATGTACAATGAAATCTCTTTGTGAAAGGAATTGCTAATTTGCTGAGAAGTTAATGTACTGTAAACATTAATACAGTTAAAGGCCATATATAATACAATATCACATTCAGCATTAAAGGGATCTGCAGCAAAGTCTGGATATAGTTAAACGGTGAGTAAATGGTCTGCTCAAACCCTATCTTGATTACCACTACATTTATTTGTGGGCAACCATAGCTGGTAGCAAATGTGTTTGTTCTTCCTCAGAAGAATCCTGTACATTTAAAGTGCATTAGTCCTTATGTCCTTTAGAAGTTGTTAAATTAATTAGGCTGACCAACAAAGACAGAAAATATGTAAAAACAGTACTTATGCCAGCACTGAAACTGTCAAAAATGCCTTCAAAGTTACTTGATTTTAGAGTGGATTTTGTGGTTGCTGCAATTTCACATTCCTTTTCTATGAATCTGAGCATAGGTCAGGGAGGATGAGGAGCAGGTCACCCTAGTGGCTCCCTACTGGCCTACCCAGACTTCTCAGACCTCATGCTCCTTGCGTCAGCCCCTCCCTGGCAAATTCCCCTGAGGAAGGAGCTTCTTTCTCAGGGACGGGGCACCAACTGGCACCCACGACCAGACCTCTGGAACCTCCATGTCTGGCCCCTGGATGGGACGTGGAAAACCTCAGTGGTCTACAACCTGCCGTGATAGATACCATCACTCAGGCTAGGGCCCCCTCTACGAGGCGCCTGTATGCCTTGAAGTGGCGTCTGTTCACTAAGTGGTGTTCTTCCCGACCCGGAGACCCCAGAGATGTGCAGTTGGCTCAGTGCTTTCCTTTCTGCAGGAGAGGCTAGAGGGATGGCTGTCCCCCTCCACCTTGAAGGTGTACATAGCTGCCATAGCGGCACACCACAACACAGTGGACGGCAAGTCCTTAGGGAAGCACAACCTGTTCCTGAGAGGCACAAGGAGGTTGAATCCCTCCAGATCTTGCCTCGTTCCCTTATGGGACCTCTCCATAGTCCTGCAAGGCCTGCGAGGGGCCCCCTTCGAGTCCTTAGAATCAGTAGAGCTTAAGGCACTCTCCTTGAAGACTGCCCTCCTGACGGTGCTCACCTCCATCATGATGGTTGGGACCTGCAAGCGTACTCTGTCAGCGAATCATGCCTGGAGTTTGGTCTGGGTTACTCTCACGTGATCCTGAGACCCCGACTGGGCTAGGTGCCCAAGGTTCCCACAACCTTTTTCAGGGACCAAGTGGTGAACCTGCAAGCGCTGCCCCATGAGGAGGCAGACCCAGCCTTAGCGTTGCTGTGTCTGGTGCGTACTTTACGCATTCATTTGGATCGCACGCAGAGCTTTAGGATCTTTGAGCAGCTCTTTGTCTGCTTTGGTGGACAGCGGAAAGGAATCCAAACAGAGGATCACCCACTGGATCATTGACACCATAGCTGTTGCCTACCAGTCTCAGCAAGTGCCACCCCCTGCAGGACCAAGAGTGTGGCGTTCTCCTTAGCTCTGAACAGTGGCGCCTCTCTAGCTGATATTTGCAGAGCAGCGGGCTGGGCTACACCCAACACCCAACACCTTTGTCTCGTCCCATGTCTTAGCAGGAATGAACGGGTAAGTCCGGGTCGACCGGCCAGGTATATCACTTGGGTCTAGCACCTTTCACCTCCCTTGAGCTGATGATGTGCAGCATTCACAAATGTGTTCCCTGGATGATTTCCTCCTAGCCCTGTGGCAGATGAGTTTGTGGAGAAACTCACAGCCAGCCCAGTACTTGTGCTAACTACGCCCTGTGCTGGGACAGGTGCTCTGCATGCACTGGTTCCCTATAGGCAACCCCTTGCGACATATATTGAAAAAATTTCCCTGAGGCCCCTCTGCCCCAGTCTCCATGCCCGTAGAGCCTCCTTCCCAGTTGGGCAGGACCTACCATGGGACTTCTCCAAATGACATACTTCCGACTAGACTAGGCAAGACCATGTGACGTATTTCCACATAATATCCCCCTCACCTCTCTGGGCGGGGTGTGGTCTCCGTGGTGTCTTCCCATTGGGAGTAACACCCCCCCTCCCCCCACCGGCGAATTCTCTCTTTTCTAGGGAAAACAAGAAAAAGAGGGAAAAGAGGCACGACTAGGACAAGCCTGTCCCTATCCTTTGGGTAGTCCACTTGTCCACAAAAGGGCTGTTCAACATGCACACTAGCACCAGGGGAGGTTACGGGCCGGCCTGGTGCACTGGCTATGCTGCACACAGCAGTCTGGCCGTCTTGCACTGGCGATCCATGTAACCCAGTTCAGCTAGTTGTGGCGATTTTGTAGGAGACCCCTAGTGTCACCACATCGACACAGATAGGGAACGTCCTGGTTACTTCCATATCCTCCGTACCCTGATGGAGGGAATCCTCCTGCCCTCCTGCCACAACGCTGAACTACCCGCTGAAATGGCCGGGACCTTATTTTCGGCTCCTCAGCACAAAACCTAATGAGCAGTGTGCGCGTCCCCTCCATTTATACCCGTATGTCTGGGGGAGGGGCATGCAAATACCACTTGCCAATTCCCATTGGCCTTTTATCAAAGATCAGAGGTTTCTCTGGCTCTCAAGAGTGACCCCTAGTGTCACTACATCGACACAATGTCTTGTTCCCTCCATCAGGCAACAGAGGTTACAGAAGTAACCAGGTAACTATTTCTTTCTGAAGTCCACAATAATCGCCACTGTTTGAGCATGTTCAGCTCAAGGTTGTTTTGAAAGCACCAGAAAGCCAGCTGATAAAACTTCCATCTGTATGCAGATTCGTCATCATCACGGATGAGGCAGATGACCGTGGTGTTGTCTGCAAACTTCAAGGGGAAAGTAGGGTCTTTTGCAATGCAGTCATTTGTGTACAGGGAGAAGAGCAGTGGAGAGAGAGCACATCCCTGAGGAGCACCAGTGCTAATAGTGAGGGTCCCGGATGTGAGTTTTCACAGTCTCACTAGCTGCTGCCTATCTGGTGATCCATCGACAGATTGGGGTGGGTACAGAGAGCTGGGTCAGTTTGATTAAGAGAAGTATTATATTGTATTATATTTCCTTACCTCTGCACAGGCACTCTATTTCCAGACAATATTTAACCTTGAATGAAATGATTACCAGAGTCTGATTCAAAATTTTATCAATCACATAGGGACGTCAACATTCCTTAGCGCTAGGTTGGTTTGAATACGGTAGCTAATGATTTATGTCTTAGAACTCATTATAGAAACTTGACAAGCCTTAAAATATTCTCACCTGCAAAACAGCTCTTGGAGCATGGCTATTGAAATCTAAAAGGAAAAGCCCTCATGTTTTCTTAGGGATATTTACATTGATTTACAGAAGTACAAATTTGCACTTATTAGTGAGTGTTTAATTTTAAAAAGATTATAATACATATTTGTATTTCTAAGTATATTATGAAATATTCCTCTTGTCAAAATATCTATAACATCAAGAGGCCTTTTGAAAGGCAGGGGTCCAACATGTGCCGCTCAGCTGCTAGTGGCAGCTAAACTTCCTTTTGAAAGAAAACTGCACTTTACAGTAACATTGTGACAGATTTATATCAACTGCACCAAATATGACCCTATGAGTCAATGTTTAAAACCATGATTATTAGTACCACACCAGGAGGTCTTTTGCATTAAACAGTACACTGTAAAAAATTTCAGTAATTTTAACCGTAAAAGACTGTAAAAATTCTACAGTAAAAAAAATTAAATTGGTTAACGGGCAGTTACCATAAAATATATGTAAACAAATTTGTATATATTAAAAAAAAACTGCATGTCTTTTTTAAAAAGAACTACATGTACTCGAGTTTAACAGTAAAAAGTTGTAAAAATGTAATTGTTTAGATGTAAAACAAATATTTTCCCATATAATTAATGGTTAAAATTTATATTATGTTTAACAAGAGATCAAATGTACTTTTTATGGTAAATTATTGTTAAAATGGGAATAGTTATGTTTCTTCAAATTTTTTATATTAATTATGTACTTTGTTGTGTTCTGTGTAATATTTGATGTAGTTTAGTTCATGTTTATTGCATAATTTCAATTTCACATGTGTTACTCTGAAGGTGTTTTTTGTTTTTGTGAGTGACACTGAGCTCTGTCTCTACATGTTTAATGGTCTTTGCTCCTGGAAGGGCCACTATTGATGAACTTCATGTCATCATGTGCCCTTATGTAATTACTACTGTGTTTAACAATACATTATAAAGTGAAAAGAAGATTTTTACAGTTTCAGAAGGTTAATATATTATGTTTATCATGTAATAATATAAACAACAGTACTGCAACATAAAATGTACTGTAAAAACAATAGTTTTAAACAGTAAAATGTACAGGTTGTTTTAAAAATGTGTTCCCCTTCTGTCACTCACTCGATGTTGTGTCGAATGAAATGACACAAGGGGTCTTCCTGGGATGCCAAACGTATCTCTGAACCTGAGAAAAGGCAATGTCAAGTTGGCAGAATCAAAGATCACGACCCGGCTACTCAAGGATGCGATAGAGCCCGTCCCTCCAGCCGAGATGCAGAAGGGTTTCTATAGCCCTTGCTTCATCATACCCAAAAAAAGCGGCGGGTTGTGACCAATCTTGGACCTGCAAGTTCTCAACTGGGCCTTACACAGACTCCCGTTCAAAATGCTCATGCAGAAACAGATTTTTACCTGCATTCAGCTAGATTGGTTTGCGGTGGTAGACCTGAAGGACGCGTACTTCCATGTCTCCATTTTGCCTCGACACCGACCCTTCTTACGGTTTGCGTTCAACGGCCAGGCGTATCAGTACAAGGTCCTCCCCTTCAGCCTGTCCCTGTCCCCTCGCGTCTTCATGAAGAACACAGAGGCAGCTCTTGCCACGCTAAGGGAAGTGGGCATCCGCATACTCAACTACCTCGATGACTGGCTCATCCTGGCTCACTCTCGAGAGTTACTGTGCGCTCACAGGGACCAGGTGCTCAGGCACCTCAGCCGTCTAGGGCTTCAGGTCAACTGGAAAAAGAGCAAGCTCGTCCCGGTTCAGAGCATCTCTTTTCTCGGCATACAGTTAGACTCAGCACCTCCCTGGAAAATTCCGTGCCCAGACATCTGGAACCTCCACATAAGGCCCCTGGATGGGATACAGAAGATCTAATGGATCTACCACCTGCAGTCGTAGACACGATCAACCAAGCCAGAGCTTATTCAACCAGGCAACTTTACACCCTAAAGTGGCACTTGTTCGCGAATTGGTGTTCTTCTCGAGCCGAAGACCTGCAGAGGTGCGCAGTCCGGTCTGTGCTTTCATTCCTGCAGGAGAGTCTGGAGGGGAGGCTGTCCCCCTCCACCCTGCTATCGCAGCCCACCACGACGCAGTAGATGGCAAACCCCTAGGTAAGCACGACTTGATTATCAGGTTCCTGAAAGGTGCCCGGAGACTGAACCCTCCCCGGCCCAGCCTGTTCCCCTCCTGGGATCTCTCTGTGGTCCTCTCGGCCTTCAGAGACCCCCCTCAGCAGGAATTCAGCAGAGCAATTCGCGGCCAGACCCACTACAAGTCACAGGTGCTCTGTACAGGGGTCGGGCTCCACGGGTTTAGTTCCCTTTTCAGGAAAACTCCCCGTGATGTATTTCCCACGGTACAGTCCCCCTGTCGGCGGACCCGTGTTTCCCTTGGGCAGCCCCGCTGCCCCGGTCGCCATGCTTGTAGAGTCCCCCCTAATTAGGCTGGACCTACCACCGCGCCATTTCCCACGTACGGCTTCACAACCCTCGTGGTGTATTTGTCATGCTACCTCCCCCTAGACTGGGCAGGATGTGGCCTCAGCAGGGTCTTTTCCCCCGAAAGAATAGGACCGGGAAAGACCGCCTTCCCTGATGCATTTCATAGCATTAAGATAGCCCGAGACGCTTCACTTCCTATGGGAGAGACAAAGTGAGAGAAAAGGCGTGGCTGCCGGGCTTGCTCTTATACTAGACATGTAGCGCCTGTTCCCCCCCTCAGGGGTGCGGGAAACCTAGAGTCTGTATGTGACACCTCTATGGGGCGTTGAGGAGGGCTACGTGCAGCCGACACAGTTGCCTCTAGCATGCAGTAGCCTGCTTGCACCTGTCTCGGCAGTTCACGTAACATGGTCAGTGCGTGGCGTTTTTATATGGGACCCCTTGTGTCACTTCATTCGACACACTGTCGAGTGAGTGACAGAAGAGGAACGTCGTGGTTACTGTTGTAACCTCCGTTCCCCGAGGGAAGGTACGAGACGTTGTGTCCCTCCTGCCACAGCACTAGACCTACCACTGTAAACAGCCGTACCTTATTTTCGGCTCCTCAGTGCAAAATCCTGACTGGCACTCGCTGCCCCGCTTCCCTTTATACCCGTATGTCCGGGCAGGGCATGCAAATTCTGTCTGCCAACTTGACATTGGCCTATTCTCAGGTTCAGAGGTACGTTTGGCATCCCAGGAAGACTCCTTGTGTCACTTCATTCGACACAACGTCTTGTTCCTTCCCTCAGGGAATGGAGGTTACAACAGTAACCATGACGTTTACATTTTTACTGTATTTTTAACATAATTATTCTGGCAACCACAGATATTCACCAATACATCCCCTCTGTTTATACTGTTGCAATGTGCAAACTTGAGTCATGGTGGTGATTAGGAAAATAAAGGGCGTGTTGATGCTTTAAATCCACACAAACTAATTTGATTCAAATTAGCTTTCTATGCCAATGACAGTAAAACACTCTATCATATCCAGGGTTGGGAGGGTTACTTTTATGTAATGTATTCAACTACAGATTACAGAATACATACTGTAAAATGTAATTTGTAACATATTCCATTAAATTACTCAAGGTCAGTAACGTATTCTAAATAATTTGGATTATTTCATCACTGGTAGATTTTTTTCACTTGTTTTGACTATAAAAACTCCAGAACGCCAGTACAGTAAGACAAAATGCACATGTTAAAAATACATTCTCTGAAAAACCTAAATATCTTATGCAGTGTTGTTTCTAAAACAAGATAAATCTAATTTATCTTGTTTTAAGGATTTATATTTTTACAGGAAAACAATACAAAAATTATTATCAAGAATATGATTTTTGCCCTAATATCAAAGGTCTTACTAGAAAAAAATAAATTATGAGCCAAAATATAATTTTCTTGATAAAAAAATATGATCATGCCTACTAACATGTGCATGTAAAATGGCTAGAAATAGCATTTTAGCTTAGCGTAAAGCTGACAATGTACACAAGGTTTATTTCTATTTCTGCTGCTCCAAACTTACTTCTCTGTCTGCTCGTATGAATGTAACATATCATAAGTAAGTGTTTCACCGCTGTTCAAATGCACTTTGGATCGGATCATTTATATTTATAAATGTTTTCCATCTGAAAGGACTAAATATTAAATGAAACAAATGACAATAAAATGTAAAATAATCTTTTCAGTAATCAAAAAACTCTTTGAATGTAACTGTATTCTAATTACCATTGATTTAAACTTTATTTGAATTGAATTACTTATATTTTGTATTTAAAATACACAATCCTGTTACCTGTATTCCATTACTCCCCAACTCTTGTCATATCTGGTGCTGACTTAAATAGAATCATCCAGCAAAGTAATTCACAGCTTTTTCTAGGAGAAAATTTTATGGCTCGGTCCATTTGATGAGAGCATGTGTACATGAATAACAGATGGCCAAGCACCAGGTTATCTTAGATTCAGACATTGTTTGGAAACATAATTGCAGGCAAGTTTCTGTCTGCATCTTGCTAACTCCTCTAAACAATGATGTTGTTTATAAACATAAGCACAAACCCGGGGAACACCTGCACACCTGCTTTGTCTTAGGGGCTATGTTACATCTGCAAGCTTTACAATCACTGTGGCATGGTCAGAGTTGATGGAGATTCAATTTTGGATGCTCCAAAAATCACAGATAGTCAGCATAAACGTCATCAATACGTGTGAAAAAGATAAAATGTAAGTACTTTTTTAACCTTAAATCATTGCTTATGGTCAGCAGCAGTATGAATGTGTGCTGTATTCACTTTGGCATGTGAGACATGTGAGACACGTGAGATCTGAGATATGTGCAACACTCATGGAAGAACGGCGCTGTTCACAAGTGAGAAGGAGGAATGCTGTACAGTAGCTTGGTTGTTATGGTTTAGATCTTTATTTATCAGTTTCTTTACACACAATGGTGCACTTGTGTGTTTATCCTGGATGTCTCAATTGAGAGGAGAATGTGAGATTACATCCTTAACATGGCAAAGTGAATACGTCTGAGTGATAGCTACCCTCTCGTGAAGCTTACCGGAAGTGATGATTAAGAGTTCTTAAATAAAAAGTCCTTAAATACTGATATTTTTCACACCAAAAGCAACTGTTTCGCTTTAGAAGACATTCATTTAACAGCTGGAGTTGTATCAGTGATGTTTATGCTGACTGTCTGTGATTTTTGGAGCTTCGAATGTCGAATCACCATCCACTTGTATTTTAAGGACCTTCTAAGCTGAGATATTTTTCGTTTTTTTTTCTTCAAATGTGTTTTGGTGAAGAAAGAAAGTCATACATACCTGGGATATCAGGAGGGTAAGTAAATGAGAGAATGTTTATTTTTGGGTGAACTATCCCTTTAAGTGAATGTGTTTTTGAGAGACAGACGGACAGATAGATAGAATTTATTCAACAATACACAAAATAATTAATATAGATTAATACATAAATTATAAATTTTCTGCTAAATATTATTAATTTGCAATATATAATGACCTAAATTTTCACAGTAAATGTAGTAGCTAGGCAGCGACTTAGCAGAAATGGAGGTCGACTGAATAATGAATGACAACAGAGCTGGTTGTGTTTAAGAAATGACCTCTAAGCAGCTGACACCCTGTCAGCCATCCTTGAAGTGATGGTGCATGTCTGCAGAAGTGATGGAAAACACAGACCACTCATACAGTCTCTTTTACAGTGTACTGGTCTGCCTTTCTTCCTCAATGGAAAATCCTCATTTCCACTGAACATGAACACTCAGGCAATGAGTGACCAGTGAAGGTATATACTGGGCTATGCCATAATATGTGTAAGAGTATATTGGTGCATTTGAAGTTTTAAAAGCTTCTGCCTGAAAGATTTAGTAGGAAGAGAGAAAGGGGAATTGTATATGACACCCTTGCAAGAGCGCTCTTATAAATTGGAAAAAAACTCTTTTTAAAGGAAATAATAAAACCGTTTAAACCCTCCCTCTGAGTTCCATGCTGTTACGCTCCTTTCAGGGATGACAATCTGCATTTTTCTACAATTACCGCGAAGTATCTGCTTCAAGGCTCATATCTTCAATATGTGCACTTACAGACAAAGCTAACTTTTTAATGGTCCAATTCATCCATTTTTATATCTCTTCAGAAAATATGGACTATTATTTGGGAGGAATCTCAAAATATATATAGGACCGTAGAGGATGACAAAGCATCGATTTGGTTTTAAATTGACGAACTGATGGGAAAAGCAAAGTGCATATAATAGCCAATGTGACTTCAAAAAGGCACCACATGTTGTAAAAAAAGGAAAATAATATGGTTCTGGTGTGTCATGCTTGACTGCTATGGCTTGTTACAAACTTGACCCTGTTGAGCAGTTGGTGATGCAAGACTGACGCTGTATCTTGTTCACAACGATGTTTCTGAAAGTTCCTTGCTTTCATCAGGATTCTACAGGCTTGCCAAGACTATTGGATTTACGTAGATGGCTTTCAGTAAATTAAGTCTTTTCAGTTTGACAACAGTAGTGACTTCACCTAGGTTGAATATTCTGGATGTGCTAGCAAGAATTTAACCAATTAGATGCTCTCTTGATAGACTTTTTCATGAGACCAGCTCTGTGATTCAACACTTAAAAGTATATTATTTTTGAAACAGAAAGTTTTTTTAGGGCATAATTGTGTTCTTATTTTCACCTGAACTTTCATAGAAACCTAACTGCATACCATAACCAGATTTTACGGTGTCTTGTTTGTTTGTTTGTTTGCTTTATCTGCACCTTTGTTTCTCCATTTAAAAATATTTGGGTACATACATTTATTCTTTTTTGCTAATAGCATCTCTTCTATAACTCAACTGATCAAAGTTAATTATGTCCCAAAATCTTTGAACTACCCAATCAGCTGTCTGCTTGTGACCCAGTAACCAATGAAAGTGCATCTTTAAGGACTGCTGTATTACCGCCACCCTCTGGATCTCTGTCAGTTTTCACCAGATCCACGTGTTACCTTAAGACGAGAGACCACAGCCTGGCTCTGAGGACCAAACATGCTGTAACCTTCTTTATCTAAGCTTGACCATTACAAATCTCATCCAGAGGCCCTCTTGTAAGACACCTGTAGTTCAGATGGCTTCTTCTCCCCAGCTGCTGAACTCCATTGCCCTGGGTGTGTACAAACATGGCTAATAAATACATCAGATCGGACAGATCAAAAATACATTCCCCCTGTGATCAGAGAATGCATTAAAACTAGTTCTGCTTTATCAAATTGAGATTTTGTGCATCTGTAATAAGTATTAATGGAGGGATTATTAATGAGTGGCCTGGTTAAAGTGAGAGAACTTTAACACAAGCAACTGACCAGTCCTGGAGCAGTGTAACAGTGGGGAGAAAACAGCCTCATCCTAGACCTCCAACACTCAGTGATACCCAAAGGTCTCAGTAGGAGCCTTGACAGTTAAGATTTTCCCTTGAGAGTCATCAATGCATGGACTTTGCATCATATTGGTAAGGGCTTAATTTCAACCATGCTGATCCATCTGTATCTCTCTCTCTTTCAAACTGTATTTGTTTTCAACTGTTTGTCAAGACTTGAATGATGGTCAATTGAAGGTCTTGATATGCATATTTTTTTATCTATCATTCTGTTTAAACAGGTAATATTTTGTTCTGCAAGGAATAGTTCACCCTAAAATAAATATTAAATGACCATTTTCTCACCACAATGTTATTCCATAGCTGTATGACTAGGCCCAGATGGAATCTGTGCTCTGCAATAAATTCCGAACAATTGCAACATTTTCCATACACATAAACATTTTATGCATTCCCCATCCCTTGAATGTTTGTTTATGAAACACTTAGAGGACTCTAGTTTTATGATACTATCATTAAAGTAGTGATAGAGTAGTGTTTTCAGCTCCATTTTCCTTCACAGCAAAATCGAATTTTTTTGTGTTGTTTTCCGGTAAAAATATCAAAAATCCATAAAACAAGATACATTTATTTAATGTCAAAATGGCATAGCAAACTAAGCCTTGTTTTCCGAGAAATCTAACAACATTTAATGAAATAAGCTATTGGCAAATAGTTCCCCCCCCCCCCCACTTAATTTAAGCATAAAGTTTAGATATTTTTACAGGACAAGACAATTTTTTTTTTTTACAGTTTATGTTTAAATCCCTCTCACAGAATTCCACAGATTGTCCCTCAAAATCATTGCAGAAAAATTAGAAAAAAAATCAGCAGATTCTGTCAGGGCTTTTGGGAGAAGGAGATGTTTGTCAGAATGTTAGGGACTGAGTCTCAGTCACCATTCATTTTCATTCCATCTTTCTACATACAATGAAAGTGAATGGTGACAGACATCTGCCAAACATCTCTATTTGTGTTCCATGGATCAAATAAATTCATACAGGATCGTATCAACATAAATTTCATTTTTGTGCGTGAACTAGCCCTTTAAATTTGGTCCATTATAGCAGTCCATAGAAGCCATTACTTATGTAACCAAAGGGCTTGAGAGGGCTCTTACTGGATTTTATTTGGCCCTTGAAACCTTAGTTACCCCAAAGCCTGACATCTTAAAGCCTTCCAAACAATCTGTTGGATAGTCTTACCACTTCTTTAAGAACATTTAATCCATGTAGGCCCTGGCAGGTAATCCATGGAGACTGACAAGAGAGTTTCTTCAAACATGGGTCCTTTTTTTGTCCTTGCAGGTCTCCACAAGTTCTTTACTCTCATTGCGGCTTTGCCTTTGTGCTCCCTATGACTGCACTGTTGCCCTTTTTTGAGTTTAGATCTCACACCCTCATGTTAACCATGCAACAGCTCCAAAAGCACCAGATTACAACACTTTATTTGAGAGAAAGCATTGTGCTTTCCTGGTAAGTGGAATAAAATCAGAGGTACGGATGGGAATATTGTTGAGGTCTGTTTGGAAGCAGGCATGTGGCTGTAGCTCTGTATTACAAGCTGGATAGAGTGTGTGGAAAGGCTTTTGCAAAAAGAGATGGAAACAGGGGAAACTCTGCTAAACTAAAGGATAAGAGGAATACACAGAAAAATCAAAGACTAATATAAAAACAAATCCCCAGCATAAGATGCTGGTGTTCCCAGCAGGCTTCTTAACTAGGTTAACCAGCATGACCTCCTTGATCAACCAGCATCTCAAGAATGACCATGTTTGTTGACCAGCTAGACATAACCAGACCAGAACTTACCAGAAAAAAGAAATACTGACTGGGCCAGTAAGGTAATTCCCGCTTGTCGAAGCTGGTCTTTTCCTCAGGGCTCTCATATAATATATATTGAAAAGGATGACTTTGCACAGTGGAAATAGTTCTGAAAAGGAATGCAAAGGGAACGTTCTGACATGTCAAACAGTTTTTCATAATGGTGCCCTATCAAAAAGAATAAATATGATCCTCCTTTTTCTAGCATCCAGTCTTTCTCAAGGACACCTGAAAGTAGGATTTTATGCAACACTCATCCATCATGGGATCAGTTACTGACTCTCATAGATAATTCTGGGCACCTGGATAAGAATATACAAATCAGAGTGCCACACACACACACACACCACGCTAATGGAAACCAATTGTACATTTTGAACTTCTACACTTGTTGACTGACACTCAATGTTTATCTTTCTCCTTAAAGGAATTTTCTTAAGATGTCAAGTGCATTTGTACCATGTTTTCTCTGAGGATGTTTGTCCTTTTGGTGTGATTTCCACTAATGGGAGGCTGGTCGTTTAACTGTAGAGGACTCAGCAGGACATACTGTAGCATATGTCCACTTACCCTTACATTGTCAGTGGCTTACCTGGAGAAGTGTTATATACATGAATTTAGTGGTCGACCGATATATTGGTGAGGCTTACATATCGTCTGCTTTGCACATGAATGAGCCATCTGAGACAAGTGAATGACTGTTCCTTTTGCAGTTACGTGCCATCGTTGAGCTCATGATGTGTGGAGTGCTTGTGCGTTTCATTATCCATGTCTCTCCTCAATGCTTCCCTGTAACTTTTAACTGTCTTATCTAATGATAGCAATACAACTTCTATTATACAGTATATCATCTGCAAATATAGAGATATTTTGATTAAAGAAAACATAACTTATCTTCAAAATAATAATAATTCAGTATTTTAACAACATTCAACTGTTTTCCAGAAAGTGATTGAAGTTAAAGTTTTTGCACCATGTTCAATTACAATAATAAAATTTTTTTTTATAAGTTGGTAAATAATGGTTAAATATGGTTATACTATGGTTGAATGCTTGATTCGGATTGGTTGATGGACATTCTAAGGTGTGCAATTATTTTTCAAGTAAATGCACGGCTATGAAGTATATCCAGGTCTTACCTGCATAACGGTTCCACATCACTTCGCCAAATTGGTGTAACTGTCACTACGCTGCGTGTCGTGACTGCACTACCACATCATGTGTGCATTATTTTTAAATAATTAAATGGTCCTTCATCAATTATTCCTTTCTTAAATATCATTCTCCCTTTTGGTAGCATGGTGAAAAACATGGCTTCATAATTTAAACTAGATTTTTACCTCATGCATTTAACATTTTGAATATATTCAAAAGTTTAAAAATATAAAAATATAATTTGTTATTTCATATTCCTCAGAACTAGATGACTAAACAAACCAGGAGAAGCTGCTATCTACCATCTAACTAAATAATATATATTAATATTTATTATCTATTTTTACATAGGTGAAGTTTTGAGTGAAATTCGGAGTTAAAATAATTATACTTAAAGGTTATTTTTGATTATTACAAATTTTCTGTACATGTAAATTTCTATCATATTACATTGTGTAATATTATATTCATAGGCAATACATATGCCTATCTTCCACCCTGCTCTCAAGATATTGGAATCGGCATTGGCCAATAAAAAACCCATATCGGTCTATCATTATATTAAATCTCATGCTGTTCCAGGATGGTTTATGCTAGTTTGTGCTATTTTAATGCAGGTCTAGCATGGAACAGCCATGACCAGCATTAACTTCCATGCTCGTTCATGCTGGAAAAAGGTTAGTGCTAGTTTGATGTTGGTCTACTTCAGTGGTTCCCAAACTTTTTACAGTGGCATACCCCTCCAAACATTCAACATCCTTTCGCGTACCCACTCTCTCATGCATAAATAACATTCACACAAGGCATTTTGAAAATATGTATATTTAAAGGTGGCAAATTATACCACTTTTTACACAATGTGAAATAAGTCTCAGGTGTCCTAAGAATGTGTCTGTCAAGTTTCAGCTCAAAATACAAAACAGATAATTTATTCTACCATGCCTTTATACCCCTGTTTTGTTGTGATGTTACAAACGGACTGTTTTATTGTCTGTAGCTTTAAATGCAAAGGAGCTGCTGCTCCCCACACCCCTTTATTGCTGGTGTCATGGATACCCCTGCGACAACAATGCAGGAGAATTAAACAGTTAAAAATTATAAATAAGATGGAGAGCACACTAAGTCAATCATCTTACTGTATTGTGCATGCGTTTTTGAAATAATGACCGCTTTTATTACACGGAAAATCTTCATTGCATGACCACTCAAGCGGGAATGTGGGAGATGCCATTCAGATTTTAACGTAACCGAAACAGAGAAACATCGTTATGGAATAAGGTAGATAGGGACTAGTTGCTACGTTACACAAAGCACAATGTTTTCACAACAAGTGTTTTTCAGGAAACGTGCAAACAAGCAAATTCAGAAAGCCAAATTGCTAACATTAAAAAAGTATAAATTGCGAAACTTACAAATTACAAATCTGAAGTTGGGTCACGGAGAGTTTGTATCGATCCATCCTTGATCCTTAGCTTTGAAGCAAATCCAGCCTTGTGTTGACCATCGTTGATGAAGCAGTCCGAGTTAACACAAGCGGCTCTAGCGAGGAGATAAAAAAGCGGACAGTGTGCTGCTCGCTCAGGTTTTAATGAGGGTGGATCTAAGCTTCTCGGGCAGATCTTTTCACCAGCTCTTTCCCATTTTGACGTCATAAGGGGCTGCAAACCTGAACAGCTCATTCAGAGACACTGTTTTTTATTGATGGGGAGAGGAAAAAAATTTGGGGGTGGTCTTTTACCATATTTGTGGTTGTCTAAATACAATGAGGACACATAAATATGTTCAAATTAAGTGAATTTTGCATAATATGTCTCTTTTAACACAATTACCGTAATTTCCGGACTATTGAGCGCACCTGAATATAAGCCGCACCCACTGAATTTAAAAAAAAATATTATTTTGAACATAAATAAGCCGCACATGTCTATAAGCCGCAGGTGCCTACCGGTACATTGAAACAAATGAACTTTACACAGGCTTTAACGAAACACGGCTTGTAACAAAAATAAATAGGCTTTAAGAAACACGGTTTGTAACAAAAATAAATAGGCTTTAACGAAACACGGTGTGGCAGCGGGGGCGTGGTCAAGCGCCCGTCCGGGAGAGAAAAGCGGTAAGGGCGCTTACATCAAGTGCTGAAAACTGTCACACTGGTCCCAGTGTGACAGTTTTCCCAAGAAGGACACGTGAAGCAGGGCACTTGACGTTCCAGGTAAGGCTTTTAATGGCCACAGCAATGTTTACAATCAATTTTATAAAGTTTCTCAATTCTTGGTCTTCTATGCGCCAACACTAGACTGACGTGAGTCTGTCACTCACTCACTCACTCACTCACACTCTCTCTTTATGCCGCTCTCCCCACGCTTACTGAAATTAGACACAGGTGTTAGACATTAGCTCAGGTGTAAGCGCCCTTACCGCTTTTCTCTCCCGGACGGGCGCTTGACCACGCCCCTGCTGCCACACACGGCTTGTAACAAAAAATTTTAAATTAGCAGTAGCCTAGCAAGAAAGTCATTGGTCATTATCTTCCTCCTCTTAATTGTGCACATGAAACCACTGAAGTCATCTCCTTCGGTCTCGGAGTTGAATAGCCTCAGCTTTAGTTGTCTTTTTGCACTGAGTCAATTCATCACACTGCTGTTTCCAACGTCTCCCGTGCAGCAGCTCTATTTCCTTTTCCAACAGCCAGATCAATTGCCTTCAACTTGAAAGCTGCATCATATGCATTTCTCCGTGTCTTGAGGGTGACATAATGACTACCGTAATCAGAATGATGGGAAGTTTGAGCGCGCTCGATGTAATCTAAACAGTAAACAAAAAAGTTGTTTGACCTTAACCCGTTCGGCAATTTCATTGGTCTAATGAAACTTCATGCCGCCAAAAAACTGAGCACGTCACAGAATGTTTTTTTTTTTTTTAAATAAAATTTGAAAGCGGGAAAAATCCAAATATTAGCCGCGTCGTTGTTTAAGCCGCGAGGTTCAAAGCGTGGGACAAAAGTTGCGGTTTATAGTCCGGAAATTACGGTATCTTTGTAAAACAACTCACTTATGTTAAACATGTTATATTTGTACATGTTTTGTACATGCTATATTAATCATATACTTATTGAATAAATGGCTTACCGATTGAGATGGGTATGCTAGATTTGATATAACTTGAAAATTCCCCCCTCACTGCATCGCAGTATGCAAGAATAGTGTTCGGTTCTGTACCTGGAATTGCGCATTATTGCAAGTACGGCATTGTCGACCAACTTCGAGCATTATGGCTAAGAATCTCTTTGCAATTGCAATTGTCAGATCAAGGTGATTTTTTATGTCACATTTGACACCGTTAGCAAGGTTGAGCTCATCTGCCGAAAAACAATAACAATAAACAATTTAACAATGTAAAAACAGGTATCTAACATGCAATCAAATGTGAGTGAAAATTACTGCATTTGAATGTGGAAAATTATTTGGCTGCACCGGATGTCACCTGTCCTCAAAGCTTATGAATTTATACCATCACAATAAAATCTCCCTAGGCATCAAACCTTAAATACAAATTGCATATTAAAGTGCAAAGAAAAAAAAAACAGACAAACTAAAATTGTGGATGTCTGGTAAAACAGTGAAGTATCAATTTAAGTTAATATCACTATGGTACGTCACCTAACAATGTGCTGGGCTGGCAAAGATTATTTTGTGTGCCCCCTAGTGTAGGAACACCAAAATGGTTGTGTCAAAGGTCAGATAAATATGGAAAGAAATAACTATCTTTTGCGGTAACAAAAAAATGCATCTACTCATGCTCCGTACATCACACAAGTACCTTTTTTGCTGCTCCAGTCAAAAAATTCTCATGCTTGTCCAGGCTGGTTTATGCTGGTCAGTGCTAATTTGATGATGGATGGTGTAGCTTAAATTATATGCTGGTGGCAGGGCTGGACTGGTAATCTGGCAAACCGGCATTTTCCCGTTGGGCCGACTCACTTTGGGGCCGATCAGGGGCGTACTGGCCATCGGAAGAACCTAGCTGGCTGGTGGGTCGGCCGCGAAAACAGACCGAATGGGCCGCAATAAGCTACAATGAGCCGCCACGTTATGCAGAACGGACCAAAAAACGGCGCCGCGATATGCAGAAAAGAACAGCGAACACAACCCACTCACCCCCAAACCCACTCAACCCCCCCCTGGCTGGTGGTCAGCTCGGCTGTTTATATCAGCAGAGTGAGGGTGCACCTCAGTTGCTCAACCACAACAAGTAGTTTAGCAATGACTAAGCAGGCTCTGCACACCTACTTTGTACACAGGTCTGTCAGGCCTTGACTCAGCACAGGAATGGCTGTGGAAGAGAAATTGGGCTTCTGAGATCAGCTCTTTCTTTCTAAGCAGGAGGTTAAACAAGGATCCTGGAATTGAAATACTCTTAAAATTTTGTGAACGCAAAACACTCAACCTCCTTGTAAAACCCTGCCCTAGGAAAAAGAGAAAAGTGAGGTGGTGTCCCTGAACCTACATAAACACTTTCCATAAAACTTAACACAGAGCATTTGAAGAGCCACAGGCCTTGAGCTTTTTGTGAAGATGAACTCGCCAGATCTGCTTTGTTTGAACAAGAGCCGATTCAAAAGGACTGCCTGCATTGACTGCAACACCCTACTCAACAGGGTGATGTGTCTATTTCCAAAGGAATGCTCAGAAAACCATAAAAATTAAGTGGATCTGGAATCTAGATTTGAATATATAGAGGAGAACATTAATCTCAGCAAGAGATTTTCCCTTTGTTTCTGGAACACTCTGTTCAAGCTGGACAGTTCTGCCCTTCATTTGTCCACCTCTTTCTTTTCAAGGAGATTTTTTTCTACCTTTCAGGCTTTTGTAAAACATTTTGGGAGGGAAGCAAATTTGTAACAGATATGAGGTGATGTGTTCTACCGACAGGTTTGGGGAGTAACGAAATTCATGTAACAGGAATACGTATTTAAAATACAAAATATAAGTAACTGTTTCAACATTTATAGGCCTACATATAAATGATGCAATCCAAAGTGCATTTGAACAGCGGTGAAACACTTTCTTATGATGTGTTACATTCATATAAGCAGACAGAGAAGGTTTGAAGTAAGTTTGGAGCAGCAGAAATAGAAATAAACCTTGTGTACATTGTCAGCTTTACGCTAAGCTAAAATGCTATTTCTAGCCATTTTACATGCACATGATAGTAGGCATGATCATATTTTTTTATCAAGAAAATTCACGTTGGATCATAATTTCTTTTTTCTAGTAAGACCTTTGATATTAGGGCAATTTTTTTTATTGTTTTCCTGTAAAAATATCTAAAAATCCTTAAAACAAGATCAATTAGATTGATCTTGTTTTAGAAGCAACACTGCATAAGATATTTAGGATTTTCAGAGAATGTATTTTTAACATGTGTATTTTGTCTTACTGTACTGGCGTTCTGGAGTTTTTATAGTGAAAACAAGTGTAAAAATCTACCAGTGCTGAAGAAGTAATCCAAAGTATTTAGAATACGTTACTGACCTTGAGTAATCTAACGGAATACGTTACAAATTACATTTTACAGCATGTATTCTGTAATCTGTAGTCGAATACATTTCAAAAGTAACCCTCCAAACCCTGTCTACCGAACTGATCTTGTTCTTAGACACACAAACCTTTAAGGATTAGAATAAATCAGTGAAACTTCAGTCTAAACCCTCCACCCCACCTTCTTCTTTTATTCTTTCTCTCTCTCTCTCTCTCTCTCTCTCTCTCTCTCTCTCTCTCTCTCTCTGTGCAATCCCACATGTGCTCAATATATCACTTAAAGTATATCACCTTTTCCTTTTGTTTATCATCTCCTAGGATAACCGTGTGGAATCTTCATGCTCATGCTTTCCACGTCTATAGAATTTCCAAGCGTACTTAAAAAGAGATTGGTTACTGAGTGTAATGTGTTGCAGCAGCAGAGCTGGTAGCGCACATGATATCTTAAATGTAACAATGAAAGAAGCATGCAGATTTCGGTATTTCCACTGAACTACAGATGTGCTGATGATTCTCCCACCTTCCAAGTGCAGTTTTGTCATGTCATTATTTTTTATGTCAGTTTTGGCAAAGAAATAAACTTCAAACAAACTAACATCTTATCACCATGTGTCAATATGAAGACAGAGGTGCTGGGGTTAAAACTGAATACAGAGCAGATACCTGTTCTTTTGTTTTATTTTTCTGAATTCCATTTAAACTGTTTATTTAAATTGTATAATCAAAATGGAAACTAAATAAATGTAAGTGGTTTTATACAGAACCTCACAGCGCAAATACAACATTGCAGTTATTTTTGTCAAATAAAATGCTGCATAACAAAACATCACAGATGTGAGGAAATGCTTAAATATAATACAATTTATATTGATTGATTATTAACAATAACAGTAGTAGTTTTATAGTAAAAATTACATAACTATACAGTAGTCATATATTTTTTTTGTTTCAGAAAACAGCTACAACAGTGATTATAAGGGACAAAATTTGATGTTCCATTATTTTCAGAGTTTGGGCATGAACTTTATTACCATCTGCTAGTGGAATCTCCAAATTACAAATATGGGAACTGAAATAAGACTTTGCGCGAGATAAGATGTGATTTTAAAACGTCTTAGCGCAATGGCCTATTTCTCAGGAAAATAGCAAATTGTGCTTTGTGCCACTTCATTTACATAAAATACATCCACAGTTTGCACACGTGCACCCACAGTTTGTACAAACACTCCTCTCCATGGCCACTTGCACTTTGCACTGGCACAAAAATTGCACTTAGAATTAGCGCTCTAACGCAAATTGGATAGGATGTTGCACACAGCCGTAACGTGTATCGCTGCACATTGCATAATTACGAAAATAGAGCCCTGAATGTGCCTCACAATTCATGATGCAAAGTCATTTAGAGCTTTGCTTGCTGTCATCTGCTCAAAACAGAGCACGCAATGCTCATGATGGTATGAGCATCCGCCATCAGCACAACCCTGACTCCACACATTACCAAGCGTTCACATTTGAAGCGTGCATCACATGCAATCTATAAATTTATCTCATTAAATCGCAGCCTTTGCAGTTTAATAAACACACTAGGACAGCATGATTTTACTTTGTACGCTGAATATCTGAGAATTTTTACATGTGAGCTCATACCATCTAAATCCTCTAAATAAACATTTATGACAAATGGCATTTTCTAAAATAGCATCTTTTTTTACATTTGAATGAATGAATTCTTCCGATGACTCACACGGCTGTGTGTGCACAAACAGAGCCAAAGAAAATGAAAGAATAAAAAAGAAGGGAACAGTGACACTGGAGATTAATGAGCTTCCCCTCTCTAGGCTGAGAAATGAATGTAGATTCATAGTGGAGTACACTATGCACTGTCTGTTTCTTCAGGCCAGGCAGATGGGACAAATTAATTTTTGACTGATGACGCTCAAGTGTCCAAGAAGACACTTCCGCACTGATGCGGCTCTCATCCAAACTGTGCCTATGGAGTGCACCTTAATACTTAAACATTGCCAGCTTTGTCAGCCATCTGCCGGGGGAGCCCAGCCACCTGAAAGAGGACGATGGCCGCCGACCGTGAGGGGAGAAGGGGCTCCTAACCGACCGCCTGGAGCGGTCAAGGCCGCTGCCAGGGGCGGAGGAGTCCCCTACCAGCCGCTGAAACGTGGCGGGGTTTGAGACCGCCGACCGTGAGCGGGGAGGGGCTCGCTGCCAACCGCCTGGAGCGGCAGAACCGCTGCCAGGGGTGGGGGAGACCCCTTCTGTTCCCCGAGAATGCGGCGGGGCGTTCCGTCCGCCAGGGGCTGGAGGTCTGCCTCTGATCCGCCCGGATCTGGGTTGAAATTTTACCCAGAAACTACAGATCACATGTGCTCATATGTTCATAAACTCTACCAGCATAGGCCACTGGGGGCAACGGTTAGAATTTCAGTGAGCACAGACCAATTTTAGCTAAAGAAATTTTGACCTACTGTTGACAAATTTACAGTGAGATCAGTCTGCAACATTCACATCTGGAGATCCGATTACAAGTGGCCATCATATATACAGGTGCCAATGAGTTGTGATCAAACCATATTTGGGAGTAATAACACTTTACATTTGTAATGTAAATGCTAATCCATCCTGAGTCAACAGAGAAGGACTGCCTGCTCACATGTCAATGAACCACTGCGCAACAAAAAAGGTTTTAAACATTGCCAGCTTTGTTCAGCTTTTTTTAAATAAAAAAGCCATCTGATTGAAAAAATACAACAACAACAATGAAACATATACATGCACAAGACCTCGAAGAATTTCTATTGGTCTACCTGACTGACAAAAACATGCAGTGACACATATTCTGTGAAATGTATTTTGATATTGTCTATATTAGATATTTTTTGCCCTATCTGCTAAAATCATATAATTTATGGGTAATGGTGCATATGTAGTAAGAGAAGCCCATAAAGTATACAATTTCAATACCTTCTTAAGTACAGAGGAAGGATTTTGTTTTATATATGCTGTTCAGTGCTTGACCCAGATTTGGGTTACACTTGCACACACTTCAGCAGAAGTGTCTCATAAGTATTTAGAAAATACAGGGAAAGTTAAGTATTTTTATCTAATAGACCAACAGATCAAGAAGCAGCAGCCAGCTTTGGTGTGTTAAAGTGACCAGGAAAATGGGAATTAGTTTAAATGTTTCACATGCTAATATTTTTATAGTCTTCCACAGTTTTGTATTACATGACGATGAGGAGAGGGAGTACCTTTCAGATATTGAAACCTTATGAACGCTGCTCTCAGAGTTCCAGTTCTATGAAAGTGCTCCCTCTCTCTCGCATGATTAGTTTATATGCACATTGCACCCAATAATTTTTTTTATAAGTTTTTGAGTGCACAAAAGAAACAAGGATGCAAATGTGATTTGTTTGCAGAAAACAAACGGCTGTTATGTGCTGATATGAACTGAAGGCAGTATTAACAGAGAAAAAGTGAATCATTATGGAAATTTCCATGGGCCAGAAGGATGGGCTTGTCATCTTGAGATGGAAAATGTTAGCTTTGTTTAGATGTTAAACAACAAGTGCCATATAAGATGGGCTCTTAAGACATGACATTTTGCATTGAAATATCATTATATAGTCAAATCCTCACAACAATCAAATGCACTCCGCTTTTAATGAATTGGTGCAATTCCCTAAGATATCTACTTTGTTGTAGCAGTATACAAAATTGTGTAAGTACTTAAAGGTGAAGTGTGTAATTTCTGCATACCCAAAAATATTAGCACCCTTGGTAAATATGAGCAAAGAAGGCTGTGAAAGAAAATCTGCATTGTTTGTCCTTTTGAACTTTCATTCAAAAAAATTCACAATTCTATCCTATTATTGAAGTAAAACAATTGAAATAAGGAAAAATTCTCATTATTAAATCAATATTTTTCTCCAAAACGCATTGGCCATAATTATTGGCACCCTTTTATTCAATACTTTTTGCAACCTCCCTTTGCCAAGATAACAGCTCTGAGTCTTCTCATATAATGCCTAATAAGGTTGGAGAACACTTGGCAAGGGCTCTGAGACCATTCCTCCATACAGAATCTCAAACATCCTTCAAATTCAGAGATCCAAGTGGGTCAACTCTCCTCTTCAGTTCACCCCACATATTTTCTATGGGGTTCATGTCAGGGGACTGGGATGGCCATGGCAGAACCTTGATTTTGTTGACAGTGAACCATTTTTTGTGTTGATTTTGATGTTTGTTTTGGATCATTGTCTTGCTGGAAGATCCAACCAGGGCCCATTGTAAGTTTTCTGGCAGAGGCAGCCAGGTTTTGATTTTTTATCTTTTGTTATTTGTTAGAGCCGTGATGTCATGTATCCGAACAAGATGTCCAGGACCTCTGGAAGAAAACAGCCCAGAACATTAAAGATCCAGCACCACATTTAACCATGGGCATTGGGTACTTCTTCATCTCTATGTGCATCAAACACATCTCTGGTGTTTGCTGCCAAAAAGCTATTTTTTTGTTTCATCTGACCATAGAACCTGATCACATTTGAAGTTCCATTAGTGTTTGGAAAACTAAAGACACTTGAGTTTGTTGATGGATGAAAGCAGAGGCTTTTTTTCTTGAAACCCTCCCAAACAACTTGTGGTGATATAGGTGATGTCTGATATTTATTTTAGACTCTCTGACCACAAGACACAACTAATTTCTGCAATTCTCCAGCTGTGATCCATGGAGATCCTATGGCCACTTGAACCATCCTCCTCACTGTGAGTGGAGACAATATAGACACATGTCATTTTCCAGGCCAATTCTTAAGATTTCCAGTCGATAGGAACTTGTTAATTATTGCCCTGATGGTGGAAATGGGCATTTTCAATGTTGTGGCTATTTTATTATAGCGACATCCCATTTTGTGAAGCTCAACAACCTTTTGCCACAAATAAGAACTATATTCTTTAGTCTAACCCACTGTGATTGATGATTAAAGAAATTTGGCCTGTGCGTTACCTCATATTTATACTCCAAGGAAACAGGAAGTCATGGCTGAACAATTTCATGTTCCTAGTCACCCAGGTGCACTAAATTTTTTTACAAATATAAATAGGAATATGCTTCAGCTATATTTTACTCATATGAATTTCTAGGGGTACCAATAATTGTAGCCAATGTGTTTTGGAGAAAAATATTTATTTAATAATGAGATATTTCCCCTCTTTCAGTTGTTTTACTTCAGTTAAAGGTTAGAATTTTGTGAATATTTTCAATGAAAGATCAAAAAGGTAAACAATGCAGATTTTTTTTTCACAGCCTATTTGGCTCATATTTACCAAGGGTGCCAATATTTTTGACAACAACTGTAATTACAAGAACAATTACTGTTCCCCTTCTGTCACTCACTCGACGTTGTGTCGACTCACGTACATCTGAACTTGAGAAAAGGCCAATTTGAAATTGGCAGACAGAATTAGCATATCCCGCCCCGGACATACGGGTATAAAGAGGAGCGGCGAGCGTCTGTCAGACAGATTTTTTCTTTGGAGCCGAGGGGTTGTGCAACAGCAAAGCTGAGTTCACCACTGTTCCACTCACCTCTACTGGCGATAAGCACTGCTGTTGGATCTACGGCACATTCCAGCAGCTTTCTCCTCTCTGCATGCTGTGCAGTCCATGCCCCTGGGAGCTTCGACAGCGCTTTCATTGCCTGAAAGAGTGTTTCTCATCCTAAAAGAGTTTGAGTTTTTCATAAAAGAGCAATACACAGCAGGCGTTGAACATCCTTTTCAGGTAGCGTCTTTTTCAAGATGCCCTTCCGCCTCTGTGTAGTTCCTGGATGCGGTCGATTTCTCTCCACTTCTGAAGGTCATAAAAGCTGCATCGCGTACCTGGGCTGCAATCACATGCAGGCAGCGTTTTATGAATGGTTCATGTTCTCAGTGCGAGAACATAGCCATGGCAACATTGCAGTCACGGTTTTCTTTTCTCACGAGAGAAAGCCACTTCAGCCGCTCCCTGCATCGTTCCTTCTTCCCATGGGATTGAGGACAACCCGGCTGGCGATGAAGGCAATTCGGGGATGACGAAGGGCTCGGTTTTGCCGGGTAAAACTCAACGAACCACCCGCCCCCCGGTACGCTTGCTTGCCTCCGTCCGAGCTCGGGATTAGTGCAGCTCGTCTTGCGGCCAGCCGGCATTCTCCTTCGAGCCTCCGGAATTAGATGTTGATTTCGCTGCTGCATCAAAGAGCGTCACAGCGGCGTCTGATGCTGATGACTCGTCTGGGCTGCCAATTTCGGGTCTGCTCGCCAAGTCTGAGCCTGACGCATGGATGTCCGATATGCTTTCCCGGACCGCTGTGAGCGCGAGGCTGGACTGGAAAACTCCGTCCCCCCCTCACAGCTACTCAATCGGTTCCTCGGGCCAGGGCGCCGCTCATAGCCACACCCCCTCCCGGTACCTTTCTTCCCGGAAGTGCATGACGAGCCGACGAGTGGAGGGCACCTTTTACTGCCCGGAACCGACCACCTTGCTCGTCCGCTCTCACTATTCTGGATGGTGGGGTGGTCCATGGATACACGGAGGTCCCTCAGGTGGAAAGGGGGGGTTGCGATCCACTTGAATCCACGCCGCCACCTGGCGGGACCGCTCGGTATTCCTTTCCAAGGCCTGTAGGACAACGTAGTTACTGTCTGCAAAAGCCTACAGCGCCACTGGACAGGCTGCTTCTGCCTTGCATACCATGGCTCTCCTGCAAGTTCACCAAGCCAAGGCACTTAAAGATCTGCACCTGGGTAGTCCCGATCCCGATGTGCTGCAGGAACTGCGCCCTGCCTCCAACCTCGCTCTCAGAGCTATGAAGGTCACAGTTCTTAGCCCCAGCGTTGAGCGCCCCGCCATCTCCAGGACCCCCTCTAGGACCCGTAAAGCTCCTAAGCAACCCTGAGACGGAAAACCCGGGCAGTCAGATGTTCGATCCGGAGCTGGTACCAAGACCACTCCGTCCCCCGGTGGAGGGCCGTGAGGAAAACCCTTGTTTTCCTTATTCTACATTGCCACACCCCCTTTGGGCTGTGGTACCCACATTGTTAATAAAAGAGCGATTTCCTCACTTCCTGGGTCATCTAGCCGATGCACGCTGTTCTCACGGCACCCTGGTACCAAAGTTTTACAGTCCCGGCTCCCTGGATGCCGTCATCTCGCCTCCGGACCCGCGACTGTCCAGCCCTGTCAGGCCAGCGCTGACGAGTTCTGAAGACGTCCCTACAGGACCTCCTCCTCAGTCTCTAACCCACCCCCTGCCGGGTGCACAGAGCAAGGTAAGTGCTTTGAGTCTTTCTCAGCACCCAAGCCTCAGGACGCACTTCTGCCTCCCAATGCATTATTACCTGCCCCCCCCCCCCCAGCTGCAAAGCCCCACCCGGTACATAAAACGATCATCCCGTTAGTGCCCCTCGCATGGAGCTTGGACGTCGCTATCCAACCCATCGCGTTGGCTGCCCAGGACCATCCGACTCGGCTATGCAATTCAGTTTGCCAGGCTCGGCGGTATTCCCTCCACTGCATGGTTGGCAGAAATGCCAGCACCTTACATACAGAGGTTAGGACCCTGCTACTCAGAGATGTGATAGAGCCTATCCCTCCAGCCGAGATGGAGAAGGGTCTCTACAGCCCTTACTTCATCATACCCACAGTGCGTTGTGGCCAATCTTGGAGCAGCGAGTACTCAACCGGACTTTACACAAACTCCCGTTCAGAATGCTCATGCAGAAACAAATTAGAACCTGCATTTTCATTAGATTGGTTTGCAGCGGTAGACCTGAAGGATGCATACTTCACGTCTCCATTCTGCCTCGGCGTCAACCCTCCCTACGGCTTGCGTCCGACGGTCAGGAGTATCACTACAAGGTCCTCCCCTCCGGCCCATCCCTGTCTCCTCACGTCTTCACCAAGGTCGCAGAGGCAGCCCTTGCCACGCTACGGGAAGTGGGCATCCACATACTCGATTACCTCGATGACTGGCTCATCCTAGCACACTCACGAGAGTTACTATGTGCCCACAGGGACCAGATGCTCACGCACCTCAGCCTTTTGGGGCTTCAGGTCAACTGGGAAAAAAGCAAGCTCTCTCCGGTTCAGAGCATGTCTTTTCCCGGGTTGGAGTTAGACTCAGTCTCAATGTCAGCACGCCTCACAACTGAGCGCGTGCAGTCAGTGCTCAGGTGCCTTCAAGCCAGGCATAGCGGTTCCTCTCAAACAGTTCCAGAGGCTCCTGGGGCATAAGGCACCCTCGGCTGTGGTGGCGCCACTCGGGTTTATGCATGAGACCGCTTCAGCACTGGCTTCAGACTCGAATCCCGAGATGGGCATGTGTGTTAGTAACCCCTTCCTGTCATCAGATTTTCAACCCTTAGACAGACCTCTGTTTTCTGTGGACAGGAGTCCCCCTACAGCAGGTGTCCAGACATGTTGTGGTCACCACAGACGCCTCTCAATGGGGTTGGGCACGCAGCCACTGGCTCGTGGACGGGGCCCCGCCTGCGTTGGCACATCAACTGCCTTGAGTTGTTGGCTGTACTTTTTTAGTACTGAAGTTTCTCCCGCTGATTTGGTTGCAAGCACATCTTGATCCGTTGAGACAGCACCGCCAGGGCAGCGTACATAAATCGCCAAGGCGGTATGCGCTCCCATCACATGTCACGACTCGCCCACCATCTCCTCCTTTGGAGTCAGCTGCTCGCCACTCACATCCTGGGAGACCACAACACGACGGGTCTTGCTCAGCAGAGAGTGGAGGCTCCACACCCAGGTGGTCCAGCTGATCTGACTGGTAGACTGATAGACTTAAGCGGTCTACCACCTGCAGTCGTAGACACAGTCAACCAAGCCAGAGCTCCCCAGGCAGCTTTACGCCCTCAAGTGGCATCTGTTCGCAAATTGGTGCTCTTCCAGATCTGAAGACCTGCAGAGATGCGAAGTTCGGTCAGTGCTTTCATTCCTGCAGGAGAGGTGGGAGGGGAGGCTGTCTCCCTCCACCTTGAAGGTGTATGTTGCTGCTATCGCAGCCCACCACAACGCATTGGACAGCAAGTCCCTTGGTAAGCACGACTTGATTATCAGGTTCCTTAAGAGGCCCCAGGAGGTTGAACCCTTCCCGGCCAAGACTGTTCCCCTCCTGGGATCTCTCAGTGGTCCACTCTGGCCTTCAGAGACCCCCAATCGAGCCGCTTTGTTCAGTCGAGCTCAAAGCCCTCTCCTTGAAGACGGCCCTCCTGATTGCACTCAATTCTATCAAGAGGGTTGGGGACCTGCATAATTTCTCTGTCAGCGACAGAGTTCTGCCTGGAGTTCAGTCCGGCAAATGCTCAACTCATCCTAAGACCGCGACCGGGCTACATGCCAAAGGTTCCTATGACCCCCAGGTCATGAACCTGCAAGCAAAGCTGCCCCGGGAGGAGGCAGACCCAGCCTCTTCGTTGCTGTGTCCGGTATGTGCTTTGCGTATCTATATAGACCGTAAGCAGGGCTTTAGATGCTCTGAGCAGCTCTTTGTCTGCTTTGGCAGATGGCGGAAAGGGAACGCCGTCTCCAAACAGAGGTTAGCTCATTGGGTCATGATGCTATCTCCCTAGCCTATCACACCCAGGCCGTGCCTGCCCCCTTGCGGGTTCGAGCACACTCTACAAGAAGTGTGGCATCCTCGTGGGCACTGGACAGCACCTCCCGAGCAGACATCTGCAGAGCAGCGGGCTGGGCAACACCCAACACCTTTACTAGATTCTACACCCTCAAGGTTGAGTTGGTCTCGTCTCGTGTTTTGTCAGGTCCGAGCCTGTAGGACTCCGACCAGGTGTTCCGCTTGCACCTTGTGCCCTTCACCAAGTTGATCCAGTGCGCCTTCTCTCCCAGGTTAGCCATTATGCTCTCACTTCCTGAATGTTCTTCCTCTCTAGCCCTCTGGCCGACGAATTCAGCAGAGGAATTCGCCGCCAGACCCACCACGAGTTGAATGTTCTGTGTTGGGCTTGGGCTCCACAGGCATAGTCCCTGCTTCAGGCAACTCCCTGTGATGTATTTTCCGTGGTACGGTCTCCCCCGCTGGCAAGACCTGCGTCTCTCTTGGGCAGTCCCCTCTGCCCCGGTCGCCGTGTCTGTAGCAACTCCTCCCTTGTCAGGCAGGATCTACCACTGCACCATGTCCACATGTGGCTTGACAACCCACGTATGTATTGGCCACAAGTTACCTGCCCCAGTCTAGGCAGGTTGTGGTCTCCACAGAACCTTTTCCCCCTGAAAGAAAAGGACGCTTTCCCCGACACATCTATAGCGTTAAGATAGCCCCAGCTGCTTTTAAACTCCCATGACAAGTCATGTTGCCTGTTCCTGTACCGGTACTGGGATCCTAACAGCGGTATATGACACCTTTTTTGGGGAGGGTTACGTGCAGCCGACCCAGCTGCTTCTAGCACGCAGCAGCTTGCTTGCATCTGGCTCAGCAGTCACGTAACACGGGTTAGCTGAGCCGATACTAAATGTGAGGTAAAAATCCTGCAGATCACTGATTGGTCAGGAAGAATCGTCACTACCAGCATCACTGGATTTCCGGCAGGTGACACCAACCCGCTAATTTTAAAGTTAGTAACAGCGATAGCAGTATCATTTGATTATGCATCGAATTGTGAAAAAAGAAATGGCTGTGCGAAAAACCACATCATCGTCAATAAACGAGGTGCAGATGGTCCACTCGTTAGCGATGAGCAAAACAATAAAGTCTCTCAGGAAGTGTCTCAGCTGTTGGCTGCACATGGCTACCATCGGACCTACCAACAGCGTAGGGAAAAGTGAAGAAAAAAACTTAAAAGTGACTAAAGAACCTTCAAGGAAAAGTGAAAGTGGTTCTGCCAAATGGACGCTATCTAAACTGGCAAGCAATGGGAGGAAGAGTGCCCAGGACGCAGCTACGATGGAGGATGGTACGTTTTGTTACGTTAACACTACACTCTGCTTGAAAGCTTCACTTTATTCAGTTGACCAGCTACTGGAAGCTTGCTTCTAAAACAACCAGGCCAATTTAACGGTTACACTTGTAACTTCACCATGCAACAACTGCTTTATGCACTACAATGAGCTAGTAGCTAACAGCTAGCGGTTGTGTTATTGTTTTGGTCACTTTGTGTCATGTTTAAGGTGATGTCACGGCAGTAGAGGCGGCACAACTATGACTATCAGCCTATAATTCCACCCACGTTGATGCGGCACTAAACTGCAGTGGAAAAGCCAGCTCAGAAAAGTAAAGAGTCGAGTCGAGTTGAACCGTAACATGCAGTGGAAAAGTGCCTTTAATGTGTGAGGGAAAATTAGAAATGAATTCCATTTATAAAATTTTACATTTTACATGACTAAATATTCATTTTATCCTTCTGCACACAGAACACATTAATTTGTTTCATTATAAACTGCAATAGCTTACACTGAGAATGAAAGCTTGTGTCCACACTTAATTTTGCTTTAGAGTATAATTCCTTAAAAAGCTTATCCATGTTTGAAAGTTACAAAGGAGCTCCAGTTCACCAAACGCTTACCATCAGGTTAGACACATTGAAGTCATTGCTTCCACTCCATCCAAGAGTTGCATCAAAGAGACACTGACGGTCCTCATATAACATAATCCTTAGCATGTGGAAATAAAACAACAGATTTGGCTCAGCTGTATGACTCCTTTGGGGTGGAAAATGAAAAAGAGAGGAGAAGAGAAGAAAATAGAGATGGTTTGGAGGGAGAAAGTAAGAATAAGACAGTTTAAACAACTTTTTGTGTTCAGGATCCCAATGGAGATGTTAGCTGAAAATCTAAATGTGAAACCTGACCTAAACTCTTGGGCACTGGGTTGATGGAGAAAATTTGCTTGGATTTTATAAGTTTATTACAGTATATAAAGCTGAAGTTTGTTATTTCTGTAGACAGAATTGCAAAAATAATGACTCATTGTTTGGGCAAACAGATTGTCTGCCAAAGGTCATACTATTGGTTGAGCAAGTTTTGGATGCCATCCAAAATAACTCTTTGTAGGTTAATTAACCAGAGTATGAATATCTTACTACTAAGCAGGGATAGGAGAGAAAGTATTTTATCAATAAAAATATTACATACTTCAGATTTTATTCATTCTGATGGAAATATAGTAATACAAATATTTCTTGGCTCAAAATATTCTCAATATAATTATCAATATTTCATATTAACATATAAATTGGTTTGTAGGGGCACATTAGATCACATTGCTTTGTGGAGAGTGTCTGAGTATAATCATTGTAAATCTGCATTCATCACATAATAGAAACACATAAACTGCAGTCACAAATATCAGACCCCCTTGTTTATAAACTACATGATAAAGGAGTAGGAAAACGAATTATGAAATGGCAGTGAAAGGTTATGTTGAAGCAATTGGGCCTTGTTGGTGGTCCTTGAGTTGCCCCATAAACAAAAGATCTAAACCAGAAACACAGAGAGGGCACTGGGTTACAAAAGGAGGAAAGACAAGTCATTGTTGAATCTCATTAAGTTAAGGAGGGTGTCTTATTATCTCCAAAAGGTACAGTATTCCTGTCTTGTTGGTGAACATTTAGTACAAAACCAGACCAAACCAAACCCAAAACAAAACCCTTGCTAACCTGTGGAATTTTAGCATAACATTTTATTAGCCACTGTAATA